>NC_051187.1:75493090-76149253 GCF_015220075.1 Falco rusticolus | reverse complement strand
CTTCTCCACAGTAATTACAAGTCTTACTTAAAATGTGATACCTATGTTGATATACTATGATATATATCACTATATATGATATACTGAGACTTTTCTGGAAGTAGCAACTGTGCAATGCAGTTTATCTCACTTTAAAAATACTGCAATATTAACTTGGTATTTCTGATTTCTAATCTGATGATTCTAGAGGCATATTTATTCAGTAACAATTACAAAAACACACAGAGGTGTGTTAAAGGATTTGACTCTCTTTTTCCTGATGATGTCAAAACTTAAAATGTACTAGGGCGGAAAGTAAAAAGAGTATTTTGTGTCAAGGAAACTGACCTCAGTGTTTGAGCTTCTTGATTCTACCATGAGACAACTAACCTCTGCTAAAAACCATCTCTAGTAGCCTTAAGAGACTATTGCTCTCCTGTGCTGAGTCTCTTTAGAAGCTTGTGACCTGTATTACACATCAGATTCAGTCCTCAATACTCTTACGATAGAAATTGCCACCTTTTCCTGTGTGTTCATAAAGTACGTAGGGCAGTGCCTTTGCTGGCTGGTGCTAGGCAATACTGATTTTGATAGCCCTGTCACACTTGCATAGCAAACTCACTTAGAAAGAAGCTACAAAGCATCTGACCAATGTGTGTATATATATCTTCTCATCAAATGCCTGAAAGAAAGCATGTACTCAAACCCTGCAGTTAAAAAGTTAAAGAAATAAAGGAGGATTGCAAAACCCAAACTTTTAATGACATTACCATACACTGCTATTTCTGTAGGTACCTTGCTGCATTTTGCTCACAGGTTTTACATGGCTCTATTTTACTTCTTGGCTATGCAGTGTGAGAATAATTAGAGATCTGTACTGCTCCAGACATGGAGCTGTGTGTTGTTTCTTTGGTGAGAGCATTTAAATATGTAACCATCCATGTAGATTCCTTTTCCTTTTTATGGAAAAAAACAGCAAATGCTTACCTATGTTAATGTAACATTTGAGATCAGATGGTAGCACAAGTCAAGAAATTCAAAGATATAGTTCCCACAGCAACCATAATTCAACTTCATTGCTGTAGAAGCACAAAAGCCCACACCAAATACCATGCAGAATACCGCATATATGCAAGCGTGTGAGATACAGTTGCTAGGAGAGCCATAAATTTTAATTTCCAGAGGTATTTAGCTTCACATTTTATATCTATTATTACGATTGTTATTTGTATTTTATTGAAATAGTGCAGTAGTGAAAAACTGAGGAAAAGAGGCCAGTTGGATTAGTGAATCTTTTTGCTTTCTTGTAATGTACAAACAATAGGTTATATTACTATCTCTGCCTTTTTTGGGGGTTTGCCTATTTCTAAGTAAGTAATACTGAATGTGAAATAAATCTGGCCTGCTTCTTTATCTGATTCTATTTTTTGTCTTTGTTTAGTCCAATTCTTGAACTGCGGCTCATGAGGTCTATTCATTTGCTTACCAAGGGTAAATAAACCAGGTATTTATCCACATGTAGTCATACATCTTGTTATTCAACTGCATCCATAGCTTAAGGTTCCATTATAAAATATCCCAAAGCATATGGAATGTATTTATTTTCAATATCTATTCGGATGCTTTTAGTTTCTTTGTTTGCTAGCTATGTCTGCCAATTCCTTGATTTGGTCATGTTAGGCATGTTTCATTATTATCAAAGTTAGTAAAGAGGTAGAAGTGTCCTTGTTTTGAAATTGAAAATCTGTAAGTATTTCAACTATGGTACTTACTTGGCACAGAAAATGTTTTATAAATAATATTTACAGGATTTCCAGAAGTTGGTTGGCTGAAATACCGATATATGTTTCTTAACCTTTCAGATCTGGCCAGTGGAGAGAGAGACTATGTTTGAAGACTGGTATATTAAGTCCCATTCCCATGGGTGATTATTATATCTGTAGGCTGGACTGAGCATTCATGATTATTTAAAAAAAAGTAAAAAAATCCCTTTGACTGAGGCATATGCTAATACCTCATAATTTATTTGATAAAAACCCCCACAATGTAACTGTATCTCACCAGTCGCTTAAAAAAAGAAAAAGGAGTGGCATGGGATAAGGAAGGTTGACGACAAGAGTTTCTCTTCAGTAAACTTAAAAAAAAATTAATTTGGACTTCATCTAGTTTCTACTAGATTGATTTTTCTCAGCCCTCCATCACATCTTAGCCTGCAATATGAGCCCTTTTATGGACAGTCCGGGCAGAGCTGAAAGACTGTTTGGATGTGAAAATGTTCTCCTTGGGAAATCTTTGGATCCTGCCCTTCCCAGATAGTTAGGCAATCTGCTCTAGGAAACCTGTTTTGACAGTGCCTGTTATCTCTGCTAGGCAGAGTCCTATAGGGACCGTCACAGCCTACCTCAAAGCCAGGGTTTAGGGGAATTCACTCTGCAGCCCTCTGCCTTCCCAAAGCTTTTATTGTTCTGTTTCATTTTGTTCAAAAGCTAGTTATGAACTGCACGCATATTATTGTACGTGTGTTTAAAATAATATTTTATATGAAATGCAGGTTTCCTTGTGTAAGAATTTGTAAACCGAAGTTTGAACTCCATCTGAAAATTAAAACAAAACATTCCCAGTGGCCCAGCAATTTGTTAATAGATAAATGCGGAAAGATTAGTTAAATTCTGGCAACCATCTGATCAAGAGTTGGTCTAGTCTTTCCACAGGGGCTTTATTGTTTCTGAATTCTATGAAATGAGGAAGGGGACTGGGAATTGTGAATCATGGGAATTCTTCAAGGGGCAGGCAGAGTGCTGGTATTTGAGTGGAATCTGGGTAAAAAAATGATTTGTAATGCTGTATGTACTGCTGAAACAAGACACCCTTCAATAAATGAATACCTAGGATATAGGTTTTGTGTAAGAACAGTGTTGTGTTCATAAGCTTGCATCAGCATCCTGATGACATTTCTTGCTCCAGTGTATCTAGCTAATACTTTGGGGCTTTCCTAAAGTGTGAATAGTTACAAAGGTGTTTTTATTTTCTTCTGTTTATCCTCTTACACCTAGTAGTTACGGTGTTAGTATTTGAACTGAAATAAGTAAAGGCAAACTTCAGTGGAAATGAAGAACTGCATTGGGATGAATAGTAACTGGAAAACAGCAAAACATTCCACTTGAAATTGAGCCATTGCTAGTAAATAGTAATACATAAACAGACACAGGGTCTAGAAAACACTAAGTTTACAGTCATGTTTCATTACAAGTTGATTAATGACAGTGTTGCTGGATGATTTGGTGCAGCTATATACTATTATTTTATACGATTAATCACTCTGCTTTTAGGCCCGGGGAAGTGAAACGTACATTTGATACTGCCAGGGATTGCTGGTGATCTTGGCGACCTCATTTTGTTTTGAGGCAGTGGGCATCCTGTGGGAGAGAATGGCTGAACGGGGAGCTGCTGCTGAGCAGTGGCAAGAGTTCTGGCATTGTGAACAGGGTCATACTTTCAACAGTTACTGCCATCAGAGGAGAAAGTTGGTGTAATTCGATAAGCGCATATATTTTGCCTCAAGCATGTATCTTCTGTGTGCATACGGCCCAAGAGCCGTGGATTTCCTAATGGAACATAGGACTTTGATGAAAGTGGATGGCCATGTCACCTTGCAGTTCTCAGTGGAGAAGAAAATCTTCCTCGGTGGGATTAAAACCATCTGCTTGCGTCATGGGCTGTTAGGTATGAGATACGATTTGACTGTAATTTCTTAGTTGACATTAGTAGATGCAGGGTTGGTATGTAGAAAACAATGTCGCATCTGTTAGGGATTTTTGTCATTTCTCTTCATTTGAAAATATGTATTTTCATCAATTACAATTGGCTGGAAAGAATTAATGACAATTTTTTGCAATTTTTCAGTTTAATTTTTCAGAATTCTGACTGCAGTAATTTATTCTATCATCCAGTCAAAATTGCCACAAAGATGCTTGAATTGTATTTGTTAACTGGCAGAAGTTTTGTAGAGACGTTGGTAGTGCTCTGTTATTGAAGCTGGCAGTACACTTCCTTTTGCAGGATCTTATTTCCAGTTTCAAACTTTGACCAGCTCCTAACCATTGAGGCTAAAACTAACAATCTTTTCTCTGGGCTTGCCTCAGTCTGATTATTCACAGCAAGTTCTAGTCAAAACTATCTACTTGGCTTTGAGCATAAGCCTCACAGGAAAATGCCTGGTATCCTTTTGCCTCTTAAAAAAAGAAAGAATCCCATCAACCTTTCCTCCTAAAAGCTCTAGTGCTTCCATGCTTTGAAGCAAGAACTTTGTTTTGACAAGGTGAATATAGTCAATTTGACCGTATTCAGGAGCATCTTTCACTATCCCAGTGAATACCCACTGTACTTTGATAAATTTATAAACCTCTGAAAAATGACATTTCAAATAACCTCACTGAATTGTTGCTAGAGGTGGGTAGATAGTTTGGTTTTTTGTTGGTTTTTTTTTTCTTTTCTTTTCTGAAAGTTCTGTATACAGTGAGTGTTCCCCAGTGTAGAGCTGAATTGACCTTTCTCTAATTGTGATTCTGGTCTAATTTGGATCAGGGACTTTTTTGGTATTAGAGGGCTACAACTTTGTTGTCTCTTGAATGGCATTGGAGCTTTCAGTCTGCTGGAGGGAGGCAGAGTAAAGGAAGAACCTCTATCTCTTTTGACACTGAGCAGGGGCTGGCTGTCAAGAGTACCTTGGAAAAGGATACTGGGGGAGAAGGAATGGGTGGCACTGCGCAGCTCAGGTGGAAAGCAAATCAAAACTTTGTGTGGAGGAGACTTTATGTACCTGGTAGTCATGGTTATGTGCTGGAGCTGCCTGAACAAAGACTGTGAATGGAGTGAAAGCACAGGAAAGGGCATTACTAGAAGGGAAGGAGAGACTCCAGAGATCAGTCTCCTGGAGAGCCTAGAGTGCAACACAGCTTGAGTACTGCTTCACTTCTGATGCTTTAAGTCTGCATAATAGCATCTTTGCTAGCATCAGAAGTGACGCAGTACTCAGGTAAGTACATACTCTTTGGTAAGGTGCTTGTGGATGAGGTCTTCATTAAAAGCACAGACTGAATATTTTCTATAGCTAACAGTAACCTCGTTGGTTCAAGAGACAGGGAATTTTCCAGTAGACCTTATGATTTCAAAGTAGCAGGTGATCTGTGATGGTATTAAGTTTCCTGCCATCTGAAGGAATGTGTTTGCTTTTTTAAGAACTTGGAAATTTTACACCATTGAATACCTTTCAGAGAACACTTCAGAATTGCCGTGTCAAGCATGCAATTGCCTGTTCAGCCTAATTTAAATGCCCTATGTGTACGCACTGTAGTATAATAATTATATGATGAGTGCTGTTTTAATTTTCACCCTGTTGAACAGATGAATCAGAGTAGTGAAATGAAGAAGGCTGTTCTGTAGAAGCTCTGCCTGATCTACTGCAAAAATTGGAAGACATATTATCAGCATTTTGTAAAGCTGGCATCTATCACTGTCCCTGTAGTGAGGTTTCAGTGTAAGGTGAGAAGCAGCAGCACACTTCTAAATGTGTTGTCCCTAATCATGTATATATACTTTTTAGTTATCTAGGTTGGGATGCCGAATTGCTGAGTAGACGCTCTTAGAGCTAAAGTCAGTGGAGATCTGTCTGTACAGATGTGTTCAAACAATATAAAATATGTAAGGTGTTGGGCCACATTCTGAGTAGCGTAGAGAAAACAAGCCAACTGCAGGTATGACATTAGGTGAGCTATATCTATACATTGTGTATGTTGAATAAAGTAAGGTGAAAGTTTCAGATGATCCCAGCATGTACCAGTCACGGAATTATGTACATTCTGGCATGTCTTTGTTTCTGGTTGTTTACATTTGCACTGCTGGCAAATGACTCCTTAAGAATTGTGTGTGTGGGGCAGAAAGAGAGACAATTCACATAATTAAATAAAAAATCATTTTGGATGAAAATGGTTTGCTTT
This sequence comes from Falco rusticolus, assembly GCF_015220075.1. Lineage (NCBI taxonomy): Eukaryota > Metazoa > Chordata > Aves > Falconiformes > Falconidae > Falco > Falco rusticolus. The sequence goes on along the minus strand of NC_051187.1, from coordinate 76,143,278 downwards.
ACAGAAATGTTTAGCTTGAAAAAGTATATAATAAGTTGTAACAGTTACATTATCTTCCCATGTAGTCTCTTGCTAATTAAAAAAAAAATACTGGTTTATCATCTCAACTTTTTTTTCCAGTTGCCTTTAGCTACTTAGAAAGTCCATACAAATACAGAAAATGAATTGTGTGAACACAGAAAATAAAAATGAAGGTACTGGAGGTTTTGAATAAATACTCAAAAATTGCTATGAAAGATGGAAGTAAATGAAAGGGATATAAATTTGACAGATCTGTTTCAGATGTAATAATGTTATGCATAATTTCATGTGGTAATAAATTTATAGCAATGATTGTGAAAAATACAGTCAAATTCAAAAATCATGCTTCCAGTAGACTAATAATATTTAAAATGTAGAAAATCTGAACTCAAGCTATTCCAGTTTTGAGGCTTTGGACTAATTTCTAATTGAATGTAAAATGGAACCGAACTGAGAGATGAATCTTTGGATTTAGATGAGAAATAAAAACCTTATTACTGGGTTCAGAGGTTGGCATACCTTACTTGACAGAGTCTATCTCCATTCTGCAATGGTGGATATTTAACACCATCGTATAGGAATGTGAATGAAGGATCTGACAACTAAGATACAATAGCCGATGGACTAATACATTGTGAAGTGCCATAAATAATTTAAACTAAAATTATTAAATTGGTGTTGCTTTCCTGTTGTGTCTTTTAACTTTGATTGCTGATTTGCAAAATTCAGTAAATCTCCTTGAGTATCACTGTCATCATTACAGTCATAAGTTTCTATTGTAATTGTTTGTGGCTGATAAGAATTAATATTTTAAAAAACCATGATTACTTTGCATTTTTTAAAAGGAGGAAAATCTTTCAAAAATGAGCTCTATCCTAATGGGAGTCAATTTAAAACCCGAATGCTACAGCAGGACTTTTACAGGTTTCAGTAGGAGCAGAAATACAGTTTCATATCAGTTCTTGCTGATGAGGCAATAGCTGTTTCTCTATAGGGAACAGTTGTAAAGTATTGCTGGAAACAATGAAGTAGTAGCTGCGGTCTTTGTTCCCCTCTTTGGGGTGGGATTTGGGGACATAGAACATAGATACCTCTCCTTTCTGAAAATACTGAAGTCAGTTAAATCACAGCTTTTCAAATCCTCCCAGAGGAAGTTTGCTTAGGATGTTTTTTAGTACATGTAGTAGTAGATGACAAGTAATAAAATCAGAAGGGTTATTTGTTGTGTTTTTATGGTTGAGTTGTCATATCATTTTCATATTTGTCAGTGGACAGTCAAGACTGCCTGAAATCTCAGAGATCAACATCTGAGCACTGTGGAAGGGCTGTTTGTGCTGCTGATTGTAGAGAGGGGACTTAGGTTGCATTATGATGATATATGTTATTCAAACAGGAATTCTGATTGCTACAGCTCAGATGACTTATAACGTGACAGGCATGTCATGTATTTAATTATTAGATGAACTGATAGAAAAAAAAGTGACAGAAGTAATATAGCACAACCAGTTCTGCAGTGCGGGACGTGCTTGCTCGTACCAAACTGCATTGTTGTGCTGGCCTACTGGGTCCCTTTGCCAGCCTGTTCTGATGCAGCTGATCAGCTAATGGCAGATTTTCACAGATTTTCTCAGATCAGGTGCAGTGATTTGCATTTTAACGAAGTTGCAGTACATTATGTATAGAACCAAAATCTAGCTGGTAAGAGGTGAGTATGTGGTAAGGTTTAAGCTCTGTGTCCTTCGAATACTGGGAAAACGCAGTAACAGATGTGCAGGATTTACACTGCTTATTATTCTAGTGCTGTAGATGTACACAGATAATTAAAATGTCATCTTTTCAGTGTCTTGAGTAGCAAGGAGTTTGATCTTCTACAAATAAATTTTGATACTGCATTTGGTTTTTGTTCTTATTATTGATAGATGTTGTATTCCTCAAGGCATGTTTTTTCTGAATTACATAAATATGTTTAGAATCTTATACTTTTTTTTCTTATTCTTGAATTTTTGATTGTTTATTTACTATGATTAAAAATGTGCCTGTAGCCATCTTTTTCCTTGTTGGCATGTAGGGATGTTATCTTTTCTGAGTCTATATAGTAACCCTTGTACTCAACAGTCAACGTGGTTTCTTTTCTTCATTCTAAGTCTTGTGGAAGTACAGTTTCAGTGGTATGGGCTACTGCAGGTCTTGTGATATGTACAGAAAATAGAAACTGCTGACCTAAGGTTGCAATTCTTAAACATTTTAACTGACTATAAAAATATTTAAACTTTTCTTGAAGACATGATTTCTTTGCAGGCAGATAGGATGATTAAAACCATACATAATGAATGCAGGTAGTACCCATACAAAATTTCGTCCAGTTCTATGAAATCCCATCAGTCTTTGAATCCAGTTAGAGATATGGTTTAGTTCCTGTCCGACTGGCAGGATAGCTGTGCCCAGTTGAGATGGGTTTTGTACACATAGATCTCCAGAAGTGAAAAGCAGCTGTGCCAACCCACCACCCCGATCACCTCCAGCCACTCAGTGTGATTCAAATTCAAAATGTTGGCATTATGTGTGGAGAAATCTAATCTAATTATAACTTTAATGAGCACTACTCTGACATTATTTAAAACTTCTCTGTCAGCATGATACTGTGTAAATGTACATATTAGATTTTATGCAAAGACTCAGGGATTAAGTCTCTAAACATTTCTGAGTACACTGGTTTTCAAGGGCAATTGTCTGCTTTCACTATAATGGTGTCTTAAATGTTAGGGACAACCTTTGATAGATTTTTAAAATCACTCATTTTTTTTAAAAAATAACCCTTATTTAACAGTTTTTTTTCTAAATATACTGTGTGCCTCTGCACCTGTACTTTTTTTTTGTTTGTTTAAAGAAGTGACATGTGCCATCAGCTTTTCTTGTTTTTGCACAGAGGAAAGAAAGTGTTTACCATTTATACTGGCAGGAGGAGGCACGTGAGCTCTTTATTCTTTAGGGAAAACTCTAGTCATGTCTAACTTCAGGTATACTTATTTGGTGTGCTCACTGTGCCTTGCCTTGGTACTGAAATGTCTGACAGAATCACTGGAGATCAGGCAGGTGAAGATGTCAACAAAAACCCCGCAGTCCTTTGCAGATCTGTACATTTGTTTTCATATAAAAACCAAAATAGTTACACTCAGGGCTAACATTCTTTATAGCAATCTATCTGCAGGCATTATCAAAGTCTTACGTTAATTTGTAAAATGCTTTTTTGTGGGTCTTCTTTAGTCCTTTTATATAGTATAATAATCTTCTGAGGATAAACATGCAGCAGAATATATATTTAATTGTACTGTCTTTTATTTTTTTTCTCTTAGTTCTATTATTTGTTGCTTGACTAGATGTGCAGTATTTTGCTGCACTGATTGCACTTTTTCCGTAGGGATGTTTATGGGTAAAATTCAGAAAATACTCCATAGTTGTAGATCAAATGTAGAGTAGGAGCAGAATGGATACAGATCTTGCAGTTTTGTTTTTGTGTAATTTAGATTTCATGTATACAAGTTAGGAAAACATTGTTATACTACCTGGGGGAGATATGTATAAAATTAAAGTGTTGGAAACATTGTGCTCAGTGTAACTGCAAATTGTCACTACTTGAAAGTTCATGTTTTTATTAGGCAAGTTTAAAAAACAATGTGAAATTGACGGTAATTCACTATTAAAGTTCAGTAGTGGAGGAGATGTTCAGTAACTTTCAGGAAATTAAAAAAAAAACCAGCACACTTTGTTGTTGCCATTCTGTGCTAGAGAAAGTACATAGGAAATACTCGTTACTCTGGTGGTTCTGCGTAAAGTGTTGCTGACATTGTTAGGGTACGTGCAGTGAGTGACCTTTGGTAAATTAGAGGCTCTAGCTGAACTATTTTGATGACAGTTGGTATGCATTTGATCTGTCTGTTCTCTAATATTAAGATACTACTAGGATAATTTCAAAATAGTTAATATTTGAAATATTTATTCTACTTCATGTTTCATGATTTCATTTATGAAAGCTTTTGTTGGCGAAAGTTGTCCCTGGTTGGTTTGATGTCACAGCACTAAGCTTTCAGAGAGACACTGACTATCAGAAAGGGAGATGATTTTAACAGTTTAGTCTTGCAAGCTTCATAACACAAACTGTGGATTTCTACCCAGTGATTGCAGCATTAAATGGATAATTTTTGATAGAGCTAGCGAATAGTTATCTTTCTATGAAGACAACTTTTAGGCTTCAAACTATGTTATTCATCATACTTTCAGTAAGAAATGGTGATCTTAATTTTGTGTGAGGAGGCCTATGTGGGGAACAGCAGTTCTTCTGTATGTTGTTAAGTTTCATAACTGAGGACCTTAACAAGAAAACTGTTGTTGTTTTTTTGGGAATTTGCTTAAGTGAAAATGAAGAGATATGGCTCATTTACTTTCAAAACCCTAGGTGTATAGACATAATGTTTAGTATATTAACATGCTTTATGATATTTCCCTTTGTTTTTATCCTTCTTTATTCCACGTACATCTGTTCAGTATAATTGTACATCCTGGATGCTTAACTGAGCCTGATTCAACAACTGCTGCCACATTGGGTGGTCTTTTACTTGAATGAACAGTTTTCATGCATAAAAGGAGAAATCCCGTTCTGTGCTTCCTCATCAATTAAAGGTATTTTAAAATCCATCCTTTTAACACTTTCTTCTGCTGTAATGACATCTGGTAGAGTGTGTAACTAGTGATGGACAGGCCCCATATGCCATGCTCTGTTTCTACGTACTGTACACCACATCTTTGTGGACACAGACTAACTTGCATTACCATTACCTACTCTTCTTTGTCCCTTTGCTCCTTCGTGCTTAAAAAGTTACATATGTAACTCAAACAACTGTTGTGACTGTAAAGTTTATTTGACATGTTGTTCTAGTAAAACCTAATAAAAAATGATGTTTACTTCCATAGGGATGATTTTGAAATTTGGACCACATGTACTACATAGCTTCATGTTGAAGACTGTGGGAGAATTTAATGTGGTTTTAGAACATGTTTGAGGCCACTTTGTAATCTAGGCTGTGGATAGTACAAGCTTATTTGGAAATTCTGTCTGATCTTAAGCAATAGAACATGGAGCTGCAAGCAGTTTTCCAAGAAAAGCCCAACCAACCTTGGTGTCTCTGCCAGACATCTCTGATTATCAGCTGAAATTGTATCTTTGCCAAGAAGGTCGTAAAACTCCTTTTTGTAAGGCTTTTGCCCACAGACTGACAACAAAGTGCTTCCACAAATTAGTACTGTTTTTTTTCTTTATTCCCCCAAAGCTTACTAAATGAACTTCAGAAATTAAATGAAAGACAGATTTAATTGCTGTGCACTGAAGCCTTTTGCACTTCCCTTAGAGCAACTTACTGAGGTATGGAGGGGTTCTTATTTCATGGAAAATGCCTTTTCCAGTTTCATCTCTGCTACAGAAGCCTATTACCTTTGGTTCCAATTCTACACATCAATATAAAATTTTTGAGAAATGCCATATGAATGCAACATCTGTTAGCATTTATCAAAGTCTTGCTAGTCTAGCTGATATTAAAGCCACATGATGCATTCAGACTTGCCCATATCGGGCCAATAGGGCATTATGGGAGAACTTTACTGTTTTCCTCATAGAAGCCACTTCAATGAATTAGGTATTAATCATCAGACTACTAAATGATTAATATTTTTTTCATTAACAGCTTAAAGGATGTGTGCTTAAAGAAGCCCAAAGCTTCCTGTCCTGTTTGTTGGTTTGTATTTGGAGCTTACAGTTCTGTATTTGAATTATAGAAGCTCAGAGTTGGGGTGTTCTTAAAGTGGTGTTGACTGTTTTCCTGGCCTAATATATCAGTGCTAGGATAACTGAATTGTTTGCATAAATTAGCTGTTCTAAAATGAGAGAAAAAAACATTGTAGAAGCTGAGAGGGTTCATACTGCTATTTCTCAGGAGTGTTAAAAAGAGAGATTATGTACTAACCTGTTTTTTATAGTTCAGTCTATCTACTTTATGTTTCTACTCAGAAACCAATGAATAAATCATAAGTGTTACATATGTGTTAATCTAACCAGATCCTCAAGGAAGAATAAGTAGAGCAGCTGTTATTTTTACAGCTGTAGCTCATAATTTGAGTGCCTTCCATTTAGCTAAGTATTCAAATGCTGTCTATTTAAGTATAGTGCAGGATTTAGACTTGTGGTAAGTGTATTGATACAATATATCAAGCCTCTTTGCTTTTTCTGAAGCTCTAATTTTATATCTGAAACTAGCTTTTAAACTAGTTTAAAATTAACTTGTACCATGATCCCTTTGGAGAAGGTGTATGTATGTCCTCACATGTCTCTGCAACGCTGAATTCAATTGTCAAGCTGAAGCTGTGAGTTGTTCTCTCAGAGTAAGTATTCAATAGAAATGTTGTTCTTGGGCTTGCGTGCAGGTCTCCAGTCCAAGGACACGGCTTCACTGAGTTCTCAAGACCTTTGTCACTGACTTGAACCTGTACATGTTAAAGAATTGGTCTCATAGATATTAAGGGAAGTCTAAGTTATTCTCCACTAAGTCAAGGGTAAGTTTACATAGGTAGAACGCTCGCGATTTTGCATTTGGAAATGGTTGTGTTGGTAATTTCTTTCAGATAAAGAGCAAAGATTCTGGCATTTTGGCTAGGCTTTTTTTTTCTCAGGACTTAGATGGTGACCCTGCAAATTGATTTCCCTAAAAGCTCTTTATGAAGGAAAATGAGATAATCTATGTGTGCCACATAGACTATGTAATTATTAGTTTATTTAGATGATTTATGTATAAAATTGTTATTGTTTTTCTGTTTAATATTTAATTTGTCTCAACTGAAATTTTCTCTAGGTCTAAACGACCTATGAAGACTTTCTAGCTGTGTCCTCTCATAGGTACTGCATTTTTTGGTAGTACATTCAAGCTTTTATAGAGGATCTATCAGTAACTTTTCATGGTGGAAATAAGATGGTTCTCTGTGTTTGAACAAAAAAAGAACAGGCTTAGAAACAATTATTGCAAATTGTTTAAAAAATTGAGAAAATGAGATAATCTATGTGTGCCACATAGACTATGTAATTATTAGTTTATTTAGATGATTTATGTATAAAATTGTTATTGTTTTTCTGTTTAATATTTAATTTGTCTCAACTGAAATTTTCTCTAGGTCTAAACGACCTATGAAGACTTTCTAGCTGTGTCCTCTCATAGGTACTGCATTTTTTGGTAGTACATTCAAGCTTTTATAGAGGATCTATCAGTAACTTTTCATGGTGGAAATAAGATGGTTCTCTGTGTTTGAACAAAAAAAGAACAGGCTTAGAAACAATTATTGCAAATTGTTTAAAAAACATTTTTAACATTAAAAAAAATGTTTTAATTGAAGTTAAAGGAAAGAAGCAATGCATTTTCCCATAGTTGCAGTGTTGTGGCCTGGCATATTGGAACACTAGAGAGATTTCTGTTCTAGTTTGGCTGGTGGCATTAGGGTTATAATTCTGTTAATAGTTAAAGGCTGGGAGCTATAAATAAAATCTAATTTGCTAGCAAACATTCTACTGAAGTACAAATATTTTTTTCAATTTTGTTATTTGGTACTCCTCAGTTCAATCATACATGTCATTTAAATATAATCAGTAATTCTTCAGACTGTAGGAACTCTTTATATAATTGGAATGAAATATTGTCATGATTGCTTTTGAAAGATGAGAATTTAGAGCTGGAAAGGAGGGAGAAGGCCCTAACATTTCCTGTGGCTTCTAGTAATCAAACAGGTAGAATGAGCGATTTGTTGATGAGCAATGCCCTGTGTAAGTATGCTCTATACCCAATTAGGTAATGACTGTGTATCACTTTATCAGTAAAGGGAGGAACTGTAAATTGATTTCAGAGAGTTGGTACTGCACCAGCCTTTAGAAGATATTTTTATACTGGGCCTGTGAATTGGTAGCCCCAGGAAGAACTTAATTGCTGATAAAATTCTGTCTGGGACTCTTCTGCAGTATAACACCATAAAATCAGATTTGCTGGCTGCAAATGCCGTGTTCACCTTTTTCATCTGTCTGGGGGAAGCTGGCACCATCAGCTGCCCTGTTGATGAGGGGGGTGGTCTAACTGTGATCTTCCTTGTGCTTTTCTGTCCCAGCCTGTGCACACAATAAAGTCCCTTCATATCCTGTCCCTTCGTGAGTGTTTATTAAGGACACATGTACACATTGCTGGAAGTGCTAGATTTTTTTCTAATCAGCGATGGAAAAAAATCCCATTATTTTGCATAGCGTTGATAGCTGTGCCACAGTTCTTTGGAGTGATGACTGTTTCTGTGCCCTTCAGTGACTGTGGAGCCCTTGGCTGCTTCTTGGCTGGCCTTTTTGATCCTTCTGTTTCACCGCACTGAAAGCCTTATGGCTTTTAAGCATCAGTACATGAGAAGGATAATTCAGTGGTTGAGAAAAATGAGCCTTGTTGAAAATATACCATGGTTGTTTCTCCCTGGGTCTGAATTGTGTCCCTGATCAAATCTTTGGGGTTATGAAGCCACCTTCCACCTAGGGACTTTAAACAGGTACCACATTACAAGGTGTCTGTATCAGCTTTTGCTGCTGTCATATGAATTGGAATTTGTAGCTGCTACTCAGACAGCATCTGTGTCGCCATAGTAGGGAGCTGGATTAGGATGGAGTCTGAGAGAAAGAGACTCCTGTATTCTCATTTTGGCTCTGATTTATATCTGTGCTTTGATCAGAACTATTTTGCTGCAGCCATGGTTGTATTCTGAAAAGCTAGATTTCTGGTGACTTTTGCACTTTTATTTGCTTGGGAATTAAAGTGTAATGAGGTTGTTTTGGTTGGTTGGTTGGTTTTATTTTTTTTGTTTTAAGCGCTTGAAAGACCTATCTCAGTCTTTTTGGAACTGAAGTTAAAAATAGTAAAAAAAGCCCTTAAATATGGTATCACTTAGTACTAAAACATCGCAAGTTTCTGTTACTTTGATGTGATTGTAGGATATAATTTTCATTATTCCACAATACGCCTTGGCAGTTTACAGTGTTGTAAAGTCCAGAGGGACTTGGGACCTGAAGGGTATGTCTGCCCGATGAATGCTGAGGTTCGCAGAGGTTTGCTAGCATCAGGTTTTGCAATGAAGACTTGGTTTATGGATCACAGAGGGTAAAGGGTTCTGTTTTGTTTTGCTCTGAAAGGTAAAAGCTCCATTTTTAACCAGATTTGGATGTAGGTTTCTGTGGGAGTGTTATTGACAGCTGCGTCAGAGTTTATATAATGTTGATAGAAGCAGAATTTTCTTCTTTATTCTGAGTGTTGTGTTAGTATAACTATTTGGAAGCAGTTGTTTTCACTGTTGTCCATGTTTGATTTTCTCACAGAAATCATTATGTTTGTTTGTTTGCCTTTATTCATTTAATCTGATATTTTAAATAGGAATGTTCCTTTAATAATAAGTATTACTGTGTTAAAAAACTTCATCCAGCTTGATAACTTCGAAAAATACAAAGTAGTTGCTGAGTGGGAAATACCAAATCAAACTCTAAATCCAAATGGAAAATAAGTGTCATGCCCAGAATAGTTCCTTCTTTATAGAATTTGATTCTGAGCTATAGCAGATACATATCTTGCCTGGAAGGTTTAAAAAGAGTATTATAGGATCATAGAATCATTTAGGTTGGAAAAGACCCTTAAGACCATCGAGTCCAACTGTAAACCTAGCACTGCTAAGTCCACCACTAAACCATGTCCCTAAGTGCCTTGTTGACATGTCTTTTAAAAACCTCCAGGGATGGTGACTCTACCACTTCCCTGAGAAGCCTGTTACAGTGCTTGACAACCCTTTTGGTGAACAAATTTTTCCTAATGTAACCCAGTATTACTTTTGTTCTTACTCTTATGTTCTCCAATTTAGAAAAAAGGTACAGGATTTTTCACAGTTTTTTTTCTGTTTAACTGAGAATTTTTATTTTCTTTATTTAGATTTAAATGATAGTCAGGAGAATACCAGGTCAATACATGTTCAATAGACAAGGCTTATGATTTCATTAATATTTATAAGTTAATACTGTGCTCAGTAAGAAATGCCTTCATAATTGGACTGTAGGAAGATTAAGTAACTAAATATGAAAGGTTAATTTTAGAAAGTAACTGTCAAGCTAAAGGAACAGTGCTGTCAGCTGTGGTGCTCGCCATTCTGTTCAAGATGGTGTGAAACAACTGTTGCAGGACTCTTTTGGAGGAGGGGATGAGACCTCTTCCAGGGTTCAGGATAGGTGAGAACGGAGATAAGTATTGTTGTATATAAGTTCTTATACATGTGATATTTTTGAATTAACTATCTTAAAAGCAGCAAGTTCACTAATATAATTAGATCTTGGCAACTGTGGGAAGTTAAAAAGATCATTTTAGGTAATCTCATGTTTTGTGTTTTCTGTAGCTTCTCAGTTGAAAAAAAAAAAAAGAGCAAAATTATTCCCTCTAAATACAATAAAAACACCTTTTCTTCTTAAAATGTTTTTGCTTGTCTTCCCTTGCATAAAGAATGCTTATGTTTTCCAGTCACAGACAACGGCTTAAGTGTTAAACCCACTTTATCCTGAAACATTGCCTAGCCAAGGGACAGAGTAAGAGAGCAAACATCACCTGACACGACAGAGAATCTAGAAACACACTGTCACAAGGTGTTTCACATGCTCTGTTGGTGAGAATTAGAAGACAGCCTCTGTAGGCCAGAGGAACAGTGCTTTCCCCCTTGATTCTCTGGTTCTTTCTGGCTGTGCCTCTGGCTTGCTTGATTGTCCTTTACAGCAGTGCTACAAGGCAATAAGCAAATCAATAGGATAAAATTGTCTATGCTTATGAGCAGTTAAAATCTACTGGCAACATATTTCTTCAGTCCTGCCTTGATTGATGAGACCGTCTGTGTATCTGTGATTGTAATTTGCGAAGAGTAACAAACTCAGAACTGTATTTCAGAATGGCTTGTTCATACTGATACACAGCTATAATTGGAGCAAGTAATTGACACATTTCAAATCCCCCAAGAATATTCCTTTAAAGGCTGTATCTAGCCTCAAGTATGGAGAGTCAGTATAAGAAGGACTAGGGAGTGCACTGTGATTATAGGATAAATCCTTTATTGTACTTCAGTTCTGCAGTATTTTTGGGTATTTGACTTTCTGGCTTAGTCACAGGAATAGTAGTTTGAAGGGATAGTCACATTATGCAGTCCAGCCTCCCACATGAAGCATGCTGGTATGTGCAGAAGCTTTTCCTGTAAAGATCAGGTTGAAAAAGACATTGAGTCTTTCTCTTGTTGTCTGTCACTAGGTTCTCTCCCCCGTCTGTTAACCACATATTTTCTGAACTTCCTTTTACAGCTGTCACGCCCATGGCTTCCCTACTTGTTATTCGCAATGACCCTACCTCGGTCTGTCTTCAGGTGAGCTCTAGCCTCCCTGATTTTGTCCACAAGTTTCTGAACAGTGCTTTTGCACTCTTCCTTCTTCACCTGTCCTTGTTTTCATGTCCCCCCTCCTTTTTTTTTTTTTTTTTCTTTTTAATTTTAGCTCATCAAAAAGCTTCTTCCTAGCCAAGTGGGCCTACTGCCAGAACTGCTAGCATTCCCGCACAAGGGCTGCCTTCTTTCCTGAATTGTCAATAAAAATCATGGAGGTCTCCTGGGAACTTGTACTCTTTGTGCCTGGGTTCCCCTGGGATTTTACCCTGCTGTTCCCTTGAATAAGCCTAAATCTGTGCTTCCCCATTCTGCTGCTTGCCTTTCCAGCCTTTCTCTTTGTCCTCAACTCAGTTGCCTTGAGGTCACTACAACCCAGGCTGCTGGACAAGGTTCATCTAGCAGTTCATCCTTATTTGTGAGCAGCAGCTTAAGCAGCATTACTGCTAGTGATCCCCTTTAGTGTTTGTGTTAGGAAATTGTCACCAATGTAGTGCAAAAAATTGGATTGCCAGTGTAGTTCTGAGTTGTCTTCTCAGCAGATGCCCAAGTGGTTAAAACCCCTCCACATACTTGTTCAGGAAGTCTGTAACACACCCCTACCCACAGCAGTAAAAGCTTTTTCTCTCATGCATCAGGGGCTCGGGTCTCCATTCCCTGAAAAATAAGTTTAAAGCTACCTCATTGGATTTAGTGACTCTGTTTGCAGAGACATTCTTCTGGTCCAGATTGGGTGGGTTCTGTCTCTCCCCAGTGGTGGTTCCTCAATTCAGACAAGATGCTGTGATTGAGGAAACCACATCCTTACTACTGACACCAGCTCTGCACTCTGGTGATGGTCTGTGGGTGTATTTGCTGCAACCTGGGCCTCTTGTCTGGTAAGGATTCATAACGTGTAAGGCAGTATAGGGACATCAAGGATGTGGCTACGGGGTGTGACCTGCAGGGAGATCAAAGTCCTGCAAGAGAGGGTCATTTTAGCTTGCTTTGGGTTTATTTTCTTCAGTTGTGCTGTTTTGAGCAGGGTAAGCACTGGTCTGTACTTCCTGTAGTATCTAAAACTAGTTTGTTTGTCTCTGTAGAATGCTGTGTTTTGAGCAGAATATGCTTCTAATCCGATCTGCGTAAAGGAGACCAATTTATTATCTGTATACGTCTATGTGATTTCCATTTCCAAGTTCAGTCTGCGTAACTGGTCTCAAGCTTACTGTCTGTTTTACAGTTATGATTGTAATCTAGCTGTGTTTTCTGTGGAATTACTAGTTTTCTTTTAGGGCTGCGGGCAGGTTGGAACTGTCAGGCTGTAGTGTGCAGAGACTGCATGTTTGTCAGAAGTGGAAAGCCCTGTTTACATTTTACTGTGTTTACTCAGCAAAAGTGACTGAACTGGAATATCATTCTAATGAATTTAGAGGATAAATTTCTGGAAGATTTACAGTGCTGCTTCTGTGTGGGTGTCTAGCATGTGAGGTTCTGGTCTATCACAGGAATCTCTAGGCACTAGTAAAGTACAATTGCTAAAAGTCACCATTACACATCACACCATTGCACATTATATTTCTGGTGTTTCAGCTTTTACTTTACTCAGTGGAGTGCTCAGCAGTGACCTGGAGGCCTCTTGTAGCCTTTCAGCCCTGTCTTACACAAAGGTGGTTCTGATCTTAGAAATCAAGGATGGCATTTGAGTTGAGATCTAAAGATGTTTTCATGTTAATGAATTGGAAGTCCAGGCTGGCTGCTTCTTTATATATTTTATAACAACAATATTTTGTAACAAATCCAGTAAATTAAATCTAAATGTTGCCAAGCAATCAAATAAGTCTGCACTGTTAAGAAGACTAGAAAACCTGTACCAGTAAGAAGACATTCAAATTGTCCTTGTCTGCTTGAAGCCTTTTCTTTCATAGATGGGAAAATACCATAAATTCTTCACTTTTGAGGATTACTTGCATAATCTATTATTGCCTGTATGAAAAGCTTCTTGAAACTACCTGCAAGGCAGTAAATTAACTCAGAATACTTATAGGACTGCCAATTAATAGATTCATGACCTTGAGAATAAACATAGCAGAATAATATTTTTCAGTAACTGATTTATTTATATAAAAATAAAACAAAGCCGTTTGCACAATTTCTGGACGATAGAAGTTGACATAGGAACTTACTTAAAACTGTGAGGAGAGATTTAGCAGACATGGATTTGGCTTCAAGAAATAGCATGACTAAATATGGTAAGATCAGCCACAGTTCCTTAAGAAGACAAAAAGAAGACCAAAAAAAATTTAAAACTTTTCCTCATCAACATTGATTTAGTTTTGGAAAATGGAGCTAAATGTGATCATAGGGCATAAAACAAAAATGAGGGAATCCCTATCAAGTAGCTTCAGTAGAACTGGGTGAATAAGTTGACACAGAGATGATAGAAAGGGGCCAAAACATAGCTAATCTATGACAATTTTAATGACAAAACAACAGCAAAAGGTATTTTGTAATTAGGAAGTGGATGATGGCTGGTTTGTCTCTTCAGGTAACTGGCTGATGGAAAATCAGCTTGTTAGCAAGAATAAATGTGAGAGGTATATGTACCCAGAACAATGCAGAGGAACTGGAAGCTGAAGGGACGCATTAGCCTACTGCCCTACCCAATCTAGTTTGCTCTGCTAGAAATTGCCTGGTGTGTTCAGGAGGTCAAGCCAAGTCACCCGGAGGCTTGCTTATGAGTCTCAGAATCACTGAAACTAATCAGTCGATATCTTTCTTCCATTGATCTTTATAGAATAAAAAAAATAAGTGTGCTAAGTAGAAACAGCACTAGATGGATATGAAATAGCCACAGTTTCCAGTGGCTCATGGCCTTTTTGGAGACTCCTGAAGTGGATGCCTTCCATGTGTGTATACCAGTTACAAATACTAGATTTGTCTAGCCTAGCTAGTTTCCAGAATCCTTTTATCCAAGGTTTTTGAAGCTGTAACTGGATTTTTTTTTTTTTTTTTTTTGTCCTGAGAGGTTAGTTTTGAATCTCTGGGAAAAAATAAGACATGAGCTTTGCTGTGAATGGGCTGCAATGGCTGTCTGAAAGCGCTGAATTTGGAGCTCAGAGGAATGCTGAGTGGCTACTGTTCTGTTATGAGAAAACTTGGTGTTTTCAGAAGCTTACAAGCACACAAGTAAGATGACCAAGGCAGTATTGCATAGTGAGCTTCAATTAAAATGAAATCACCAGGAGTTGTTCATAGATCTCTTCTTCTGTGCTTGAAGAGAGGTCATGCAAGGTGTGTTTACTGGGGGCATAATAGACAACTCTTGTCTTTCAGCAGTAAAGTTCTTGCCAATTACCTTTAACCTTCCTTTTATTATGGAAAACTAATTAGAAGGTTCTGGAGAGGAAATGGGGACTAAGTGGGGTCTTTATTTTTTTTATGGCCTATTTAGCTTTGAAAGCACAAATTAAAGTATTTTCCTAATATTTATAATGAAATCTGTCCTTTCATTCTCCTGCGTTGGTGGTTACAGAACAAAAGCCCAGACTGCAAGGCTTCAGCCTGTATAATGGAACAAACAGCAGCTATGTCTTCACTGTGGCAGCTGAAACAGAAGCACAAATAATTTAACCAAGGCAACATGAGATGTACCGAGTCACAAAAGTCCTTTTTAAAACAAAAATGTTGGTACTCACCATGTTTGGAAGCTGGGAGCAATATAAACCAGTGAGAGATAATATGATAGGATCTGGCTTCAGGTATAGAGTTGAGTGGAGATTTAATCGGAAAAATGAAATAGTCTAATTTAGGTTAAGCTTACAAGGAATACAGCTCTTACTTAAATATTCTGAAGTTTAGGTAACTGAAATTGCATATTCATTTTTATCCTCTTACTTAAATTGTAGTTGTCCCTGTTAGAAGACATTTACAAAACCATTGGCAACGCTGATCTGGTCTTACTACCCTGCACAGGTAGGAAGTCTGTCTTTCTGTTTTCATCTGACGTGGCACCTCCCTCACAGCTTGAGCCCTTGCTACGAGGTGGTGTATCACAGATTGATAACCACAGAGCAGATGGGGAACAGAATGCCTGGACAGTTATTTTATGAGAAGATCAGGAATTATGACTTTATAATCTTCCATCTTGCTATTTTGGAGAGAAGCCATGTTTACTGCTTTTACAGTAAGCGTTAGCATAGCAAATTATGCTATCAGTCATAATGAGCAGTGCTAGTGGGAGAGGAGGTAAATAGTGAGATTGAGAAAGACAAGCCTGAACCTGAAGAGCTGAGAATCCTGATTGGAAATAAATGTTCATTATGTAGCCTGTGCACTGAAACATCAGTGTCTAATGGTGACTCAAGGCTGAAGAGAACTGAAAAATTTTCTTATGCTGTATTTCTTTTATAAGCACCTTCAGACGAACTGAAACAGAAGGCATGCATGTTTGGCATGTTTTTGTTCTTTGCAGAGGATGTGGACAGGGAAAATCACAGGAAATACAGGGTTTTCTATAGAAACATTTTTAAATATAAAATCCATTTGTTGTTGTTATTTTTTAAGCAAAATTCCTCAACTTCATCTTCAGCCTCCTAGAGTCAAATTAAGAAGCATAAATTATTTCATTCCAATTGTGACATTTTTATAGTTGTAGAACCAAGCTGCACTATTTGCTTTCGATCAAATGTATATATTTTTTTCTTTATCTGTGTGAGCTTTTATGATTTTTTTTCTTCATAGTTTGTAATTCAGGTTCTTTACATCCCCGTATTTTTTCCTTTTCTGTGAATCTGTTTTTCTCTTGCCCTTCTCCTTCCTCTTGTAACTTCCCACAGCTCTTCCTGTTCAAGGGAACAGTACCATGAGGGTTTAAAAAATTACAGAGTGGATAGTGTCTTCACAGGACCTGATACAAAAAAAGGAAGAATTTCAGGGAAGTATTTGTTAATGAACTCTGCTTTTGATGAATGGTTAAAATCAAAAGATTTAATGTTGTATCTGTCTAGAAAACAACTGCAGTGAAATGCTGTAAGTTTTGCAGATATCATAAAAAAAGGATTTAAGGCAAAGGTGGTAGACTTTTCTCACAGACGCTGTGAAACAAAACAGAACTATGTGAACTTCTTGTATAGCTATTGATTTTGTTCCACTTTTGTGCTAACAGGAGGGGATTTTCATCTTGTTAAGTAACAGTGACATGTATCTTTCTTCTTCACTGCCATTCTGACTAAGATTTTTCTGTATTGAACCATAAAATCATAGAATGGTTTGGGTTGGAAAAGGGACCTTAAAGATCACCTAGTCCCATCCCCTCTGCCATGGGCAGGGACACCTTCCACTAGACCAGGTTGCTCAAAGCTCCATCCAACCTGGCCTCAAACAATTCCAGGGATGGGGCATCCACAACTTCTCTGAACAATCTGTTTCAGTGTCTCACCATCCTCATAGTGAAGAAATCTAATTGAATTGGAGTTCACCTCAGCTAACATACTTAATTAAGGCTTCCTGCAAGAGATGGCAACTACCTGTTGCCATTCTACCTACTTCAGCCTACAGGCTACAGTGGAGGAAATAATTCTGGAAAATTACATATCCCCCCTGTAACCTGAGAACAGGTTACATTTAACAGGTTGCCCAGAGAAGTTGTGGATGTCTCATCGCTGGAAGTGTTCAAGGCCGGGTTGGATGGGGCTTTGAGGAACCTGATCTAGTGGAAGATATCCTTGTCCATGGCAAGAGGGTTATAACTAGATGATCTTTAAAGGTCTGTTCCAACCCAAACCATTCTGTGGATCAGAAGATGTAATAATGGCAATCCAAAGCTGTTGTGAACTCCTTGACCCCATTCCCCCTAATTGGTTTGTAAATTACAGCAAATTTCTGCAAAGAGCTCAATGAAACTGCAGAGCCAGCTCCAAAGTAGCTCTGAAGACTTGTTTATCATCCTGTTTGCATCAATAGCTGCTAGGATGATGATTTTCAATAGTGGGGTCTCCTTGTCTGATAGTGATTCAAGAATTTCATTTTTAGGATTAATGACAAGCTTTAAGAAGCATGTTTGATTGTTTCACAGTCCCCACCTGATGGTGCAACAGAAGAAAACAAGCATAAAAGTGAATAAAGAACATTGCACTGGAAGACAGGTTATTGTAATGGGAAGAAATACAGAATACTGTGGATGTGAGAAACAAACAGAAGTATCTGAACTGAGAGAACAGAGCTGGGGTGAATCCATCTTCAGCATGGTCCCATTAAATCTTTTCAACTAGAGCCAATGAATTAAAACAGTATAGCATCCCTCAGACGATATGAATGAATATATAGGTATGCCTTTAGAGGTCTGTACAGTTTACATGCTTGCTTAGTCTGCTTACCCTTTCAGGCTCTGGCTTTTCTGCTGTTGATGGGTTAAGAGATGCCTACTCTTCTGATCATTTGTGTGTGATGTATAAACTGGTTTGGTCAACAGTTGAACTGAGTTTGTGAATTCATTTTACACTGCTTACAGAACAGCTGTCAGCTATTGAGTACTGTTGATTTGTGTTATGGTTTAATCCCAGCCAGCAACTAAGTACCACGCAGTCGGTCACTCACTTCTTCTGTACCCCCCCTGCCCCCCCCAGAGGGATGGGGAGGAGAGTTGGGGGGAAGAAGGTAAAACTCAAAGGTTGAGATAGGAACAAAATAATAATTGAAATAAAATAATAATAATGAAAAGGAGGGGGAAGGGGAGAGGAATAAAATCCAAAGGGAAGGGGAAAAAACCCAAATAATGCATGATAAAATTGCTCACCACCTGCTGACCAAGGCCTACCCAGTCCCCAAGCAGTGACTGGCAGGCCTTGGCCAGCTCCCCCCAGTTTATATACTGAGCATGTCATCCCATGGTATGGAATATCCCTTGGCCAATTTGAACCAGCTGTCCTGGCTGTGTCCCCTCTGGACTTCTTGTGCCCTATCCAGCCCTCTTGCTGGCAGGGCTTGAAAAACTGAAAAGTCCTTAGTATAAACAGTACCTAGTACCATCTAAAAACATCACTGTGTTATCAACATACTCTCATACTAAATCCAAAAGGCAGTACTGCACCAGCTACTAAGAAGAAAATTAACCCTCTATCCCAACCAAACCCAGGAGAATTTGCAACAGAGTCAGGTCAACATCTACAAGTGAATGTTTCCATGTTCCTTTATGAATACGTTGTGCTACTCATCATTGATTTCTAACTCTTTTAATTTTTTAATTGGATTTCTGTCTTCTTTGTCTTTCATCACTTTTTAAAGTTGATTCAAAATGTAGTGCAAGAGAGTAGGTTTGCAGAGCAAAGATACTTCTTACCTGGTTTTTCTAATCCAAAGTTTTATAAGCCTACATTTTCAGACTTTGAATTTACTGGTTGTTTTCTGATACCATTTAGAATTCAGTTTCAGATGTCACAGCAGGTAATTTCTCTGTTGGAAGAAGAGGTTTCTTGTTGGCCTTTTTAATTCATATGTATTAAAACACAATAATTGAAAATGCTCTTGCATTTCCCCACTATATCAGAAGAATGTTTCTTAATAAAGTGATATACTTTCAACAATTTATCACCCAATAAATTTTCTCTATTATTTTGATACATTGCACCAAGTTGGTTAGGATTCAGGTGTAGTATCTACTGTGAAATTTGTTTCAGGATGCTGAGCCTGTTCTTTTGATATATTTAGGTCTTCCTGAAATACTTTCCTTCGGCAGTTTTCATGCTGTGCACATTTTTTGTTTGTCAGTTTTTATCATTACTTTTCCGTATCTTTTGTTATGACTCTTTTATATGATTGTTTTTGGTAAATGCTAATGTTATTTATGCTTCATAAAATATAAGTTCAGATATCAGTCTGAGCAATCCGTTTCACTAAGCCATGGCAAAATGAGAAAAGTAATAACAATCAAATGAGCAAAAAGCCCAACCAGAGGTTAGGAATGAATTTAAAAGCAGTGAGGAATATTTTTTTTTTAATTTTTTTTTTCATTAGAATCAAATCCTAAATGGATTCGTCTGGAAAGTAAACTCCCTTTAATATTGAGAGATTAGTTGTTGAGTTCTGAGTGAAAAAAGACATATTCATAGCTCTTATACACCTCTTAAGAACTGATTCAGTCTTCTTTAAAGCAAATAGGATATATTTCATTAACTTCAAGTAGTGTTGAATCAGTCCTTTAGTACTGTTTTTTAGTCACTGGGGAAACAAACCTGCTTTCTATTAGGTACAGCATTTTCCTTAATGGGCCTCTGCTGACAAAATCCTTGCAACTACTGACAACTTGCTTTTCCTGCCATCTATGTATAAGGAAAGGTATTAACTGACTTCTTGCTTTTTACTCATTGCCTATATAATGTACAATAAAATGTGTTCTGAGTTTGAGGCATGTCTTAGGGCATCAGGAGTTTGGAGTCAGGGAAAGCAGTATTTTATGGTGCTTTTTGTGCTGGAGCATGATATTGGTGGGTTTTTTCCCCTCAATTCATTAATTTTGTATAGATAATAGCACTTGCATGTTTCTTTATTTGTAAGTAACCTGTTATTAATGTCTGGGTGTGCTTTGATCTTGCTTGTGTGAAAGGAAGGAATATATAGAAAGGGGTATGGTCTTGCCTTGAGCTTCTAGCTGATCCTGAGCTAAGAATGCAGCAGGAGCTGTAGTTAGGAGACAGTGCTAGTAAATAAAAAGGACCAGGATTTATGCTTTGGCTCTAAAGCCAAGAAACTTCAAAGATTTGTATCCATACAGCTAAACTCTTACTCTCCAGAGCAAAGTTGGATGGACTAGTATGATCCCTGGCCTATGCTATCCCCAAACCATTTTGGGGCACTATGCAGGAGAGAACCAGCTGACAAAGACAAAAAAACAGCCAGGGAGCTGTAGTAACAGCTTACCAGTACAGAAATTGCATGCCAGCACCCAGACCCATGCTCTTACTTTAGCTTAGCAGTTTAGACACAGCCACAGTGTCTCCATGGTGCCAGTTTAGCTCAACCCCACGCTTTGCTCACTTGATGTGATAATGTAGCTCCTGCACTTCCTTTTGAAGTAGTTCCCTTCAAGAGAAATCTCAGGCACAGCAAGCAGTACAGTGTATTCAAGGTCTGCTCTAGGCAGTGCAGATGTGGACCATGCCAAAGTTTGACTGTGCTTCAGCACCATCCCAGCAGTACTTGCATCTTTGTATGTCCTAGCCTGCCCTAATTCTCTAATTCTGGAGTGGTGCAACACAAGTTTCTCAGCATTTCAAGCACCTTGAACTGAACCCCCCCCCCCCCCCAAACAAAATAACAGTCATTATGTCTCAGGGGTACTGTATCTATGCAACGTGAACGTGAATTTAGCTTACCTGAAAGGTGCTAGTCCACAGCAAAGTGGATGTGAACCAGCCCACTTTAACTGGAGTAGACACAAGGCTGTCTCTGTTTACTGGTACACAGACATGATAGAGATGTACTGCTGATCATGTCATATTTCTGTATGATATTTCTTGTTAAGAGCCAGTGGGTGTTCCAAACGTGGCTGTTTCTTACCAAAGATGCAATATGCTAATGTTCAGACCTAAAAGCCCTAACTGATCTTGCATTTAAAGAGCACAACATTAAACTCTGAGATACCTTAATTAAAAAGCGTTTAATTTCAGAAAATACCCCCTGATTTTCTGTTTTCTCATTAAAATGTGTATAATTACAAGTTTGGCTAAAATTGCTCATGCAGAAGTATTCCTATACACTATTGAAAATGCCCAGACAGAGAACGCTTTGTGGATCTTCTTGCCATGGGGCAGGACATCAATAGTTTTCATATGCTCAAGAACAATTGGATACATTCATGGAAGGAGGATCGAGCAGAGACTGAAATCCCAAAGCTGTATTCTCAGGTAGTCCCTGACCTACAAACTGCTGGAGCTGAGGACCCTGCTGCCCCTGTTCTTTATTTTCCTCCTGAGGCTGCTGTTCCTGTTCCCTTGGAGCATGTATGGCTGATTTTATGCTCTTATTTGCAGTATCAGATCTGCTCTTGCAAGTGTGGGATTTTCAGTCGTCTTCATGCTCAAACATATTCAATATCATTTTAGTAAAGGGAGTAAGAGCTGTTTAGAAAAGAAACTGCTGTAAATCCAGAGTAAATTCTGAATGTGCATCTTGTTGATGTCCTTTACAGAGCTGGAAACTTTGTCATATCACAGCAGTATTATGTAAGAGAATGGTAGTGCATAAGTGTTGCTGTAAAACATGCAAATATTGTATCCTTGTCCCTTAGGGCTGAGCTTCTGAAAGACACAAACAGAAGATGACTGTGGAATGAGAATGTCACATATACAAAAAGAAGCATGTTAAAGAATTCGCACAGTTTGGTTATATGCAAGTGATAGTCTAGGTCTTCTCTTATTTTTGAATGTTTTTTAAATCAAAGTAGTGGTAAGGAATTTTTGTAATGTTAGTTTATACATCTAATATATTGGCAATTAAAACAGAGGGTGTGTGTCCAGAACTGAGTAAGTTGGGAGGAAGCAGGAAGGGGAAGGGGCCAGCACAAGAAGCTAGAGGAGTCCTGTTTTTCCATCCAGAACAGCAAGGACAGCCCATAGCTGTCACCATACACGTGCTAGCTTTCTATATGATACCAGTAATAGGGATATTAATTTTGGCTTCTAATTGCAATTGATAATCAGTTTCACAATATTTTTTTTTATTTTACCTTCAGTCGTAATTACAAGAAAATTAAGAATTGTGGCTAAACTTTGTTTTTTAACTTGTGCTGCATCATATAGATCAGGGGTCCTCAAACTTTTTAACCAGGGGGCCAGCGTGCGGATGCAGTGGCAGGCAGTCATCTGTGGCTGCTTGGTTTCCCCCCCCAACCCCCGGCAGGGGGGTGTCTGTAAACACCGGGGGCTGGACTGAGGACCCTGGGGGGCCGTATCCAGCCCACGGGCCGTAGTTTGAGGACCCCTGGTATAGATGGTGAAAGCCACTTCTTTGTGCCTTACTGAGCATATTGCAACTCTAGAAGGAAATGGCATTTCAGTTACATTTGTGGGTTTAAGTATAAACTACTTTGGCTTATAGATTTAAATTGATCCTGGCAGCTCCTTACCTTTCTGTTACTGAAATTTTATGAATGTAAGTTACTGATTTTCTGCTTAAATGATTTTCTGCTTAAAAGTCAGAGGCTTGTTGGTGTATCGCCTTGTGCTTTAGTAATACTCTGGTGATATGGATTACTGATTTTGTATTTTTGAACACATTTGCTGAACATTTTTCTATTCCTTGTATGGTAGTTATTTGCTTAATGCAGTATTGTTTTTGCAGTTGCTAAACTCATCCTTTCATAATGCCTATTGATTTTAAAGTGATGCTTCTGCTTTTTTTACAGTTTTAGTGACCTGATTGTATCTCTTGAGTATTGCTGTGGTAATAACTTCTATTTTCTTTATCTGCTGTATATATTAAATTTAGTCTGTACTGGTTTTAGTTATAACAAAAAGAACTAGAACAGAAGCACTGACCTATTTGTATTGTGTTAGATAATATACATCTTCAGTATAAAGTAAGGTGCATCTTCAAAGTGGGTCATGTCCTGAAATCCTGACTAAAGTTTACTTGTAGTTCAGCATTTTTA
The DNA here is from genome assembly GCF_015220075.1 of Falco rusticolus. Classification (NCBI taxonomy): domain Eukaryota; kingdom Metazoa; phylum Chordata; class Aves; order Falconiformes; family Falconidae; genus Falco; species Falco rusticolus. The sequence goes on along the minus strand of NC_051187.1, from coordinate 76,120,123 downwards.
GAAAAATTAGAGACAAAAGGCTCACTAATACAATGTGAAAGTGAGAAATTCACCTGGAACTGTATTTTCAGTTCACAAATTGTATAAAAATATTTTTAAAGTCATGACAGTTAATTGAGAGTCTGTTCTTCATGTTTCGTCCCTAAAACTTTTGCATTTCCAAGTCATTTTATTAGCTATTATTTAGCTGATGAGACATAAGTCAACTCCCACATCTGTGCATATAGTAAAGAACTCAGATTTTTCTACAATATTGGGTGATATCCAATTACATGTGGATCTGTATATGTCTAGCTTAAATGTGACTTTAAGATAACATTCCATATAGTGTTTAATATCAATGATGCTATTCAATTGATTTCTCCATAAACATCCAAAAGCATAGCTGATTTTAAACAAGAATTAATACCTTTAGAGGTACAATTTTGTATTTTAAAGGTACTAAGTTCCCTTTAGAGGTACAATTCTGTATTTTAAAGGTACTAAGCTCATTAAAGATGCTATATAAACAGTATTAGTAAGGTCGGTGTCCTGTCTATCCTCACAATATTCATTTACGTTTTATCTTTTTTTATTATTAGGTTCTGCACCTTTTTTTCCTTTAAAATTTCTTCATGCAAAGGGCATTCCTGAGATTAGTAACTGCAGAGCCTGGCCTCTAGGCTATGAGTTCCTAGACTCGCTGTGAAACCTAGAGGCAGCCAAGCACAATTCTTAAACTGGTGCTTGCATTAAGAAGGAAAAGTAACTTTTGAATTCTTCTGTTTAGCAGTTAACGTTCTATAGCTGTGCAGGCATGTCATAAAAAAGCTGTGTCATGGTTTGCTCTGGATTCTTTTTCATTCTTTCAGTTACCAGTGGGAACTGTAAATACAGGTTCAAATGTGTTACTGTGTTGGTTACAAAATCTAAATTTATCTTGTGTTCTTCACTTTTTACTGGAATACCCAAGTAATCTTATTAAAAGTCAGGTTTCCATTGTGTGTGCTTATTCTAAATGTTTGGAAAATGTTAGACACATTCAACTGTTCCTTCTCCAACTTTTAAAAAAATATTAAAAAATATTTTTTTAAATATTTTTTCATTATTGTATATATTTTACATTATTATATGTTCATATTATATTATTACCTATTTTCTTCAATATAGATCTTTGTATAATCACTAGTATCAGGAAACAGAGTTGAAAGTTATGAATGCTAGATTTGAGATAATTTATTTATGTGGTAAAGATCAACTGCTTCTTTAGATGGCCCGATGTCTTAATGGCAAATATAAAAGAATATTTAGGAGACCTTTTATTGCACATTTGTGTTGTCTATTTTTAGCATCATTTTTCAGACTTATTGTTAGTTTCTATAGAAATACAGTGCAACTCTACTAGAATTTATTTTCTGTCTTTCATTATAGATTATGATTTGGTGCTTAAAAAGACACTGGAATAAGTTCTTTCATTTATGTACTGGATATTCTCTTCTAACATATGTAATGTAGCTGAATTGCACACAGATTGTGTTTCGCAGTTTGTCGTAGTTTTAGTTTATTTTTTTTAGGGGGAGTAAAATTACAAATTTTACATCTTATAATGTATAATAATTTTTTAAAATTATAACAAGAAGTCATAATAAGAAGCTATGCCATTCTTGCAGGTTTTTTCCATCCTTGGCTCTCTTCATGGGCTGAGGGTGTGCCCAGAAAAACACCTGAACTTTAGAAATGTGGGGTTAGTGCCAAGTGTGCTAAAGCAGATGCTCATTTGTACAAGAAGAGAGCAAGAAGGGCCCCAGTCTTGCATAATCTAATGCATACAAAAGTGCGTATAAAATCAGCCTGCTTCAAGAAGGAGTCCTTTGTGAAATCAATGAAGGTCCTTGTGAAATAAGGAATGGGATTAGTCCATGGTGTGGAGCCTTGGTTTGTTCGTATGATGCTTTGCATTACTAGAAAATGGCTAAAAGCCTGTGTGCAGAATGTTGGAAAAATCTGGTGTAAAAAGTAGGACAAAACACTCATCAACTTTGTGTAATTACAATTGCTCTGTTGTGGTACAGTTCTAAAATACACTTGGTTGTAGAATATTTTATTCTTACTGAAAATTAAAGTGATTAATTTTTTTTTTGATAAACCAAATAATTAGGGCTATTTCCCACATGCAGAGTGTTCAGAGCAAGGTCAGTTTTCATTGTAATTAATTGTGTGTTTGATTACAGTTCACAACTATTGACTGATGAAATTTTTATGACAGTCTTGTTAGATAGGAAATACTCCTCTTGGAACAGTACTTCAAAATTTGAACTTGGAGCCTTTAAACTGTTTGATCTGGAGACCTGTAATAACTTTATGAGGCTGCAGAACTTAAGACAAACCTATTGGGCAACACAGAGATCAGTGACAGCACTTCAGGTGAGGAAATGACCAAATCAACCAACTTTTCCTGGGGACCTATGGCTTTTGGTGAAACTGTCTTACAACAGTTTCTTCAATGTGCTTCGCACCAGTGAAGGGCTTCATACTGCTTTTCCTTATCAGCTGTGATGTGATTAAATTGATGCCCTGAATGAAAACCTAATTTGCACATATTTTTGCTTGGACAGTATTTCCCCTTACTGTTCTGTGGATGGGCTCTTGGAAGCCCGTTCCGTTGATGAGGCTCTTACCTCAACAAAGGAAAATCCTACTAAGAAGAAAATTGATTGGTCTGGTCCTGATGCTGGCTTTGGCAGCTGTCAGTGAGAAGCTGATGCATATGGAGAGGAGTAGAGAAAAGAGACGTTGTTATGAAAATTAACATAATAAGATAATATGAGAATAAGATAACTTACGAATATAAGCTAGTAGAAATTTCAGAATGTCTTTGACAAGTAGTAATATAAAACTTCAGACACTACACATTGTGCAACACAGAAGTGTGCCAAAAGATACGGGACATTCTGTGTAACAGTTGTTATCTTCAGAATCCACTGGATGAAGATAACCAGCTGAATGTGCAGTTTTGGATCCCCATGCGTAGCTTTCGATGATGTAAAAACCCGTGGAAATAATTGCAAATGTAATTTACCATTCAAAGGCAGATCAATTACATTCATTTTCTATATGATGAGAAAGGGTAGCAGTAGCAGTTGGCTGCTAATTATGAATAAAGACATAGCATTTTTTAACCTTACAGTCTTCAATTTTGAGTGTTTATTTTAGGGATTAAGCTGGAAAAGCTTTGGAAGCAAGCCAAGTGTCAGTGGTGTTACTATTTTAGACTTTATCAGAGCATCCAGTCCAAAGGATGGAGCTGAGTCTTCCTGCACTGCTAAAGCAAATCCAGATAGTTTCTTAGGTTTTGCCGATCTACCTATTCCCTTGTTGTACTCTTTTTTGACTATACAGAAAAATTTCAATGGAAAACTTCCCTGCTGCCTGCCCTATTGACTGCGCTATCAGAAGGAAGAGATGTCATAATCCTGTTAGCTTTAGTTTTGGGATTTATGTGATTTTTAACATTAGCAGCCTATGGTTTAATTGTCTTGTAAATTGCGTTTGTGAGAAGACATTATCCCCTGATCCTGCAAAGTGGGGAATAATGATCTGAAGTGTGGGGCCTGTGAAAGGTACAATTCAGTATGAAGAGTGAATAAAAATTTTATGATGCTTATGATGATATGCACTAATCCATAATATCTAGGTATTACTGGAGAATAAAAACAAAGAAGCAAAGCCAGAGTGAAATTCAATAACCAAGTTTCTAAATTCTGAGGAAATGTTAATATTTTAAAATGGCAATATTTGTATTGGGGTTGGACTACATGACCTTTAAAGGTCCCTTCCAACCCAAACCATTATATGGTTGTATGACTGGTGTTTGAAATAATGCTCATTGAGTGTGGTTCCCCTCCCCCCCCCCAGTATAATTTCTAATTAACAGATATACAAGCCATTTGATACTGTAAAATTGGTCTCTCTTATTTTGGTACAGTGTAAGTAATTAATGATTCATCTGTTCTTATAGCTAGCCAATTTATATTTTATGTTGCCAGATGGTTTATGGTATGTCAAAGACACAGAGAAAGGTATCATGGGTCTACTACATTAAAAATACAGTTTTTATCTCTTGTTATATAGGTAAAAACTAATCAGAAAGTGGAATTATGACCTTGCATTACTGAGGATATTATGAAAACTGCATGTTTTTAAAATTATGACAGATAGCAAGTAAGCAAGAAAAGACAAAAGTACTTAGTGGTTGCTTTTCCACGAATGAGTGGAGCTTTCTGTAACTGGAAATGGAGCATTAAGTTGCCAATGAGATTTTTACCAGCCCCCTTAACTGGATTGTCAATGTCATACGTTGGAGGTAGTTATATTGCTGGGTGTTCTCTTTAATTTTATCATTTTTACTGTGTCGGCTTTTATTATCATTAACAACTAGGCTCACAGACCCAATTGCGTCCCAGCAGGATTTCAGATTATTCCTCAAATTACTGCAATTTGTCATGATGTCAGTGTTTTTTAACCTATAACCCTAGGTTACATACAGAGTCTGCAGAGTCTGGATTTCACATGCCACAGATTCAATTTATATTGTATGTAAACAGTTACAGTGCTTCACAAACAAGCAAAAGACAGCCAAAGTCAAAACTAAGGGTCGAAGACTAGCTTGTGGTGAATCCATTCTTAATTGGATTTTCTTTTCCAGATAGGATATAGGCAATGCAATAGTATTGGCTCTTTATCATAAAATGAAGGAGTGAGTTAGACTGTTGTTAAGGGCAGCAGCTCTACAGTTGGGGGCAGCAACAGAATTATAGAAGAATCATTGTTACAACTAGTATTTCTAATTAAATGTGACTTAAAAGTTTTCAAGAGTTTTAATGGTATTATAAGAGAGAAACAAGCAAAATGATCTTGAAGCTGAAAGTGTGTTCTAGTTCAGGGACACCTAAAGCTGGGGAAGAGAAGGCAGGAGGGTGACTGTTCATCCTTTGGTAGCTCATGTGACTTGCCCAGGTGCCCTCGATGGTGGTGGGAATGGGTGGCCTGAAAGCCCTGAATCAGCCCTGCCACCTATGGTGGTGTCGTGGTTTAAGCCCAGCCAGCAACTAAGCAAGCCCCACACAGCCACTCACTCCCTCCCCCTGTGATGGGATGGGGGAGAGAATTGGAAGAATAAAAATGAGAAAACTTATGGGTTGAGATAAAGACAGTTTAAGGGATAAAGCAAAAGCTGCACACGCAAGCAAAGCAAAACAAAGAATTCATTCACCACTTCCCATGGGCAGGCAGGTGTTCAGCCATCTCCAGGAGAGCAGGGCTCCATCATGCTTGGGAAGACAAACACCATCGCTCCGAATGTCCCCCACTTCTTTCTTCTTCCCCCAGCTTTATCTGCTGAGCATGATGTCCCATGGTATGGAATATCCCTTTGGCTAGTTGAGGTCAGCTGTCATGGCTGTGTCCCCTCCCAGTTTCTTGTGCCTCTCCAGCCTTCTCGCTGGCAGGGCCTGAGAAGCTCAAAATTCCTTGACTTAGTATAAATGTTACTTAGCATCAATACAGCTATACAATACGGTATATTATCAACTTTCTTCTCACACCAAATCCAAAAGGCAGCACTGCACCAGCTACTAAGAAGAAAATTAACTCTATCCCAGCTGAAACCAGGACAGATGGCCAGAGCTATCTTACAGAACACAATGGTGCTGGTGCTTACCCACATGGACAAGCTGTAGGACAGTTCAGCTGCCAAGTGGAGGCCAAGACAAATTTACCATCTTCACAAATTGTGTGTGGTGGTGAAGTGACTGAGGGGGAATAAGATTGTTAAATGTAATGTATTCTTTTGCCCTCTATTTATTCCTTTGTTCCTATTTCAAATACTGCAACCATATGTTGACCTGATCTTTTAATATTTGAACTTTGCCTATAACAATGCAATCTTACAGAATCACAGAGTGGTTGAGGTTGGAAGGGACTTCTGGATGTCATCTGGTCACTCCTGCTCAAGCAGGGCTATCTAGAGCTGGTTACTCAGGTCAACCATGTCCAGATGATTTTTGAATATCTCTAGGGATGGCTACTCCACATCCTCCCTGAGCAACCTGTGACAGTGCTCAGTCACTTTCACAGTAAAAAAGTGTTTCCTGATGTTCAGAGGAAACCTTCTTTGTTCCAGTTTGTGCCTGCTGGCTCTGGTCCTGTCACTGGACACCACAGAAAAGAGCCTGATTCCATCTTCTTTGCACCCTCCCTTCAGGTATTTATATATACTGGTAAGATCTTCCTGAGCCTTCTCTTCTCTAGTGTGAGCGGTCTCAGCTCTCTCAGCCTTTCCTCACAGGAGAGATGTTCCAGCACCCTGATCATATTTGTGAAGTGCAAATATTTTTTTTCTCAGGATACAGAATCATTGTAGTGAATACTGTGTCATGCAAAAAAGCTATTCCTGGCAGGGAAAAAAAAAAAAAAAAAAAGCAGTCTTTCAGAAGTTTCAGATTTAGGAGACCTGGCTATGGGAAATCACTTGTATTAAAGTAAAATCTTAGTAAATCCTTGTTATGGTGAGTGCCCTGTGGTCAGGGGTTGTGCTGCCAAAGTGAGGGTGGAGTTGAGCTCAGGAGACACCCAGTAAATAGAAATCATAGGTTTTAGATTCTTGGCATGTTAGACCTTTTATCAAATTATTTTGGTGTAGTGTTGCAAGAAGAAAAAAATAGTTTTCTGGGAAGCCTTGACTAGAACAGTATAAATTGAAAATTGTTTTATTATGAAAAATCTCTATAGTTAAAAATAGTTGTTTTAGTGAAATTCAGAGGCTGAACGTGGCTGCTGTGCAAAATGACATGGATGGATTGGCAAAAATCTGGTGCATTGGCTTCCAGACCTCCATTTCTGGGGGCTGTAGCTGTTGCTAAGAAATGAAAGGCTCTGCCTCCTTGGGATTGCGAGAGCCCTTCTCCATTCAGCCTTCAAGCTCAAACGCCACTTCAGCCTAGCAAAAAAAGACCGATGAGACTGCAGTTCTGAAGTGTTATCTTATAAATGTGAAGTAGAGATTAAACCTCTGTGTTCTCAGGCTCTCCATCACTGTAAGCAAGTAGCCAGTGAATGCCATGCCTCTAGAAAGGGATTTGGTTAGCCACGCTGGTATTAAAGAACTTCAATTAAGCTTTCAGATTAAATGGCTTTTGTGGTTTTTGTTTTACTTACAAATATATGTAGATAGATTGATACTTTACTGTACTTTCTTTGAAATGATATTCATGTGTTTTCTGATGAACTTGAAATGCTCACACTGATCAGTTACATCAGGGCAAATGAAAGGTAAATATTCCTGGTTTGTTACAGATAAATTGAATAATTAAGATTCTGCTCTCAATTACTGTCCAAGGAGTCACAGAAGTTCTAAGTGTGCTACCAAGTAAGCCTTGAAATTCTTAAAATAGAACTATGCAAAATGCATACTGCCAGAGGTCTGCCACATGTTATTTGAAAAAATCTTTTAGACTAATTGCATCTGGTTAAAATTTTAAAAGTGCTTACCTGATGTGAAGATTTATGGTTAGATCCTAGACAGGGCTTAGGTGTATGCTTAAATACAAATGTGAAAAATACGAATACATGTAATCAAGCTCATTGGCTGCCTATTTGTGGAAATGGCTAAACTTACTAGGCTGTTCCTATTGCTCCACTGAGTTTCTGAAAGTAAGTCAGGAATTATCCTGGAACCTCAAGCCAGGCTTAGAGTCTTTCTTGCTTGCATACATTTAGCCCAACAAAAAATGCAACTGTATTTCTTTTTTATTAAGTTTTTGACACTCTGTTATTTTGAGTTAGCTTCTATGGAGGAGGTGTGCAAAATATTTTCGGGCAAGGAGGAAGACTAGTTATACAAGAAAGTAAAGATTTTTAACATTTTATACAGGTTGGCAGTATTTACATACAAAGCAGAACAATAACAGGTAAGAATCAGTGGTACTTAGCTATGCGATAATTCGAACAAGTAAGGATCACAGGCAAGCTCAGCAGTCAGACTGTGAGGTAGGTAATGATAAGAATGGCAGTGGGTGTGTTGATGGAGGAATTCTATAACTAAAGAGATTACATAAATGACAGTAGATACGGGGAACAGCCTACAGTCAGCATGTGTAATTTTGTGGTTGTGCTATGTAGAGGAATGAAGCTGGGTTAATTAATATTGATAATATACAGCTGTGGGCTGGCTTCAGGGGTGGTGGGTTGGCTGATGTAGATAAGGTGCAGCTGTGGCTGGTTCTGTTAAGAGGTTGGGCAGCCAAGGAAGAGAGAGCAGCTGAGGAAGAGAGAGAAAGAAGAAGCAGAGAGAAAAGTGAGTGAGCATGTGTGCCCTGGGTAAGGAGGGACAAGGAGAAGTCAGCAGAGGGACTGGCATGAAGAGTATGTTGGTATGAGATGGTAAAAGACCTTGTTTCAGCTGGCTAGTTTGGAGAGTGCTGCGACAGTGGTAGACACTTTTACCGCTGGATGCTTGAGCTCTCCTAACGCCTAAGGTATGTAAGACGCCTCTTCTCTGCCCTTGCAGCCCACACTTGTGGTATGGTGGATCAAAGAACATCCCTCCTGGTGTGTCAAGGTTGTTCAGAGTAGTCACCTCTACAATGGTTTTCTGCTGCTGGGGTCTGCATAGTTGATCCTCTTCTGCTGTGCCCACCTTGTTGACTTTTGAGTTTTCCTTTATCCCCTCAAAAATGCCATGACCCACAACTTACTTCCCTGATTTCCCAGACTGCTCACTTCTTGTTTTACTGCTTCTGTTCCAGTCCTCAGATCACTGGTCAATGTGCCCTTAGGCACAACGTCTCATAGATGGTCTTCCTCATCCCTCCCCGGGGAGCTGTTCCTTGAAGCTTTGAGATGTCATTCTCTTTTCTTTGATTTATAATTGTCTGAAGCATATAATTACTGCTTTACTTTTTCCATGCTCTGGTCTTTTCATTGTGCTGGCTCAGCAGTTCATTAGTTGAAATTAGTTCATTTTGTTACAGACTATAGATATTTTAAGGCCTAGCATTTATGCTTGTTCAGCAACTGTTAGTCCCTGTCTAGCTGTAAGTAAGGTTAAATATAGTTTTGCAGAGTTTAGCAAAAATTGTAGCGTTAAGCTGCCACACTTCCCTTTCTGTTTTGTTGAAGCGGTTAGTGACATGCCAGGGCTTGGTTTTGCTTAGCAGACCTTTCTTTTCCAACAGTGAGTTATGCTGGGGCCTTTTGGCCTGTGTTGGGTGAGGTCTCCTGTTCCTCCTTTGCCAAGTTGAATTTCCTTTTACACACAGTTGCATGTAGCTGTGGTTCCAAATCCTACTTGGATGACTGTTTCTCTTATGTGCATAAAGGAACTGCAAGTGTGAAAACTCAACTGATGTTAAGTTTGGCTCAAAAAGCCCAAAATTTCCTTGCTATGTTGAGTGTCTCGAACACTAAGACACAGTTTTGGGTTCCTTTTAGTTGGGATCTTTTCTGGTTCCACAAATACTGCATTTTTTGTTGGCATCTGGTGCAACTTCAGCAGGAGGTAGGGTAAATGTCCATACCCAAATTTTTCTTCTCTTGAACTAAAATGAAATTATATTGAATTTCCCATGCAGGTTATCAACCACTATTATATAATAAGGTATGACTTTCTCCCATTTTTTCCCCAGGAATATTTAGTTACACAAACTGTTTATGACTATATTCATATTCAAGCTTTAGATCTTTTGTCAGAAAGCATGTCTCCTTTGTGATCTTATCTGAGATGTCTAAACTCTAGAAAGGAACTTACGTACCTTTGTGTTTAGTGTGTCAGGGTGTTGACTGTAGGGAGCTCCCTACTCGGGCTCTGCCCGAGTTCGCAGTTTCTGTAGTGGATAGGCTGAGTGCTTCACTCCATGTTTCAAGATTCTCCTTGTGGTCAGGTGCCTCTGCTGTTTTCATTGCAACACTTAATTTGTAGGTGCATAGTTCTTTATTACATTGCAATATCAATTAATAACTTTCTAGTTATACTTTCCCTTGTAAGTATAGTTCAAAACTAGTGATGTGTTTTCTTTTTATTTAATTTGCATTTACTATGTCTTGAGCCAGAATAAAAATGACTTGTTTTGATGTTTGTGCTCCCATTCCTTTCAACTTATTCCTACAGGAGTCTCTCAGTCATTGTTTACATTGTAGTTCTCTGTTTCCAATGCCAAATCACCTCTGTGATTTGTTCTTTTTTTCTGAATTTTGATTCCTGCTGTTGGAGTGAAGGTCGACAGAAGTGGAACACATTTAAGTGCATTTGCTGTTTACTGCAGTGCAGTATGGGGTTTTGTACTCCTCAAAATGTAGGGTTTAGCATGTCATGCAAACTTCTATTTTCATTGGCTGCTAGCATGCTTTCTACATTTCTGCTTACAAATTACTTTGTTTCCTCACACCTTTGAATACTTAGGTGTTAGGCATTTTTTTTCTTTTCTAGTACCTTGAGTTTATTTTTAGCTTTTGTTTTATCAAGTGAGTATTATTTCAGAGATTGCACCTCTTTGAGCAGGTGCAGCATTTTTTACTGTACTTTAGATGCTACAGTAATTTAAATACTTGGATGATCTGGGGAGAGGGCTAACAGCAACATCATTGTTTGTATTGATGCAATTTGGTTTTTGAGATTTCCTCTTTCTGGAGGCTGTACTAACAATACTGCAGTAAATTTTGTGTAGAAGAAAACATTTAGCCCTATCATTTTCTAGAACAGCTTTTTTGTTCTGCAGCAGCTCCTTCTCACTGGCCCAGGATAGCTGGGGTCTGCAGTTGCTTGTGAATTGCTGGAGTTGCATGTGTCCTTAGTTACTGCAGGAAAAGAAATGTGTAACTACTCTGTGGTGTAAGGTAATGCTGGAGAAAAAGCTGTTAGCACCATGCCTATCTGAATTAATTAAACACATTGGTGGCAGGAAGGAGTCAAGATGAATGTCCTGTCATATGCCATTTCTTTTCAGTCTTGTAAAAAGCATAGTTTTTTGGGCTAAGTTCCCTTCAAAGCTGTCATCTTCATATGATTGTGTGTAGAATGCAAAGACAGTAATAAACGATCCCATATGTTGATTTTGTTTAATAGACTTGCCACGTGCAGGAAGTGTTGCTGAATTATTATTTCCTGAAATATTTTGACTTCTGAATTAGTAAAAATTTAGGATAAATGACTGTGGTTTACTTTTTAATGTGAAAGTGAACACAATCTGCTAATTTGTTTTGACTTTTAATTATTTGCTTGACTTTCAGAAATGTTTTAGAGGTGTTAAAAATTCTTAGGCAGCTTTTGATATTTTATGACAGTCATAGTATTTAGAAGATTTTTTTCTGTTTCCTTTCTTGATCTTATGCAGAGAGTTTGTTTCTTTGTACCTGCTTTGATGTCTCTTAACTTGATTCTTTTTCTGTTGAAATTGTTCAAGCTCCACCTTTCTAAGATTTCTATATCTTACCAGCTTAATCCTTTCAAATGGCTGATTTTTGAAAGCTTTTTTACAAAGTTCTTTCCTTTCCCAGTGTTTTGACTATGTAGTAGCCTCACCACACAGGTGTTGCATCAGGAAACTCCTTAAATGTGTGCTTCAGTCCATTGCTGTTCAGAAATGATGTATGGAACCTTTAGCATGGGTTTGAATACTCTTCTCACTTGGTTACCTCCCTCTTCCCGATTCCTTTCTTGCTCAAATATGCACACAAGTATGTCTTCAAAGTCTGTCAGTATCTGTGTTCCTGCTCTAAATTCCTTTTTCAGGCCACTGTCTGATCTGTATTTTATAGCATCATTTCACTGGATTGTCCAGTGCTTCCAAGTGACAATTTCATAATTATTTCATGCTATGTGCATATTTGCAGGTTTTCTGTTTGTCCCTTTTCAGGCTTTCCTGCCTCGGCAGGCTTCATGTCCCACTCCAGAGCCTGACATCTACGAAGTTATTTAGGATGTGGGTCATCTTGTCTTAGAGTATGAGGTTAGTTTTGTAATTGCTGTCTTGCCTGTCTGTGGAGAGATAGGTCTTGCCTGGAAACCATTTCTGACAGTGTGCTGGATGAAGTGCCAAGGCGACAGCATGCAGTTCAGCTCCTGAGGCTCTGCTGTTGTGACAGTGCCCATCAGCAACCTCTAGTGCTGTGTGCTTGGGTGCCTGTGATCCATTCCTCATGAACAGCCACTGAAACCTCTCCCCTTTGTGATTTCCAGCCCTTTCCAGCAGAATTGTAGCTGCAGGTTCATAATTTTTTAGTAGTGTGGCTAGATTTCCTGCTTTTTGTGCATGTAAAAGGATGTCATAACAATCTTAGTTTGAATAAACTGCAAGCATTGTGATTTTATAGGTTTACATTTTATAGGCATACATTTAAAATGTTTTTCTCCCCTGTACAACAGTAGACCGTGGTAGTGAGTTGCTGATGTTGTAGGGTAATTCAGGGGATGCTATCATAGGTATCACTTGAGAGAGAGTGTCACATATGCAACAGATGATGGTAACAAGGTACGTGGTGCCTCATATACTGGGTATGAGGCAGCATGCAGGTGACGCTATAAGCATTTGAATTAATTAACAACTGTATAACATCTGTAAAACTAAACTAAATTTGCAAAACGTGTAGTATGCTTTCTCCAGCATGTAATGGAATGATACCAAACCCAACATAAAATTTCTTGTTTAGAATATATTTATATTTGTATTTCAATTTGAGAAACTTGAAGCAGTGTAATCTCTGTTAAAGTAAAGGCTAAGTTGGAAGCATTTTTTTCAACACTTGTCCCCAATCCTGCCTTCCTCCTCAGGCTCAGTTTTTTGTGCCTGGCTCTCTTGATGGCAGTGACAGGCCCTGTCAGTGATAGGTTTTCTATGTGGACTCATCTTGAATCCTTCTTCTAGGAGGCTGCAGTTCCTACATTGTCTTTCTCTGTGACGCTGTTTGTGCAGTGGAGTAAATAATCTGTTTCGTGTTTTTTGACACAGCAGCTTGTTTCAGGAACAGATGAGCTTTATTAGCTAGGGAACAGTGTCCCTTAAGTATCTGCATTGCTCAGGGGGCCTGTGTCAGTCTGCGTTTGATGATTGTAGTAGGAAAGACAGTGTTTATGCCCGTGTAATTTCTGGGGTAAATAGGCAAGATACTGGAAGAGTGAAAAAGAGCACAAGGAAGGTAAATGACCTGGCTAAAGCCTCACAGGTGGAATTAGTGCTTGGTTTTTGATTCACCATTCTGTGCTCTTTCCCTTGGTCCACTGTTTGCATTCCTGTTGCAGTCACTCAATAGGCTTAATCTCCAAATTACTAAGTTCTGGGAAAACTTCCAGCTTCTCCTTTTGGCATTTTGCCTGTTCTTTCTGCTTTTCCTTCCCCTATCATTTTGCAATCTTGCTTTCCATCTCTTTAGCTAAACCTAGATCCTGCTGGAATCTGTTATGGTATTCTGAAACTTGCCAAATGAAAACTTGCCCCTAGAGTGTGTTGAACTCGCTGTTGACCAGAATTTCTTTGTGCTATTGTTAATTGGTTCCTTGTGCTCATTAGCTGATAGGTTGCAGGATTTGGTTTAGATGCGATTTTAAACCACTAAAAGATGGGGCAAAGATGCTGTCAGTGTCTCTAATGCAGTGTTTCGGTGCCATCCAAAGTTATGAGCTCACAGGATCTGGGCCCTTCTGCACTTTTCCCCATTGCCAAATGCTACCGTGACTTCTGCCTGGTAGCTCCAGCAATTCAGCTGTGGGTTTGGTCTGACCAGACCCAAGCCAATAGATGGGAAACTGTTTCTTTCCAATTTTTTCCTTTCTCCAAAGGGAACATGTGAAAGCAGTGCCCATTGTAGGGTTGTCAGATGGCGGGTTATCGTGTCATTATGGAGCTAGGGGAGGGCCGTGGCATGTGCAGCTGCCACGGTAGGGTCCGAAACCTACGGCTTCTCAGCTGAAGTGATACGGTGGCCCTAGAGAGCAGCTTGTATCACAGGGGGACACCCTGGAGGCACAGGGATGTCAGAGCTCAGGGTGTCTGTTCTGCCTCAGGGGTACTTCTTGCAGGAGCCATTATGTCCAGATATCCCAGCTGTATTCTCTCAGTTCTGGAAAAGATCATTCATTTAGGCCCAGAGCTCTCCATATCGGTTAGCTCCACCACTATCACCAGCACACCATAAAGAAGAGCAAAACTGCTGGTTTATGTGTGAAAAGCTACGAGCATGGTGTGGATTCAGTTCATCCCATGCTGCGGCTTTCTGCAGACCTTTAAGTGCCACTGCCTGTGCTTAGGATCCTTATGCAATGTTCATTGGAACAGATAGGGTGAAAGATGTTGAAGGAAGTTGACTTCTGTAACTTAAATTACTTGATAATTTTTAATTGCTTTATTTCTAAAATTGCCAGGTGCTGTGAGGTATTAGTTTTATTCTGTGTCTAGAGTATGTAGGCTAAAAATAAGCTACTTCTTATGAGGAGGTGTTATTTTTAGGTTTAACAGAGCAAAAGGTAGCAAAGAAACTTTGTCTTTGTGAATAATAGAGTATCTTCCAATTGTGATGGCAGCCGTTAGCCCAGCAATTTTGAAAAAACTACATCATAATTACTACATACTAAATTGAATATTTAGTATTAACTGAAGAGTGTGCATTGAAATATAAATTAAATGCTATAATTGTAAAGATTCTCAATTACTGCTGAGATGTTATTTACTTTTTATGAGAATCATGATTGATATGATTTTTATTTTATTAGTTTTTATGTTAATTTTCGGCACTATTTGTTTAGCTGTCAAAGAATCAAAAGTGGATTTGCATGGCAGTGCTGTATATTATATTTGGCTATTCAACAAATGTAAAGAGGGCTGTTCAGAAATGTATGGGAATACAGGTTTTAAGAATTTGCCTTAAAAATAATCAGAGTTATTTATGATACACTTGTTGCTGTCCGAAGCTATTAGATTAATTCCTTTGCAAGTAGGCATCATGTAATGAGATGTGCTTGAATGTGTTCAAAGCAAGCAATAGTGGAAAGATGTTTGTACCATTGCTGCCTTGTTCACTTGTGGGATAACTTCTCTCCAAGGCATACAGCTCATGCTGAGATCTCTGCCATCAGGGCTGGACAGTTTCTGAGATCGAACTTGTTTAAAGTTAGCTCAGGTATTTCTGCTGCAATTTGCAGCGTAGATCTTGTCTCAAATGTGGGGGAGGGTATGATCCAGAGTGAATGTTCATTCTGGATAGAAATACTAAAAGAGGACTAGATAGCAGAGAAAAAATACTGTATTAAAGTTAGCATTCTCAAATAGTGAGAAGTAGAACTACTCAAATCCAAGGGAGTGGATTTGCTGTCTTATCCCTGGCTTAGAGCTCTGAGTCCTTTCTCTGTCATGCTGAGTAGGGTTGGAGGAAGGCTAGGGGAGTAGCTTTTTATCACATTATAATTTCTTGGCACTTTATCCTTTTAAATAAAAGGTAGCCGATGAGCTCCAGTATTTCTAAACAGGGAGATGACTGTTCTATAGAATCTTATTTTCCTGGACATTATGAATAAATAACTAAACACCAAAGCTAAATAGTTGATGGCCAAACTGGAGAAGTCAATGGCTTAGTGTTTTACATCTCTGTACATGAACTAGATATGCATAAAGGGAGAAAACATTTGCCTCGTAGATATCCTCATTTGAGCAAATTCAATAGCAATGGAACATAACTGTAAAGTATTAGCTAAGTAGTTTGTTGTATTTTTTCTATAGCTGACTAATTGTATGTGTTATCTTATTCCATTTCAACATGAGAAGAGAAACTTTACAGTTTTACACAGTTTGCAGATGTTAGGATGTGGTTAGAAGCAAATTCTGTCAAAGTGCTTAAAAACCTCCACTGATTTCACAAACATTAATTTAAGGTAATATTTTAAAATAATCTGCTTTTGACCCAATTTGTGTAACTTCTAAGGATTTTATTTTTTTTACAATCACAGTGCTTTAAATATCTTGCTCTTCAAAAATAATTAATTCAGAGTTCTGTGCCAGTTCAAAATACAGTTCCATTTCGTTTAAAGCCATTGTGTTCTACTAAATGAAGTACGGAATGATCAGTATATGGAAAGTTTTGTTAGACAAAGAAAATACTTAAGTATTCAACCACTATTTCTTTCAATTGCAGTTCAAGCTTAATTGTTCTAAGTCAGATACAGTGATGAATTTGAGGGTAGTAAAACAGAGACTTAGAGCATCATCAGGTGCTCCATTTCAGATATTGAGAATTTAAATTATTAAAGGATTTGCTCTATGTGTCTGACAAAATAAATATAAGCTTTTTGGGAGAATGTGTTTGAGAGAAGAAAAATGTTCTGCAGGGGCAAAGCAGGTTGGCTGTGCGTTCAACTGGTGTTTATAAATAGCATCACTCGGGAATCCACAGGACCTTCTGACACCTGATTCCTCCCTCTCCACATGCTGCAGATCTTCCTGGTGGAAATGCAACAAGCAAACTGATCAACAGTCATCCAGCCGAAGAGTTGTTCTTACCATCTGCAATTCCTTACCACTAAGGCTACACTGTTACCAAAGCTTACACTCTCAATTCCATTTGTATCTTTGCTAGTTTGAATACTTTCCTCAGGGTACTGGCTGCCTCCTGCTACAGTTTCTGGCTCCTGCCTCTTTTCTTTCTCTACTTTGGCCTTTTACCAGTTCTTCTCCCCCAAACTCCGAGAAAGTGAAATACAAGTTTCTTCCCCTACTGAAATCAACTTCTCTGCCTAGCAGGTTTTTCTCCTCCTGGCAGAGATGCAGTTTTTGTTTGCTGTGCTCCTTTTAACTCTATTCTTGCTGACATCCACACTCTATATTGGCATCTGTGTCATGGCTGTCCTTGGCTTTTACCTCCCTTCTTACCTCTCACTCTCCACTGACACTGAACATCTTGCTCTTTAGAATACATTTTAATGTGCTTACCAAAGATGTGTTTTCCATCTTTGTGGAGGAGTAAAGGAAGAAAAGGCCCTTGACCTGCTAGCCAGTCTTCCTCCTTTTACCTCCAGGTAAACTCTTACCTTGTTATGCAGTTATTTTTCAGCCTCTTGAATTCAGGTTTTGTTTATCGCTGCTCTCCACGAAGTCTCTAATGACCTGCTTTTGAAGAAAGCTCAGAGCCAGGACTCCATCCTCATTACTGACTGGCTTTTTACTTAAATGTCTCTGCTGATAGCACGTGCATTTTTTTTATAGTTTGCTTGTAAACTCTTTAGGGCACTCTTTTTATTTCTGTGTTTGTACAGTAATTAGCTCAATTCGTGGGTTGTTTCATGAGTAGGACTATATGAACTACTGTGAATTGGCAAATAACTAAAATGTTTTTGATCAAAGGTTCCTTTCCCCCTACCTTCCCCCTGGATATTTGACCAGACCAAATTATGTAGGTTATCAGTAGGACTGATAATAAGTAGCATTTTAAAATGGCACAGCTAGTTATCTGCAAACATTGTCTCACAAATCTGCATTGCACTACAGATTCAGAGCAGTATTTTGCTAGTATTCCTCATTTGAACTGACCTACTTCAGTCAGTGGGCTACTAATATTTGCCACACAGTAAGGATTCGGCTCATAATCCTGGGGAAAGCATTTATATGCACACGGGGAGTGTTGTCTAGTGTTTTTCTTAAAGGCTTCCTCCCTATGAGATTTTTTTAACTTAGAAGCGGGAAGAACAAGATAAGCGTGATCTGACCCAGATGTGATGCCTGAGGAAGTTGCCTGTGAACCTGTATAATTGCAATGGTGAGAGGAGAAAATTATTTATGGATGGGCGTTATTATTTTGACTTCACAAAAAGAAGTCCACCTGGCTCCTAGAAAAAACGAAAACACCTTGAACTTCTTAAATTATACCTAGCAAGTAAGGAGAGGAGGCTCAAAATGATAGACCGTAGAAATCATAAAGTTTCAGCTGATTGAGGACAAATCAGGGGCAATGATTGCTGTGTTTATGTGGAAGGGAAGGAACATTCTCTCATGCACTGTAGAAAATGCAGACACCCTGGTCACAGAAATGTTGAGGCATCTACAAAATGATTTGTGGTATTTTTTCACAGACTGCAGGGTGTGAAGAAAAAACCACTTTTTTTAGACATGTCATTCCCATAATTTGTTATCTATTTATTTTCAATAATTTTCTGTATAATTTTTTTTTTGGGAAGCATCCTGGTTTTGGCTGGGACAGAGTTGATTTTCTTCTTAGTAGCTGGTGCAGTGCTGTGTTCTGGATTTGGTGTGAGAACAATGTTGATAGCACACTGATGTTTTCAGATGTTGCTAGGTCGAGGACTTTTCAGCTTCTCGGGCCCTGCCAGTGAGAGGGCTGAATGGGTACAAGAAGTCTGGAGGGGACACGGCCAGGACAGCTGACCCAAACCAGCCAAAGGGATATTCCATAACATGGGATGGCATGCTTGGTATATAAACTGGGGGAGTTAGCTGGGGTTGGCCGATTGCTGCTCGGGGACTGGCTGGGCATCCGTCAGCAGGTGGTGAGCAGTTGTATTGTGCATCATTTGTTTTCTTTTTTTCCCTTCCTTTTGGATTTTATTCCTCTCCCCTTTCCCTCCTTTTCATTATAACTGTTATTGTTGTTATTGTTCTTTCATTTTTATTTCAATTATTAAATTGTTCTTATCTCAACTCTTAGATTCCTTTCCAATTCTCCCCATCCCTCTGGGTGAGGGGGGAGTGGGTGAGCAGCTGCTTGGCACTTAATTAGCAGCCAAGATTAAACCATGACAGTTCTTTTTGGCACCCAGAACAGGGCACAAAGGGTAGATCTAATGACAGGTCTGATCAGACCTGGTTGACGGCAACAGAAAGAGAACACATGTTCGTTTTCCATATATTAGTAGATATAAATTATTCCTGTACATTTTTACTCAAGCAAAACAGCTGACTTTTGGGATCAAATGCCCTGCAAGGTGACATTTCTTCCTTCTTCAGCAGTCATCATAGCAATGGGAGGAAGCTTCAGGGTTACCTCCACAGAGGAATCTACACTCTAATGCTGTGTATCTGACTTTGGTTGCCTGAATGAGAAAATTAAGCATCCAGTATACAAAATGGAGAAAGAGAGGTTTCTGGTTCAGATGCTCTTAATTACCCTCCAAAATCTACACTGAATATATAGAGAGCTTGGGTTCCTCTAGGTGATTTTTCTAAGACCAAATAGTTTGACCATCTCCTGCACAGATGCTGAAGTGCCTTCTTGACCCAGACTGGTCTAACCATGGTGTTAAATGGTTGAGTGTAAACCTGCCATTTGTTCTACTCTTTGCCACTGAATTCAGTGGAGTTGGGACTTGATGTGCAGTGTGTATTGCTCAGAGACACTTTTGTCTTGGGAAGAACAAATCCAAGATGACAAAATAATGTGGCAGGGAAGGGCAAAATAAACCAGCTCCACCACATAGTTTGGGGTAGTTTTAGACAAAATAAGTGTCAATATTTGCAAGGCCTCCTTCCTTATTTCATTCAAATTTTAGGTATATTTTCTCATTAATTGTATTTACAGGTTCTCACAGTTACTTTCTGAACTGTAGCTAGTACTGTCATTGAGTATTTATGCTGTATTTGCTTCCAATAAACAGGTAGAAAATTCAGAATAATAAACTTCAGGATGCTTGTTTGAGGACATCACTTTGTACCTGAGGCTTCAGCTATGTACCAGGCCATGCATGTCTATATCCATAAGGAGAACATTGCCGATCGTGAGGCAGCAGATCCTGGTTTGTTTGGTGTTGCTGCTGGCATGCTTGCCCTCTGAACTGAGGAAGGGAATTGGTTTTGTGCATAGCCTTGTAAAGCGGACAATGCCAGTATGTAAGCAGACTGGATATCCTGAAGCTGAAAGGCTTTGGTACACGAATAAGCAGGGGCAAAGGCAGCAAATGTCTGAAGGGGATAGGGCAAGCACTGGAGAGCTGTGCTACCACCACAGTATTGACTGGTGCTCTCAATGCACAAGTAATATTTTTAGTATTGTCACATGCAAAAGCTGCATAAAAATAAAATGTGTCTTTTACAGGTGCAAGTATTGAGTAACTTATTTTACTTTCCACCTTCTCAAACGTGAAGATTTTATATTTGTCAGGTTAAAGATGCTTTGTTTTATTTTGCTTTATCAATGAGTAAGGGAAGAGGGTCATTCCATTGCTTTTTCTCTTTTTCTCACAACCTTACTTTATCTTGAAATTAGATGTTTATCCCTGGTCAGGTTTTTACATAGTTATCTACTTCTTGCAAAGTCATGTGCCTGTTTTATAGTAATAGTAGGGTACTTGAATTTACACTCGAGCCATATATCCGAGCTTCATTAAAAAGAAATAAACCCCAAAAGACTGCAAGATTCATGCAGGTTTACACAAAATGCTGTAGTAATGCTAACAACTGAATTACGTTTTCTGTATTCAATTCCAGGGCCTAAACCACAGGACTGTCCTCTCCTCTGAATTGGTTTTGCAATTGCTTACTCTCTTTTCATGCTGTAGTGGTGTTTTCAGTACACAGCCATTTGTTTTCTATTCAAATTTCTAAACTTCAGCGGTGCTTACACCTTTCCATAATACATTCTTTCTGCAGCAAACAGTTCATAGTTTCATGAACAGATGCTGAAAGCTTAAGGAAACTGCTTGTCTGTTCAGTTGAAAGAATTTTGCTGTAATATAAGTGATTAAACACTTGGGCTAAAGGACAAGCTTTATTTTATAATGCAAGTGAGTAATTTTCCTCTTCTACTTGTCTTCCTATATCTGAGTATACGGACTTCAACATGGCTTTTCCAAGGTGATGGGGTGATGCAGTGAATGAAGGTAGCAGGTCTTGAGACCCCATGACCTGCAAGCATTCCCTTTGTCCAGCTTTCCCTTCCTGTATGAGGGAAGACACAGATTTTTCTGGCCCTCAATTTTTTCATGCTTTGTAACAGGTCTTTTATTTACAGAACTGGGAAAAATGAAAGATGAATAGCAGTTATTTTATTTTACTTTTTCTGAATGGTTGCCTTGCCTCAGACGATTCCAGTTGCATAGGCAGATATTTGGCGATTTCAGTAATATTTATACAGGCTGACATTGAAAGACTGTTGCTTTTGCTGCATATGACAGAATCGACTAGCACAAAATTGTGGCTGCATGTTAGTGTGCAGTACGTGTCAATGCAAACCCATTTAAGCAGCTTGAAGTTTTCCTCCCTCATCCCCTCCCTTAATTTTTTCACTGTCCATCTTACCAGCGCAACAGCTAAAATAATTACCTGCAGTCTCATTTTTCACTTTACTACATGCAGATCTTGTGCGGTTGGGCAGCGAGCGGCTGACTGGGAGGGGCCTCTCTGGTGCAGCACAGGCATATGACAGCAGTAGCAGCAACAGCAATCAGAGCCCTTCTCCGGGCGGGTTTTGCTGCAGTACGCTGATTGCCACTTTACAGCATCCAGCAAGATCCCCAGCAGCAGGCACTTGGAGGAGACTCTGCGTGGGCACTTGTTTAAGGAGTACCTGACTAAACAATTGGGTTATTCTTTAACTGTGGGAGAAGTGCCTGTATTTCCTTCACGCAAGCTCCCTACTGGCTTTCTGCATCTATAATTTATTGGAGCCTTTTCTCCCTCCGTCTTTCTCCCGTTACTTCTTTTTCTTTCTTTTTTCTTTTTTCTTTTTTTTTTTTCCGATCGTTATTTGCCCCCCTTCCCCAAATCTGTGCTGCATCACTAGCTCTCATTATGCTGTGCTCAGTAGCCCAGTGTGTTCTCCGCCTCTGCTAGGCAGTGGCAGCATGGATGGTGCTCTTGTGACGACCTCTGCTGATGCTATCAGTCCACTGCGGATAGGCATGCTGAGTAATCCTGCTGTAAATGGGCGAGGACACGGACACACGAAAAATTAACCACAGCTTTCTTCGAGACCACAACTATGTGACTGAAGGTAACATAAATACTGTCATTATTCTCTTCTTGCATTGCATATTCTATGCCAGGAATGCGCTGTCATGTTTGGAGATGTAGGCTGTTCCTTTTTTTTTTTTTTTTTTTTTTTAAACAGGGAGACTTGCAAGGCGTTTTTCTGTGTGATGTAGCAACAGAATCTGTTTGAATTTGCTAAATCCCAAAGGCATTTTGTCATGCTATGGCAGTATATGAAACTATATGGGCTGAAGAAGGTCTTGCATTGTGCTGAGTTTCTGCTAGTGAGGTGTGCAGCACCTGGCATTGAAAGCACAGTAGCTGCAATGTGGAAGATTGGAAGCAGTTGATTAATTAAAAAAAGATGAAAGATTTGAGAGCACTAAAGTAAGAGAAATAATCTGTAAAGTTAACTGTTTGCTGGGTAATAAAGGTTATGCATCTCATTTTGGTAATTATAGCCTGAGCGTCACAGACATCGCCGAGTTGATTGTTCCCTAGAGAACCATATACATTTAGAAGGGATATGTAAGCATCATCTTTTGAAATAGTGCTGCCTTTTTTCCATCCTCAGTGTATGTGCAAGGTACATGAGAAAAGAAAAGGTACCTTCATTTTGAATCATTCAGTGCCTAGTAGTTTTATTACATAAAAAGGATTTTTTCCTGCAGGTGACACACATTAAATGCTGAGAGAATTTACCTTGTGACCAGTGGAATGGTTGGGTCTGATACTGATCCATATTTCCTTGCTAGAAAGTTGGTTTAAGAGCAGGCCATTTTAAGATTGATTGATTGATCAAACAGGAGAAATGTATTTGTAGGTGCTTGACTTTAAAATATATTGGTGTGTACAGAGTTTTAACAGCACTTCCAGCAGAAGAAACAGTTCTTCAGTGTAGGCTTATATAATACGAACATACTTAACATCAGGGTCAACCAATACTACTTGAGACTCAGTCTCCAGATTCTGTCGTCATTTGATCAGTGTTCAATCAGTTAATACTCCCATGCTGTATCTTTAAGTGTGATCAGCTGATGCTCTCGATTATTGATGATTTGCATTTTTTTAGCGTGTAGGAAAGAGCAGGATGATTTTACCATACTGAGAACACAAAACAGATTTTTCAGAAGAAAAGTAAAAAATGCTGTGTACTGTAACTGTTGCCACTGGCTGGTGTAATTGTTTGCTAATCTTGCCTCTAGGACATTCTTTGCATTCCGGTTCATGTTTCAATGCATTTTTAAATTTTTGGCTAGTGGTATTTTTGTCTGAATGATGATCTATGTTTTGAGATGTCACTTGTATTAATATTTGAAGAAACTTTGTCTGAAATTTAGAAATGTATGCCTTAGATTCTGCAAAAGGCACAGTATAATTACTGTAGTGTACTTGCTACAAGTTGAAATGTAGATGTATATATAATGGCTATGTGCAGCTGTCTTAAATTTTGGACTTTCACATCTGTCAGTTTGGTAATCTGAGGAATATAACCCCTTGTGAATTTCGCAGATCAATATTCTCTTTTATGGGTGTTTTAAAAATTAGATGGAGATTTTTAGTATTTTGGGGGGCACTGCTGATGAAAGTGTTAGATTTTCTCACATTTTATCCTCGCTTGATATTTGGATGAGGTCTTCTGTCATTGCACATGGAATGGCTTGTATGAAATGAATTAAAATATGCATTGAATATAAATGTCAGCCTGTATTATGTTTTCCCTGTGATCAGAAGTCATCATGAAATATGTTGGCATCTGATTTTGAGATAGATGAGGTATGGGAAACCTTCAGTAGCAAAGTGTTAGCTCTTCAGCTCCAGCTACTGTAGTATTTGTTGGGAATGCTCAGTTGGTCAGCTGTAATAAAATTCTTCATATCTGTTATATCTGACATAGCTAGAGCTTTTAAAAGATTGTGAAAATGGTAAGGGAATCGATTTATCTTTGAAATTTTTCCAGGGGCACCTTCAGCTCAAAGAGGGCCATCACAGATTTTAACTTCTCATTTATATACTTTTCTTAAAATGCGTAATGAGTAGTTAAGTTAAACTGGTGCTTAAAATGTGCTTTGTTCTGTTTTGTTGTTCTTTTTTTCTATTTTTTTATTTTTGTTTGAAGATTTGGCTCCATGAAACAACCTTTAGCATTTCTCATCCGTAAAGGCCTTAAATCCTTTGACAGTCCTTTCATTTGGTCCAATGATATATTAGTGCTGTGTGTATGATAGTAACATACATGTAGAAATGAAATTGTTGGTGGTAATGTGTTTGTTATGTTGGAAAATAAATGTATTGAGGCCAAACCCAGGTCTGTCTTTTGGGGTCTTTGGCTTTTGTAATCTACTATTTTAAGACAAAGTAATACTTGGTATTGTATCCAGTGTATTAGAGAAGTTACTGATTATTTGTAGTCTGTGATTAACTACAGTTTTATCTTTTGTTTTCAGAGTTTTAAAATCATGGTAAGGGGTGTCTTTTTCCTTGCTGCTGTATGCAGCAGGGTATTTCTGACATTTATATGCGCTCTATTCCTCTCTGTTCCCTGAGGAAAGTAAACCCAGCAATAAGATGATGTGGATTACCTGTAGTATTGCTTTAGTTCTCTTCCTTGTCTTCACTGATTTTACCAAAAAAAAAAAAAAAAAAAGGCAAACCTAACAGGTGGCATATGAATTCACAGGGTATAGGAAAACAGTGAGCCAAATGTGATTTGCTCTGCTCTTGCTAGTGGACTGAGTGTGTTCCCAACAAACTGCTTGCTTGAGAAAAGTAAAATTTTATCTCTTTGATAGGTCATTATTTTGTAACATTGGGGTTATCTGTATCAAACATGACTTTACCTTGACTATAGCAAATTGAATTGGTTTTTATCTCAATACATCAAAAAAAAATATCTCTATTTCCTTGATTTAATGGTTGATGTTTTGGTGTTGATGTTACACTTTCTGGTAATAGGTGTTATAGACACATATGAAAACAGTGAATACCTGGACATGTTTCTCCTGGTACATATGCATATCTGCAGTAAAACCAATGGAATTGAAACAAGCAGGATTTGAATAATATTGACAGTGTAAGTCTTAAAAGTAAGTTACAGTTGCACAATGGTAAAAGGCAGTTTCATTTCAGCAGCAATGTACAGTAAGTTTTCCAATGATCACAGTTTTTGAAGGAAACCACTTTAATTGGAGTTGTTTGTGTGGTGAAAACAGGAAAGACCTCATGAGACTTGTAACACAAGAGAGGAGAAAGACCTGAGGCCTAGAAAATATGACCTCTGAGAAGAGATTGAACTTTTTTATGATATATTGCCTAGGGAGCTTGTGTAGTTTCTACAACTGAAGTTTTTAGAAGAAAGTGACATAGATGTCTCTAAGAAATGACATGGGTATAGCTGAGCCTCCCATGGGGCAGAGAGATGGACTGGTTGACCTCTGACATCTGTTCAGGTTTCTGATTCATTGCCGAGCCATGTTTTATCTTTATTGCCTTTTGCACCCCAGCTATGGGAACCAGCTGCCCAGCAGGTGTTGGGTCAGGAAATAATAAAATGTATTATTTCCACAACACCTTTAGAAGAACTGAGAAGAGAGAGGCATGGCATAACACAGGAGAGAAGATGGACTGGATAGGAGAAATATGAGCCTTTGTTACTTACAGGCAAAGTCTGTTAGGGGAGATGGCAAGAAATTTGTGGACAGTGAGTTGAGGGAAGGGATAAAGGAGGGAAAAAGCTTGTGTAAAAGCTTATGTGCTTTTGGAGACAGAGAACATCCTTCAGTCGGAGTGTTCCCTTGACGTTACCTGAGTTTGAGATTAATGGTAGAACTGACAGGACTGCTGATGTGCTTTGCTGTCTCAGGACCTTGGGATCAGCCGTGCAGGATCTGATTTGGAACAGTGAATTGCACTGTATGGTTGCTGTATTCCTGGCAGGGGCAAGAAGTTGTGGGAAGCAACAGTGCTGCTCCTTTGATCAACTGCACTGTTAATTCAATTACTCTGTATTGTACAGATTTAATGAATGATTGACAAAGAAATAATGAACAAAAGTCACTATTCTTAATAAACTCTGTTAAAGGATGTAATTCACCTGCATGATCCCAAATCTATCCAGATAAATGCTTCTCTGGTCGGGAAGGCATTCTGCAGATCCATATGCTGATGAGTCTAGCGTGTCTATTCATCCCTGACTTCTTATGGATTATCCATGTTTGGGTAATAAATAAAAAGTTGCTTATACTTTTCAGTTTCTGGGGAGAGACAGGTTCCTCCTTTGGTCTAGACCTGCAAATTCAAGTGAAGGCAGTGAAGTTGCACAGGTGCAGTGGGGCAGAAGCTGACCTTCACTATCTAGTCGTTTGTATGGCCAAATGGTACAGATTGGTTCCATATGGCTTAACTTCTATCAAAAAGTTAATCACGTTAATGGTGTATTAACCTCCTGAAATGTGATATTTGAAGAATAATGAGCATTACCAGTGTAGTGTAAAACATATTGAATCATAACCATGTGAAATATTTATTATGGAGGATGAAAAAGAAGAGGTTTTTTTCCTAATGATTTTAAAGGAAAATCCTCTGCAGATAGTGAAAGTAGATTCTGGGAGCTTTTTCACTCCCTTTTAACTAAAGAAATTAGTATCTCTGTTCTTCATTAATCAAATGTAAGAGAAATTATCCATTTTTATCAAACAAGAATAAGTTTATTTATGGACTTGTCTTTCCTAAACATCCTGAATATAATTTGAGTATGAGCCGACTACCTTAGAAAATGGATGAGTGTAGTGAACAGGTACTGCTCTACTGGCTCAGCCTCACTGTCAGTCTGTTCACTTATTTCTAAGAATGGCTGGTAACATGCCTAAGACAAGTGCAAGAGGTAACTCTTCTTCTCCAGCAATTCAGAATTTATGTTGGAAATATTGATGATTTTTAGCTTTTTACAAAACTTATTTAGAAACGGTTTTAGAATGACCCTAGAAATTATTTTTCATTTTTATTCTTGTCACTTGTATTATTTTTTTCCTCTAGTTAAGTATGAACAAAGGCAAACCTTGTTAAAGCACAACTTTGCCCCTTGTTAAACAGGATATAGTGATGTCATTTTGTGCACAGTTTTGGTGGTTCTTTCATTCACAATACTATTCAGATGAATGTTGTGGGTAGCCTTAAAGATTTGGATTAATAAGCTTTATTACATCCAAGTGACGTTGCTGACTTTGTAATCTTTGTTCATGTAGTTTAGTTGGGAGAAGCCATGGAGGCAGGGCCTAGAGCATGGTGGTCACACTGGCTTTAACTGCAGATCAAACTGTTTGCTCACCCACTCAAACCTGCAGCTGGATGTGTGATTCAGCATGCAGGAAAATCAAATGTTGGTACCACTTGAAGCTTGGATCTGCATAGCACAGACATTTAAGGCAATGTCCACTGTGGGCAACATGGGGCAGCAATTCCTTCAGGCAAGCTTGGAGGAAGCAATATAGATTTAGCCCAAGTGAATTACACTGTCAGCAGCACTTGTCGCTATACAGTGCCAGCTACACATTCAAAGTACTCCATAGGTATAATTTTCATACTATATCTGTTAGGCATTCATCATATCACCATCTGTATTTTCCCTGCTAAATCCGCTTTCTGAAGAAATCATAATCAGGAGTACGACTAGGACAGTTGACCCCAGTGGGACTTCGGAGTTTCTTAATTTGCTGTTTGCAGCATTCCCGGGGAGCAGGAACACATTAGTGTTAACTTGCTATTGCCTCCTCAAAAGACCTGCCTCTTCAAGGAAGGGGTTCCTTTAATGACTGGCTGTTAGATCCTCTGAAGAGAGCGCTTCAAGCCTTTCTGAGCTGCAGGACATGCTTAAAAGGCATGGAGTTAACTTGGTTTGGATCTCTGCCTAATGTCATACCTCCTCATGACAATTATTCACCAGTATCATGTACTAAACTGTGTGACTAAACTGGGTTGCAGTTTTCCCCGTTCGCAAAGGCCTAAATCTTTAATGCTGGAGAGTTGGTTTTGGTGGGTTGCCATTAGGGACTGACTGACCTTGGCTGTCTTTGCATGCACATGTAATCAACAGATGATCTCCCACGCAGTAACTAAATAATAACTATGTACGGTTGCTGTGTAGTGTTGGAGTTCCTGGAGAAGTGAATAAGATTTATTAATAAAAGAAAAAAAAAATCTAGATTATTAGCTACATGGTAAAAAAGGCAAGCTGCTTTCATGACAGTGAGTACCCAGAGCTGCAAAAGAAGTGGTTATATCAGTGTGGGGCTTTTCTCAGGTGCCAACAGTGTGTGAGTCGCACAAAAAGACCAGTTAGAGCAATTTAGCCTATATACAGTTTATTCATATGTATACTATGATATATAGACAAATATGGACTAGAAACATTACAAATACAAAAGTTTATGGTATATTTAAGTATATAATTACTATATGCAATAGGTTTAGCTATATATGAACCTTAAAAATGCAAGTTCAGGATGTCAACAGTACAGTATGTGTAAGATAAAATGCAAGCATAAAATGTGGTCTAAGCAAGCTTGCTTTCTGTACCAGATTTCTTTCTAATTGAAACTGACAATTAAAAAGCATTGAATAATGTAAAACTAAACACTATGCAGGTAGAGTCAGTGTCATTGTTCACCACAGGAGCAGTTTGTTTAGCATATGTGTCATTATGGAAAGAAAACTGTACTTAGCAATATATTTTGTTTCCTACGTAGACCTCAGACATTTCAGCAGTGTATCATGTATTTAAATGTTGAGTTTGGAGAATAGTAGATGAATTTCTTACGTCAGTTTAAAATGTGAAACAATACAATAACACTGAATATTTTATGATAGAAAAAGAACTGACTATCTTTTATTACAGCTATAAAAAAGTAATAAATCATTACTGCTTAGGTGTTGTTACTACATCACTACTAGTTTCTGGATCTTTGAGACTTTATGTCCGCAGTTTATTTCACCCACTCTAGTAAGGCTTTGTACAGAGAAGTGTATTCTAAGAGAAAGCAAGGTATTTGGTGACTAATGTCAGCTGTTTTGGCCAGGAGAAGGATGGTAGAGCAGGTAATAATTTCAGAAAATTAGAGGAAGTTATTATGGGGTTTTGTGGTGTTTTTTTTTTTTTTTTTTAAACAAGAAAGGGTTTTAAATGCACTTCTGGCCATGTTGAGGCACTTTCTTGATCAACTGTTTCTGTAGTTCTTAGGTTAACGCTAAACTTGCCTTTATTCATGAATGTGGTTTACATTACTGGTTCCTGGTGAAAGTTCCCCGATTCTTTACCAAGAACAAAAAACCCCACCTAGCAAAGCACTCATATATGGTAAGAGAGTTCCTTTTGTCAGGAATGTTTCCTTGCCGGAAAAGTATTGTACCTGTTGTTTTTATTGCTTAAATGCAAATGAGAGCAGACTATTTTGCCACTGCAAACACAAGTAAAAAAACCATACATTAAGAGACTCAATTCCTAATAAATTTTTTCAGCACAACACGTCATGCAGTTCAGTGACTTCTGTGAATTATTAATGTGACAGGGGTTTGGGATCTCTGTTGCTAACTATAGGAGTGCTTTTTCTTTCATATTTACAGATTCATTTGTATAAAAAAGAGAAGAACAAGACGGAAACATCTGTGCGTAATATAGTGACATTTGTGTGTGTTTCACTTAGCAACAGAGTACAGAAGAAGGTAAAGGAATGAGAGCTGGTTTATTCTCCACTAATTCCAGTTCAACTCATTTGAATAGAACTTAATTGTAACCTTAATTCTTCCTATTTGTAGTGCTTTTGTTTTTCACGTTACCCAGTTGTTGCAAGTAGTCGATGACTATGCAAAATAACAGCATTTGTATAAATTGAGGTGAATGCAGCCCTGTGATAGTACTGATTGCATTAAAGATAGCCACAGCATGCTTTGCTTAAGCCAGTTTCTAGTAAAAGATCATCAGAGTTCAATTAAAAATAAATTATTGCTTATTTCCTTCTCTCTGTTTCTAATGGATCCATATTCTTTCTCCTTAATCTAAGATATCAAATGAGTATTTCACATGGAATAAAAATAGATTTCAGTGAGCTGGTCACAAATTTTCAACAATTTATTTCTTAACTTGTATTCAGTCAATGCAACCTCATGTTCTATTTACTTTGAGAGGTTTTAATTTATGATAGGACTTCACACAAGGTCTTTAATAAATCTTTCCAGGGTTTTCAGCTATAAATCAGGCTTTTTCTGTCTCTATTTCATAAATAATTTCTGATAGAATGTCTTTATTTCTACATTGTAATATATGATAAACATAAAAATTCAACTAATAAATTCAGTAATAATTAATTAATTAACATTCAACAAATAAGTACAGTGGACTGATAAATGCAGGGCAAAATTGGCTGCCAGGGTAGTCCACAATACTCTTGTCATGCTGCATGTTAATTCTGACACCCTGCTTGATTTGATATCTTTTATTTCTGCATGCAGATCTTTGATATGCGAATAACCAGTACAGGATGAAGTCAGGTGTGTATTCTGTAGTGTTCTTTTGTACAGAAGATTTAAATATATTTTCTTTACTTGGCGCAGAATTCACATATGCAATCTCTTTGTAATAGGTAGCTGTGAATTATTACATGTTTTACAGAAATTCTGGGAACACCTGATGCTAAGAGTCATATGGATGGTGGCGCTTCTCACTGCTTGGGTGCAATGTGGATATGATTTTGTGCATGTTGTGTGCACTCGTGCTTTTGTACATGTTACAGGAGTCTTGTGGATGAGTATTAGTACATGTTTACTGGTGTGTCTGTATTCCTTTTAGTTGCTGTGCTTGCAATGTGAATCTAGAAGTATTAGAATGGCAATGTAGAAGTTTCAGCACTGGGAGATGGGACAGTAAGAGCTTGTATGTAGGGCACTGTATGTCTCTCGAGTCTAATATGATCCACAGATTCTTTTGGCCTCTATGTCAGTATTTGCTGATCAGGGAAGTGAGACTTGGTCTGTGACTGGAGTGAAACTTTCCTTACACCATGGTATGAGAAGCAGCATCCTTGAATTTCTGATTTGCCCCTGTGGTGGTGATGAGCTACGTTTTTCTGAGAAAAGGACCACATGGAAATGGGTTTTATTTCTAGGGTTAGGTACATACTTAATTGCTAGATTCAACGTGTGTTTGCCCTTGTATTTCAGGAAAACGGGTCAGTTGTATAGATTAGAGGCCTTTTGTGACCCTATGTTAAGTGTTACAAATGTGCTAGATTAAAAACAAGTAAGTTGCGTCTGTTAGCAGTAATGATACTGCAAATAAAACAATTATTATTAGCTGCATGAATTAACACTATATCCAAATGCAAGTTTTTATTTGCTTAAACTTTGAAGTGTCCTGCTGAAATTACTGCAGAATGTGATTTGTACAGAGCAACAAACAGGTGTTTGCTGCATTGACCTTTCCCATTTTTTTGGTTAGATTGAAATACTGAGAATGTTTCTTCTATTTTTTCATACCTTCAAATTAATTTCAAGGTATTTTAAATTTGGAGTTTGGTTTGAAACTGCTTGTGGATGCAATTATTGGCAGCAAATAGTCCATTCTCCAAAAGAAGCTGTAGCCTGGGCTGCCCACACTTCCTTCTTTGTTGCTGTTGGAGCCTGTCCCATTGCAGGGGCAGTATCAGCAAAGAGGAGACCAGTATGAAAGAAACACTGGTTAGCCCACTAGCCCGAGAGTCCAGCTTCTTCAGAAAATGTCAGCAAACTTAGCCTGTTTTTAAATTTGTAATTTGTACCTTGCTAGCCGCCGATGGCACCACACCTGCCTGCTTCTGAGAGCACAGGTTGCTGTGAGCAGGGCCAACTTCCACAGCTGCAAAGTGGCCATCTGTGATCAGGGTCCCATTGCAACTCCGTGCAAATGGCTAAATGTGCACCAGTTTGGTCAGTATTACAAAGACTTACAAAGTAATGATGCTTGCTATAATGCTTCTTCAATACCACTTTGTTGTAAGGGTTTTGTAGTATTTATGCACAGTAGAAGGAAAGGAGGAAATACAAGCTATAGGTATATTGGAAAAATGTTTGATGATTATCCTGGATGTACCTGGGAAATTACAGTAATAGCGGTCATGTTAAATCTGAAAGCAGAAAGCTTTGTTTCTGTACTATAAATAATTACTAACAAAGATGATTGCCAGTGTGGAGAATTGTTTGTAGAGGGATTCATTTCTGATTGTTGAGTGTAAGTATATTTAGACAGAAAACTATTTTTCTTCCTGAAAGCCAAGAAGTTGGTGTAAATCAGAGGAATTAGTGATTTGGACTCCACAGAGCAAACATCAGCCTGGTTATTACAGATCAGATGATAGATGTAGTTACGTTGAGGTTAGCATAGTAAGCTATTCTTTTGTTGTACATTTTAATGACTGAATTCAGTCATTATGGCTGGTATATTATTGTTAGCAATTGAATTTACACAGTTTTCTTTAAAAAAACATCCAGTCTGGCAGGGTTTCCTTTCCCAAAATGCTGCAAATATTTCAAAGCTATTTATGTCCTTCTTGCTAAGTCCCCTCTGATCCAGAAATCTCTATTCATAAATTTGTTTGTGCATATGAGCATATACATTCATGGATCTTCATTGTCTAAGGCAGTAATACATCCAATAACTCCAAACACCTAAAATTTTAAAACTAAATAGAAAACCTTATCTGAATTTTGCCAATATTTAAAATGTAAGTTTCTATGTTGAAAATGCTTTCAACTTCAGAGCTACCATTAACCATTTTGACTGGCTTTAAATCTGATTTCTCTAACGCATTCATCTGTCAGCTAGCCTTTCTAAAATGTTACTTCATTCTGCAGCTTGACAGATTTAGAGTAACTTAAAGAGCGCGTACTAGTTCTGTAGTTTTACATGCTTTAGAAAGATCTGTATCATAGGTTAATGGGGTCAGTATTTGAATTAACAAGTTTTTAACTGAGGATGCCTAGATTATATAGACTCATAGAACTGTTTGGGGTTGGAAGGGACTTTTAAAGGTCGTCTAGTCCAACCCACCCTACAATGAGCAGGGATACCTTCAATTAGATCAGGTTGCTCAGAGCCCCATCCAACCAGACCTTGAATATTTCTAGGAATGGGGCGTCTACTACCTCTCTGGGCAACCTGTTGCAGTGTTTCACCATCCTCATCGTAAAAAATTCCTTATATCTCATCTAAATCTACCCTCTTTGAGTTTAAAACCATTACCCCTTGTCCTGTTGCAACAGGCTGTGCTGAAATGTTTGTCCCCATCTTTCTTGTAAGCCCCCTTGAAGTACTGAAAACCTGCTATAAGGTCTCCCTCCCTGGATCCTTCTCCAGGCTGAACAACCCCAACTCTCTCAGCCTGTCTTCACAGGAGAGGTGCTCCAGCCCTCTGATCATCTGCTCCAACAGGTCCAGGTCTTTCCTGAACTGAGGACTCCAGAGCTGAACACAGCACTCCAGGTAGGGTCTCAGCAGAGTGTAGTAGAGGGGGAGAATCACCTCCCTCGACCTGCTGGCCATGCTTCTTTTGAGCCTGCGATGTGGTTGGCTTTCTGGCTGCAAGCGCGCATTGCTGGCTTATGTCCAGCTTGTCATCCACCAGCACCCCAAAGTCCTCCTCCACAGGGCTGCTTGCAATCCCTTCATCCTCCAGCTGGTATTGATACTGGGGGTTGCCTGGACACAGGTGCAGGACCTTGCACTTGGCCTTGTTGAACCTTATGAGGTTCACATGAGTCCATTTCTCAAGCTTGTCCCTCTGGGTGGCATCCTGTCCCTCAGGCATGTCAGCTGTACTGCTCAGCTTGGTGGTATTATTGTGACAGGTATGCTCTCTGACAATTAGAATCCAAATAACTGAGCTTAAGGAGAGGAATAAGGGAACGTATTGGAATCTGCTTTCAAAACTGAACAATGGAAGTGCTCCTGTTCTTCGCCTTTTGCAGTTCTGCAATGCAGTCCAGAAATTGTTCCTCAAAAATCTGGGCTGTTACTGTGTAAGTGAAATGCCATAGGAATTTGCAGGGCAAGCTATAGTAGTCAAACTGTGCTAGTACCTGCATCCAAAATATTAAAAGGTAGCTAGATGAGATTTGACTACATATGACAACAAAAGATACCTAAACATTTTTAATTAGGCTAGGACCTGCCATTGTGGGTTGAACCTGCTGCTAGAACACTGTTCTAGCAAACTTAAGCATAGTTGTTTCACCTAAAAATAGTGAATTCACCAGTTTGCTCATTCTGGACAAGGAATTTAGAGAAATCTTGGGCTTCAGCTTGTAAGTGATAGTTCTCATGAGTTTATGTACAGTCATTGTTTTTTATGTGGCCCACTAAGAAACCTTCTCCTGGAGCACAGGAGGATTGTCCTGTTAGCGTGTTCATTTTATTTTTCAAGAACTTCTTTTACTGATGGAAATACGAACAGTTTATTGACAGTGCAATGGTAGCATGTAGGGCAGAAACAGTGAGGCAAAGCACCTGAGCACCTGTTCATTCTAATAGCTCCTAAATAGCTCTTAAAAGCAATAACCCTACAGTTGCTTGAAGCTTTTATCTGAATGAGAATCCTCAGAGTTCCTCTTTTCAGCTGTGAGGCTACCCAGATTTTATCCATGGGTGGTCCATTTCTGTCCCCTTCTGATTCTATGTTTCTGTAAAATAACTGATTGTTCTGGGGCCAGTTTGTTCCTGCAGTTCTGTGGGTGAGTCTTGGTGAAGACATGCTCTGGCCTCCTCCTCTGTATGCTCTTCTTTCTCTGTGTAAAAAGAGAGGAGAAGAAAATTATTTTGAAAGTTTTATTAGCTTATGTTTCAGAGAGGAGATACTTTCTGCATTGCAGACAAACTAAATGCAGAAGTTAATATTAAACCAGAAATTATTTGGAAGTCCAGGAAATATGTGGATAAGCATGCGGATTCTGTTTGTGCTCCATTTGCTGCTCCTTTTCCTGCTTGCAGTGTGTCACAGTGGTGTGCCTGCCTCTCAATCCGCCCCTGAATTGCTGCTGCTACCAGTCCTTTGTGTGACAACATCAGAAACACAAGAATCACACTGGAAACAACAATCACTACTTATAAAGATTAACTCTTTCATGAAATTACAGAAAAGCAGGGTGAATAATGAGCTCTGTGCTACTATGATTGATCTATTAGCAGCAGCCAAACCTACTAGTGTCTTCAGCCAATTTAAAGCTATCTAGGTGCACCTGTACCCTATATAATCTTCCCAAATTTATTTCTTCTGTCACTGTTTCTGGTTGAGTTGAGTTTTATCATACCACTGTTTTTGGAAAGTCTCAGTTTACCATCATAAATACTCATGCCTATATCATATATTTACCACAATGAATGTGATAAGACATGAGCTTTAGTTTCTTTGTGTTTAATATGTTTTAACTCACAGATACCTGGTGTTTTCTGAAATCTGAATTTCAGATCCAGTAACACACCACGCTTGAAGAAGACGAAGAAGGATACGCTGATCAGTTCTTATAGCTCAAAATTTGGGCTGAATCTAAAGCACATCTCTTCTTCTAGATGTCTGACATGGTCAAGACAGAAAATTATACAAGAGAGTATGGATATTTTGGGACTAGATATTTCACAAGAAAAATTTACATTTTCCCCTGGTTCACACAACCTTTTACCCAGGCAACATATACTTTCTAAAACCTAATGGTCTGCCTGGAAGCGCCCTTTTCATGTGCTTCTGGTATGTGTCTTCAAGCTGCTAAAGTTCCTTTGATCTCATTTTGGCCACTTTCCAGACCATCTTTTAATTCCTTTTGTGAAATTTCCATACCAGCTTTAATTCCTGCCAGAAGGCAACTGTTCCATCTTTTTTCAAGCAGGGCCCCAAAGCTTTAAATTCTCAAGATGTCTCTCTCTGGAATTAATACTCCTGGCTCAGACTATGGAGGAGTCAGGAATATGTAGATCCAAGCAGTGCTGGGGAGAGAAATAAGGAGATGGAAATACAGTCATTCCTTCCTTGACTACAGTTATTTTCTTTCCATTTGTGGATTGACTTGATTGTAGTGGTACTTGGTTTTTTTTATCTGCGGTACTTGCTCCTCTTCAAGTTCCAGAAATCTTTATTAAAAAAACAAAAACAAACAAAAAGTAACAAAACACAAAAGGAAATGCAGCCAAACCCATAACTCATTTGGTGCTCTTTGCCAAGTTCTTTCTGTTCTCTGTACTTGTATCCATTGAATCCTGTGAGTGCAAGACTTGGGGTTGCCACTCAGTACCATTCTTTTGCTGTCATTAAAGGACGCAGATGTGACTCAAAATCGTCTTGGACTTGGAGTGATTGATTAATTTGTAGATGATCCTCAGATGCAAGGGGAGGGGTGTCTTGAAATTTCAAGATTCCCTACTTCTACACCATTCTACTAAAAACGAATTTCTGACTTTGGAAGGAGGCCTGGCAGGTTTCCTGGGTAAGGTCCTAGTTAAGTAGGTTAGTATTCAACAGACATGTCTGAAGAATGGGGTCAGGATATTACCATATCAGAAGGGAAAAGCTAGTGGTGTTTCCTTTGTTTACCACTCTACCATAGAACTGGAAGTGACCAGAAAGAATGGAAGTGGTATGAAGATTTTATTTTTTTTTAGTTCAGTTTAGTTTTTTCTACTCTGGTAGGTTTTAAAAAATCTGAAATACACTATTTATTTTTGTTAGGACACTAAGATCCACATTTCCATCAAACAGCAACAATTTCTTCTTCAAAATCCTGACAGGTTATTACAGCCTTTATGTAATTATGCCTTAGTAGCCAATGAAGTCTATCAGGAACCTGCCAGTGGCTCCAGTGGGATTGGATCGGGGTGCATGGCTTTGCATTGCTGTACTCTATATATGTTGTAAGTCCATAAATATATATTTCTGTATATACAAATCACATACTTTGTTTATGCTTTGAGAGTCTCAGTTTTAATCTCTGTGTGTTTTTTTATAATTACTTTATACGGTAGCCTTTAGTACTGAAGACAAAAGTAACTTCATTCTATACATTGTGGAGATAGTGGAAGAAGGTTTTTTGAAGGGTTTGTTTGACTCTGTGCAAGAATAGATAAAGTAATTGCTTACCAGAAAGCTTTCTGGGATTCTTAGTGTGCTGAGTCTTCAGAGATGCAATACCATTACGAGTTTTGCTCTTTAGGACAAAAATAGGTAAATGGGAAAATCTGGCCTAACTTCACTGTATTCAGAAATCTTAGATTCTACAAGTTTAGGTTTTTCTACGTACTGTCAGGAAACTTAAGTACGTTCTGCAGTTTCACAAGAAAAAAGGCCTGCAACCTGAAATTATATGGATTTGTTAAAGCTGTTAGCTATTTTTTTTTTACTGCATTCCTGTTCACCAGCAAACCATATGGTTAGCCTATCAAAAATTTATTCTTTAACCAAAAGAACAGATTTTCTGTAGTTACTGTAACCATTTAAAATTATAATTTTGTTCCTTTGCATAATTGGTTAGGAAATCTACTTGGATATTCTCGTGCATAATATACTTCCTTGAATTTAGGGGACTATTAAAATTATCTTGTTGAATATTGTGACCTTAATACTGTGTTTGCAAGTTTCCTTAGGAGCTTAATGGACTCAAATTTATAATAAACTGGGTACATACAAACCCATTTCTTTGACCTTTATTTGCCTACTCCTATATGATTTACCCTTGGTGCATATTGTTTTCTTTTACATAGTGTTATGTCTTTGCTTGAAGCAAAGCCACTGTCCATTTTTTTTTTTAAGGTAATTGTTGCTTCAGGCTACTTTTCAGCTTTCTGAAGTGCAAAGTAATTGTAGGTCAGGTTTTAATTGTAGGTCTTTTTATTCTTTTTAAGAATATGCTGCCTGGACACATTATCAGTTTGTTATTTAAAGGGCTGATAAATGTGTCTAAGTTGTATTAATTTATGTTGCAATAGAATTCAAATTAATGCTAATCAGAAGATCTTTCAATGGATGAGTAGCATGAAAGGTATAATTAAATGTCTCTGAAAAAAATTTCAGGATAATTCATGAATGTCAGTAGGATAGTTTCAGCCCTTAAATAAATTCCTTTGTTACAGATATTTTTCAGGGTTATTTCTACCAGAACTTTAAAAAATGTACATGTTTTAACAAAACAGTAATTCTTCCCTTTTGATCTGCCCATTTGGGTACTTCTGGATTTGTGGTTATTTGTTAAGATTGTATTGTCCTGCTAAATTATGCTTTTGTAGCTTCCAAAAAAGTGTATATTGTGGTAGTATCATAATGATACAATGATTTTTCTGAGCTATGTGCAGAACATTTAGGTAAATACTTAATCTTAAACTGATGAGGAGTCTTCCTGTAGTTGGTGATTAGTTAAGAGCATTCCAGAGTTGTTCCGTTTAGGCATTACTTCAAAGATTAACTCACTATCAAGGAATAGACTGTGGCTGAAGAATTAGCACAGTTGCATTGCTGGGAAGAAAAATTGTGTCCCGAATGCAGAATTAGTCAATTAACCAGTCTTAAAAATTGTGATTAACTTTATTTTAACTTGTGTCGGTTGCTTGTGAGAGTATATCAACCTCATGCGCTCAAATCCAGTAGTAGCTGTAGCAAAGAATAGAGTCATCTTCTCTAGCTGTGGGTCTCTGAAGCAGACTTGGTGAAATGTTGTGTCTTTGTGCTTTGTCTGGGTTGTTAGTGACAAAGAATGGGGCACAGTGATCCAGCCCTTTGGAGCAGGCATTTGTTTGCTTAACTATGTATTGGACTCTCAAAGCTTGTTAGTTCATCCCTCTGAAAATACCACGGCAAAGCAAGGAGTGGAAGCTTAGCAAAGGGATTTTGTTCTACAGAACACCAGTGTTTCATGTCATGAACTGACATTTTGTAGAAGTATGGAAATGGTGCATGTGGGACAGGGCCTCTGCACATCTGTAATCCAGGTCCCACTGGGAGCGCGATCTTGCCAAAACTGTGAATCAAGTCAGCTGTGGATTTGTGTAGCTGTCTTGAAAACCTCCAAGGATGGGGATTGCACAACCTCTTTGGATAACCTTTCCAGTTCTGTGCCGCCCTTCTAGAGAAAAAGCCTTTCTAAGTAGCCAGTCGGAACCTCCCAAGCTGCTACTCAGTTGCTTTTGACCTTACAACAACATGTGCCACTGCGAAGTGGTTTGCTCCATTGTCTCTGTGATCCCTGTGAAGTAGTTATAAATGGCTGTTAAATTGCCCTTAGCCTTCTCTTCACCGGGTTAAACACCCCCAGTTCCCTCAGTGTCTGCAAATGTCCTATGCACCTGACCAGCTTTGTAGGTGCTTAGGACTTTGCTGGATTTTATCCAATTTCTCCACTTCAGCTGGGGGAGATGAGAAGCTGGACATGGTGTTTGAAGTGTGGCCTCACCAGTGATGAGCAGAGTGATTTCCCTCTTTCTGCTGCCCACATTCTTTGTAGTGTTAGCCCAGAATGTGGTTCGCTGATGTGAGCCCGCTGTTGGCCAATGCTCTGCCTAGAATCCAGGATGACCCTAGGTCATTTCCAGCTGGTCTCTAGCTGCTTTTCAGCCAGATATGTGGAGCTCTTGTGCCCCAAGTGCAGAATTCTGCACTTCTTGTTGAACCTCCTGAAGTTTCTCAGGCTCCATCTAGATGCTCACAGATGGCATTTTTCGGTTGTTTTACAGCCATTTCTTGTCTTCCCTTAGTAACTGAGAGGTGAAGCACAGAATTTGTCTTGTTTGTTATATCAGTATGGACATTTTTAGACTAGCAATTCTTGCAGCTCACATTGCACAGTGAATATACACTAAACTTGCATGGCACCAAAGTGAATTTTCTGTATCTTTTTTTCAGGAATCAATGTAAGTTTTTGGCTACCTCCAGCTGTCAAGATTGTTTGAAATATACCAAAGAACTTCAGACATTTCTGCTTCATGAAAGACTTGCTGATTCTTTTCTTAGTGAGAAAGATGGCGTTTTTACCTAATACCTCAAATAGCAACAGTGGGAATTGCATTTAGTGTGCAGTGGACTTGAAAGAAATCAATATTCTTTCTCTCTTGCATAAAAAAGTCATAGATTCTTACAAAGCCATTGCATATAGTATATTGAAACTGTCGTTGTTTTTTTCTGTGGAGACTATCCATTGAGGTTCAGGTACTAGCAACATCATGTCTGGATGCTGAAATGTAAGTATGGGCTCCCTAGCAGGAATGACTAACATGATTCAACTGTAGGTACAAATTGTCAGGCTTGGTTTTCTTCACCAGCTATATGTTGGTTTGAGGGACCCAGGTGTTCAGATGTGCAGGAAACAGGAATCGTTATGTTCAAGCACCACCTGCATGTTTTCACTGGATGAAACATGGAGGTGAGAAATCCACTACTGCAGCTATAGATGCATGGATTCATTCATCTAAAGGTCCACACAATGGACTTCTCACATTTTCTTTTTCCAATTGTGGAAACTGAAAGGTAGGTTTTCTTCATTTCTTAAAGGGAAAATGAACTGTAGAAAACCCAGTGATTTCCAGAGGACTCGCAGGAAAATTTCTGGTGGGTCTGGGATCAAGTTCAGGAGTTATATTGTAGTCTTTATGTATATGACAGATTCTACCCAATATTCAAACAAGGAAGAATAGGGGATATTCTAGCCTGGATACAGCGGCAGGATGTGAGTTCATTCTAAAGCTAGCATATGCTTTCTATCATGGAAAAGCTTTTGTTTGATTTGGGCGAATCTCTGGAACACGTCTCCTGTGGCAAAATAATTTATTTTTTTTTTATTCCATTAAATACTGTCCCAGACAGTGAAAGTGATCCTACCTTTTAGAAATAACTTGTAAGATTAAATTGCCTCTTAAACTGTCTGCAGTACATAGGTCAACATAGACTGTAGGGGAGCTTTAAGAACAATAGTTCTTAAAAGTGGGGAGAAAATCTGGAGAATGTGGGCAAAGGAAAGGCTCTTTGAAGCATTTAATGCATAAGGTGCTCATTTTTTAATGCTTAAAGCTTGCTTTTGAAACAAATGTAGGTTACTCTCAAAGTGTGAAATGTTTGGCATTTGATGCTTTTGTAGATTACTGAAGTAAACAAACAAAAATCCATACTGTGACTTGCTTGCAGTTGAAGCTCCCCCCGCCCCCTGCCCCTAGTTGTAGCTTTTACCAGTTTGCATTTGAGGGAGGGTAAATGCATTAACAGTTGTGGTTTTGGTTAACACCTGTTTCCACTAATGCCAGTCCTTCCAAGGATTATTAGAAGCTATCCCCAAACATTTCAAAGTGTAAAAAATTCTTTGTCTGTAGAGAAAACTATCAGTGATATCTGTGCATTCTTACTGTAATATCTAGATTATATATGTGTCATGGTCTTTTTGGGGCAGCTTTTTGGGGACTCTGAGAGGGGTTTAGGCAGTATGTAAAACTTAAGGTCATCAGGGTTCTGTGAGGATTTTGGTTCTTTCTGGTACTCTTAGTATTTGTCACATAAAGAAAAGGAGCAGATTTACTAAAATTCCTGTTGATGCTTAGAATAATTACTTAGATGTTCTGTTCACTTTCTGTAGTGCTCAGGACAGAATTAATCATTGTCTTATTTCTTGGAGCCAACCTGCTGTATCTTATTTTATGTTTAAATACTAGGTTTGTTAAATATGGTTTTATATATGATGAAACAGTATTTCTTTTGGAGATACCTTATGCAAATATTCTGGCCAAAGTCTGTTTATAATCATAGCCCATAGACAACCATAATCAGAGTCCAAAGTACTAGATAATTCAGAGACAAAATGTTTTGTTGCTTTGGAGTGGTTAAGATGTTGGAAATTGGGAATTTTGTGAAGACAAAAGCAGTATATAGTGGCAAATAAAAACATAAAAATAAAAACTAAGAAAATGCCCTGTCTGGCACCTTTGTTCAGGAAGTGGGTGATGCATAAGTCTGTTTTGGCCAAATAACTGAACAATTCTATTTACCCCTGTATATACTCTTTAGCATACACCCAGCTGAAAGATTGAGCTTAAGTAATTCGTACAATAGAAGCTGGGTGTGTTTTGTTTTTTTCCCTAATAGAGTTCCTCTGCCATATTTTTATAATCATAATTTTCTTGGCTTGCTTTCCATGCTTTTCAGCAGTTCTGAATTATGTATAAATCTCTCATATATAGGCTTTGTCTTGCCTCTCAATTCGCTTGCAGGATTAACATTGCTGTTGACCAAAGTTAGGTAAATGCAATGAAGGCTGTTATGCTTCCAATTAGTTACTGGAAATTGTTCCTGCCTGTGAACATCAGTATTCAGTGTAAACTCCCACCAGAATAAAATGGTTGGTCATTAGTTTCCAATCCTCTCTGTTTAAACTTGACATTTCCTCCAAAAGAAACCATCGTGGTACACCTGGAAGGTACACATCACTTCTAGAAACACACCCACTTGTTTTAGTAAGGCTTCAGAGAATTGTTTTTGAAATTGTAAGACATTGCATTCATCACCACAGTCAAAAGAATGATTTATTCTCAGGTTTTTTTGGTCTGTCTCTGTAATGGACTGCACTTTGGTATATACAAATTATTTGTATGTGTCACACTAAAAACTGGGGGCTGAAAAACCATCATCCTAGCTGGAAACCATGAGGATAGTGGAATTTTCCTTCTTTCCTTTAAAAGTTGCCTTTGTTAGGATTGATTCTTGTGGTAACCCTATTTAGACTAATGTGGAAGTAAAATAAAATGCCTTAGTGGAATGAGCAGGACAGGAGAAGCAAAGGAACTGCTTCTTTGTTAGGTAATTCACATGGTAATGGTTTCTGTTAAGGAAATGTATAAAGAGCAGACTAAGAAACTTGCCATTTTGAAAGGGAGGTAGAAGGGAGAGAGTTACCCAGTGGCAAGTACTTGTCCACATCAAAGCTGAGAGATTACTTTAAACATGATTTCTGTGTTTAGTTTATTCTGTGGCCACATCCCAGCTCGCTATATAGCGAACTGGCAGAGCATCATCAACTCATAAACCAAAGAATCCAGCTTGGGGGCTGGGCAGACAAATGAAACTCCACAGAAGGTGTCAAAGTAACCCAGATGCTTCAGTAGAGAATGGAGGTTCTTCACTACACCCCAAAATGTACTCACTCAAAACAGGCATTGTCAAATTAATTTCTTTTTCCTTCACTTGTAATGTGGAAGGTGCTGACTGACAGCCCTGGAAATTAAGTCCTCTATTTCTCCACAGGACAGGTATAGCAAGGGCAGCAGCAATGCAAGCTTCCCCACATTGTCCTGCCAATGTTCCTCAACCCAGTTCTGAAGAAGTCACTTCTGGAGGTGAGTGGGTAGAAGAGTCTCTGTCCATACAGTTATTGCTGCCAGGCAGTGGTTCTTGCGGGACAGGCTGTTGGATGGAGACTGACCCCTTGTCTTGAATGAACCACCAGTCTTTAACAGATAATCAGTTTGTGTATCGTAAAGCAGCGTGGGCTGGATTCCTTGAGGTTGCATTATTCTGCTTGACTGCTGTCACATTTTGATATTTCTTTGTGGTTGGATGGCACCTTTATTTTTTTCTTTTTTTCACTGTTTTGTTTTCACAGACTTTGTCGATGCTTTATGTACATGTCTACACAATAGCATGCAAATAAGTGAATGCAGTCTGGTTGTCAATGTGATACAGAAAAGCAGGTACTGGTGGCAGCCGTGTGTGCAAGAGGAACTTTAGAGCACTGGACCAGGACGCATGCTTTGAAACGCACCAAAAATTGATAAGAAAGTGAATGTTGGTTTTCAGTATCTAAATGAACTATTAGGTTTCCATTGTAAAAGCGATATCTTAACATTTTCTCTTTTCATAATTACTGTGTAATTTAGATATTAACACCAATTAAGCTGGTAAACTAATGTACTTTTTAGATTATTTTACAATTAATGAAATCTGCCTATCTAAAGTTAGACATGCAACGTTCTACGCTATATGAAAGTAATGGTATGTATTGCAGTTATAACAGATAGTTGTCATCAAAACCAGAAGATATGTGGTAAATTTTGTGAGAGGAATTAATATGAATGATGTGAGTTTTCAGAACAAAAATAACGAGTGCTCACAAGTTTGGATGTGTATTCTCATATACCTTCCTGGATTCATTTAACTACTTCATACTTCAAATGCAGTGAGGAGTATTCTTTTTTCAGCCAAATTTACACCTCTTAAATCTAGAAATAGAGTTAAGAAAATGGAAACAAAGGTGTAGCAAGGGTGTTAGGTCATGGTGAATTATTTTTGTAGCTTCAGATGCTGTGTGAAGGTATTAAAATGACTTGATGGTCATTTGTAGTTGTGTCCCATAGGTCTGCTTAACTTTTCTTCTATGGCCGTTTGTAAATGGGTATGATAACAAGAGAATGTAGTACAGTGCAGTAACTGTATAATTTTAGCATTATTCCTGATTGTTTCCACAGAATCTAGAATAAGCTTCCTAACCAGAAGAGGCTTCCTGAAGGGATTTCTTGCCTTTTTTACTTTTGAGGGTATCTAAATATATCTAAATAATATTCATTCCATATACAAGTAAAACAGTTCCTGACTTCTTTTTTTGTCAGGGTAGCAGGGGGTACAGGATTTGGTTCATAATTAAAATGAGGGTTCATAATTAAAATGAGTGATAGTGTCCTATTAGGAAGCAATTTCTGACTGTTCCATAAATTCATAATAAGTGAAGAACAACTTGAGGATCCTTGTCATGGCAATACATGGCATATTAGTATAATATTAGGCATATTTGATAAGTCACCTTATTT
This sequence comes from Falco rusticolus, assembly GCF_015220075.1. NCBI lineage: Eukaryota > Metazoa > Chordata > Aves > Falconiformes > Falconidae > Falco > Falco rusticolus. The sequence continues at coordinate 76,075,357 of NC_051187.1, read as the reverse complement.
AATGGCTGTATGGGGCCAATAAATCACATGGATTTGATTTTTCAGCTCTTTGGAATGCAGTGCAGAATGCTAACTTCTTACTATCACTGACAGAGCTGTCAAGCAGTCCATAGTTGGCCTTCCCAGACACCTGTGTGAACAGAGTCCAGAATTTCAGCTCAAACCTGTGCCACGTAAACCTTTGAAGATAATTATATACCTTTACCACGATTAAACACTTATTATAATAGACTTTATTTAAAATTCAAGTACAAAAATAGTTGTCATTATTAGGATGAACACAGAGACCACTTCCTTCACACTGTATTTTATTCATACCACATTCATCTTTCTGTCTCTGCATATGCTTTCTGTGAATTCTAATTAATACAGTCTGATTTTTCTGCATATTTATGTTGAATAATTGTTATCTAAAGGAGCATACTTGTAAAACAACATGTTACCCAGAGCATCCCAGAGCAGGATAATCTTTATAACCTTGATGCTGGAGTTCTGACTTGTGTAAGTAATTCTGTTAATTCCACTATAACTGGTCACATGAGAAAAGGCTTCAGCATTAGGTTCATAGTCTCAGATCCCCATCTTAAAAGCTTCAGCTTTATCACCTTTCTTTATGTCCAGTTACAGCCTAGTGATTCTGTAGCCTTGCTGCTGGTAATGTCCAAGGACTGGGAGTAGAGGAAAGTTTAAACCAGTCCTTGGAGAGGTTATATAAATATCTTTCCTGAATTATAGTGAGTTGGTTTAAGGTTTCAGGCTCAATTCACAAACTCATTTTTCTCACCGACCATTAGATAACAGCAGAGTTGAAGGGACATATCCAGAATTTTGGATCAAGTGTCTGAGGCAGAAGTTGCAAACAAGGAATAAGCAACTCTTCAGGTTCACATTGAATAATGTGTGGACCCTGCATGGTCACAGTTGGGAAATCCCCACTCTAAAATGTTGTTTCTTTTTTTGTTTTTCTATCTGTGTAGATCATCTACATCTGTATTTATACATAGGTGATCCAGAAGGGACTTTGCTTATTCCCAGTCTTCTGCAGGTATCTCTTAAAAAGCATTTCCCTAGCAGGTTTGGAGCTAGGGTAAAGTACGTCAGGCCACGTGTGATGATCTGGAAGGAACTGTGTGATGTTACGTTGTTCAAAAAGTTAATTGATGCATTTAGATATGTTTTACTTGTTGGCACTGGACTTCTAAAAATAAATGACTTGAGATGCCACAGAAGGAAATGCCTTCTAATGAAAAATTTGTATCACTGGCATCCGTGAGTAAAAGAGACTGAAGTACCAAAGCCATTGGAAATAAAACCTCCTTGCTCAGATACCAGGCTGTGCAATTGATTTTCATAGACTTACCCAGCTAGTTACCACAGGCTCCTAACATGTTACCATTTAGTATTATCGTGATTGTAGGAAGGAATGTCACCTGTATCTCCAGACTTCATGAAGGACTAAGTTTTTACCCTCCATTCATCTCTAGGTAGGCAGTTTTTAGTCAAGCCAAGTTCATTAGTGACCAGGATGTCATTATCGATCAACAGCTACATAACAGTGTATACAAAAAATGTTTATTTCTGTATTTAGTTCATAGTAGTCTGCAGTGTTACTGTGGCATCTTTAGAGGTTCAGGTTTTGGCACACATGGAACTCACAGCAAGATTATTGCCAATGCTGTGAACTCTTACAGGGCAGGAAACGCATTTTTCTGTTTGCACACAGAAACCCAACCCTGCCCGAGACTTTGGATACTCCTGTAATGCAGATAATAAGGAAATATGTATTTATAGCAGTCTCTGTGCAAGGAATGAACAAGCAAATAGTCCACTAAATCCCACAATAACAATTCCACCCATTTAATTATTTTCTTTTGAGTGCCTAGGAAATTGAGGCCCATTGAAATTGTTTTTTGAAAGTGTCACCTTTAATCTTGTAGCAGAGTATTTGAACTCAGATGCTGAAAACAGTTTAACAGACCAAATACTGCAAAGGATGAGATATGCAGACAAAAAATGAAAAGGTGATCCAGAATGTCAGTATTCTTTCAGGGGCCTTATGAGAGTGCCATCTGATTATCGTAATCACAAATACAACACAGGTACCTGTCATCCTCTAAATTCCTTAAAAACCTAACTCACAAGTGAGTTGAGTTTTCATGAAAGTCAAACTGTCAGATCAGCCATGAAACCCCATGTAAAGCATTTGTGGTTTTTTTCATTCTAATATTCCTAGGAAGACTAGTGAGACCTAATGGCTCAGGAGTGTCGAGGTTGATGTCATCTAAATTTTCAGTAGAGTTTTTTTTTTTTCTCCTTTAGTATGCACCATATTAAAAGTTAACAGAATAAACACTGAGACCCTAGAACTGTGAAATTTTCTGGAGCAAAGGGAAGGTTTGTTTGCTCTTAAATACCGTTTGCGGTGTTGTAGGCTCATCTAGTCTACATTTAGAGTTGATAGATAATTTCCTGGTGCAACAGCCATTAAAGTGCAGGAGAGCTGTGGATTTTTGTAGACTTTTTTTTTTTTTTTTTTTGCTTGATCAAATAATTCAGGCCCTTCTAGGGAGATAAAGCATATTAGTAAATGTGTTCTTTTTTTTAAATGTTAAGAATTTGCTTCAGGAGAAAGAAAACAAACTGTTTTTTTAAAGGAGAGATGCAGCTTAATAAGCACTTTAATAAAAATGAAGATAATGATTAAAATTTATCTGTAATGAAAAAGTGATTAAATTCAAAGGAAATTGAACTGAACTTCCAGGCAAAAAACCAATATTGAGATGTTAGCTGGAATCTTAGGGCAAAGATGGATGGGATTTAGATGGTTTGCTGTAACATTGTGTACCAGATCCTATCTGTGGATATGTGTGTGGAGTGCCGAATGGCAGTGACGTTTATATTGCTCTGTGGTTTGTCAAAATAATAACAAAAAATGTTATTTTGCTAATTAAGTAGAAGAGAATGATACAATGTATTCTGGAAGTTTGTGATCAGGTTGGGAGAACAGCATACTGTTTGTTCTCTAGGATGGGTGCAAGGGATCAATTCACAAAGAAAACATTTCTTCTGCATAACAGTTGTTTTTATGGAAAACTCCAAGATATTTTTATTAGTAGCATTTACACCAACACTGTAATTTTGTGAGGAAGGAGTCTCAGTGCTAGCTCACTTAATTTTGTAGAGTGCTGGAGTGAAGGCTGCCTATTTGTGTCAGGTGGAGCACAATGGGACAGTATTCCTCAACCTCTAGAACTACAAAAAAGCAGTGGAAAGAGTCATGTAAGTGGAAGGGAAAGTTCAATTGTAAAGAGGTTTTTTGGTTGTGTTTTTGGTGGGGGCATTGGGTTGGTTTTGTTTGTTCGTTTTAAATTGGGGCTTGGCTGCCTGGTTCTGAATGGTTGGGGATAATTTGAAGGTCTGTTGGGTTATAATTGATACAAGGTCATCTCCTGCCTCAGTCCTGTGCAGTGGCTGCTGGCTTGTGCTGCCCCTGAGGCAGAGGACACTGGAAGACATTTGAGGGCTTGTAGGGAGGCTGTTGCTAGATTAATGGACTCATGCCAATGCTGCTGCTTGCTTTCTTTTTCTTTTAATTTTTTCCCTTCCTTTCTTCCCCACCCCCCCTCCCCATAAAATGTCCTCTCAGCTAAATGCTCATGTGGAAGAAAAGTCATGTTATGGCCTGTGTGCATTACCGGTCCTAGTTATACAGCTGACTGCAGTGACTGTACCAAGTGCACTGTGGACTTGCTTCCTCTACCCTTGAACCTCATAGTAAATGTATAGCGACTTCTTTTTCGGAGTAATCTCAGTTGCTGTGTGTGGTGCAAGTGTGGTTTGTAGAGGAGTCTGACACAAGTTCAGAGCAGATCTCATGCTGGCTTTGAGCTGATTACTACTGAGAAACACAAGGCAAAAGAAGCTGGAAGACAAATTATTTGCAAGTAATAAAATTTTTCAATCCACGGTGCTGCTGGTTTCACACTGGTAGGTAAAGTTCATTTAAAAAAATAGTATTTTAATATTACTGATATTTATACTATTTTTCTTGTGCCATTAGCTTGGTTATATAGGGTCTGTGTGCTGAAACTCTGCTTTATAGATGATGAGGCTGGCTTTATAGATGATGAGGCTGTGTTGTAGAGATCTGATCCATGTGTTGACCCCTACTATTGACAACTTCTCACAGGAACAGGACAGGAATGAATAAAACATTACTGGTTTATTGTTAGATACAGAAGAAGTCTTTTCTGTTTACAAGACCAATTTTGTAGTATCTGTGCAAAAGGAACAGCTGTACTGCTGTTTCAGGAAGATAGCTGTACAACTGCATAGAAATGGGGGTGAAGGAGTGGTTGGTATCAACAACTGTAAGCCACTGTAAAACCAACCCAAAACCCTTCCCATCCTGTGAAGACTTATAAACAGTGCCAGTGAGCAGATCTGTTTCTCACCTGGCTGGGGCTTACAGTTTAGGTTAGAATTTTTTATTGTTGAACAGGAGATCTTGTTTTGCATCGTCTTCACAGAAGGTGTGACCAGTTATACTGTGCTTCCTCTGGAAGCAAAGTATTTTTTCTTCCATTCCATGACCCAAATTAAACCTAAAATCTAAACTGAACATTTGGTGATAAACAAAAACCACTGTTGCTCACTTCAAGATCCAGTGCTGTGCTAGAAGGTAGAGCACTGTATTATAAACCCAAACATTTCACTGATACCAGTATTACTAATTTCAGCTAAGTGAAGATTTCCATGCTCCATGTCTAAGAATGAGTATTGTCTAAATACTAGATGTCACTTAAAAATATGTGATTAATAGTGGGAAGGGGAAGGAAGATGAGACTGTAATAGTTAAACTGTAGGGTGTACTCATTTAGGATCATCTTACTCCTTGGCCAGTACCGTAGAGGCAGAAAATTGATTGTGCCAGGAGCATGCACAGCCATCCTTTCTGTAGAAATGGCAAAGGAAAAGGGGGAAAAAGGAGAGAAAAAAAAGCTTTATGAGTATTCTTGAGAAAGCATCACATACAGACAATTATGATGGTATGTACTGCATCTGCTCTGACCCAGAACAGAGCGGCTGTTGCCCTTCTATGCAAGCTGATGCCTTCAAGGGTGAATTTTACAGAAAAACAAAATTGTGTGGGTGGGAATGGGTGCACATAACAGGACAGGCTAAGCCAATGAAGCTCTAACTTTGCAATATCTATATACATGTAAAAGATATATACCTATCTTTTTGCAATATGCATTTGTTTTTTGCTTTCCTCAAATCAGAGTCAGGTCTTGCATTTAATTTTAAATGCTTTCTCTTTGATCTGTCTCTTTCAGATCTGATTGAGGGAAACTGCATGTTTTATTGAAACATAGGCTGCTCTGCCATGCATCTCCTATTTGGAATGGCTTACAATGTTTATGCGTTTCTGTAGTAATAAGTTAAATAAATAGACCTGTAGCAGCAGTTTTGAAGATATGAGCTCAGTGTGCACACATCTCTTGTGTATATTTGACACACACCCACTCCCACCCCACGTGCACCTTCCCTACACCCCCCTTCTTGCTAAGCCTTTTGTAGACGTATCTTTTCAGTATAGTTAACCTGCAGTGCTTGGTAATGTTGACCATGCTTCTGTGACTGTAACCATAATATTCTGACTATAAAAGATAAGTTCTTTTATCTGTTCAGTTTTCTCCTCTTCCTGTTTGCATGGAGACTTTTTGCCTCCTCTGATGAAGTGCTTTTGTACTGAGGGCTCCACAGCAGGTAAAGTTGGCATACTGAACTCTTAAATCTTACTTATGACAGTTTCTCCTCTTTGAAGTTTTTGGGAACTGGGAAGGACTTGGCAGTACCCATGTGTGCACATGATTGATTATCCCCCACCCCATTGAATGGCAAATGGTCCTTTAGGGACTTTTGCCAGCAAATGCTAGTCAGAATAGCCTCTAGGAGTGACGGCAGCCCTTCCTCTTTGCTGAGCTCAGCAGAACCAGACTGCCAGTGAAGCTGATCTATCATTTTCAAAGTTATTTCATATTTTTCTCTCAGTAATCACAGTAGCTGCAGAGGAGAGTGTTTAGCTCCCCATGAGAGCTGTCAAACATAACAAAATACGAAATTAAATGATTATTACAAAATAAATGCCTGGAAGAGTGAGCTTCCGGTCTTAATGCTTCTCTGAAGCAGCAGAGGAGGTACCTTTTTAAAATATAAGCTTTAACATAAAAAAATCTGTTTAAACCAAATATTCCTTCTGAAACATAAACTCAATTAAGAGTTTTGCAGGTTGGAATAATTTTCATGATGCCACTAAGAGTTGCTCTGTAGCACTACTGTCACTGCCATAATGGTTCTGTATATAACCCAGATTTAACCAATGAATATCTAATAGTTAATGGTTTCTTTTTGTGTAAAATAGTGGAATTTCATTTTGTGGATGAGAATTCCTCTGTTATGTCTGATTGTGTTTGAATTTATATTTCTCGTTCTTTTTTATTTTATTCCAAGTCCTCCCCTGAGTGCTTGTCTGTGCCTGACCTCTAATACTGTGGATTAGAAAAAGAAAAACAGAGCTCCAGATGGCTCACTTCATAGAATGAGGGCACCTGTATTGGAAAGGCATTTAAGTATGAAACCAATCATGTGAGTTAAAAATCCCAAAAAGAAAATAATCAATCTTAATCAGCAGTCTTTAAAAATTATGTATGCAGTTTCAGACATCCGTGAGTAAGTAGTATGATGTCAGATTTCAAAGACTTTTAAAGATTCCCAAATTTCTCGCAGGCCATCAGAGAGCTATTCGAGCTATCTAAGTGTGATTAAATGCCTTAGAAGCCTGTGTTATATTGGTAGGTATCCCATTCTTTCTGATCTCTAATTGCTATAGTAGCATGCTGGTTTTCTGCAGCTGTGCAGAAGCGGGGTTTGGTGCCTGGTCATTGGTGAGTGGTTATAGAATATAGCAGAGGTCAGTCCCACATGTGGCCCTCCTGAACTAAAGCAGATTTCTTTCAGTAATCTTTTGATGGATACCTTCCAAACTGCAGTAATCTGAATTCTGGGACTTTCTCTGTGTGTTACTGGGCTCGGAAGAAATGCTTGCTAGAAAGAGATTATTTGACAAAAGTGCCAGTAAAAATGCTATTCTTACTCCCATTTTGCATAGTTGTGGTAATAACTGCAAGGTATGAGAATTGATGAGTGGCTAAAAAAGGTATTTCGTGTGAAAGAAGGTTTGTACCAAGAAGATATTAATCATGACAACACAATAGGAAAAACCCTAGCTCAAGAATAAGATATTCCATTGACTTTGATGCAGAGATTTGATTATGTTGTTCAACTCTCTGCCATGAGTCATGATCAGATGCATCTCTTCCTTGTTATTTGTACTGTGGTAGCACTTAAGAGTCGCCAGGCACAGCTATTGTATTCATAAACACAGGAATGAGATGGTTTCTGCTCAGAGAAATATGAGTGTTAAGTGTGAGATGAGACGGTGTGAGGATATATTAAAACAGGGGGAACATGGTGTCACAGCGACTGTGCTGGTCAGCACAAGCAGCTGTAATACGAACCTGGCTGTCAAGTGTCTTTATTTGATGTTAATCCATTTGTTGCATTTCCCTGAGGAATACGATTTGTTTTAGCTGAGCTCAGAGTTGAAGTTATATCAAGCAGTTCTTGCAGTTTCTGACAGCATTCTTCCTGTTGAAAATATTCTCATGTTGCCCATAATCTGTCTTCTGCAAATATCGATGCAATAATAATAATAATAATCATTAACACTATAATAACTGACAGAGAAACTGTACTAATACTCATGAAGATGTGTGACAGTCTCCTTGGACACCCTGGGGCTCCAGTGATAACTCCAAAAAACTTAAGCCAAAGAATGTTGCTGGTTACCAGTGAACTACAAAAAAATGTTTCCTTTGATCTGTGACATGCTGGTTCTTCCTTCACCCATGCAGCAAAATATACAGAAACGCACCTGAGGGTTCCTCAAAGATCTGCATCATAAATATGCAGCAAGGGGGAATCTGTGGCACTCATCTTGTCTGGACAAACTTGGAGGACTTCAAGTAGATGAAAGTCTTAAGCAATTTACTCATAGTGTAAGTAGATCAGACATGAATGGGTTTTGTGTTTATTTAAGATATGTACTGTAAAAATTTGTAACTGTATTGTATAGTTTGAATGTAGGGCAATAAATCTGTAAACCTTAAGTGCTCTATCTGTCCATTAACTGCCCTTAGATGAGGTAAAGGATGGGTGATGCAAGGGTCAGGAGAGAGAAAAGTGCTTTGTAAAGCGGCTTTGCAGCAAAGATGTTAGGATACTTGTCAACCACCAACTCCAAACAGATTGAGTCTCTTTCTGGTCCTCCCAGCCCCCGCCCCTGTGATCCTGTGCCATAACTGATTCATAATCTATCTTCAGAGATTTTTTTTATGACACTCTCAGTTACTCCTAGCTGAACAGAATTTGAATTGTGTTCAGTTGGTCTCAGCAACACATGTCAGGTATTGCTAAATAATGAGCAGTCACACATGAGAAGGGCAAGAATAGTCACTCTTCCTGTAATCTTAGCCAAATTAATCTTTTACTCTCTGCATGTTTTTCAAAATAGTTTTGTATCTTTAATATTAGTGAAATACTAGAGTATAGGTAGTGTATGAGTATTGCTGTGGAATTGAATACATTTATATTGGAAATGTGTCTTGCTCTGCTTTGCTTTTAATTCATTTTCCACCTATTATTAAATGATAAAGTAAAAAATAAGAGAATTACAGGCAGTGCTATAAATCAATATGTGTCCTGAACTGTAGAACAAGTAATTTTTATAAGGGGGCAAGCCCTTGTATTTGTAATAAATCAAGTTCATTATCTTTTTGAGCTTCCTGATTGAGGTAATTAGTTATGCTGATACAAAGCCATCAGTGAAGACAATGCTTTGTTTTATTGAATCTTAAATTGTTTTGTAAGGGCCATTGGTTATAATCAGCTGCACATTGTAATGTAAATTTGTTTTGTTGGTGAGGAAGTAGTTTTCTCTAACCCAAATTAATACACTAAGCAACTCTCCTGCATTTAGAACAAACTGCCTTTAAGACTGTAACATAGGGAGGTATTTAAAATGCCAGATAGGACATAGCAGGTGGAGTTGGGTAAGGAGTCAATATTAACTGATGCTTGGTGCTGAGGAGAGAGTCATAAAGTTAGCAAGGGCTGCTCCGGACTGTGCAGATGACTGCCTCGGGAAGGCTTGCTGTGTGGTTTTCCCCACTTCTGCAGGTGCTGTGCTAATACCTGCCCGTTCCCACAAAGAGCTCCAGAGAGGTCTGGTTAATGTCAGCTGCAAAACCTTTGGAAACTTGGGAACTGCGTATGCTTTTAGACCTGTAACATACTGCTATTATCTGAGGGGCTTTGGTTTGGAATGTGACTTCTCTCCAGCTAGGCATAAAACGTAGGTCATCGTCAAGCTAAAATTTCTGCTCTTAGGTATGGAAAAGCACGTGTGAAATCAGACTTCTTCCTCCTTTGCTTTAGCTGTAGGTAAGATTAGTCTATTCTGGGGTAGGGTCAAGCACAGCTTATTTTTCAGTATGAAAACATTGTGTGCATCTGGAATGTGATAGTTTCTCCTCTCTTTTCAGACATCAGTTCTGACCAGTAAGTACTTGGCATTATTTCCACAGAAGTCACCCTTAGTCTGGAATAAATCCATACATTGACAAAAGGCAATGCTTGCTTGCAGAAAAGAAGTTCTGAGGTCTCCGGAGTTGGTTTTTGGCTCTTAGTTGGGTATGTCTATGATCATAAGTAAAACTAAGTAGGATGAACCAAGTAATTTCTGTGTAATTCTAGCTCTCCCCCGATGATATTTTTGGTTTTATCACTGGTTTATCTGCTGTCCCAGACTGGGCACTCCCAAGAAACATGATGCTTGTGAGCAATATAATTAATTGCTAATTAATCTTCCCTCCCTAAATGAGATGACAGTTCTTGTTCCACAATAAGTGGCTTGTTACTTCTTTAAAGGCTTCCAGTAAGGAAGAAGTTAGAAGTAGTTGAAAATAAATTAAATGGAGTAGGACCTAGCGCTGGTTTCAACGGATTTCTTTTACCATACTTTCCTCTGTTCCATGGACTGTAACCCCAAAATGTTTCCCCCATCTTTCAGTAGCTGGTTTGCAGTTACCGTGGACGCTACGAATAAAATGAAAATGGATTAAACTGCTCTTCTGTTCAGTGTCCTTTCCATGAAAAGCATCACCCAAAATAAAAATAAAAAAAGAAGCCGATGTTACAATAAAAGAAGTGTATATTATCTTTCCAAATTGCATACACAGAGCTAGCTGTTATACTGGCTGCTTGGTCAGGTATTCTGAGAATGGTTTTAAGTTCTGTTCCATACCAGGAGGTACAGTGTCTTTCTCCATCCTGTACAGGGAGTGTTGGCACCTGACATGAGCAGGCATTAGCCTGAAAGCTGGAAGGGCACAAATATGTTCCTTTTGATGCTGAAGCTGTGATTTTTATTAAGAACTGAAAAGGGAATTTAAATTTGGTTCTTGATTTTTTTTCTCTATATATCTTAATGGCAAAACTTTCACTGATTGAGAACTAATCACAACGTGTTACAGCGTCTTGTGAAAATGTAACATTAGAAAAGACCTAATGATCTACTTTGACTAAAACTCATTATATTTAAAGAAAGCAAGATTTTTTTCTGCTTTGGTTTCTATGTAAAGTTCCAATTCAAGGGTAATTATGGATCTCCATATTCTTTTATTTCATATTAGATAACATCCTTTATTTAGGGTTAAAATAAGGGAAATCTTCCCATCAGTTCCTTTGGTCACCTGCTGTGCAAACTAATAATGTTAATCTAAAACAGGAGTGTCGGTCACATTTGAATTCCAGCATAATAGGAAGGAGACAATTAAGAGAGGGAAATTAGCTGCGCTAGTGCTATTTTGTGCTACTCAATTTTAATATCTACAGTCAATCAAATACATCAAGAATGGAAGGTGTGTTTTTAGAGACGTACAGGTTTGTTTACAGGTATATTCTGTGAATTATATTTGTGAAATAATGATGAGACATAACTATTGGTGCTTTTTTTTTTTTAGCTTATGCTGCTATGAGAAATAAGTAGTAACATACAGGGTGAGGATTTGAGAGATTCAGCATAGAAAGAAGGGTAGTTGTGACTAAGTGCAGGTTAACACATGAGCTCTGGCATTTTTTCCTGTTAGTGATGAAACACTGAGCAATTTCACAAGGAAGTTTAAATATGCATTAGAGAAAGACTTTGCATATGCTAGGACAAAGAAAAGACATATTTTTCAGAGATCCTCTATTTCTAAGCATTTTAGCTTTGTCCATAGAAAGAAAACAGGCAGGCTACAAGAATTCCTTTAAAAGGATGAATATTGTCATTTGAAAAGAAAATAGGTACTTGTGACTGTTCACCAGCTGGGTATTAATGCAGCCAATTACTGTGTCCTGCCTTTCAAACATTATTATGTTAGAGCAAGGAAAGAGCCAATATTGTATTTTAAATGACCTTTCTAATGCTATATATACACTTATAGATTTGTGTTATTTGTCTCTTTGATTTGCCAAATGTTTCTTATTTGTGGCTCAAGGCATTTATTTATTGCAAGGCTTCAAGCTGTGGTAAGCAAGGTCATAGATTAAGAATTGATTTCCACAGTTGCTCTAGCATACAAACTAAATTTCTCTTGGTTATAAAAAGTACAGCTGGGCATAAATTCAGCTTTTCAACATTGTCTTGAAAATTAATGTTAAAGCAAATGAGAAAATACTCCTAAGTATGTATTGCATGTTTAATTTAGGCCTTCAGATAAAACCTGAGGAAAGCAAATAGTTTTTACGCTGCAAGCATCTAAGTAGCCATGCTAGTAATTTTTTGTTGTTGTTGGGGTGGGTTTTTTTGGTTTGGTTTTGTTTTGTTATTACTTTGTCTCTTTTTTTTTTTTAAATCAGATATTCTGTACAGTTTTTTGCAAATTGTATTTTGGTCAATGTGTTGATTAGTTCTTTGGTTTAGCTATATGCTCCTGGAGTCATTGCTAATTACAATAAGAATGTGGGTTTCAAAATGGAATATAATTTCTCTCCTTTGGAAATAGAGAGTCCTACAAGAAATGAAGCTATCAAAATAGCAGGATTTCTCTATCTCTAATATAAAACACAACGTCTTGTTAAACTGAAAGATTATAGACTGTAAACTGAAAATTCACTAAAATCAAGAAGGTGTGTTTTGGGGTGTTCTTTGTGGCTTGTGGGGTTTTGTTTTTTAAGATGTTCTTAGTATTGATAATGATAGTAGAGCTACAGTGTGTGTATCAATCAATTAGTATAAATGTCAGAGATGTATAACTCTTTGATGAATCTTTCTTGCAATAGAGAGATTCCTAGAAACTATCATAAATTTTAAGTGACAGAAATTGGCTTCTTAGACACATCTTTAAGGAAAATATTTCTGACGCAATACCCTGCTCAGTCCTCTGTTTTTGAACTAGTATGCCTAGAACAGAAACCATAATATGTGGTGTATGTTTCCAGATCATAATCACCATCATCATGTGACTTTACAAACATTAGCTTGACCTCTGCTGTTCCTGCATGCATCAGAGCTACTGTTTCTACCATCAGGAGAGGAACCAAATTGCAAAATTATTTTTCTAAGGTAACAGCTTGCTTGATGGGATTTCTTAGTTTGCAGTGCACAGTTCACACTGTATCTTATAGCGCTGGCCCACAAGGCAGAGACCAGTGTGTCAAATGTTTTGTGGTACACTGTTAAATAGAGGTTGAGTTGCCAACCCTGTTGCACACTAGTGCATGAAATAACTTCCTTCACAGTGGTCACAATGTGTAAGTGCAGAAAAGGAACTGGAAAGCAGTAGTGCTCTGTGATGAGAGTGATAAAATGGTTTAGCAGGTAAAACAGGTATGGAGTTATTTGAAAACATGTACTTTAAGCAGAAAAAATATATGCAGAAATGAAGTACCTCAGACTTAGAAATCACTCCTCTTTCCAATTCAGATGGATATTTTGGAGGAATGAAGTTGTTAAATTTATCTGTTGGTACAGATTCTTATCTCCTCCCTGAACTATATTTTGCAGGGTTAGAATACATGGATCTCCTTTCATGGCTGTTCCCAGCAAGTCATTTTGTTAGCACTTGATCTTCAAAATCTTGAGTTGGAGCATATTTTGAAGTGTTGAAAACTGGGGATTTTGTCAGTGTTTAAAATGCCGATAATGAACTTCCTTTTGACTTTCTTGAGATTACCATATGGAGATATTTCAAAAAAATGCATCTTTGTGATAAAATGAGGTGAATCTATTCAACTCGGAGTTTCTCTGAATAATAGAACAATCTCACTGGAAGCCTTGTTAGGAAGGAATTATAATTATCAAGTCTGGTAGTCAGGAAAGCATCTTGTTAGGGTATTACTACACAACTAACTCAAGCATGGTTCTGCCTGACAGAATACAAGATTCTGCCCATTTCCAAAATGTAGATTTCTTTTTTGAAAAGCACTTAAATATGTATGAAGAATCTTGGACTGATTCATTAACTTTGAATAAATTCCAATGACAAATGTGGGAAATGAAGAGAAAGCAAAAATAACTAGTTGAGCAGGACTCCTTGTGTGAGGTTGTCTGCTTGCAGGGGTGTAGGACTACTACAGATATATCACTGGTAATTCGTTGTAGATACACCTGATGGTAAACTTTGAACAAGAGAACCTATTCAGAAATAGATCTGACACCAGCCTCCTCTGTATTCATGTAGGAGTACAGATCTTCAGATTTTTTTCCTAGCTGCCTCATCCCCAGCCCACCCCCCTGCCGAGAGACAGGGCAACAAGATGGAAGAATTAACAATCAGTTTTATTCTGCTTCTGTGATGAGGTTGGTGTAAGAACATAATAGTGCTACAAATCTGGTGGTATTCTACTTTTGGATCCTCCTTGACATCAGATGTTTTCCTAAAAGCTGCAGGCAGTGTCTGCAGTCACCAAATTCTCACACCTGGTCTGTTCTCCACATGGAACCATTCCACAATCACACACAGTGCAGAACATTACAAAATTATGTTTCCAGCAAACAGAACAGAAAAGGCTGGTGAACAGGGAGAGGGAAGCGGTCTCGCCATTTGTGCCCTCTGCCATGTGGTTCGAAGAGAGAAAATAATGGAGGGAGGTGGAGATGAATGATCCCTTGTGTAAGCCACCTGAAAAGACCCTCTGAGATTTATGGACAGGAGTTGGCAGTCTACATCTACGGAAGGTCTGTTTAGCTGCATCCTAGAAGTTTGGGCTTATGTGGAAATGCTGTGAATAATGCTGTTTGAAAAAGTGCACCCACAACATATATTTGGGACTGCTGGGCTGTTTGAGTTAGAAGTGGCTACTGCAGTGACTTTGCCTTCTGTTTGCATTTTAATTCTGGCATCTGTGTTATCTCAGCACTTGATGTGAAATCTGGCAAACTCTATGATCTTTCTGACTAGAAGAATTAAACTTGTAAAGTTCCCTGAAGGTTTGAAGTGTGTAAATATAAATATTCTTATCATACTTTCATTTTTGTGACACAATTTGTGCTTTTTCAAATGTTGTTGTCATAACGTACGTATTCTCCAGTGGTAGTAATCTGTTACTTTAATGGGGATTAATTCTGCAAAATCCAATATCTGCAGCCAGAGGGCTAACCAGATCATTTAGAAAGATCAAGGGACGGCAGCTATTTACATTTGATTGGGCTTTCTCAGACTCAAGGAGGTCAAGAAGATCAGAGATCACCACTGCATCTGTGGCTGGGGATTCTTCCAGTTTGTGGGATTGCATGGCAAGTACATGGATAGCATAAGCAGCTTCTGTGTACTCCACTGTACAGCACCTGGGGTCAGGCACTGGTCTGAAGAAGGCAACTAATAACAGGAATTAATCTATCGCTCTCCTGTCTGCACATCTCCTTGGGAATATGACTCCTTGGCATGTGTTAAAACAGGTAGTGAGGCTTCTTCAACCACTCTGAGGGGAAAAAAAATAAATAATGCGAGTAGTACTTAATTATGCATTCCTGACTTCAGCTTCTTGCCACACGCTGCCTTACTCTGACATGGATGGTTCTGTGAAATACACTTTGACAGAAGTTGTGAACAACTGGTCTTGCTGAAACTCTTCCCAAGCATCTGTCCACGTGTTGTTCTCTCAACACCAGAACTGACAAAGACTTCAGATTACAAAACTTAAATGTGTTCATTCCTGGTTTTTTTCCCTCATAATAGCATTTTCATCAAGGACCAGAGGCCAGCACTAAATGATAGTTTGGTCTCACATGGCTTTACTCTCAGGTGTGATGGTGGAAAATGGGACCTACTGCATGGTATTCCCAGGGGAGAGAACTTGGATGAGCAAGAAGCAAGGGCTGCCAAAATGTGCAACTGTGTCAAAGGAGTCCTGGTACTGTAGGTTTCAAATGCTCTGTAATTTAAAAAGTATCACACTCGTTAGTGTATCCTATCTGTTTAAAAAGAGCTTTAGCTGTACCTCACTCTTCACTGTTTGTCTGCTGTGGAATTTTTCCTTTGTGATAAGGCTAACTTGGAACATTTCAGGCTTTCCTGTCCCTAGTAGAAGGGGTGAACTCACAGTCAACACAGCAAGCGTGAAGCAGCTCTGCATTAAGCATTCCACCTCTGCGGTTACTCTGTTGCTGTGATTAGATTTGAACAGCTCTAGATTTCAGTACTCTGCGTCGCTGGGCTTTCAGTTTTTAATTTTAAAGTTTTCATAGCCAGGGAGGAGAACAGTAGGGGGTTTCATATCCAACCACAGCCCCTTCCCCCCCAAAAAAAAAGGTTAAGCTGTGAGTGAAATGCTATTAAAAGCAACACTCATACAGATGCCAAGCAGGAAGATACAGCAAGCATATAATAAAGAACAATTAATTTGCTTCAGAAGGAATGTCTGTGAAATAATAAATTATTTAAAAACAGGTTTCCTTCTGTTTATCTTCTTTTAATCTTAGTTATTTTCTAACTAGGCAATGAAGACTCTGGTTCCACTTAATGTCTTGGTAACCTTGCATTGAAATGCTAGTATTTTACAGCACTGATACTTAATTTTAGCAATCATTATTATGCATAAGTGTCTTGAAATTTGCTACTTTTTACACTTACAGGTTTTGCTGAGGGCACGCAGACTTAATTTAGTTCATTACTATAAGGCAAAATGAGACACTTCATGGATTTTTCATAAGGACACACATTTTTGTTTATGGTTAGATGAACACAATAAGCTGTGTAACGCCTACGTCTGAGTAGATGTAGGTATTTATGCTGTGCACAGGTTAACTTTTTCTTTTCTCCAGATATGTAGGCATAAAGCATGGATAAAAGTGCAGTGTTTAGTTCTTAGACATTGCACAATGTCCTTTGGTCAGCAGTTACTTTATACAAACTTGATTTCTGTATTACTGTGTGGGAGGATGGTAGCATTCATCATAAATCCCAAGGCTAGAAATTAGAAGATCTGAGCAGATTAAGAAGATCTTTTTAAAGGAAACTTGCAAGAAAAGTTCTTTCATTTGAAAAGCTATGGTTGACTTTCTCAAATTATGGTTGTTTGCTCATCTGACCCATTTGTCCAGTAAAAATAATGCTAAATCCTGTGACATCTTCAGTAGAGCTTTTTTTCATCATGGGAATATAGTATTCATTGCTTCATGGCATTTGCTTTTTATAAACAAGAACTATGATTGATAATGTTCTTGTGAGTATCCTAAACCAGCGTTTGGAACATACATATTTCAGGTGTGAATATGCAGCCAGACCTTGATACTATAACCACTGTGTTCCAGTTATATATTTGGTAAGTATTTTCATATTTTTTAAAAAAAATGTATGGATTTTTTTTAACCAATGGATACTCCATCACTAAAAATCAGCATTATCTTGGATCCTTTCTCAGTCTTCAGTCTTTTGCAAATTGCAGTAGCATACATTCTGAAAAACATGACTGCTGATTTAGAACACCTTCAGTCACTGATGCAAGCTTAAGAAGAAGCATCAGCAGTGTAGGATGGCTATACTACAATTTTCACTCCATGGAAAGTCTGCTCAGTGTTTTGCAGTGCCATGCATTCTCTGTTACATGGCATACGCCTACACTGGCTCAACCAGCGGAAAATCGACAAAAGCATGCAGACGCTGACAGAGATGCTTGAAGAAGTTGAAGAAGTAGAGGTCATCTGGTGTGAAGCTTCTAGGTATGCCCTTCTTTTTATCAACAAAATGACATAGTACTTGAACTATTGATTGTCTTTTACTTGATGTCTGAATACAGATTTTTTTTTTTTTATAATACTTATTGCTTTCTTGTTGATGGGAAGTTGAAGAAGGGAGTTGATCAAAATATGCGGGGCAGTTCATGTTAATACAGAACCTGTCTCCCTTTTCCACCCTCTCAATAAAATGCAGTGGCATGGGACAATTTGAATGCAGTCCTAATGACATGGAAAAGCAAAAAGAGAGGCCACAGACTTGCAAATAAAAATTAATTGTTATTTGCTCATTTGAAACTGGCAAGGAGGCAACCAATACGTTGCTCCATGACTAGCTCTAAGTTACTAATGGTACCTGAACTGTGTTTTATGTATCACATTATTCATGTACTTGATCATCATTCTTTCATCATATTTTATGTTCTTGGCCTGTCTGAGTTCATTTGTGGCAGGGAGAAGCCTCTGTGCTCTTCTTGGATGGCTTTTGGTTTCTGTTTTCCTTTGTTTTAAAAATAATCAGATTGCAAATCTTACACAGGGGGATGCTCATCCTTGATGGAGCTCATCCTTGTTTTGCTGTCTAGACCATGAGCATCTGATATGTGACATTTCTCTACTTGCTGCAAAACTACTCCAGTAACTCCATGCTGTTCTGACTACTTCCCCCCTCCCCGCCCCCCCCCCCCCCCCAGGCACTAATACATGGATGGTTCCTGACTTATTAGTATCTTTTTTTAGTTCTCTGAGAATTATTTCTTTTTTTTGTCAAAAAGAGAAGGTGGTAAAAACTAGCTACAGTGGAGCAGAGTAATAAGAAAAACAACTAACTATTCAGACTCAGTTTAGGGGAAAGAAATTTCGATTTCTCATTGTCTTTCTCTTAACAAACCTACCTCTTGGTTTATTTCTTTAGTCTACACCCATGTTTACACTTTCCTTCTTTATGCTTATCTGCAGATCAAGTCCACTACTAAACAGAGGTGCTCTCTCTGCCTAAAGTTAAAGTGACCCAAGAGTAGTCTTAAAGTGAACCCACATGATATGTGTGCTTTCAGTCTGTATTGTTGTTCGCAACCTGAGTATAATTTGGTTTCACAGTACCCACAGCATGCCAGCAAAGAGCTAATCCTGTACGTGGGCAGTGTATTGTTCCATATTGCCCATTCCTAGTCCTGTCAGGCCATATAAATAACCATGGGTCAGTGCTGGGGCTTCCCCCTCAACATAGTCCTGCGATTTGGGCTGATGCAGCTTCTTTATATGGGGTGGAGGGTTTATACTGTGAGTGGCAGTTGAATTTTCAAGTAAAAAGGAGCTCAGATACCCACTGAAAAGACTGTATTGATATAAGGAGATATTGGATGTAGTGTTAAAGGATTTCTTTAATAGCAGAACTAATTGACACAGTTTTGAAAAGTAGGGGGCTAAAGAGAGAAATTAAATGACTTATCCGTTACATGGCCGAAGTGGATCAATGGCTTTGCTTTTATGTTTTTGTTTGAAAGATAAAACCTGCTGGCTGCAGCGTGGGGGGATTCAGCTTCCTTCTGGAGCCTGAGCAAATCACTTGAGGAAGATCTTGCTTTCTGCTGCATCCTGAAGACAACATGGAAGGGGAGAGCATCTATGAAGTTGATTCTGGAGATGGGCTTGGAGGTAAGGATGCCTATCACTTATTTTGTCTTCATCCCAGATGGCCGGTTACAGGGAACCCTTATGACAATGGACCTCGGAAGCCAGAAAAAGCAAATGTGATAAAATGTTTACAGTTCATTGATTGTACTATGTTACTTGACAAGCAGTGAATAAAAATTTTTGAAAACAACTGTGTCCTAGAGGAAGTAGCACACCTAGACACTGCATGTTCTAAATGTTATTTAGTCTGAGATGTCTCAAAGATGATGCAAACGCTAAATATTTACAATAAAAGTAAAGGCATATAGCCTTTTCTGTCTGTCTTTGCTTTTCCTTTTTCTGTCTTTCACATGGTGAGTAACTGTATTGAACGCACTTTCTGTTTTGTTTGTATTTTTTTTTTAGCTGGATTACAGAAAATGGCATGAAATGGTATTGACTCTGTCTTTATACTAGCAACCCATGTGTAGACAGAGACTTTTCATTGACCTAAAATAAAGAGTTAGCTTTATTTTCTTGCTTAGTTACTAACTCTACAGGTGTCCTTTAGCAAATTAGCTAATGTCGTTGCTATGGTTTATCATTTTCATAAAGGGGCAAACAGCTTCTCTGAGAAAGTAATACTACATACATCTACAGGGCTGTTGTTCTTTGCATGTAATGCAGGAGACCTTTGACAGAGTTTTTTGTTACATCCATCTGTTTTTAATTCCTGGTTTAACACAGCTTCTTCTGAGAGAAACTAATCAAACACCTTTGTCTAGTTTGAAGAACACCTTGAACTGCCTAGGTCAACTCGCTTTTGAACTCAGAAGTCTAAATATTATGGCAAAGAATGAGTTTCTACATTAGAACATTTTAATAACATAAGTCTTGGTGTGCTGCACATCTGCTTGATGGTTTAGATGTTTTCCTGTGACTGTATTGTAAGCAGGTAGACAGCTTTTTGTCTGAGTGTACTGTGCTTGTGCTAAGATGCCCCCTTTTGTGCTTATTTCTTCCATAATACTTTTCCTGGACCCTAGCTGTATCAGCAGTACTAGGAGAAACAGTTTCTACTGTCTTTACCACTGAATTTCCTTCTCATTAATGAGTTGCTTTCAGACACTCATCAGCTGGGCTACCATGCAGATATGTATCCTTAAGCAGTTGGAGTTTTTTTAAGACAAAACCCCCCTGGTTGTTCAAGTCACTTTTAAAATTCTTGATAATACTCTCTATGAAATAATTATTTTGTCATAATAAATCTTGTAACAAGAGCAATGTAAGTATTTATGCTGAAATAATGCCTTTCTGCTAGGTGAATGAAGGATAATAAAGTAGCAGCATAGTCTTTGACATTGTAAACATTTGTGTTGCCCTTTCCCAAAGTTTTGGAAACAGCTGGAGCCATCATTATGATTGTTACTCGTTAGGATGCAAAATGGGAAAGTAATCTATCTCAAGCACTAGTATTGGTCTTACCATTGTGTCCTTCACTCACTGAATCTCTGCTGTGGTATGGCATCTTTGTAATGTTTTTCATGCCACTTCGAGCATGGAAAAATTCTTTCAGATATGAAGTTAAAGACAATTTTGTATCCCAGCCCTCCTTGTGTCTGACCTTTGTTGTTATAAGTTACTGACCTTGAATCTACATTTTTCTTATTTATATAGGCAAGACTAAGTGTGTATGATTACACAGAATGGGTAACCACATTTCTGGCTTGTCCTGTTCTCTCTCTTCCTTTTGGATTCTGACTTAAGATAAGATTTTCAGAGCAAATTTACTATTTTTGGGAAGCAGAATAGATTTTCATTGACATAATTTGAATAGAATTACTGGTACAAAATCAGAATCTGGTCTTGTATGTGATAGGGCTGTATTTATAGGAGCATGTTGGTATCTCTAATGTACGTGTTTCTGTGATGCTTTTTTGAACAAAGTGTGCATGCATGAATAATACCAACCACAGAGAGTACCAGTTCACATTTTTCAGGAAACAGGTGATAATCTTTCTGTGTGAATAGCTCGAAAGCAGCTCAAGTAAAAAAAAAAATTCTTGCCTTATCCCTTATAGACAAAACAAAGGTATATCACAACAAACTCGCCAAAAAAATCCCATTCTGAATGTATGAGGAATGGGCAAGAGCTAGCACTTTGTTATGATCAGCCCATCAACCATTCTTAGCTGATGAGTACGGGAAGCGTTGGAAACTCCATGTTTTAAAATCTAGGACAGCTAAAACATTGAATGTGGCTTTGCTAAGTTTCTTGGATTCTCTTTGTCCTGCTTTTCCTGTTTCCACTTGAGATACAAAAATGACAATTATATGTTGTTTATGGAGCCACACTAGGGAATTTTACAGCTTTATAGAATGTAAACTAAAGAAAAATGTGACTTTAAAATAAATATTTTTAAAAAGATAAATGACATGTATACTTTCTGAGATAGGTACATAGTTCTCAGTAATGTATAACAAAGTCTGTATACACTCTATATATTATAAATCCAGCATACCTTGAGATATGTACATGTCAAGAACAAATGTATGATTAAAATTAGGCTGATGTCTGAATTATGACTTATCAAGATCTGAGACAAAACAGAAACATGCCCATTTTCAGTAACATGGGTAGAATATGTCAAGCAATTTACTAGTAAGATGAAATCACCTCCAAAAAATAAAGTATATTTTGTTAATTCAGGTTCTGGGGTCTCTGATGGAGGAGTTTCCTGAGATCTTAAACTCCCTGTGAGACTGCTTGAGTTGAGGGTCAAAAGACCTTAAGAATTTTGTAGCCATTTCTTGTCAGATCCAAAAAAATAATATTGATAAAAATATTACTCCATAGTTCATTATTTCATTCCTAGAAAATCAGACCACTGTTTTCAGGAATCCGAGTAAGGCTCTTCCCCTCATTTTAATTGCAAAATAATGTTTGGATTTTCATAGGTGTGGGTGGCTTATAGAACTCCTTGATGCCAGTAAAAACTCAGGAATGATGTTTATAGAGATCAAGTAAATTAATTTGATGCTGTGGAGTTTTGTACTTAACTCAGACTTCTTTGATTTAAAAATTAGCCCTAATATTAAAAGCAATGTAGGTAGTTGTGCTGAAGCCTTTGTACCTGGTCTTTTTGACTTAATGTTACTTTATAGCAAGTTTTGAATGCCTCTTAAATGATGCACAGAGAGCAGAGCTGGCTTTTCTCCTGGCCTATAAAGCCAGACTCAGTGGGGGTCATTATTTTGTTATTATGCAGTGAAATAGTCTCCCGAGTACAAGCCACCCCAAACATGGTGGAAAAGAGACAGGACTGTAATTCTTCGCTGTGCAATACACTGAAGACCTGTTATGGCTAACCTAGAACAGAAGGGCACATCTACCTCAAAGCAAAAACTTCATAGCTTCAGTTGCCTAGGAGAGATTTGCGCTCTCCTCATACACAGGAGCTCTGTAGTGAGGTGACCTTGGCTGGCTGCCAGGAGCCCAGCAAGCTGCAGTCTCGTTCCCACTTCTCAGCAGGACAAGATGATGTCTTGCTTCTTGGGAAAGAAAATAAGATGAAAGGATAAGGAGAGGGGCATCACTCATTGGTTACTGTCACAGGTGAAACAGACTAGACTTGAGAAATATTCATTTATTACTAATTAAAAATACAGTAGGTTAGTGACAAAAACCCCAAAACAAAACCCATCTTCTCCTCACCCCTTTTCTTTCCAGACTCAACTTCACTCCTTCCTTCCTAACTTTTCTGCTACCTCTTGCCACCCCTGAGCAGCGCAGAGGGATGGGGAATGAGAGTTACACTCAGTCCATAACATTTCATCTCTCCTGCGCCTTTTCCTCCTGCTCTTCCCCTCCTCCAGTGTGAGGTCCCGCTCAGGGGACGCCGTCCTTCATGACCTTCTCCAGCATGGGTCCTTCTCATGGGCTCTTCAAGAACTGTTCCAGTATGGATCCTTTCCACAGGGTACAGTCCCTCAGGCACGTACTGCTTCAATGTGGGTCCCCACAGGCCACGGTTCTTCCCAGAAAACCTGCCTCTGTGTGGGCTCCTCTCCATGGAACCACAACTCCTGCTCGGAGGCTGCCCCAGTGTGGGCTGCCCATCGGCTGCAGTTTCCTTCAGGGCATCTTGACTTGCTCTGGTGTGGGGTCCTCTATGGGCTGCAGGTGGGTATCTCTCCACTGTGGTTCTCCATGGCCTGCAGGAGGACAACCTGCATCACCATGGTCTTTTCCATGAGCTGCAAGGTAACTGCTGCTCTGGCGCCTGGAGCACCTTCTCCCCCTCGTTTTCAGTGACCTTGGTGTCTGCAGGGCTATTTCGCTCAGGTTTTCCCATTCCTGTCTCTCAGCTGCTCTTGTGCAGCTTTTTCACCCTTTCTTAAATATGTTATCACAGAAGTGCCGCTGGCATCACTCATGGGCTCAGCTCTGGCCAGTGGTGGGTCTGTCCTGGAGCTGCTGGAAGCGGCTCTTTACACCACAGGGGCATCTCCTGGTGTCTTCTCACAGAAGCCACCGCTGAAGCTCTCCCCCCAACAAAACCTTGCCGTATAAACCCACCACAGACTCCATACGGTTATTGCAGAGCAATATGCTGCTCCAATTATATTACCTGTAGACCTGATGCAGTTCTTAGAGGGTGTTGTCATTAAGTGATTGTCTTTATTATCAATATATTGTGGCTACTTGGATGTGTTCCTAAAAGTAGTAACTAACTTGGGCAATGTAAAGTGTATTTGGAGACATTCCTTTAGAAACTTTTAATCATTTTAATTATGAACTGATATTGTTATTAATTAAAACCGAAGATCAAGCTCTATTATTATTGCGCTTCTGTGGACTTGATTTTTCAAAATTTAATCCTGTTTGCTTTGGCAAAGAGTTTGAAGCTTCAAGGTATATATGCAGAATCAATACCATGGCACATATTTTTTCCTTGTTCCCTGTACTGTATTTTAATAAGAACCTGAAAGTTTGCAGCTGCCCAAAAGGTATTACAGGGAAGAGACTAGGGAGGGATTCGGCAACTTCGGTGGTTCTGTTGTGGTGTTTATATTTACACCAGATCTGCTTTTGGCCTGATGTTTTCACTTGTAGCTCTTCAAGTAAAAAATCCTTCCTGTGTATTATTAGCAGGGCTGTGAGCCAGTTGCTATGGTATTCAGCTTTTTTTTTTTTTAAACCAATCTGCTTGCTTTTGTGATGATTCAGCCCAGAATAAGAAATCGGTCACACAGACTAGAGCTGTAATCAAAAAAGCAGCTATTGTTGGCTTGAAAATCTATAGAGGTTGGGAGAATAGCAGAATTTGAGTTCAAGAAAATATTTATCACAGTCTGTGTTTACGGTATATATTCTAATGTGTAACTGTATGCTAGTACTGGTGGTAATGGCAGTAGTCCTTTTTCAGGATGATGATAAAAATTGAATCACTGGACTAATTTCTCTGTGTTGTTCTACCACCCCAAGGGCATCAGTAATTTCAAGCTAAAAAATGATCAGGTGTTTTTATTCTGTGGCCGGTTTTGATTTTTTTCATTGTGTTACTAAATGGTACTATGTTTCTGACAGGATATTATTTGCTAGTGGAAGATTACCAGACTCTGCTGCTTGTCTTCTCAATTTTAGTGTTGCTGTTTGGCTAATAAGAAAATTCTGGAAGACTGCTGGGTAATGTAGAAGGATTTTAAAGTCATAATGGTGCTGATATGTAGCTGCGGTGATCCAAGGATAAAAGAAAGACAAAGTAGTTAGAGGGAGGTATGTTCTGATAGATTAACTATCTAAAAAGGTAGGACAGACTTGTAGGTATTCTACATGTTTTAAGAAGCTCTTGTCTGCTTGAAGGCAGGGTTGTTTTCCTATCCACCCTGGCTGCAACTGTATCAGCAGGACAAAGAAAAGATACTGCTCTTTTATGGAAAAGAATTTATTTTTGAAGTCATGTCTATACCACAAATAAAACTTTTAAATTTCAATGTAGAAATCACTAGGAATCACACTTGTAAAAGGCAGCGCTACATACAAAAAGGCCATCTAGACAGTGCAGCTGATAACAGTAAATATGTGAAAACACATTTGAATTTGGAAATAACTAGAAAAAAAATATTTCCTTTAGGAATGCTCTTTGTCTGTGTGCTCTGTACAATACATTGCCAAAAGCCTTTCCCAGTGCGTAGCAGGATCTCCTGAAGAACACTTTACTTACTGCTCCCAGAAGTGTTATAAGACCTTTCATTTTCTTTCCCACAGCCTTATGCAGTACCCCTTCTTTTTCTGTATGCAGGTAATAACGTACCACTGTGGATTAAAATGCTGGCAGTGAATAATGATAATCTCTGCTGTCACTGAGCATGAACAAAACCACTTCCTAGTTATCAAAGGTTTGACTAAGAATAGTAACTAAATGATGAAGTTGAATCTTGGAGAGGCTTTAATGATGCTGATAGAGACCTTGAACTTTTCCACTTCTGGAACAGCTCCATTTCAATGTTTGAATTCCTCGTTGTCACTAGACATCCAGGTAAACCTCAGTGTGCTGTGTACATGCCACCAGAACAGTAAAGCAGTCAGCTGTGATGTTCAGGAAATACAGGTTTCTAAGCATGTGGTACATGACTTTGCAAGAGGTCAAGAGGAAGATGTGCATCAGCTTATCAAACAAAATGAAAAATCTACCTTCCAAGATAATACAAAAAATAAAAAAGAGCAGAGCAAAAACAACCCCAAAAAAAGACATCACAGCAAACTACTCTTCCTTGTTTATAGTAAGTAGTAAGTCTTAATTTATTGTGCTGGGATTCCTGCATTGGTAATAAGTGGTACATGGAGATATCCCTATTGACTGTTTAGCTAAACAGGCTAAAGTCTTTTTAGGTCAATTATTAATTTTTATTTATGTCAAATCTATGCTTTAAACACATACTCATGGGACAATCTCCTATGTTTTCCAGTGAAATGAAAAACCGAGAAAAATCTAGATGTATCAAGAGATATTTTTAGAGTTTATTTAATATCTGTGGGTGTCACATTTGTTAGTTGCCCACTGGATGTCTGAATACATAAAAAACACATCCAGAAGACAGTTTTTAACACTCATGTTTTATCTTCTGATGTTTTCATCAGAAGCTTTTTATTGTTTGTTAGTGTTTTTAAACTTACTTTAAAGAACTATTTACTAAGTTACAAGATGTGTATGAATGACCAGCAGTCACTATGGCATTATAGTCATTACAGTATGGCAGATAGTTTTGTGCTATAATAAATGTGGGATATTTTATATTTATTCTTATCTTCATCTAGAAATATATTTGTAAATACAGGAGGGAGAGCAAAGGATGAGAGTTCTTCTTCTTGGACGCAGCTTTTTGGTGGCTTGCATTCAAAATCTGTAGAGGGCATTTATGAAAAGTGATGCTAATCTGTAACCATTGCTGACAATAAAAATATTGTGGAAATAATCCTGAAGGTAATTATGAAATCAAAATGCTCATAAATACTAGCAAGGTGCTTAAGTGACAATTGGTGTCTTTGGTCCAGGTCTTCACTTGATGGCAGGGATATAGTGAGTTTATTAAGGGATGACAATTTGAAATGTAAAAATAGAAAAACTCAGCAAATGGGTCCTAGCAAAATGACAGAAATATGACTTGTCAGAGTTCTCCTGTAGTTGTCTGCTGCAGATAAATGCTTAGATGAAGTCTTCCAGTAGTGGGATAGATGATCTAGAGATAAATTGTTCTGTTCTTTATTCACGCACCACAGTCATTGATCATATCATTTTTAAAGTGTTAAGCATCTAAAATTCTTAAGCCAGAAAGTGGGCAACAATATTCAAGCTCTTCGAAGTACTTTCTGCAGTGGCCCTTGCATTTTATTATTTTTGCAAGAGCACCTATACAAAATACAAATTTTAGTAGTTTTTTGAGTGACATCTAAAGTACACGTATGTTCCTGTATGACTTCACTTAGAAATTGCTCTTGGCTAATAATTGCCAACGTCTACTTGCCACCCAGCTTGTAAGGCAAGTCATAAGGAACAAGATTTCATTTAGTAGAGCTCTACGTTTTTAAAAGAAGTGTAATGCAAGAGATAGGGAGTGTATATTAGTTTGCTTATATAAAGAATACTCTGTGCACTGATCTGTTCTTCAAAGACATGGCTTGCTACATTTCACTTGACTTACTGTTCGCAAGTTGTATACACATACTGATAGTTCTTCACTGCTCTTACTGAATCTTTGCAAGTAGTGACATACACCAGTCCCCTGCTGGTGTAAGTATCCCAGCTCCACTGCTTTTGGAAATTATAATAGGGATATGATGGTCTACAATACCCAGAGGACTTGCCCCATTTCCTTCAAAAGAATATGGTGGGCTTGATTCAGATTCAGCATTTATGGCAGTACTGCTTTTAATATTGCAAATATAAGTAGAAAGAAAACTCTCTCATGAGTATGATGCATGCAGATACACACCTGAGTGACTAACTTGAATTGATTGCTGCTGTCTGGACTGGATTCACATAATGACAAATGTCTTCATAAAAATAACTGCTTTGATACAGCACTTCATCTTTCTGAGTTTCAACGCTCCGCAAATTTAAGTATAAGCATGTGTAAATAAACATTGAAATCATCCCAGCACGTACAATAGATTTTCTTTTTTGCCCTGTTCAGTACTTGCATGTATTTCCTTTGCAGTGTATCTTCTAGAAAAGAAAGGCTTTTGGAGAAAAGTGAAAGATAGAAATTAAAATGGAGAATAAATTTTTACATGGATCCATTAATTTTTTCTCTTTGATGCTATGTAGACCTGGGATGAGTGGTTGATAGCTCGGGCTGCTCTGCTTTGAATACCAATGTTAATATAAAATGGGTTCCTTAACTTCCTCTCCTAATGTTCTGATAACAGAAACACAGTTTGTTTCTTTGAAATAGAGCATTTTATTTTTATGCTTCTGTGATTATTTTTTTTTCATTTCTGTTTTTCATTAGGAAGGTCCTACCTTTAAAAGGGAAAGAGCACCTGTTCTCTAGATCCTGTAGACTGGTTTTTGGGGGGCTCCATTTTAAATTTTATTGACTGAAGCAGTTAACGCTTCTTAAAACCCTGCTTCAATAAACATTCTCTTAAACTGTTGTTGTTGTTGAGGGTAAACTGATTAATGTGTGTTGAATCCCTTCAACAGCTGTACAACGAGTTTCACACCAAGGAATTTCAAAGTAATTATTTCAATGACAGATCAGGACTGGACTATCAGCACGTCCCTGATAATTCCAAAGATAGTACCTACTACTTTGGGGTTAGGAGTATGAGAGAGGAAACTTTCCTCAGTCTCAGCTAATTACACTCATGAAAGCGGATATAGGAGCTAGAAGGATCAGGGCTGCAGCCTGTGACTTACACTTTTGTAAATCTGGGAATGTCCACTGAGAGGAAGTATTCTGTTACTGAAAGTGATTGGGAGAACAAGGTGCTTGCTTGCTTACAGGGTCAACAGTTTTGTTCCTGCTTGAAACATTATCCTTAGATGAGGAAAGTTTTCACCATTTTTTTGTCTTGAATTTCTTTGTTTTTTAGGGAAAGCTATAAGGAAGCTTGTGCGCAAGGCGACTGTGGTGGCATCTAGAATCCTCAGATTTCCTTGACTGAATCCATCTGGGTTTAGCCCTAAATATAGTAGACAAGCTGCACTGCTTGCACTGATAAATTGTATCTTCCAAATGATAGACCAAGGTACAGTCATGTATACTAACCGTTTTTGATCTCATTTGACTCTTGATTCTGTTGCTTTTTGGGTAGTTGTGACAGTACAGTTTGTCCCCGTTGTTGTGGACTATCTTTTCATATCAGTATTCCCAAAAAAATATTAATTGAAAGAGACTTCTGGCCTGGCTCTTGGATTTGATGTTGCCAGCTCCTTACAAGGCTGCGGCTTGGTGGGAAACAGTCTCTCCTGAGACTTGTGAACTTGCCTTCAGTGGCAGGTAGACAGTGGGACTGTTGACAGCACAACTTTATGTGGTTTTACTACCCATAGAAAAGAAAAAAGTGCGAACCTAAAACAAAACTCCATATAATTTTCATTTTACTTTGTGTGCTCAGCAGTCATGAAAACAGACTGTGTTCTAACAAAGCATAGATTTTGACTATAAAATAACAGCTGTATCATGAAAAGAAAAAATAGATCAATAAAGCACTATTCTAAATGATAGTTAATAATTAGGTTTCCTTATATCTGCTTTGGTATCTCAGCTAGCTGTTGGAATGAGCAAGCAATCTCAGTGCCAACTGGCCTGCTTTCTGAGGTCAGAAATTCTCTTTGCTTTTGTTTTAGATGGGAAAATCTTCTGTCTCCTACCTGTGTCTTTTCTGAACTATAGGGGAGATAACTTTAATAACACAGAATATTACCAGTCTCAAGATGTTTCTGGAGTTGTGGTGTTGGTTCATGTTTTCAAAGACGTTGGTATCAAATAGAATGTATTGCTCTGCTTGGATCATCCATGACATCTGAAATTTTTTTAAAATTGTCTTATTTGAGCATGACATTGGTTGAATAGTAATCCAATTGCACAGAGGCTATTAAATTTTTTATTTTTACATGGTTTAGATATTGAGTTGGAAGACTTAAGAGTTGTCTTTTCTTTTGGCCAAAGATGGGGGGAATGCTTCCTGCATGTGTCTTCTCAGTTCCTTCATACTACATGTTGGTCTGCAGCTGTCCGCTCCTCCACCTTCAAATGTTGAGATTTATCCTTGTTTTGGTGTTGCACTCGGCTACGAAACCTTACAGTGGCTTCTCCCTAGTACACAAAGTACTTGGGGAGAGCAGCTTGGGTCTGGAATGCATGGTTGCAAGCTCAGATTGGTTGGCTCATTTGGCCCTTGGTGAATGTCCAGGTCTTGCTAAGGGAGATCCTGTACCAACTTCTAGTCGAAATCATTAACTGACCACAATAAAGGAGTCTGGTTGTCACGTGCAATTTGTGAGTTGCATATGGCTTTGAAGTTGCTTATGTAGCATCTGTTTTCTGTTGTCTGGCAACAGAATATTAGATTTAAAAAATGAATGCCACTGGTGTTCAGCCTTGCAGAGTTGGTCTACAGATGGCTCTCCTTTTGAATTTAATTCTTTTACAATATATGTACTTGGTGAGAGGTTGATAAAAAGTTCCCATAATTATCCTGTTTAATTAGTACATTGCAGCAAATAATTGAAGAATATGGCTACCTTTTCAATTGACAGCAACAGCTCACGCCTTTGGGGCACAGATAATTTTCTGTGCGTACCATTAATGGAACAGGAAGATGAGTACATCTTTTGTTCCTGGGTTGTGATACTGTCTGTGATGACATTCAGCTGGCCTGTCATGGTCTGCATCAAACACTTCCCTTCCCTGCCCACTGCCAATGCTTTGTGATAAGTCTTTGTATGTATTGTATATCTATCTACTGAGCATTTGGTGGGTCAGATCATTTGGGTGGCATTAATTCATTGTCGTTGTCCTAGAAAATTCTGATGCTATTTAATGGTGTGTTTTATAAAATATCATTCTCCCTTCTTTATTTACAATCTTTAGGAATATTCTGACTGCTAACAAAATAATTTCTGAACAGAAAAGGAACTCAAGAGAAGTTCCTTCTACAAGATAAACAGTGGATACCACATCAGAAATATCTGGGAGCTGGCAAAGAAAGTTAAAGCTAATTGTATGCTTTGATGTAAAGCTTGGAATGTAATGCCTGCTGCAGAAGTGGTGGATGTGGACAGCCTGTCCTCCAGACCCTGACAATGGAGAGCAGAGAGGATGGGTCAGGCTCTCCTTAACCACACATGGAAGCCAGACTAAGGCTGTTGTGGCATAACATTGCTGTTAGTATAGATAACGCTGTAACAGTAGTAGGATGCTAGGGATAGTTTTAAAATTCAGCTAATAAATGAAGGAGATTCAGTTGTCGATAACTACAAAATTTAGAAATACCTGAAGCCCAGGGGCATTTTTGTGTTAAATGAAAAACATGTTTAATGAAGTCAAGTACCCAAAAGTCAGGAAAAGTTGGAGATTTGTTAATGTTGGGTTTTGACAGCTGCTTTTGTGTTCAGCTGTATAATCACAGTTTTACTTTAGCTTAGTAGTCACTCAATGAATTAATTCAATATATAGAAAGGTATTCTGAAAAAGTCATGGTAAATAAGTTTCTTTTACCATTGTTTTTGAGAGCTTGACCCAAAAATTTTGTCTTTATTTGAAAGGTCTTAATATGGAACTAAATGTGTTTAGTAAAAGTTAAGATGTTTCAGCTAGATACTAGCTTGAGTTAGAGCACAATGATATACAGATCATCTTATTAGCTCCAACTCTTCAGCACAAAGGGCTGAGGATGAATATCATCAGAAGCAAGTAGGAGAGAATGCAGATTTGAAGTGTTCAGTGGAAGAAATCTCTGAGTTGGTTGTAGAGAGAACTGGTTATGCTAATTTAATAAGCACACAGACACAGAGACCTTACAATGTAAGGAGAGAAAAGTTAATTTGGAGTTTCAACTATTAAAAGGGATTCTATAGAGATAAAGCAGCTATTACTATAGTTGTGGATTTAATACAGAGGTAAATCATCCCTTTAGAAAGGGCAGTTCATACAGTCAGAGGTCTCCCCAACCAATGGGCCCAATGGATTTTCTGCATTGATTAAAAGGTGCAGAGTGGGAAACATGGAGGGAGGTAAGGCAGAAAAACAGGAATAAGCAGATCTTTAAATCTCATTGAAATTCATGGCAAGAGCATGAATTTGGCACAACAGAGGATTTCCAAATGAGCCTTCAGTTCCTCACACCAATGGCCAGGCGACAGGACTGTTGTTACTCTGCCCTGTTCTGTACGAGGAGTGAATAAAATACGCTGTTGCATGGTGTTTGCTTTTGTAGTGGTTCATTTTATCTCACTGCATTCCCATCTAAAAACACAACAAACTTGGTGAGCAGCTGAAGTGATGGTTTTTCAGCAACAGCATACTGGTATGAACTTTTATGTGCACTCGGCACTGCGACATCACCGAACGCTTGCTTGCTGCGCTGCTATTTAATGTTGCTCTAGCCGCTTCTGACAAGTTGATGTACTCGCACATCAGGATCCTGTATTGGTACATCATAGGGAGACAGAATGATCAGTAACCATGTTCCCTCGCAGGGCAGTGGTTATAAATAAGCTTCAGGAGGAGGTCACGTAGCCTTCTTTTTTTTTGCTCTTTTCAAAGATGTTTTCACTTTTCTGTATTATGGAGGTGGTGCAAACTTGAGCAGTCTTGTACCGCATAATCAAAGATTCCAAAAACCTGATGTGCCGTCACGTGTGTTTGATTATGCAGTGCTATGTTTTTTTGCCATTAAAATGTACTAATAACTAACAAACTTCCATTTCTGGCTACTTGCATATTTACATACTATTCCTTTGTTATAGAAATTAAAAGTGAAAAAAATGGAATTTCCTTGGGAAAATTGATTATTCTGACCTTTGAGGAAACAAAAGAAAAGCTTATAGCCAATATAGTATTAGTTATTTAATTTTTTTTATTGTCTTCTTTTCTGTTTGGGTTTTATTTCTTCACCTATTTGTGTAGTGAAGCCATTAGCAAGTTTACATTAGGGCTCCAATTAATAAGGATTGATTTAAATATTAGCTTAAAAAAGTTATCTGCCACTTAGTTGATGGGAGAAGGAACAATTAAAGAGTTAATATAATGACTAGATAGCACATTTGCTCTTCAAAGTTTTAAATACTGTGTGAGCAAAAAGTGGTAATTACTTTCAATAGCTAATGTTGTACCCTTATCTTAATATATTTAGAAATCTAAACAGCTAAGCTGATTTCTGTCTTCAGAAGTTGTGTAAAGTCTTTGCATATTCTTGTGTATTCATGTGGTCTGGATGTATTCTAGCTCAGACTTTAATCAGATTTTAATCTGAGAAGTAAGCAGCTGATGCTATTTTATTTAGTAGTTATTTTTAAGCCCTCTTATAATTACACCTTGCAACTTTTTTTTACCTGCTTTTTGCTAGTATAATTTAGATAGCTTGCTTTAATAATCTTAGTAGATAATACATTTTTGCATGATTACTCTGCAATGGGGACATATTTCTTTTCTGATTAATAGTGATTCAGACTAAAGCACGTGGTCAATAAACACGTAATACAGTAAATATAACGATCAAACAGCAAAAGTGAAAACAGAATAAAAAAGTGCCAGAAGTCCTTCTCCAACCTAAAAATGAACAAACCTCAGATCAAATTCTCTCCACTTCCTAAATAAAATCAATGTGCACACACAAGGTGGTGTATGCTTTTACAGCCTAAAAAAAGGTCTGATTCTGGAAATGCATGTTCAGCTGTCACTGAGCAGTACTTCCTAATACTGTCAGAATATTCTACTAAAGGGGAAAAAAACCCCAAACTTGAAATGAAAAGGCCTTAAGGGTTATTGAAGGAGATCTGCATTCTTTCTGTTAAACTCAATTAGGAATTTAGAATACGTTTATCCAGGTTTTACCCATTAAACTTTGATAAATGTGAAAACAAGCATTCTGTGTACATGGTAACTACTTTTGGTACCAGATTGCTTAATGGAAAGGCAGTTATGTTTAAGTCATTACGATGTGTATGTATGTATTCTTCCTTGTTGTTTCCTAACTTTTTCACTGAACCAACAGAAATGACTGTAAGCTGACAGTATCTAGTTATGGTTTATGTTTAACATGTGTTTTAAACAATTTTCATGCTGCTTCTGCTGTGGTAAAAGTAAAATCAGGATGTTGTTATGCTACTAAGTAAAAACTGGGGGCCCTAGGGGCTCTGGATTATAAATTGGTGGAGTTAACTCACATTGTTAATATAGCAATCAGTTACAATTTAAGCATAAAATCTGTTAAAAACTTGCCTTTTAATTAAGAAGTAACAGAAGGCACAGGTTAAATAGTGAGTCATTGTTTACTAAGTATTTGAGCTTTAGGATAGACTATGGTGTTGGTGGGGAGTTCTCTTTGTTCTTGAGGTGATTTTCTTTTTGTTCCCAAGGGCTCTTATTTTTCTATTTGAGTTAGTGCAGTCCCATGACAGTGGTAGCTCCTGTGGAGCGAGTACCAGCTGGGGTTCCTTGCAGCATCTCCTACTGGTTTATTTACGATACAGCTTTGGCACCAATATTGGCTGAAGCCACACTGTTCTTAGAACAGCCTCATTGAAGTCAAGCTGTTATAACACCTGGTGTCAGCATGTAGAAGAATAGAAAAAAATAACAAAAATTGTGGGTGTGGAAAAAATAGAAGTCTGTCATTGCACTGAGCGTTGTGTCTGCTTGCTGCTTTGTTTCTGCCGCAGTTGCAGCAGATGCGAAGCTCAATGTGGTGATGTCTTTTGGGTGCTACAAATCCTTATATTTCTTTCTTTCCTCTTATTTAATTCTTAATGATTTGTAATAAAATATTCAACTATCTAGTCCACGGAATGATACTTAGCTTATCTGGTTTGCCTACACCAGAAAGCTAAACCAACCCAAAACCTCCTCGTATGCAGACATTACAGTTGCATTGGTCACTGAATTTTTTAGATCGTTCCATTTTCTTCCTGTTGATATGACCAATAATATATTGGATTTTAATCCAGCTTGTAGAAAACTATTTGATAAACAGATGTGTTATCCAGGAAAATGAGCATCATTTTTAATAGCTTGGGAAGCTGCTATGTTGTAAAACACTTTTATCAAAACTTTAATAGGCATGGGCCTCTTAAGGAAACTGATATAAGGCAGGGAAAGAAAAGACTGCTGTGCAGACTTAGTTTGATTAAAATGTTTTGGTAACGAATCCTTAATTATTTTAAAGTAAGCCACAATGGAGTCTTTTCTCCTGTGCTGATAAGAAACTGGGAAGTTTTCATATTGCATTCAAATGTATGATGTGAAATGAATTAGTTATTAGCTCTATCTCCTTGGGGCATATGCACTATAAATAGCTTTTTCAAGTCTATGGCTTTATTCTGCTCTGTATTGTCACATTGCAGGCCAGAGTAAAAATGTCTCCAATCAGTTGCCCTCTGAAGCAATGTATATGATACAGAATTGGCTTTTGCAGATGGAAGTTTATTTTTATGGTACGCAAGCAAATGGAGGACTCCTTGGTTCACTGACCCCTAATTTCTCAGAGTCCCAGGGAAAATAAAACACCTGTGATTGTGTTTCTGTCACCTGTGATTGTTGTCAGCAACAGCACTAAGGGGAAATCTTGGTTTAGTTATTGAATAAGATCTATAGTACTACTAGCAAGGTTGGGAAAAGGCTGTTTTAGTTTGGACTGTGAAAAGCCCTTACTGTGAAGCCAGTTATCAGATATATTGGCTTTGTGTTTTGTTCTAATAGCAAAGGCAAGTGAACTGGGGCCATAAATTAGTTTACAGCTTTGCATTTTGAAAAGGGGTTTGGTTATAAACCCAGAAGACCATGGTATTTTCTGTGGTACGTGAACTCTGGCATGCTGTTCATCTAGAGTTTTGTTTTGTAAGAAACAGGAGAGAGAACGATCCTTGCTACTAACACTTACACTGCCTTTACACTAACAAACCCAATGTGCTGCCCAGTGCGGCTCCAGATAGTTTTCCTTTATTTGAAGTTACCAGCATCTGAGGGTGTTAAAATTGCCTTAATGAGCTTAATTCTCTACTGTTCAGTTCAAAATTCTTATAAATCCAGGATTATACCCTATGTACTGCTTTTCACTGTTCCAGACAGACATGAACTTCAGACTCTTGAGGAAGTGATCACCCTAAGGAATGTACATCTTCTTGCTGATGTTTATAAAAGCTATAGCTACTTCCTTAGTGTTGAAGATAACAATGTGAACAAGAACGCTGAGTAACCATGTGTGACCTAAATGTTTTAGGTCTTCCGGGACAATTTATAGTTGTGACAGATAGTGTACAGACTACAGCAGTGAAGGATAGTGTGGCAAACTGCCACCCAGCGAGGTCCCTGCCATGGCAGCCTGGCTGCTTGTACTGACCTTCAAGAGTTGTGAACATCTGGTGAAAAGTCTCAGTGTGTAAGGTGGTAGCAGCAGCCTTGCCTTCTCAGTTGGGTAGCAGCAACATTCACGCAATTTGAAGTACGGTGAGAGGAGTTTGTGAGTCATTTGTGCAAGGAGGATGGGAGAACACAAGGAAACATCCCCAAAAAATCAGCTTCTGCCCTGTGGCTTCCAGAATTGCAAAGTTCTGGATAATGTATCATTTTTCAGTCTTCTTCAGTGGAGACACAGTTGTCTAAATCTCAGAGAATGGGAATGCCTCTTCTCAAGTACAACATGGCCTGTAGAGGTTTCTAAAAAAAATTAGTGCTACCTCTGTCTTGAAACACAAGATCCCCAAGTTCTTCAATATGCAAGTCAGAAGTGCCTTGGCTTAAAGTCA
Source organism: Falco rusticolus (assembly GCF_015220075.1). NCBI lineage: Eukaryota > Metazoa > Chordata > Aves > Falconiformes > Falconidae > Falco > Falco rusticolus. Next base: position 76,038,925 of record NC_051187.1, on the reverse strand, counting down.
CCCAATTCTGATTTAATTCTGGTTGAGGTGGTCTCAAACTCTGACTGAATCTGTCAGGGTCCTGATGTAGATGTGTTTAGATTCTTAATAAATTCCCTGAGCTTGTGCTGAGCTCTGTGTGGAGCTGCCTTGTGAGTGATGCTGAAGAAGAGAGGGAGAAAATGGCGGGGGGCTTTTCTGTGCTTTACCCGTGTTAAGGCAGCTTGGCACCTGAGGGAATTTGGTCTCAGACTCAGCCCAGGGGAGTTTGAAGGCACTAGTTCCAATTTCACTTTTTACCAGGTGAGAGGCAAAGCTGGATTGGGACCTTTGGCATCCCTGCTGTCAATGGAGCCGTGACCCTGGGGTAGCAAAGGACAACCTGCCAATAGGATGTGTGATACCACCACAGCAGCCTCTAAGCATATCCCGTACCAAATGCTCCTCCAGCTTTTCGATACCAGTTGCACTGTTACTCATCCTGCTCTGTGTCCCTGGTCTCGTTGGAGTGTGGCACTTTGTGGCATCACGGTATTTCTTTCTGTAGCAGTACCTTGAGGTTCAAATTACTTCTGGGCAGCCAGGACCCAAGAGCTCAGAGTCAGGGAGAGAATAATAAAGGTGAAGGGTGGCTATTGAGTAATTAGCAGCAGGTGGGGAGGTAAGCAAGTGTACTTAGCTACTACTTCCATTATGTTAATGAGCAACACACTTGTTCATTTGATTGCATGGCATTAGACAAAATGCTATATTGCTTTACATGGTTGCAAATTTTCTGCTGGAGTCAGAAATAGTAAGTAAAGGTTTAAAATATATTAAATATTTTCATGTATTATGGCATATTTTACCTTGCTTGAGTGATCTTGTATGCTGCCTTGGAGTGGCATATCATAAATACCATTATTATTATCCCTTATGCCAAAATGACATTGACAGTGGTTGAGATTCTCATGTGAACTGAATAGCATAGCTCTGGTGAAGGAAAAGGACAGATTTGGTACCTTCTGTTTAAGTTGTCAAGGTTGGCTGAATTCTCAGTTAATTTAAAATCCTGCTTTATGGCCTCTATTACACAGGTTTCTGCTTCCTCCTTGAAATCTCTCTTCTGGAGTGACAGAATGTAACCATAAATGTTGCTTTTTGTTGATTTTTTTTTTTTTTTTAATGCTTTATTGTGTGTGGGTTTCGCTTTGTTCTTTATTTAAAGTAACAATCCACGTTGCTTCATAGGCTTGTAGGGAGGTCTTTTTGCTTGTTTTTGCTTGTAATGTAAGTCTTCGGCACTGTATGAAAAAACCAGGCAGTCCAATTGTAAAATGCAAACAGAGTCCTCATTTTCTGTGGCTGGCAAACTTTCCCTTTTATCCCTCAGCCAACTTTTATCCAGTCCAATGGTTCTCCTCCTCTGTCATGCTTGCTAACTTTTGCAGATTAATTTTTTATGAGAGATGCTATTAAAATGACTTTGGAGATTCACATAAATTATCTCTGCAGCTTTCACTTGCTCTTTGTTGTTGTGAAGAATTTACTAATGTTTCTCTAAGGCAGCCTGTATTCTCTAAATCAGTACTGAGTGTTTTCTAATTTTGCATTAAGTAATTTCAACTTGATTTGTTAAGGAAGTAAAATATTAACTGTTATGTAAACTTGAATCGTGGGGGAAGGGAGGCAGAGAAAGTGTGTCAGTTTTGCTTTGTCATTTACACAGCTACTGAATCTTTGTGAAGTAAATTCAGCTGAGCCCTGCCTGCCAGGAGCAGCCTTGGTAACCCGTGTGCCATTGAGGTGCCTTTCCGAGATGCAGTTCTTTTTCTTTGTTCCTGCAAAGTACAGGGGTAGCAGTTTCTGTTGCCCTTCATTAGCAGAAAACTGTGAAATGGGGCTTTGCTGTTTCCCTGGCTCTTCAGTTTGTTCCCACCAGAAGAGGAGTGTAGACAGAGCCTCCCATTGCACTTTTAGATCATCTTTCCTTGAGTGCTAGAGTCTGAGCAGGAGTTTATACAGGAGGAGATTATGAAATGGGTGTTTGCGTTTGGTGCGTGTTTCACTCCTTGAAGTGAGCAGAAAAACACCATTTATTTGCAGTGCCCCAGTGTGAGTAGAGCATATATAAATGATTAGAGCAGAACATTCCTGTAAATCCAGGCTCTAAAGCTCATCAAAACTGCAAGACTGGAGAGTGCAGCCCTTGTGGTACTGGATAGCATGAAGATGTTGGCTAACAGGTAGCTTGCAGGGTGTGTGTAAACAGCCTGTTCAGTCCTAAACTCATAAAAGGTTAACTGCTGTGGTCTCTCAGTGATGATTTTTACATTTGAGACTATAATGGTGAGTGTCCTTTCAGTCTTTAAGAGCTGGTGAAAATGATGGTTTTATACATTTATATATTTGTATTGTGCAAAGCTGTGCCTACAGACCTAAGATGTGAGTTAGCCTTCTATTTTGTTCAGCAAAACAGAACATACCTTAATATCTAAAAGTTTCCTTTAAGCTAAAGCCTCAGATTATTTTAATGTTGTTTCTCTTCTAGTAAAATCTTACACAGTTTTTCTTGTTGTGAATGAATTGATCCTGCTTTGTTACAGTTTCATTTTAAGGGACTAGGTCTTAAGTTTGGGAGAGCTGATTTAGGGCCAGATTTTACATGTGAGTTTTTATCATCTAAGAACCTTGTAATTTGCTTGCAGTTCACTTTTGAGCTGCCAAACTGAACGTAAACGGAACCTTTGCTACTTTTCTAATATAGCTTGAAAGCACTGTAGTTTATTTGAGGGTTTTCCAACATTTATGATTGGGAGGTAGTGCATGTATAGGTATGGAGGTTAATTAAATCAAGAGGTGAAGTTTGTAGAACAGGGAATGCTTCATTAAGCCCTGTGTGAAGTAACATGTACAATCTGTTCACAATACCCCAAGTGCCATTCACTGAGACAGTGTAATTACAGCTTACACACAATTTCATTAGTTTGTGTTTCTTCTACTGTGGTTGACATGTATGTTGTCTTCAGTGAAACCCTGGAATAGAGGAGGGACTGCTCGCTGGTGGGCATCTGAGCATACTGACATTCAGCAAATCATTTTTCCTTTGGGTTCTAAAATGTCTTATCCCAGATGTAATTAAGCTTGTAATTCATCAACTGACACATCTTTTTTTCCCTCAAATTTCAGGTCTAGCTGAAGACTTGTGAAATGACTCTTCTTGTACATGTTTTTTTTCTTTAAACAGATGGGAAACAATTACCCTTCCCCACTGCTAGTAGTTCATTTTTTGTTTGGGTTGTTTTTTATTAAAATGTTCATTTTTATTTCAGGGCAGGATATCATGACAGCCTCAAGATGCAGTCTTTAAACACATCTCTCTTTAATGTGTGTGGTGTTTAGGCAACTCTAAAATCTAGGTGGCTGTGAAGATACGGGAGCTTCAGTGAAAATTTAACTATATAGAGTCCCGAGTTTCTTTTAATAACAAGTTCTGCTACAGAGAACTGTGAATGCACTGAAATAGACTGAAGTATTATCACCAGCCTAGGCAAATTTGCATCTCTTTTGGTATGCATTTAGTTGATTCTCAGAGAGGGACTGTTAAAGCTCCAGTTATGATCTCTGCAAGTCAGAGACTAGATGCATACATAAAAATCCTGGAAAGTCATGTGAACCTACTTAATATTACCGTTGTGATAAGTCCCATGGGCCTATTCAGGTGAGAGAAATTAAAGATGAGGAAGCACTTGAAGGCACAGGTCTGTAGAGAGAAAAGCAATATAAATGAGGGTAATAAAGAGACCAGTGAGGAGGAATGAATGATGGGCTTTATTGCAAATCTTATCTGTACATTATTTCTTTAGATTAAAAACCTTCATAAATGTTCTTGAGAGAAGTTGCTAGAACGATGTAAGAAGAGAATACATCTGGGATGTAACAGAGGTAGCAGTAAAACTGACCTTCTGTTGTCCTTTTGCTTTCCTATTAATATCTTTAAATATCTTTAAAAATCTTTAAAAGGTTTATATTTTTATATATATATAAAAATATATTTATATATTTTAAAATATAGTTAGAACAACTATTTTAAGAGAATACATGCTACATCCATGCGGTATCCCAGCTCTCCCGAACAACGGCAGGTGCCAGACTGGTAGTGATCTTCTGTCATCAGTCCTCTGGCTGTACTCTTAAAACACTGAAAAGCTTAGGTCCTGCTCCAAAACTGTTTTACCCTTTGTTACTTATTGTATTTTTTGGTATCTAATAAATTACTACTAATACATTTCACAGAAACTATCTGCCTAAATTTTCTCATGCCAGGAATTATAGTGTTTTGTTTAGAGATCATGTCCTAAGTTAGTATTTGTGTTCTTTAGGGTTTTGATAGATTGCATGTATCTACTGATTTTAGTAAGTTCAAGTATTATATAATACTTTTCATGTAAGACTGTTCCACAGGAAAAGTTAGCAATAAAACATGTATGAAATTATATATGGACTTAAGCTAGATCTTAGCAGTACGTAAATTACTGCACAGACCTAGGCTGATGTAGCTTCAGAAACCGTTCTCTGCCGAAACCACCTTAAATCATCTGGCAGTGTTTCAGGAGTAGCGTGTTCTGGGGCAGAACTTCCAGGCTTTGCACACATAATGAAGAATTATAGGAAAGCAGATGAGGGAATAGGGGAACTAAAATGTTATCTGCACCATGTAACTCCAGAAATGGGTCTCGGTGCTGCTGCAAAGCACAGACTGCGTGGCAGGCAGATTGTGGGGAGGAAAAACTAGCATGACAGCTCTGGTTTTAGGCATGGTGTTTTGTGAATTTATGCACTGGGAGACTGTTGACTGTTAGCTTTAGGAGCTTTTAGAATACATATTTTTTTTTTTATATTTGGCCTTTGAAGTGAAGAACTACATTGAGTTGCAGCTGTCTTTTATTTGAGTCAGTAAAATATAAATCATGACTAAGAGCAGTTATGTCTTCTCAAAATAAAAGGCTGCATGTTATTTATTCACTTCTGCCACAAGAGTGTATGATGGCTTATAGGTGATTAAAATGAACATGCCACCAGAATCTTATAACTTAGACAGTGCACAGCAAGAGGTGATGAAAAAAGCAGGATAAGTACAGGAAGCATGAGGGTTACAGTGGCAAAAGCTCATGAAAATACTTTCATATAACAATAAAAGCTTTCACTTATGCCTCATGTATGTTTCCTCACTGCATGTTGCCTGTGTGTCTTGCTGGTTATTTGATTTTTGGTTTTGTTAATGTATTCTACTCGTAGACTTCTGTCGTGATATTGTTTCCCTTGAAGTCCCTGAAAGGAACTCCTAGTGATTTAAACAGTGTTGGATCAATCTCAGTAAGCAAAGACTGTTGGGATGTAGTAATGAAGAAGCTGGCACTTTAAACTTCTTTAAAATGAAGTGTTTTGTTAGAATGAACAATGAAGCACCCTGTAATTCTTGTTGTTCATGTAGTAGGCGTAGTATTATGTAAAAAAACTAATATATATTTCATTATAACTACCCAAATATGAAGGGGAAAGGTTTGCTATTCTTCCCCCTGTTAACATCCTACTTACCTCTATGTTTGTATCATTTGTGCAGAAAAATGTTTTGTTTTCCACAACGTTGAGGTGATTGTGGTGAGGATATGGAATTGTTTTGGGGTGGTTTTTTTCTTATTTTTAAAATACATCTTTGTCACAGTTGGTGAAATTTTGTCATAGTTAGCGCTGACTGCGGCTAAGTGCATAACATCTCACTTCAATCCTATTGATCTCCTTGTCTTAGTGATATTTTGTAGTAGATTCCTAAATACTTAGAGTATAATATTATTATTAGCTCTAAGGATAATTTTTTCATTTAATGAGGCTTTCCTTACCCTTGTATCATTAGAAAATATCAAGTGATTACATTTGCACAGGTGATTGCTTTATCATGTCTTTAATGTTATGCCTCCAGTATTATGCCTCTTGCTTGGTTCCCATTTATTCACTTCAATCCTTCTGTTTCTGTTATATCCTTTTCAGCAGTATTATCATTTCATCTGACTTTGTGTAATGTTTCTTTATTCTAAAGGCATGCCATCAGAGAGATGTGAATTTCAATATAATTTTTTTAATAGTTGAAAATCCTTTAGATTAATGTGCTCTGCATTGACAGAACGCATTCTCAAATGCATAGGGCAAACGGGATCCATGTACGTTACATGCTGTAAAATGTGGGGAGAGGAGCAGACTACTTTGACATTTGTGTCCAAGTAGAAAATGGTAGAGTCTGCCTTGTAACACATGTGTTTGTGTTTTAAACTTTACGTGGAGAACCACAAAAGTGGAAGAAATCTTATTTCCCTTTCTGTGGAGGTCCCATTATTTTCTGTAAGGTGGATTTGAGGGAGATATTTCTTAACTATTCAGACATGTAAGTATGCGGACAGAAAACTCATGACAGCTGCAGAAATATCTGACTCTGGAGTATTTTTAAAAACCCCATTCATTTGTGTCTTTTTTGTCCCATGTAGAGATCCTTCAAAAAACATCACTGCCGGTTCTGTTGATGGTATATACCTAAGAAGGACCAATGAATACAGAAATGTTTAGTGTACCAAATGGAAACAGATGTTTAATAAAATGTAATGAAATGTATTCACCTGTTTATGTGAGTGCTGCACATGTTTGATGGGTATAACTATTTATTAAACAGCTTGCCCATGTGTTGCCAAATAGTGGATTAAATTCTAGTAAGTCTACTTGAGTACCTCTATGCTCGTGAATATGACATTTAGTCTATTTATACCTCTCCAACTGGGTTAAAATGTCAAAAAGATGTATTTTTGTAGTATAAGTACCTCAATTCTTCTTGACATTATTTTCAGTAGCTCATTTTATATGCATATCTTTCTTTTATATTATCATCATGATGGTATTAATTTGGATGTGCAAATTAGCTCTTTGTGATGTTGTCATGTCAGCATCTGGATTCGAGATGTGCTGTTTCATAAGCATCACATCCTATCGCGTTTCATCACAGAGTCCCCTTTTCCTAATCTAATTATTCATAAGGAACCTTGGGGATTGTGCTAATAGGCATCTGAAGCTATAAAGAGTAATGAAAGTGGTTGTGTTACTGCTATGCAATTAAGTGTATATAGAATACCATTCATATAATTAAATTCAGAATTTTTACCACTCTTTTTCTCCTTTATAGTACATTAATTATTTCTCTGAAGTTAAAAATAATACTAATGGAGTTTAAGAGCTTTTTATGAGAGTTGTAGTATTTATAGTCATGAGTTTATTTCGGCTTTTATTTTTAAAGGCCTTCAGCAAATAAGTAGTGAGTTGTATGAAATTATTTTTATGGATTTTTCATGTTTGATGTGAAAAGGTGGAGGATGTTTCTGACTGAGGCAGAATTTGAACTGCTGGGAAACTAAGGGAGGGTGTGCTGTGTGTTTCTCATTTAATATCATGTCCATTGGTTTGACTGGGTGCAATACACATTATGCTGCTGCTGCTGGTAATGTGTATCAGCAGTCATTGCAATTTGTAAGTTCAGCCTGACCTTTGGTCCGGGTTCAGTTTTCTGTCTTTGTTCATTTGGAGTAAGTGTTTTGATGAATGAAGATTAAGTACTTAGATCAACTAGTCAATATGTTTTCCACTGATAATTCCATATTAATAAGTGCTGATGGTTAGTATCTTTAAGGTCTACTGACAGTCTGATTGAAATCAATGGCAGTTTTGCCTCATTTGGTTCAACGGGAGCAAGAATGAGTCTTTAACCAGCAGAAAATTATAAACACCAATCTCTGTTCATATGTCATTCAATATGAACAAGAGTTTTTATGGTGCTGTCAGGCTGAAAAAAATCCTTTTCTTTTTTGATAACAAAGCTTCATTTAGCTGAAGTAATCCCTAGGTAGCCTGTTAGAGGTGTCCCAGCTTTGTTGTTCTCAACGATAGGGAATGTGGCCTCTTGCTGATTCTTCTTAAGTAGTTGCTACTGCCTACAATAGCTTTGGTGACTGCTGTGCTGCTGAAATTTTGCTGCAGACATCCTGCATTAACCTAGTTGTCTGGAATTTTCATGTGAAAATCGGATTTTATCTTAATGCTGTGGAGTACCTGATATTAAATATATTTTGCAGTTCCTTTTCCCAGAACACTGGTGTCAGCCATGATGTTCCATGGTGATGAAGAGGCCAAGGGATTGTGAAAGCATCCCTCCGTCTTTGATTATACACAGCTGGTTGGGATCTCATCCTATGTTCTGGACTGCCTGAACTGTAAAAATCCTACCATCATTTTTAAATTCCTTATCTGCATAGTAACATGCTACAAAACTGAGTGGTGCCTTCATAAAACAACTCTTCCAGGATATCCTCTTAGTTTCTGCCCAGGTACCCACCAGGAGAAATGAGCTGTCAAGTTTGAATGAGAGTTCAATAGGTCCGGATCCTGTCTGACCAAATGACAGAATGTCAGAGGGGGACTGACAGCTTCTCTCTAATCATCACTGTAAAAGCAAAAGGAGGGAAGACAGAATGGGAAAGTGCACAGAAAGCCTGGTTTCTTGACTTGATTTCCAGATTGCTCTACAGCTTTAAAGGTCAAACCCAACACCTTAGGTTAGTACCTCCTTAATTATTAGAAGACAACCTTTAGAGTACAGAAATAGCATGCTTTTGGCACTACTCAGCAAGTGTTTGCACTCTACATTAGTTCATGCTTTGAAATATTCTTGAAGTACAGCAGTGCAGTGGTAGGTCATTAATCTACCCTTACAAAGGCAAAGAAGTTTTGCCTCTAAGACAAACAGTTCTATTAATCTTAAAATCTGTACAAAATGCTGGTGGTGCTTGGTCATATTGGTGAACTGCCAAGTCAGGTTAACACCACCAGATTTTGTACCATGATTCAGATTTTGATGCAGTGACTAGCAAATTTTCTAGCCATTTTCTGGAGTTGGCCATTGCTGTTCCCATTTGCTGTTGAATAAAACAGCATTACTTTTGCATACCTTGTAAGCATATTCTCTTAGATAACAGACATGTCTGAAAATCAGTAAATGAGAAAAGAAAACCTTCAATCCATACAATCAGCCCTTTTAGTTTGTTTTTTTATTTTCATTTTACAGTGGTAAATTTTATATTTTTATTTTTCTCTGGGAATTTAATTTTTTCCACGTTACCTTGCTTTGCTTTGATTATAGGGTAAAATCTTTAATTCTCTGCACTAGTGTATTAAATAGTGACCAGTTGAAATACCTCTCACATTGGCTATTGGTTGCTTCCTACTCTCCCTATTACTTTTGCGTATTTGTGGTTTTCTATGTAAATATGAAAATAATAGTTTACAACAATTTAGAACAATAACAGATTTGATTTTGTTTTCCTTCCTAGTGTGTATGTATCTCTAATCATCCAAGTAATCCTGGTCAATGGACACTATTTCAGGATATTCACCTAAAAACTTAAATAAATAAAGCCTTTCCTTGAACTTTGCATGTGGTTAGTCATTGTTTTGTTAAGCCGGACTTGTAGTAATATGCTTTTGTTGTTACATTTTATATACAAATTATTATTTTAATGATCCTTAAGTTTAATTTTATGCAAATCGAATATCAGGGAGGTTTGCTGCCTGTTCTTCATTGTCAAATCAGTTTGTGTCTCCTTTTAAAGCCGATTTCAACACACAAGTTCAAATCCCTTAGATAAAGAATATGCTCACTTACAAAGATTGTAATTGATTTTTTGGCCCTGTTTTTAATACTTTGCACTGTAAATGACATCCCAGTGGAGAATAATCATCATACAGATGTTTGAAAGCTCCTTCCTGCCGAGTATGGTAATTGAAGTCTATAAAGTGTCATCAGACTGCACGTTGTTTCTAATTAGCACAAGGCAGTTTCTCTTAGCTTTGTATAGTTTTACCAGCTGGCTAGTAAATCTTGCCTGTTACTCAAAAAACAACAGATGAAAAGCATGAGATTTTTCTGGGTGGTTCGTAGTGTCTTGCTTTCCTTTATCAAAAATACTAATTTTTATATGGTTTCATGCTGACTTTCTGAAGCTATTCGGTATGATTTTAGCTCCAGCTGGTCAGGTACTACTCTGACATCTTTCGAAAGACTCTTTATCTCACATCATTAGGAGAAACATTAGTGCAACAATAAATTTTTTTCCTGGTAATAGGGCCTTTATGATAATGATTCTCATTTGTCTATTTTCTGAAGAAGGATCTCTTTTAGTGACTGCAGGATGGTTGGATGTTTATGGCAGTTTCCCAGGGAATACTTGGAACAGTTAGCAGAAATTCTTTCCTCTGCCCGCTCCCATTCCACTGTTATTTAAAAGGAGCTCAAAAATCTGGGCAAGATCACTGGGAAAAGAAGCTCCACTGCCTGTTTCAGCTTCCCTGTGTGACTGTACTTAAGGTATAGGTCAGATTCTGAGGTCCTTATTGAGGGTTGGTTTGTGCCTCCAAAAATGTACCTCCCTCTGGTAGGTTAGTTTAGCCCAAAGTAGTGTCCCTGTCTTTATGTCTTTCTGCACGCTCTTTTTGCCGTAAATAATCTGGGAGTTTATAGGACCTTAGAAGGCAGACAGGTAAAGAATTTGCAGGCCCTGAGTGCTTTTTTCAGGCATCTGTTCTAAGCATGAAAGACCAAAGTAAGAGCTAGCTCTGTTTGTGATAAGACTCTGAGGCAGGATGCATGATGATTTTTTTTAAGGTGAAGTTTATATTTCTCCCTTAAATGTGCTGAGTGCCTTGTCTAAATATTCAGGTATCACATCCAAAATTTGTCATGATGCATTGCTTACACGATTTCTTGTTGATTCCAATTGAAGGACACTCCAATAATGTAAAAGTCCACATTTTACTTGGAAATTGAGGAGGTTCCAGAACACCCTACATGAACAGCTAACAGACAATAATTTCTTGTGTATTCTAAGGCACTAGACTAAGATTTAAGAGGTTGATTTGATCCTTTCCAAATGACGGCATTCTGAGGAAATAATTTTGTTTCTACCCATCTTTATTCTCTGTCTGTGAAGCAAAATGATAATGATATACCTCCCTCCCTTCTTGTCTAGACTTCTTTGTGTTTGGGAAGAAAACAGTAAGTGACAGCTATGATCTGGAGAAGGCCTGTACTGTAAATAATTAAAATGGACTATTTCAGTTGGAAGGGACGTACAATGACCACCTAGTCCAACCGGCTGACCAATTCAGGGTTGAGCAAAAGCTAAAGCAAGTTGTTAAGGGCATTGTCCAAATGCCTCTGAAACACTGACAGGCTTTTTGGGCATCAACCACCTCTCTAGGAACCGTGTTCCAGTGTTTGACCACCCTCTCGGTAAGGAAATGCTTCCTAATGCCCAGTCTGAACCACCTCTGGCCCAGCTCTGAGCCATTCCCACGCGTCCTGTCACTGATCCCAGGGAGAAGAGCTCAGCACCTCCCTCTCTGCCGCCCCTCCTCAGGAAGCTGCAGAGAGCATCGCTCTAGTGAGGCCATCTCTCACCCTCCTTTTCTCCAAACTAGGCAAGCCGAAAGTCTTCAGTTGCTCCTCACGGGACATTCCTTCCAGCCCTGTCACCAGCTTTGTTGCCCTCCTCTGGACACACTCGAGCACCTGAACATCCTTCTTAAGCTGGGGGGCCCAGCACCGCACGCAGAACTGGAGGGGAGGCCGCCCCAGCGCTGAATACAGCGGGACGTCACGTCCGTGACTGGCTGGTTACACCGTGTTTGCTGCACCCCAGGACGCGGGTTGCCCCCTTGGCTGCCCGGGCACACTGCTGGCACGTACCGAGCCTGCTGCCCACCGGCCCCCCAGCCCCCTTTCTGTGGGGCTGCTCCCCAGCCACTCCTCTCCCTGTTCCTACTGGTGCCCGACATTGCTTCATCCTAGGTGCAGGATCCAGCATTTCAACTTTTTAAATTTCATCCCATTAATCCTAGCCCAATGCTCCAATCTATCTAAATCTCTCTCCAAGGCCAATTATAGGATTCCTCCTTACTGGTTACAGTGGAAAGTATACTTAGTACTTACAATATATTTACTATGATATTGCTTCACAGGGGACCCTCCAGTTAGTGCAAAGCAAGTGTAGAAGCAAACCTCTTTCTCAAATGAATTAGCTGCTGATTGTGCAAGTGCATAGGAGGCTATTAAACTAAAACCAGCATGTATTTAATCTGAGGTGGTATTCCTGGCAAAGTACAGTCACATGTTGCTTTCTGAAGTAAGAGAAGTTTATTTGTTACTTTGCTGATAAATACCACGTTGCTTACAGATAGCAATGTGAGATAAAAATATTGTTGTAGAGAACCAGATTCTTCCAGGGTTAAGAAATGGTGCCAGGGTCTGCACTTGTCCCCTCTGCTGCAGGGTGAGGCCTGATGGTACCTGCATGCTAGTATGAGCCTGGGGAAGGTGATGCTTTTCTCCACTCAACCAGCCTTTGGCAAAATTTCCAGCATCTACTGTATGGTTCTGACTTGGGTAAAACTTTTCTCTTACCACAGTCCTTTTAACAACTAACTAGTATGTTTCTCTATTGTTTTGCCTTGGAGAAACCTGTCAACTCCTTTTCTCTTCATCCTGTGTTTAATGGATATGTCAACATTGCTTAATGGCAATGGTGGAAAGGTACGTTTTGTAGTTAGCACTGAATGTGGCGGTGTGTCCTGACAGCAGCAATGTCTCAGGCACAGCATTGCACTAATGTTGTTATATTGGCTGTGATGTTGATTCAGTCTGTACTAGCTCAGATTTTTCTCTGCAGTGCTCTTCTGCAATGCATAAATATATCCTCATGCAAACAAAAATTCAGAAGCATCTCAACTGCATATCCATAATTTGTAGTTATAGTGGGATTAAAATAGACTTGAGGCTTCAGTTGGCCGCACGCTTCAGAACTGCTGTATTGCACCAAAGGCTGCTTTGCTTTGACAGCAGAGCAGTAATTACTCTGTTTTAACAACCAGCAATGATTGCAAGATGAAGCTTTGAGGATGTGGGGGTGGGGCCAGGGAGTTGGAAGTCTTACACTTTTGTCAAGGGCTTAGATGTCTTTGTGTTATCTGTGTGGGCTGCAAATTAGCAGCTCTCAAATTATATGGCTCGTTGAGGCATGGCCTTGGGGAAGGTGCCTGAGCCATCACGGTATGCTTTGAAGCGCCCCAGATCTGGGGAGGCTCCTAAGAAAATTCCTCTTTATAGAGGAGACGGAAATCTGACCTACTGATGTTAGGGTTTCCATACTATTTTGTTTTTAACTTTTCAGCTTTAGTGGTATGCTTGCAGAAGCTATATTTTGCATTTAAACTTTTTGTGAAGAAGGAATGATTTTGGAGAAGGATTTTGATGAAGAAGGAATGTTGAAACATGATAGGCATGAAGCTTTGAAGTTCCTGTTCCCCAATTGTGAACACAACGAGAACAGGCTGAGCTTCCACTTGCAATATTCTGTTATTAGGCTGGAAAGAGCTTTCAGGGTTGTTTTATGTAATTACTGGGTTACCTGCATGCTTCTACACTCCTGGGTGGGAAAAAAATCTGAAACTGCCTGACCAGCAAGCAGTTGGTGGTTTAAACATTGTCCATAGCATTTGTAATGTGTGCCGATCTAGTCCAGTTACATCATTGATGCCCTCTGGGACTGTCCCAAAACAGGGATGTTTATTTCCTGAGGCTGTTAACAGTGTTTGAAGTTTCTTTATCAGACACAGACTGGGGAAAGGGGCATTGATTTTTAATGTCTTCTGTTCTTTCAGTACTTTTTTTAATGAGTAATTATACATATATGATGCATTTAAACTTGAGGGCAAATCCATCACAGGGTTTTGCACACTCCAGCTATCTAGAATTCAGTCTTTTAGGGCCAGAAGTTCCTCTAGTTCCTGACATAGTAGGGCATTTAGCATGCTCTTCTTTTTCAGCATATGAGTAATGCTATATATAAATAAAGATTTTGGCCTTTTTTGAGCTGAATCTTATGAGATGAGCTTTTAGACCAATGTAAAGTTGTGTAAGTCACAATAAATTTTGTATTATGTTATTTTGATGCTCATATCAAACCTTAAAGCAGTAGGGTTGATAGTGAAGCTGATACAGCACAGTTGTCTGGTCATTCCCAGACCAGCTTAGGAGCAGCCTTTGATGTTCTGTTAGTAGCAGCAACCCATGTTAACACCAAAAAATCTGATTTTTCTGGTCTTGGGATTGTTATATAAACTTGCTGAAGAGGTCTTGATGCAAGCAAGAACAACTAATTGCATGATCTTTGGGCTTGGATTTAGTTCATGCATTTAAGCTAGTGACACTACCTGGATAATTCAAAGAGGTCACAAACCCTGATTTCATAGGATGCTTGGAATGGATCTAATATATTACAGTGCATGTGATACTCATCAAAGAAGTATTAGGCACTCCCAGAAGTCCCACAGTTATATGATCTTGCAGCAGACCCAGAGGCAAATTCAGACTTGTCAGCTGAATTGCCTTTGGAACCTGCCAAGCAAACAGATGCTAATGTTAGATGAGTATCTACAGGGCTTGGCATCGAGCTCCAGTGACAGCCAACAAGCCCTGTGTGTGACCTTAGCTTGCTGTTCCACTGCTGGGAGTCACTGAGGAGGTGTCCAGTGATGTATAAGTTAGAGCTGTATGTTGCTCACGATATTTGGATATAGTTTATCTGGATCCTGTAGTCAAAAGTGTGTGATGAGTAGATTTAAACAATGCCATCTACCCTTGTGCACTAAGACTGAGAAAAGCAAATGTGGTTTCTTTTCCTTGTGCTAGTTCTACAGGCTCCAGAGCCCCTTGTACTCTGGGAAACCCTGTTCTCTGCCAGGCGTAGCAGAAAACGATAATGCAATTTGATGTACCAACGTGTGAGTGTTACTGGTCTGTGTGCAACACTGATTCCTGGGAGCTGCAGTCACTAAGTGCATCTGCCTTAATAAACTGAACGTTTGGGAACACTGCAACCAGCTGGTATGGCACGGAGGGGCTTGTGCCTGTGAGGGTGACATTCCTCTATTTCCAAAACGTTGTGGCTCTGTGCATTCTACCTGTTGAGAAATGTCCTCAGCATGCGATAACCTCTGAGGCATGCCAAAGTGGTGTTTGGGGGAGAGCAATTTATCACAGCCAAAAGCCTGTGAAGGTCCAGTCTTAGCAATTTAACAGTAAGAATAACAGCACTGCATAACCCAAGAACATCCTGGAGCTCTCCATTTACTGGCACAGATACGGCTGTTGTCTCTCTGCTTTCCTTGTCATCACTCTGCGCTTAAAGACTCTGGCTCTAGCCCAGCTCCTAGCTCCAGCCCTTCATGATTTTTAAGATTATAACCCCTCTTCCTTCACCCAGAAGCCTGCTCACTGGGGCTTTTTCTTCCTTGGTGCATGCTGTTGTGAGGCTTTGTTTGTTAGGTCTCCATCAGTATATTTATTTAACAACATGCATACTCGTTTGAACTGAATACAGGAACATTTAAGTCTCTAGACAAGTGATTAAGAGCTTTATTAAATAGAAATGCTTTGCTGAGCTGCAGCCTGGATTATCTGTCCCTTAGTATGTGTATAATCAAAACCGCTTCTCTGATCTTGGGTAAAAACTCTGGAGGATCTGTTTAATTTTTTCCTTTGTGTAAAATGGGAATGCTAACATTTCCTTACTGACTTCCTTGGGTCGATGGGGGGTTTAATGCCTGGAAAGCACTTTGAACATGAGAACTGCTGTGACAGAATAACTGAGAGCTTTGCTTCTGGAATTTAATTGCTCAGTTAAGCAGGGGGAAGAAGAAGAAAAAAAAAAAAGTAGTTCAGAACCAGCTGGCAGTGAAATTCTATTGAAGTTTGTATGTAATACATGGGAAATAACATCCATATTGACTTTGGGTATTTAGGATTGTATTCTAAATTTTGGATTACTTTTTATTACTCTTTGATATATTTTAAATTAATGATTTTCCTTTAAAATGCTAAATATGGGTGGGTTTTTTGTTGTCTTTGTTCTATAATATCCTTGTAGTAAAACTTGATGTTTGCTTGTTGTAGATTGTTGCAATTATTATGTGCAAGCATGATGACTTCTGATGCTGAAAGGAAAATTAGTATGTTTTAATAATTCGTACACTTTCAATTTTTGGCATTTATTTGCTCCAAAATGAGGGGTGAGGTTCAAGGTCTTTCTATGCTCTCAATAAAACCCGGTTGCCTAGCATTTTTAACACTTGGCAGCACCATTTCTAATCTGTCTTTTGCTGGCAGCCAGGCTGTGCAGCTCTTCGGTGGGAAGTAACATGGAGCTGAGCAGAAGCTCCCAGCTCAGGCAGGCTTCATTCTGTGAGTACCAGTTTAAAGCTCACTCTGGAAATTGTAAATACATAATGTGATGCCCATGGCAATTTTTTTCCTTTTTGCCCTCCAGTGTTGGTTGGTAAGAGGAGCGGACTGGCAGGTTTCCTAATTGTGCTAATGTTTATAAAGCAGAGTGTTTCAAGCCTGTTGCTGAATCCTTAACTTGGATGACTGTCTCATCTGACAGCAAACACAGAAAGAAATGTCCAGCTGCATTTTTCTTTCTTTTTTTTTTTTTTTGCCAGAAATCTCAAAGAGTAAATTACTAACATATGTTACACAGTGTAAGCTGTGAAGAAACTTTCAGGTGTTGTGAAGTTTAGAAGCTTTCTGGGCATGTCTTTATGCTAAAATAGAGATTGATCTGCAGTGTTTTCTTAGTTTAAGGTTTTGCTTGTAAGAATAACTATAAGCAGTGTTACCAAATGGCTTAGATTTACCAAAGGTGAAAGGCTTTCTAGTGAGTTTTCCATTTTGTTCAGGTTGAACAGGTTGGAGGGGATCGGTGCTTCCCAGGCTTAGCTGCTTTGGATATCCCTAGCAGCTGAGGTACCTGCTGGAAGCAGGGCTGGAGTCGAGCCCTGCGTTGCCTGTTCATAGGCAGGGACGACTGCCAGTCTTGCAGCACTGAGAGGCTGCTTGGTTACTGCAGGTGATGCAGTACCACTGTTTGGGAGCCCCTGAAGAGGTATTAAAAGGAATTGCAGCAAGCTTTTTATCAGTCCACTGAGTATTTCAGATTATGAAGGCACAAAGCAGTGCACTTAGTGACTTCAGCAAGGATAATAGTAACATTAATTAGGCATTCTGCAGAACTAATGACTGAAGCTTTGCAATGTCTCCCTGATCTAAGCAGGTCACCTTGAACATGAAGAAACTGAAGTGCATGAAAACTGTAGCCAAAATTTTGAGAAACGTGTCCTAATTTTCAGCTACACCACCTCTGACAAATGTTGACCTTATTTACTACTGAAGTAGTGGGAAACTTTCCAGTTACCTTGGTGGGCAGAAGGTCAAGTCTCTTTGACCTCTTCTCCTGGAGGCCTTGCACTCTGTGGGAGAGAGATGGGTTCCATAGGCTCTGAAATAAGGATTTTGAGCTTTTAAACTAGGAATAGAAGTGGAGGGGTCCCTTTATGAAAAACTGAATCTCAGTGACTTGTATTCAGGCTGAAGTGGGTTTTTTAGCACAGAACCTGATAATCTGTTTTACATATTTGCCCTGTAGGCAAAATTATTTTTTTTCCCATTGACTGTGCTCCAATAGTTGGGTGTCATTTCCAGATTTTCTAATTTGAGAAATATAGCTAGAAATTAGCATGTGACTAAAAATTTGTTGAAAATGTTTTCTAAGCTCTTTAAATAAATACATACAAAAAATGCTGGAGAAAAAAAACAACTCTGTGAAAGCTTAAAGCTAGAAACAGTAAATCACAGTGGTCATAGGTGCTCGTAGAGGGGATGTAAATTTTGGGTTTGGTTTTTAGGTTCTGTTTCAATTCTCTCTTTGAGTGAGCGTGAACCTACATTCAAATATTCTGAATGGGAAGGTGCTTTCTTTGGTCCCTGAAGATACAGGGATGCATAGACCTGTGAAACTCAGTGGTATCCTGATGGTCTCATGATCAGCTAGGGCTGATGCAGGCCACTGAGGTATGTACGTGTAGCATTTCTAAAAATCCAAAAGTTGGAAATTAAAGATGAAAAAAAGGGGAAGATTTGCTCAGTGCTTGCCAGGATTTGAGGTTAGGAAATTTGCTTCTGTTGTTGTTTTTTTAATTATTACTATTTACTACCATCCCCAGCTGAAGTGTTCTTGTTTCAAGCAGCTTTTAAAAAGCTGTACAGCATTTGACCCCGTGGTTTTGGATTTCCTATGAGGAAGAGATTGTTCCACTTAGAAAGAGAGGTGATATTTAGCCCAATAAACTTCCATTTCTTGCTTGACAGTATTAAATGGTGCTATTTGGATTTTTTCCTCGATATATTTGTCCTTGCTAGCAATGAAGCCAGATAAGGTGTCAGTTAGGAAAACAACTACATGAAGTGTAGTGGACACATGTCTATAGATCTCATTCTTTTATTGATTGATCACCCTGTTTCACTGATCCCTGAAGGACTTACGCTATTGGCATCTATATTCAAAGTTTGCTTTGGCAAAATTGGCTCCCTGTTGTGTTTTGTATTGCCTGTACATCTAACATGGAACAAACACGATTTTGCAGCACAAACTCTATCAGGTTTTAAAGCCATAATAAACAGGAAAAAAAGCAAAGTGAAAGATTTGCCAGGGTAAGAGATAATCCTAGGGGCAAAGGGGTAGATAGATCCTTCATTTCAAACTACTTTGTTACCTTCTGCTGTGGCATTTCCTTGTGCTCTTTCATGCTTTCTTAAGCTCTCATGTGTGCACGTGCTCTCTAACATATGCTCTTTTGTGCCCTTTCTCATGCTTTTGCTCTTTCTAACGTATTCACGTGCTCTTTCTCTCTCCACCTCACGCATCCTTTCACTCTCTTTTTCTCTTACCTGTCCTTATCATATGGCCACCCAACTGTGTACTGGCTTACCGTGTATCCTGTGTTGTTTTGGTGAGGTCAGGTAGTTTGTGTGTAGGTCAACATCTCTTGTTCTACCAGTAGAGTGGAGTTGGCTTTCTGGTGTGTTGGCTTTTAGTGTTAAGTTTTTGACCCAGCCAAGGTGACAGTGCGATGTGTGAGATTTTGCAATGTGTTTACTTGAATTTTGAGGGGTTGTTTCTGGTGTCATACAATCCCTGGATCCAAGATACTGAATAACACTGCTGTGAACCAGAATGGATGCATGTTACAAGTAGGATATTGCTTCAAGTAGCAAATTTAGCTGTTTTTAAGGATCTCTCTTCCAGCTATTTCAGAAAAGAAGGATTCATCTGACCCTCATGCCTTTGAGGTTTTGCATACCTTGTTTTCTAGCTGCTTGAGGAAACCTTTGTAACTTCAGCTTAAAAAAAGGTAGCAGGCTTTTTCTTCCCATCCATTTTTTTCTTTCCCCTTATTATTATTGTCCAAATCTAAACTAAATGCTGACAACACAGCTCACTCTAATGGCTTTCCCTTCACGTGAGATACTGTTATACTGCTCCCCTTTTATCTACCATTTGTCCTTTTGTTTTATGGCACTCTTTGTTGCAAGCTGCTTTGTTGCTTCTTCCAGATTATGCTCCTCAGGGATTTTTGTATCAGTATGACTGAACATTGCTTGCAGCCATGCCAGACTGAGCTGTGATCTTATTGGATTTCACAAACCAAGGTTAGGCCAGGTCAGAACTTGGTTGAAATAACATAGACTACAAGATTGTCTGCTAGCCACTGGGAACATGCACAACAAAAACCTGACCTAGATGCTGATTCAGTCAGATCAGGCTGACAGTGTTGCCATGCTGATTGTGGTGGATGTGATACAAAGGAGATGCTCTAACCTGTTCTGGCTGGTAGGATTTCACAGCATTTTTTTGAGAAAAGTGCTGATGTTAATTCCAGTGTTTTGGCCCATTCCTATTCTCTGTCAGGTTTACACTACAGTTCAGTGGAATATTATATTCTCTGATCTTCTTTTCTCTGTACCATTGTGTGATGTTTTTTTGCCCTCAAAACTTGCTATCGCTGTCCAAAAAGCTGCGTTTTGGTGCTGGGTGAAATAGTTTTCAAATTTACTTTTCTTTCCTGATCTTCTGAAGCAAAATAAACTATACCAGGGACTTCAGCTAAAAGGCCCCAGAAAGGGTAGAAATTATTAGTAAAGGAAACATACAGAAAATTGTAGTTGAGCTTTATTTATTGTTCCTTGAGGTTTCTGACCAAAAGACTGTGTGGAAATGAGTAAGTATGTTCAGACTTTGCTTTGCTGAGTGCATACTAGGTGGGAAATGGCATGCAATTATGCTAGAATGCCTGAAAATAACGCAAAGATCTATTATATAGATACAACTTTTCCAGTTCTTGTAAAGGTATTTGGACCTGTTTCTGTTATATAGAAATAAGCTTAAAAAAAACAACCCTTAAAATAAATCTGTAAGAGGCTAGAAAGTGAATATTGAAAACTACACGATGGTTTGAAATAAAGGCCTGAATTAATGTGGGCTACATGTACCAGCCTTTGTTTCATGCCACCCCACATTGAGCCTGAGATGGGGCTGCTGGAGGGTTCATTTGCCTCCACCCATGCTGGAACAACGCTCATGAAGTTGAGGGAAGAGCAGTACAATCAGTTAGAGATATCTTGATGTGCACAGATGTACATTGATAGACTTAGATCTATTAGAAAAGCTGAATATATCTAACGAAGCAGCAGCTGTTGGGTGCAATATAGCCATTAAGCACATTTAAAGAGTGTGAATTGTCAAGTTGCAGAGGAATTGGTTAATGAGGTACAAAAGGGCAGAGGTGACTAGGAGTCAAGGAATGAAATACTTCAGACTGGATCAGGAAACACTTCCCTTCAGTTTAAGCTGTAATGTGATGTCTTTCTGTAAATATGTGAAATTAGAGTCTGGGGAATGAAGTCTGTAATGTGGTGTAGCTGCTGGAACAATTTGCTGTGGCAGGATGTGGAACAGATGACCAGGTGTATACCCTGGTTTTGAAGGCTTTTGGTTTACTTTTCCCAGTCAGCATCTGTATTTTGAGTGTCCAAGTTGTGCTTTTTAACTGAGTGAAAATGTTGAGCATCACGACTGTTAGATCCAAATTTATATACATTTTTGCATAGACGAAATGGGGAATCTAAAAATGGAGTAGGAAGATTAGTATTGGATAAAAGTTGGGATTTGCAATCTGATTGGAAACATTTGCCCATTGGTGTTGAGGTTACCCATAACTGTTCTTAATAGGTAAATTATCTCTGTCGCCAATAATCCTAATTGTTAGTGCAAAGCTCAGCACTGCCAGCAGAGATATGGAAGGTGTAGTGCAGAAGTCTGGAAGGAGTCTTTCATCTCTGCCATCCCTTGCCAAGGGCTTACTGTACATGCAAATTCATCAGCTCTTCCATTGTGAGGCGTTTATATATCCTGGAGAGGGTGAAATCTGATAGTTAATTGCTCTGTATGCTCAGGGAGCCATTCTCCGATAGAAGAATCTGCAGCATGGGACATAGTGGCTGATGTTGCCACAGCATTAATAAATATGTAGGGGAATGTTCTGCAGAAGGGTATGAAGAGCTTTGTTGATTAATTCTGTTCCTACCTCCTCTGTCTTAGGAAGAGCCATCCTGGCTAATCTTTTTTATGAAAACAGCATGACTAGTGTTCGCCTGCTGAAGAGATATGCTGGACAAGATTTTTTTTTTTTTTTGGCTGTTGTTTTCAGCTGTTATTTACAGGATCAATAAAACTGATTTTCCAGTTCAAGGATAATTTTTTTACCAACAAGCTGCATAGCCTTTAAGGTCAGAATATTTGATCTGCTCTTTTTCAAAACAAGTTAATTTAAAAATGATAGGTAGTTTTCAGTTCAGAATTAGTTTTTCTAATAGAAAGGAGGAATGCATCTTGAAGAAACACCTTTGGGGGGAGAGAATTTTGCCTCAACAACATCGTTACACACTGCCCACAGATACTTAGCGTTTTAGCTGCTTTTCTTTAAACTAATCACTTAACTGCACACAATATTTTAATGGCAAATGCAATATAACTCTTTTATTAGAACCCTGGTTCAGTTACTATTGAAGTCTGTGCAAATACTGTTGTGGACTTTATTGGACATTGGCTGATGCCTGGGGTGACCTTGGAGAAAACATACCCTCCAAAAATATGACCACCCCTCTTAACCCTTCTTTAAAGTTCAATATAATATTTTGTGACCATTGTGAAGAGTATTTCATACCATTGTGGAAATATTCCAGACCAGTAGCAAGTGTATTCACACATGTAAGTTCAAATGCCATTCATTCCTTTTGTACAGTTATTTTATCTGCTTCTTTTGTGACCTGTTGAGAAAATCACATATATATTACACAAGCAGATGCATACACACACAAATACACTCATAATTTTAACAGATATTATTGCCTCTCCTCTGCATTTACCCTTTTCCCCCAATGCACACTTCATGTAAGAGCCTCCATTCTAAAAGGACTGTCATTATGAGACTCCTGCAGTTCTGTCTGCATGGTTGGGATAAGAATCAGCTTTAAACAAGTGAAATTGTGCAGGTATCATTTTATAAGCAGGAGCTCATACCTACGATCGGTATAAAGTTTGCAGGATAAGAACAAAATAGCCAAGAAATGTTCTTCCACTGGAGGCACTACAAATGAATTTATATGCCAGAAAAGTTGATTAGATTTTTAGATTTTAAAAAATGCAGGGTTTTAGATCAAACTCAACCCATTCCAAACCCCAGAGCATCACCAACTATAAGTAAAGTCTTTCTACTCTTCCTGTACTCTAATGATACTAGGGGGTTTTGGGTATTACATATAAAGTACACAGTCTGTGGAAGTCCACATAAAAATCTAATGCCATTAACTCTGAGGAACTTTGGATTCAGACCCAAAATACTGTAAATTGTCATGTTCCATTTTTCTCGAAGTCTATACATCCATATATTTTAGTCAGCAAAAATGAAAATTACATACGCACTTTATGATTACCCCTTTCTGCTTTATTTATGTAGTGTGTGGAGGAAAAAAAGAGGAAGTGTTGTTTGTTTGATTTTATTGTTTTTTTCAGTCAGTAAAATTTGATGGTGAAGATGTCTTAAAGTTAAAAGATATTTTTCTTTACCATGATCAGTGTGAATTGTTTATAATGTTCCAGTAAGAATCTGGCTTTTGGATGGCGATGTTGCTGATGACAGCTACTGGCAGTAGAAGCTTTCTATCACTCAACTGCTAGTTTATTAAAAGAATAATAGGAACAGATGTTTTCAATTCATGAAATGTATCAAGTAAATGGTACATCCACTTGTTATTCCAATTCCTTTGAATTTTAGTGAACTCATTTGGGGCTAGGTTTTCAAAAGAGCTTAGCCCACTGTTGCCTCGTTGCTCTCAGTATACACTGATGGATGATGAATATATTTGAAACCCACAGCTTTTTATGCCTAAGGGGGAGCTAACTACTGATGCTTCTAAAAATCTGGCCCATATTTCTGATGAGTGAATACTGATCATTATAGACGATTCATACGTGCAATCTCTGAGTAATACGCTGCATTTGTCTGTGACTGTATATATGATGGCTTCTTAAATTACTATTGCACTAGGCATTTTAATTTAAATTATGCTAATAGCATAGGATTAACTGTGGATTATGATTCTAGCATTTACTGTCATACAAACAGAAGAACCAGTTCTTTTGCTCCTGCAGTCTCTTTCTCCCTTCTCATTCTGATGTATAGTAATTTGTACTCGAGGCTGGCCTCAGGTTTTGATTAGGTTTCTTGTCTAAGCTGATGCAATTGCTTAGGGAAGGGCAGTTGCTGAAAATTAGAAAGAGACTGAGATCTTTTTATCTTCTGATGACATATTTTTATGGTGCTGAAATGATTTACTGAAAATGATGATTAGAATGGGCTCTTGTCAGCATTGCACAGTGAGTGGTTCTGGTTTGCCTTCATTCCTCCGTGAGAGGACAGGCTATGTGTGCTTTGCTTTTGTATTCTTGGCTAAAACACATATTTGAGAAAACTAGTGCAAGGGGTTATGTTAAAACCCTCATAAAGAGTAAGGAATAAATAATACATCAACATGACTGAGGTGTTACGTTGGTCCTTGCTAGTGGAAATAGCAGGAGGTCAATGCTGTTGCTATCGCCAATACTGAAAAAAAGCTTTGTAGCGGCCTGAAGTTGCTCTTCTTGAAGCATAACTTCTCCAGAGATCTCCACTCCCAAACTGCAAATGTGCTGGAAACACAGATTTGCCTCATTATGTTTGCACTTGTTTCATTGTGTAGTAACCTCTGATTGAAATGGCATGCAGCCTGTTTGCATTAGTGACTTGCTGTTGAATTCATCTGTCTTCCTTCAAATCCCTCATTTGTTGCATTTTTTTGTGGATTGCTTGTTACGTCGAATGACTTTGTTTTGTAGTAGCAGTCTAATTTTTGCCTTTTTTCTCTTTTTCTCTCCAGCTGATATTATTTCTACAGTTGAATTCAACCACACTGGAGAACTGCTGGCTACTGGTGACAAGGGGGGTCGGGTTGTTATATTCCAAAGGGAACCTGAGGTATGTGAGTTACCAATGTAGTCCTTAATAGCTTGCTGAAACCTGGCTTCATTTTTAGTATTTTATTTTGATCTAATAAACCTGTTTATAATCTCAAGATTCAGTAAAACAGACTGTCACCTCTTTGAAGAGAAAGTGACAGAGGGTAAGGATCTTTTACTCTGAAGTTTGCTGTCCCAAACAAAAATGCTTTAAAACTCCAAAATTCTAAGCTAAGAAAAAAGAAGGTTGTTACTGGTTTACTTCTACATTGTTTTAGTAGCTTTTGCCAGTTTGATGGAACCATTCCATTTAAAACTATGCCTTTGCTGTGATACCTTTATGTTTCACTTTTAAGTTCGGTCTATTTGCAGTATCTTTTGTAGAAACCTTTCCTGAATAATTGACATCTCTTAAGAAATTCTGACTTTTATTAAATGTTGCTTCAGTTCTTACAGGAAATTTAATCCCTGTAGAAACAAATCTGTCAATATCATGTTTAAAATGAGAAATTAAGTTACAATTTCAATATTTTTGTATTTGTAAGGCTGCTTATACACGTTTCCTAAGAGATGGACATATATCGCCATCATAAACCACATGTTTTTGTTGTTGTTATTCTCCATAGAGTAAAAATGAGCCTTACAATCAGGGGGAGTACAATGTTTACAGCACTTTCCAGAGCCATGAACCAGAATTTGATTATTTGAAGAGCTTGGAGATAGAAGAAAAAATAAACAAGATCAAGTGGTTACCACAGCAAAATGCAGCTCATTCACTTTTATCAACAAATGGTAAGATAGATGAGAGTATATAGGACATACCAGCATTTTGCTCTTGTGCATTGTAGTGCTCTATGTTCATTTTAATCTACTGTTTTAGTAATTTCCTATTTTAGAGTTTACCAAGAATGTTATACTGACTCTGATATCTGTTATTTATGTATTTTATTCATAGTCATAGGGTTTTTCCTATTGACTATCCATAGCCAGAGACCTATCCATTTCTGCTATTAACATGCAGTGCTATTCTGAAATAAATTTGGTGACAAAGGTATCACCTTACTCAGCAGCCGTGTTTCACCAGGGATTTAGAATTTTGTCTGATGCGTTTGTCATAACTTCTGTTCTTCATAGATGTGTAAATGAATATAGATGAGAGAGATTAATTTCTTTTTCTTTTCATTCATTATTGTCAGAATGGTTTATTTATGGTTTAAAGACACAAATCTTTGGAAGGCAATAGGAATAATAGTTGGACATGGATACTGACTCATCTTTCTAACATGCTTAAGGCCTATTGATTAAAAAAAATGCAGTGTTAATGCTAAGAGGGCCTATGCAGATGTGACATAAGGGAAAGAAATTGAATGGAGCCTAACATGCACATTTAGAAACATTTGGACCCCCACAACCTTTATTATTGATGGTGATGCATGGGAGAAATATCCAATTTTAAATCTTACATCTCATTATAATCCAAAAATAATTTTTCTTCTGGAAGTTTGAGCATAATTGGGAATTGCCGATAGAAAAATAGTGTAATCTCACCTTTGGGAATTGATGCTTTAGGGCGAAGTTATTACTTCTAGCTAAAATTTATAGCAATAAATACTATTTACATTAATTCACAGTAGATAGCAAATTATGTTTTGTACTCTGTTTCCCTTAAAGTTGTCTTTTGACTTTTGGGGGGCACTGTTGCAATATTTGAAATTAAATATATCTGTTATAGCTAGGTGATTTGTGCTAATTTAATGATTAGTCAGCTAATTAGGAAGTTTGGGAGTTTACTTCTACGCTTCTCTCATGGTCAAAATATCCCTTCTACTTCAGATAACTTTAACTATGAACAGCTTCTTCCAGTGCCTGATACAAAAGCAGATTACTGAAAGTAAACCTCTCCCTTTTCATTTTAGATTTTGTTTTTGGAAACACTGAGGAATGCAGCCAAGTCCTCATCTATGCTTCTTTTAGACTTGGCCCAATAGACCTTTATATCAGTTTTCTGGTTGATATTAATACGGGAAGGGAGAAGGGAAGAAATAATCAGTCTTAGTGTTGCTATGGGTTAATTCAGATTCAGGCAACTCTGACCCGAGCCTAGAACCTGGCAAAATACTTTGGCCTCTGTTTTTCCCTCTTCTTAATTCTGGAGCATCCCGGCAGACCTCTTTATGGTGAGGTGAACAGAAGTTGTGCCACTGGCATAGTCTTTGGATTTTGGCTTTGAATTATAAAACACTTTTGTGTGCCCAGGAGGATTCCTAGCTTCCTGGCACACCAGGGTTGAAGTCTAAAGATTCACCTCTTGGCATACTCCTAAAGATAGCTTTAACTTTAGGACACAGAAGGCCCGTGTTGAATTCCTTGTGGTCTCACATATTACCTGTGAGAAGTCATTGATGCTGTGTATCAATTCCATGCTTATAAAAAGGAATAACAGTGTTTTCCCTGACTTGCAGAGAAGAACGTCATTGCCTGTCACACATGCTTATATTGGGCAAGTTGTAGAAACATCTTGAGTACTGGTTTATATTTACGAATTTCTGACCCTGATATTTAAATGCAGTTTTTGATACTTTGCTTTCTAGTAGTTCAGGATCTAAAGCCCAGTTTTGGTCAGAAAAATGAGGACTGTGAAACAGCATCCTTTCTGCAGGCACAGGTGGGCAGTGCCCATTGAATCTGTTGGAAGGAGCATCCCTCTATTAGGGAACATGAGGGGAGAGTCCATCTAAACCTCATCCTCAATATATGAGACTTGACCGGTCTGCACGTGCCCAAATCTGTTTCCGTCCTTCTAAAGAGGACTTCTGTCTGAGGCTGTTTCTGCACAGGTCACCTTTCTCAGAGGGGACCTTGATTTATCGGTTCCGTTCCAGTTCACATGTTACCAACAAGTCATCAGCTAAGCTCTTGATTGTAGCACCTTATTAATGGAGGCAGAAGGAAACCACCAAGGCTTTTGAATCCTACTGTGAGTTTCCATTGCTTGCAGTTAGCAAATTTCCAGTTTGCACTGTAAACTGCACTGGTTTTATAGTATAATAATAAATTACTAGGATTCAGTGGTATCTTTTGTACCAGAATATACTGGGGCCACTTTCCATGTGAGCTACATCAGGTAGATCAGAATTTGGCCCATACAGATCATTTCATCAGAGGATTTCAGACGGCTTACCAGACATTAATTAATTTAAACTTCACAACACTCTTGAGACTGAATGAATACTGAACCTCACAGAGATGTTTCTATATTTTGCAAAATACAGGCATGCTTAGAATTTCCAGGGAGTTTTTGAAGTCCAGAGGGAGACGAAGGAGAAGAAAACCAACACATGTGATACTCTTAACTGCTAATAAAATAGTTTTCACTTAGGAAAGAGATAGGTTTATCAATAGTGGCCAAGTCCAACAATGGAAAATTTGTTTTATGTTTTTTCTAATAATTCATATTACAATTGCTGTATTTATAATTTTTGAATAGATAAGCAAGAATGTGCTATTTACATGTAATAAAAACCCCAAGTGCATGACAAGGCCTATATGTAATTTTAGTAATTAATTAATGTGACCAATGCAAATCAAATTTATTGAATATTTAATTGGAACTTTTTAGTTGCAAATTGAACTAACCTCTGTGGATTGATCAATTGTAATATTTTTGTTGCTTGAAAGTTAGCATATCAATATTTTTAGGAGATGCCTAATAGTAAAAACAGAGCAATGGAAGGATTAATTTTGAATCAAAAAGGGGTTGAAGTTAAAGCTGCCATTGAAATGCAAAATGATTCATGTATTCATATATCCTGCCTTTGAAATGATTTGTACTAGGATTTGAAAGAAGTATTTGGATCAGCCATGCTGGGGTAAGAATTATGATCTGCTATGTACTTGAGCAAAGAGGGGTAACGGAAGAAAGTGGGACACTATCAGAAATGATGCAGGAACAGAGGTTAATGAGAGCTGTAGTGGCAGCTGAAGTGCACAAGCTTTGGAAGGGCTTTGGCTACTCGATGAACAGATGAGTGGAACAACCATTAGAAGCTCAGGGACGGATTTCTTGCAGAAGAGTTCTCATTGATTTTTCAGCCTAGGGAGTGTATTAGGGTTGGCAGATTGGGTGCACAACCAGAGTGGGAGTGGATAGTCAATATTAGGGAGATCTGCAGCTTCAGCTACTACAAAAACAAGGACAAACTCCATCTAAAATATTTAAAACTTCTATTTTTTTGGCTTCAGAGGCTCTTTACTAAATGAAAAGCATCCTTATTCTTCCATCATATGCTTCACCCGCCACGAAAAAGAGAGTTTAGGTTTAATTCCGTTCCATGTAAGACTACTACCTTTTTCTCCCCACTTCTCACTCTTAGCCTTAGAACACGATTCTCTCAGGGGTTTTTTTCTCAAGTATTTTAGGTGCATTCTGTTAGGAGGGAGAAATGTCTCCCTAAATAACCTAGCAAACTGGCTTTAATAACAAGATTGTTTCCTTGCAAAGTCAAATAGTCAAACTGAGCTTCAGCAGTGAGCATTGAGTGGTTTTGGTTTGCTTCACCTGCAAACTGCCAAGTTGGATACAAGAGCAGCACGTGCTCTGTTATGGTCTGTCAGCTGTCAGGATCCTCTCAGTCAGTTTGAAGGTATGGGGGATGTGCTTTATGAGTATTTTTTTGTTGTTGGCAAAATTTTCTGGATATGCAAAGTTATGTGACCTAGACTGTTTCAGTACAGGACTTGTCTAAACCAAGGTGTAGAAACTGCAGTAAAAATGTTCCTCTTGGAGGAGGATGAACGCTGCTTGGCCTGAGTTTTGCAGCATGGACTTCAGACAGACTTGTTTTGCTATATATGCAATGGCTGTTATGAAAAATGCATATTAATAAAAAAAAGTTTTAATTGTACAAATATTAGTATGTTCTTGTATTAACACTTTTCAGTAATTATTTAAACAAGCAGTTTGGCTTGTTTAAACAACAAACAGTTGTTTGTCTTTTCTTTTGAAGATAAAACAATCAAGTTATGGAAAATTACTGAAAGAGATAAGAGACCAGAGGGGTACAACTTAAAGGATGAAGAAGGAAAACTTAAAGATCTTTCTACAGTAACATCACTGCAGGTAAGCTGCTGTCTTTGTCTAACATCTAGTTGTTTCTGTATTAGGAATGTAGTAATGGGTGCTAATTCTGTAAAAGATTTAAGTATGTACCTAATGCTAAGCATACATATGATAATTCTCATTGAAGATTTAGCTGTCTGGTAATGGTCTTGAAATCTGTCACATATTTTCAAATCAAAAATCCTGTATGATACAGTGACCAACACAAATATGTTTAAAGAGTTTATGTCAGTTTTATTCTTCCTGATAAAATTCTCAGTGTGACCTAACATGCTTTCATACAGGACCCTTTAGCCTAGCGTGCTGGAAGCATTCTACTTGTAACTAATATGAGACAGTGTTCTTGCCTTATTCAGAGCAACTGTGTTAAAGACAGTACACCATATTTCAATCTCATCTTTATTTAATTAGTATAAAATAATTATCTCTTATTTTAAGAGTGGGATTTGCAGTAGTCTGTGTTCCAGTGAAAGTCAGGTTCTGCATTGCTGAACAGATGGAGTCAAGGAGCTCACAGAAGCATGTATGATCACAGAATCATAAAATCACTTAGGTTGGAAAAGACCTTTAAGATCATCGAGTCCAACTGTTAACCCAGCACTGCCAAGTCAACCACCAAACCATGTCCCTAAGTGCCACCTCTACACATCTTTTAAATACCTCCAGGGATGGTGACTCAACCACTTCACTGGGCAGCCTGCTCCGATGCTTGACAACCATTTCCATGAGGAATATTTTTCTAATATCTGATCTAAATCTCCCCTGATCAAACTTGAGGCCATTTCCTCTTGTCCTGTTGCTTGTTACTTGGGAGAAGAGACCAACAGCTGCATGATAATGTAACAGATTTTTGCTCTCAGACTTTAATGGCTGAATTCACTCAAGGTGTTTTGGCAAAGGAAGTGGCTAAAGGTTAGAACAGGAAGGCTCTGTTGTATAAGCACTAGTATTTCTTTATTATTAAAACCAAATAACCAAACCACATCTCCAAAACAAGCCAATATTGTCTGTTGTGAAAAAAGCCTCCAAAGTGTAAAGGTGACTACATTAATGGAATATTTATCTATTTGATATGGTTAGGCAAACAAAACTATCCCAGATTGCTAATTGTGTTAGAATTCAAAGGCTGAGCCAACCATTGTTTTGTTCCTTTAGTGGCAAGCTAAACTCAACCTTTAACTTCTCTGTGTTCCTCTTTAAACTGTCTTGTGGGTTGATGTATGATAGATTTTTTTCTGATGCATGTTGAACAACATCGAATAGTCCCAATCATAGACCACAGCCTTACAGTGCTTAATGCTTTACCAATAGGGAATAAATTGACAGTGTCTAGTTGTTGAAGCATGACATTGAAGCGATACACAGGGAAGTAATGAGGGCATAATGATGAGTGATAGTCTGTGCTCTTGGCTTTTTAGAAGTATGTGTCTATGTACGGTATGTCAGTACACATTGGCTTTGTTTTCCAAGACTTTATTATGTTTTGCTGGGATTATAACCTTTTCACCACTTGACATTTTTGAAAGAGAGACATCAAGTAGCAAAACAAATACTATAAGTGATTTACAACCAACAGCAAACTCCTCAGCAAAAGCAAAATACTGGAACTTCACTGCTTGTCAGAGCCAAAGCCTCCTGCATGTGTGAGACAGTAGCTCCTGCAGTGGGACTGGCCTGTTCTATGCCAGCTGTCAGTGCCCCACTTCCCACATTCTCGGCTTTCCAGTGCCTCCCTTTTCACGGTCCAGGCTTTCCATTGCATTGCCTGGCTCTCCACAGTTCTCCTGTCCTGTCCTTCCTCCTTGGCAAGGATGGCCTTGCTCAGCAATTCGTCCACGGGGAAATTCAGCTTGCGTACACTGTCGAGAAGTTTTACAATGTCACAGTCTTTGCTTGCTCTCCATTGAAACTCTCATAATCCTAGCAAGAAATTATTCAAAATCTTACTCTCTTTTTG
This sequence comes from Falco rusticolus, assembly GCF_015220075.1. Classification (NCBI taxonomy): domain Eukaryota; kingdom Metazoa; phylum Chordata; class Aves; order Falconiformes; family Falconidae; genus Falco; species Falco rusticolus. The sequence continues at coordinate 76,007,295 of NC_051187.1, read as the reverse complement.
GTTTGTGTTTTGTGTGGGTTTTTTGTTTTGGTTTTTTTTTTTTTTTTTTTTTGGCAGGTGCCTGTATTGAAACCTATGGATTTGATGGTAGAAGTCACTCCCCGGAGAATCTTTGCTAATGGTCACACCTATCATGTCAACTCAATATCTGTCAACAGTGACTGTGAGACATACATGTCAGCAGATGATCTCAGGATTAACCTCTGGCATTTAGCAATCACAGATAGGAGCTTCAGTATCCTTTATTGTGGTTTCTTTCTCAGTGTTGGTAGAATTAATGGGGCTTAATAGAACTGGTTTACAATATTTTTCTGCAGATCTTAAAATATACCTTTACTTATCAGAATCCCTGCGGTATTTGTTACAGAAAAGCTCAGATATCATAAGAGACAGCTAAAAGGTTGCAAAAAATCAGGGAATTTTATGTGAAAAATTAGTCTTGGACTTGCTTAATGACAAGTAAATGGGAAACTGATGCCAGCTGAATGGTAACTGTCTGCCTGACTAGAATATACTGTTATCTCCTGAAGATGCTTCACACTGAACTACTCCACCTTGCTTTGATGAAAGGTTAGTCCTTACCCTGGCCTTACCTCCTGTTCTCCATCACCCTGCTTCCCGGAACCCTAATGCCTGAGATGTGCACAGGTTGGGAGTAAGGCTCAGCTGCTTTGTGTGAGTTGTTGGGTCTGTGATTAACGCAGTCATTGCTGTGTCAAGTGCTGGCACCATCCTGAAAGCTGTGTTTGCAGGATCATTCCAGTCATCTGTGAGGCTGCCCCTTGCACTGCAACAGGGTGGCTTGGAGGAGGAACAAAATAAAATGTAGCCAAGAAAAGTGATTCTCTGTGTTTTTCAGAACATAAAAGACCAATAAGAAGAGAAATAGGTTATGGGGCCAACTCAGAATGTTGTGTTTCTTTGGTGATTTCAAGTATTTCAAAAGGCGTTAGAAGAATATTTCTTTGTGGATTTTTATGAGAGATTATTAGATGTCAAAGTGAGGTTGTCCTACTGCAGGCAAATTCCTAAAAGACAGCACCAATGTGACAGGGTGTTCTCCCTGTCTCTGGTGATTGTATTTCTTCCTTCATAGACCAGATCATCTGTGGAGCTTAGCCCATGCTTTGTTAATGTCACAGGAAACATTTTCATTAAATCAATCAACTCTTACTGTTTCTGACAAGTTTTTTTAAAAAAAACAAATAGTTACTATAGTTTGTGAGGACAACACGAGGTTTTAAGTCATTTGGCACACTAAAAGCTTACTGCCAGAAATATCAGCCCCGAATGAGTTGTTAAACCCCAAGTGTGTGTAAATCATTGAAGAGGAAAGGCTTACTATGGGAGTATTGATGCAATCAGTACAAAAGTATTGTGAGTATGGTAGTGTAAAATAACTTTTAGTGTTTATGCAGAGTTTTTTATCTTCACATGCTTTATTTATGTTGATCAATTTATCCTTACATAAGATTAAGAGGCTGGTAGATAGATTAATTTGTCTATTATTTTGTGGATGAGGAAATTGAGGCAGGAAATGTAAAGAAATTGCTTATGAAAACTATAAATTTCATAACCCTTATTAACATTTCATTTGTGCTTTGTATGAGAACACTTGTATGCAGGCTTCAGAAGCACTTGGCCTCCAATGTTTCAAATTCTAGCGATATACTAGGAAAGAGCTGAAAACCAGTCTTAAATTGTAACTACTACCATGTGTCTTGAATGGAACATTATAGATAAAATTATTTGAGGTTGAAAACCTCTTCAGGATGTTATGGCTTTTACTCACGTGTGTTCAGCTCCTATATTGGTGACGGTTACGTGGACTCTGTTTCAAGCATTAGCACACTCTTGTTGAATATTTACTGATAAAAATTGTTTCAGAGTTTCCTCTTGAATCATTGATTTAACTCTTAAAACATGATAAAATTTATCGTAGCATGCTCAGTTTCTGAGTATGTACTAGAGTGATGTCAAGGGGGAAAATTAAGAGTGTGTTTCTGAGTTTTAGGGTAGGAAACTTCCTGTATGTGAGACAGCGGTGTTGTGATACTTATGCAGATGACTTTGGTATAACTGGATTTCTGTCCTGGATTGGGATACAGATATTGCTGCTGCTTTTAAATACACATGAACAAACATCTGGGAGGACTGTGATGAGAAAGTTTAGGCAGTGACAGGAGAGAACACTAGGTAAAGGGATGATAAATGCTAGGGGCAAACTGTTCTTGCTAAGCTGGCCACGGTGGCAGCAGTTTGACTTCTGTGGCTGGATACCAGTATGTATTCAAGAGAGTAGACTAAGTTAAATAGTCTGTATCCATTTCTGTTTCAGACAATATAAGCTGTATCTGTACTCAGTTGTCCAAATTGGGCCATCAGGCAGATTACTTTTAATTAATTCTTTGATAAACAGAAAGGTTGAGATATTTATTCCAAGAGAAGGTGAGATAGTTACAGAATATTGCTCATTTTGGGGAATTAACTGGGACACCATGATACCTGAAAGAAAGGGGTAAGTTAAACTTGAATCAGTCTTTCCACAAGGTGTTTTTTTGTCTGTATAGAGCCCTGTAAGTCCTTGTAAATTTCAGGGGCACGTTTTTCACTAGATTTCAACATCCGTCCTGTAAAGAAACTGCATTTCTGTCCTGCAGAAAACCCTTAAACTCTCCTTAAAGAGAGAGTTTAACTTAAGAAAACTTAAAGCTCTCCCGGAAGCAGATGAGCTTCTGGTAAAAACATTGGGCGTGCCAGTTGCAATTAGGACTAGACATATTAAGATGGAAAAATTCTGCCAAGCAAACAGTTTAAATTATAAATGAACGTTGCTGGGCTTGATGCTTTCTGCAGTACACTTAGGGGGACAGGCAGCAGGAGGCTCAGACTTAAAGATTCTGGCTTCACATCTTTTTACTACATGTAAAATGGAAATGAAGCATTTTGCTCTTTTACATGCAAGGCTTGATTCCCTGGAATATGTGTTTAAAACAATAAATAGAAAACATTTTGGTTTGAAGTGGCATTTGTTAATAAGGGATCTGATAGTGATGTGTATTTGTCTTTCTGCTTTCCCTCAGAGGCAGCACTGCTACACATAATGAACTACTATCTGTTTACCCAAGAGGCTGGTTGTGACAATGACACAAACAAATACACTGGGAGAGTTTCTGGACATTCAGCTCATGTTTGAACATCTTTACAAATTGCAAGGGAAACGCTGGAGAAAGGATGGATTGGCAGTGGTGTACTAGGGTGTTTTTCAAGTAAAGTACTTTGTCTTGTAGAATTTTATTCAAGAACAGTGGGTTATAACGATTATTTTTGCAGTTATACAAATCACTGAGAATTGTTCATTTCTTTGAAAATGAAAAGGCAAAGCAATGTAGCCCTTAAGTTAATTCTCTTTCTGTCTCCTTTGGAAAATATTTTAAATCAGCTTTGAAGAATTTGACCAGAATATTTGCCTTAGGTAAAGCCTTAGGCAAATAAAATACAGTTGGTGGTTGTCTGGTTTGCTTTTGTATTAGCATAAACACTAACTGAGGTAAAAAACAGACACGTGAGTTTCATGCTACGGCTGTGTAAATTTTCATGAGGAATATGCAAGACTTCTGTACATTGCTTCCCACTTGCAAGCAGATTTGCTCAGTGTTATTTGGGCAGGAGGAGGCAAGGGAGAGGAGGAGGTGAGAGGAAAAGAAGGGGGAATGTCAGCTGTTAAATAATTGCACATATGAGGCTTTGCTTTGCTGGAAGGTTTAATGTGTTTGGTTGTGTTATGGAGAATGAGAGTCAGTGGCCTTAATTATGGATGATATTCTTCACTGGAAAAGAAGTGAGGTGGAGGTTGCTATATTTTTTAATGTTCAGTCTGAAATGGCTTAGCAGTGTTGCCTGTAGCTTAAGCCTTTAGATAAGTCATCTTGGGTGTAGTGAATGAGAAGACAGGACTGCTGGAAGTGTACTGATAAGGCTTACCTAACATCAGCAGCAATCTTTGGACTATCTAGCTGTACTAAATATTCTTTATGAGAATGTATTTGGATTGCTCACAGAACTATGTAGCTCATAGCACTTGAACTCCCTTCATTTCCTGGTAGCACACTATTTCACTCTAGAGGCTGTCATGGCATTGCTATGGAAACAACATCACCATTTCCAGCGTGTACTCATCTTGAGACTCATCTTGACTAAAATACTCATTTCTCAGTCAGATCAATATAGTCCAGGGTTATCCTGTTTTAATAAAAAATTCCTTCTTCCGTGTCCCAAAAGGGTTAAGCTAATTAGCAAATCACCATAGGGCCTTCTTATAGTCTAATGTATTCCAGTATTTGAAGCATGCCATGGATAGTCAGATCATTAGGCACCATGTCTTGGGGAAATTAATTTACTTAAGAAGTAAACAAAAAAAAAAAAAAAAACCCAAAGAAAACAACCACAAACAAAAAAGAAACGGAAAAACCCAAAATAACATGATGCATTGATGGATACCAAGTTGGTGGCAGCCCATTGTGCACCTGAACATAGTGCATATATAGTGCTCTGGCAGCAGCCCCAAGGCTGGAGAAGATAGTTAGCCTTAGAAAAATGCCTGTTACCTGCCCCAGTGCTAAGTATTTGGATGCTAAACTGAAGGCAAATCTGCAGTATTCACTTGGTATTTCTGGAGCTGTAAGCTGGCAAATTTATGCCCTTGAGGGAGATAAGGTTGCTTCTATAAAAATTCCTTAGCCAGGATGACTGTGCACAAGCTGTGTGCACAAGGATGTAATTTCTGTGCTCTCAAAAAAAAAAAAAAATTCTTTACTGCATGAAAACCGGCTGCCACCCCCACCTGCAGCACTGGTTTCCTCAGGCATAGGCTTTCTGTTTGGGGAGATGGCCGGTATGATTTCTCTTCTTTTGAGAGCTCTGTGTAATGTATTTTAGCACTTCCTATTGTATCAAGAAACATTCTGCCAATCTGTATCATGTATTTAAAAGGTGTATATTATACCATGGAGTCATATTCTAGGTACTAGCAACATTCAGGTAGCTTTTCCGCAAATCCGTGTTCTTCTATTCTTTACTTCCTAGAATCTCTCCTTCTCCCACATGTGTTGTCTCTGTCTCTCTCTATTAAAAGAGAATGTAGATGTCTGCCAGTTGTAAGTAGAGGATTGCAGAGGCACTATATACCCTGTTTTCACAGTTTGGCAAGTTTTTTTGAAGTGTAGCTGTTGAGAAATAGTTGCTTTGCTTTTCTAATTAAAACAGAATTTCTAATTAAAACATTCCTACCTGAACAATGGAGGGGGATAAAAGCTATTTTCAACAAGTTGATTAGATTCTGGATTGATGTAATGCACTCTTAGTCTCCACTTCTTTTTCAGCAGGGGAGTACTGGGCTTCTAGTAAAAATAAGAGTTGACAGTAATAAAGATTTTGACACCTAACTCACATGTGAGTACTGTCAGCTGGAGGTTTTTTGTGCATTTTGATAAATGCTGAATTGTACTCTAATGTGAGGTAAACTACTAGAAATGCTGAGGATTCCAGTGCCTTGTTCTTGCAAAGCTGTGTAGAGGCAAAAGGATTAAAAAAAAAAAAGAATAAATTTTGTTGCATGAAACTTGTGAATACACCAAGTATCGATACTTAACTGTTAGATTATTTGCTGTGTTACCATTTCTCATCTGCTGATAATTACACTGTAAACAGGTTACAATAGAGATCTTTCATCCTCTGTATTACTGAAGTGATTGACACACTTTAACACAATGAAATACTTTGAAACAGAAATATTTTAAAGTAATTGTAGTAGAATTCTGAGGTCAGTCAGTCAGCCCCACTTTATACTCAGCTAAACAAAGACTGTTAGAATCAAATATGTTTGCTGGAATTTCAGCCCAGAATCTCAGTGTTGCCTGGTGAGATCCCACTTCCCATCACTTCCATCCATACTCTAAGTCTGCATTAGATAAAGTGGCAAACTCTTCAGGAGAGAGAAATCCTATAAAAAGGTAACAGAGATCAAGAAATGGTAGGAAAATGGTTTTGTTTTGGAAGAATGTAAGTTGGTGTACCTTTGTTCCATAGAGATTGTCTGTAATGGGATAAAATGTCACTGAGCACTAGAAAATGGTTTTTTGCTAGGGATCACTTGCTTTAATGGGCAGAGAAAAATAATTTAGTGTTTTCTAAAAAAATATGTGATGATTCTAACCTTGTAAAAGGTAATCAGAAGCAAAAACTTTGTCGTCCGCTGAAATTAATCTTTACATTGCCAATGCTTAGCATTTAGTCATTTGATGATGAATTTAGGAAAAGTGTTGTAGTACCTAAGCCTGCTTATTTCTCCCAAGAATTTTGTGTTTAAGTTACTCTTACCTGAAGCAATGGAAGAGCTTTTCATTTGAAAAATTACTATATTAGGTGGAAATTCATGGTTATCCATTTCCAATGATTAGCTATTAATTTCAGTTTGGTTTTAGGTGATCTGATTTTTGAAGCTCTGAAAAGCGGCAGATTCCATTGACTTTGCCTGTTAACTTTTGGATTTGAGATCTTTCCGCTTAAGAGTATTTGTGCATTAAAAAGAAATTATTTTGAAGTTACCAATGCAACTGTAGATACCAAATCACCTGATAACTTGAAGGTCATTTACACTGGTGTAATTCAGTATTTAGTTTTGCCAAGATGTGATTAATACATTGGCAGCAGGTACTGTAGTTCTTATATAGTTCTTATGCCCAATGATGAATATTTCTGTGTCAGCAAAGCATCATATGTATGAGTGGCAGCAGATCATAGGTCATATACCAAGGCTCAGGATCAGAACAAGCTCCAGTATAAAGCTTATAAAGTGCTACTGATGGGACTGCAAGAAAGTGCTGTCCTGTATACATATGGTAGCGATTAAGGGAATTTAAGAGAATTCTTGAAATCATGAAAAATAGTCCCTCATTCCTGGAAAGATTCTTTGCATTAAGTAGTATAAGCTATGCATACTGTGTTTTTCAGATGCCCAGAAAACTAAAGTTCTGTTTTGTAGGGAGGCCTGAGATGTCTTTCCTATCTGACTAGAGTTTTCATGCTTTTTCGATACTGACTTAAAGCTTAACAAACAAACCAAGTTTATAAATGGGCTCTTCCAGACAGTATTTTTGGGCTTTTTCAATTAGTGTTGTGGATCTGGAAAAGCAAGTATGACTCCACTATTTGTTCTGACTACAGTAGTTATTGAAGGGGAAAGAAGAATGTTTTGCTACGGTCAGGTGAAGTACATATATGTTATTTCTTGTCTAGAATGCCAACCCATGCAAATTCTGATATTCTCCCTTGGTGGACTTATTCAGAAATAAATCCTTGCTCACATGGAAGTAAAAAATACTTTGTGTCTTGTTTAGTTGTTGGGAGGACTTCCTCATTGTACTGAGGAGTTCACAAATAATGGTATCCAAAATAAAGCCGGATGAAAATCAAGACACAGATTTGCAGTCAGGTGGGTGTAGAATAGCTTGAATTTCCAAATATCAAGTTTAAGCTTCATCCCAGGAGATAGGAAGGTGACTGAGTCTTCATTAGCCAATGTAAGAGTTAAAGTAAATTTAATCGGTACTTTTGGAGACAAAAAAAGGTATAGTGAAATGCATTTTGGCTTCTCTTATATTTTTTTCATACATTAGTTTGCATTTCCTTTATAAGACGTTTGTAACATTAAGTCTCAAACTGTGATGGTTTGAACAAAGTACAGTAACCACTTTATGTTAAAATATTAACTACATACCACACCTTACCTATATGAACAAGCAAAGCTAGAGAGAATTCAAATGTTGAAATTGTGTATGTACTGTAGTAAGAGTATTTTGGTATACATTAAACTGCAGAAAGACAGTGCTTAACAGAATAAAACCCTATCACAATTTTAATGGAGTTGTTAAGCAGTATTATCACTAGGTATCAGTGATCAAAAAAAGCCTGATTTTCTTTAAATTGTTTTAGATTCTGTAGGGGTCCACCCTAATTGTCTATGTAATACTAGATAAATAATAATTAAGAATAATATAAAAGAGGGAAAGAATTCTCTGACTGCTAGGCTGGGGACCATGCTGACTCCATGAGCGTGTAATTAAACAATGCATCAGGCACCTGTTCTTTGTAACTACTGTAGCCAAATGTGGCATGAAGTAAATAATTTTAAGCTTTAAACAAAGTATCTCATGTGACCACTAGAATGAGGATTTTAGAAATGTCGTAGCTGGGAAAGTCCTTGATGTGTGCTTTTGCTACCTGTTAGGAAGAATACAGTAGGTATTCTTTTATTAAATTCACACAAGAAATGTTTTTAGTGTCAATTGAGGAATAAAATAAGTAAATAAGTAAGTATGTGTAACTGTAAGTTGTCATCTCTGAACTGTATAGAATCCCAATAGTAAATGAAGGTTTTCATGAACTCTCAACAGACTCATTTGTAAGAAAAATTCTGTGTCCCTAGTGCAAAGTGCCAAGAGAGAACTGCATTTCTAGAAGCACCGAAATGACTCTGTCCTGTAAACACTGACAGATACAGCTTCTGCAACAGGCATTGAATTGGTTCTTGTGCTTCTGTTGAGGTAGAGCTACACCCAGCTTGGACACAACATTATTTCTGATGTGGTCATCATCTAGTGTAGAATATGTTAATTGGATACAGCTTTTAAGCTTTTCAGAGCAGGAACAGTTGTGTGTTTGTATGTTATCTGGTGCAAATTACAGTCTTTATAACTAACTGCTGTAATTCAAATAATACGTGATAATTATAGCAGTAAGGCTGTGTGAGTAGGGTCTATAAGGACCTCGAGGATGACTTGTTTTCAAGAAATACAGAGAATTCTCAGTATCTTTTAGGAGTCTTTAAGTCCAGATTTAGGGAGCTGTGAAAATGTGAATAAATTTGCAATAGTGGTAGTTCAAGATTTTTGTTTGGTTTTATTTCTTGACAGACAATACTTGATGATCCTTGTCAGAAGCAATTGCTTTTAAACTATTCTCATCACCTTAACTTGACTTCTATCTCAGGAATTTGACTATAAGCCAGTCAGAATTGGATGAAGGAGCATGTCTGATAGCCAAAGTAGTGGTATCAGAGGTAGTTAAACAGTATTTTTTTAGCATTGAATCACTGTCTGAGACTCTCCTGCCATACAGCTGAAATGTACATTGCAGCAAAAGCAAATGATACACAGCTGGAGTGTCAGATCTTGGTGTCTTCAGGCATGGGATAGTGCTATGGAAATATATGCTATCTAGCCATCCTCCAAAAATAAATAAATTGGAAGAGTTGAGCCTGGCTGTGAAAAACTAATTACAGCTGAGGCCTTTGCATTCTTGGCAAAGACCAGTCTCTCCCTTTTTCTGGAGTTGCTTTTAAAGAAGTTAAGGTGATTTGAGCACAGCTATAGCCTTGGGATAATTACTGCACTGCAGATTTATTGTTTAATAAAAATATTAATTTGCTAATCAGAATACGTAATTTTCTTACTTATCACTCCTGTCCATACACAACTTGAATGAATAAGTATGTGATTATGTTATCCGTTTAATGGATTTCTTCATCTAACCCACTTTCTTCTCTAATGCATTTATCTCCAAATAGAGACCCATACCTATTATTTTGTTGCTGCAGAGGTAAAAGAAAAACATAACCAGAGGCATTAAAATACTCTTGTTTTTTGAAACTGTATAGTGAATTGCAAAAAGGGGGGGGGGGGGGGGGGGGGGAAATTAACTGGACTTGCAGCAAATTATAAAGAATAGTGTGAAATCCTGAGCCCTTAAAAGCCATTTTGGATTGCTTTAATAGTACATTAAAGAACGCAGCTGGAATTTCACTGTGTTCATATGTTTGTAGAGTTACCTAAGCAATGTAACTATAGAAGATACTTAGAATTTTACAATAGATGCAAAGATGTCTTTTCACAGACCTCCACAGAACCAATTGGTTTCCAGTTTAATTGGGACTGCAGCAAACAAGTTACTATTTTGTACCAGGAATGCCCTTTGAAATATCATTATCTCAAGCTTTCTCAAGTTTATTGCTATCAAAGAGAGAAAGAGCACTTAGTAGAACTGAAATGAACGTTAGCATCACCAGCCAGATCTCCTTTTTCACCCTAGTGGTTTATTCTGACGGGATTTTCAGGTTTTATCCAGAATCTGAGATCCTTAGCAAAGAGAGGCTTGGGAACTAGAGCAAGGAGTATTTAATTACAGATAAAGGGTCACATCACGGAGCTGATTCTCAGCTAAGTAGCACTCGTATTTTAGTGTAATGTGGCTGCAGTCCTGTGGAAATAGGTAACAGGATTCACTCCAAGATTTATTGTCTTACTGATTTTATTTCTTCAGTTGATGAGTTTTAATCGGTATGGTGTCATTGTGGAAGCTTTTAAATTGCATGCTTCTATTTCCCTCTGGATTAATTTCTCATTGAAGCGTTTTAGAAATGAGCCATTCTCTGTTGTCACAGGTGCAGGTGATGTATCCAACTTGAAAAACATGTATTATGAATTTATTGAAAGTTAGGAAAAAAACCCCAAACATTTACACAATTCTAGGTACAATTATACGAAAAGATAATGTATAAATAATTTAATCAGCTCTGCCAGAGGGGCGAATTCTCTTAAATGAGTCTAATTATTCACATTCCCATGTGAGTTTGGACTTGAAATTAACCTTGCAAAGCACAATCTTTTGCAGAATATTAACATGAAGAAAAAAAAAAAGTAACTTGCTTTGCTGATTGGCTAAAATCTTTTCTCTTGAAGAGTATTCCATGCAAGAACAGAGATGTCATAAAAAATGCTCACACAGTTGTCTCAGGTATTGTAAAGCTTGCAGTCTGTCCCTCTGTGTTCCTCTGAGTCTTTAAAACCTGAGACCATGGAAGATTTTGTCAATATTTAAGTAGCCAGGGTACTTCTATTAATGTAGAAGTTTCTCTTTTCTGTTGTCGTAACACAAACTGGCAAAGACTACACTTTAGTAGTGCCATTGCACATGAAATTGCAGTAGCTAAGGGAGGTCACTTTTAGGGCCTTTGGAATAAAAATGCTCTGTAAATAAAGGAATATTAATATTAGCAAAGTTACAGCACCAGAGTTAGGAATAAGTCCATTTGGACTATTTTCATACTGACTACAGGCAGTGTGACTTGCCTGGAATCAATGTTCTGAAAGCACACCGAGCAAACAGGCAGAAGGCTGTGAATATCGAACCCCTTTGCCTTGGGGAATAATCCTGGTGTTTCAAACTCCTGGAATCTGTATTTCTCTTCAGTGCCTAGAGACCAAGGTGATGGGTATTTTTGTAAATCCTTTCACATAAATTGAGCAACTAGGTAATAAGTGCTGCCAAAAGGTTTTAATTGGTTGACTTGTATAATTTAATATAGATGATTTAGAAAACTTTCACTATGGAACTCCTCATTTTCATTTTCACATTGCTCATCTTCAGGGATTTCTTGGCAGTGCAAAGTTAGTTGCAGTCAGAAATACCAGTATAAATTCTGAACATAAGCCATTATCAGTATTTCTAAAGTACCTATTTTTCAGAAGTATCTGGGTATTTTGAAGATGGTTTTATTTGACTACTTCCATAACAAACATGAAGGGAAGGGCAGTGTGTTAGGCTGTAGAAGGCACTTTGAGCTAGCTAAATCATGCAAAAAATTAGTCCTTTGTGACTTGAATTGTAACTTCAGTTAAAACATGGAATTATTCTACTCTACTGGGGTACAAATACTGCTGTATTGGGGTTTTCTGAAAGGTATATAGAAGAGTGAATTGCACATTGGAAAAGAAAAATTTCCATAAAATGCTCTAAAAATTCTATACCCTCCAGCTGGAAGTTCTGTGTCTGCCTTTTGATAAGCAGATCTTCCTCAGCTTCATGGGATTTTAATAATTATAAGGAAGAAATGTCTTGATGGTTTTACTGTTACTGAATAGGTTATTCATTAAAAAAAAAAAAAAAAAAAAGAGAAGACATTTTATCTCTTCTCTCCAAGTTATGTGGGAAACAATCCCTGGCTACTTTTAAGATGGAGTTTAGGAAGTTATATATTCCGAAATTGAGATGTCTAAAAGAGGACTGAGAGGGATCTACTTGGTTTGCTGAATCCAGTCCCTGGTATTACAGAGAAATACTTGTTTGTGACAATGTTGGATTTCGTCTGTACTACCAGGGATTGGATTCAGCAAACCGAGTAGATCCCTCTCAGTCCTCTTTTAGACATCTCATTGATTTCAGGAAAGCAGGTTTATGAATGATTAAATATTGGTTTAGTTTATAATTTGTCCTTGCCTTATGAAGTTGCACTCTTTTCTTGGAACCCGGGCTAGTATGTGGTACATGGTGCCACTTATACTACGTAGAATAGTACTGCCTGAAAGAAGCTGAGCTAGGTGACTTAATAGGTCTCACCTATTAATAATTTATATGTACCTGAGGCTCTTCTGGTATTTATGTTCTAAATGTAACTTTAAGCATCCCACAATAATTTCAGACACATAATTAATTAATATGCAAATATTTCAACTAAATATGACTTTGCAGTCTTTCAGTGATTGAGTACTGTACACAGAAAAACGCAGATATGCATTTAGAAAGGCAGGTCTTCCTCTGTTGACTCATCCACTTAATTTTGCTCTCAGCTGTGTATATGCACATAATGATTTCTTTGCTCTTGAAAATTTGAATATGCATATGGTTGTTGCTGAAGCAGGCATGTGACTGTGTCTATAGAGGAAAATGTAGGCATTCTGTTCAGAAAAAAACCAAGCCAAAAATCCAGTTCTTAAATAAATTAAAATTTTCCAGTATCTACTTCTGAATTAATTATTCTGCAAGTATATTAATGGTTGCAATGTGTATGAACAGGCCTTTCTATGAGAAAGTTTGGGTGTAACTTGCACAGTTTTAAATATTCCTAGCAGTGCTATTCTACAGTTCTCTGCTTTCAATGCTTGTAAATGTTGCAGCTACTCCATAGGCAGGTTCTCATATATTAGATTTGCTTCTCTCCAACTCGCATACAGCAAAGTCTGTGACATTTTCTGAATGTATGGCAGTAAAAACAATTTCCTAAAATTTGACTAAGTACATTTAAAATATGTTGATTCTTTTTTCAAGTAATTGTGTAATGCAGACTTGGGGCTTTCTTGCTGCTTTCTGTTTTTATTCTACTGAGATAATGGGAATACAAAGTAATTCTGATGTTACAAAGATCAGAATGAGTCTTTAGACTAATCAGCATTCTGGGGAAAAATTCCAAAAGTGTAATAATAACAACGAAAGAACCTCTCAAAACCAACTAACCAAGAAGAGAATATGAGAATACACACATGCCTGGAGTACTGTGGGCAGGGAGGGGAGAGACCACTAAATCAGAATCTGGAACTATTGCTGGCCCTTAAGCTGACCTTTGCCAAGTCTTTGCCACTTCATGACTCAGTTTCATTCTCTGTAAAACATCGACATTGATACTGACTCTCCTTTGCTTTGAACTTTAATGAATGGAAAACATTTCCTAATACTACTTTTAATTTCTTGCCAAGTATCTCCAATTCTGAATGAAACTTGAAACGGAAAGTCCAGGATTTGCATCTTTGGTTCAGAAGTTTAGTATTTAATTTCTGTCCCTGGCTTCCTGTTCAGCCTTGAACAAATCTTGTTAGTCCCTGAGTCCTTAGGGAGTCTGGTTCCTATCAGCTGCCGGTTAAACCAGTGACATCTTGGTTCCTGAACACATTTAAAGGGTCTGAATGTTAACCTCTGTGTTCCTCATGTTTTGTAAGTTTATAATATTGGAAGACAGAAATAAGAGAGCTCAATTAGGCATGCATCTAGCTGAAGCTTTAGATAATAGATTGTGAGGAAGCACGTGCCGTCTTGTACTGAGAGTGGTATGCAGAGCATAAATGTGAGGCTGTTGCCCAAGGAGCACCACTGTAGCGTGCAGACCTTATTATCCGCACTGTATAAATGTGTATTACTAATAAGACAGTAGGTTGTACTGAATATATCGTCCTATCTCTGGGTGAGCTAGAGCTCAACGGTAGCTTAGTTTTTATACCTCTTGTTTACCTAACATGGCCAAATTCTCTTTCATGGCTACTTCTAGCTGAGTAGCTGGGAAGTTTATTGCTACTACAGCCTCTTAGCTATGACCATGTCTTTTCTTCTTCCAGTAACATCTTCTTTTTTTATCTAACTTTAGGCTGTAATCCTTAAGAAACCTCAGAAGCCCGCAGAACTGTGTAACATTACTTAATCTCTTCTTTGTCAACACTTGTATTTGTTCTTTATATTATAAGCAACCCCTTTACTTTACGCTTGCACAGTGCCTAACGTAATTGACTGTGACTTGGCTATCCACATAGAGCTAACAGGCCCCATAGCAGTTTTTACTTTTCCTGTACCTCATAATCCTGATATGAGGAAAAATACAGGAAAAACAAAAAAGCTGTCAGAAGCCTCTCTACTATCATAATAGCACCATGTAAACAACTTGGATGGAGACATTTTATTGGCAAAGTCAACCCATTTAAATTGATATTTTTAGAAATCACTGCTAGTGTGAGACTGTTGCTAGAGGTCCCAACTCCAGTATGATGCCTGAAGAATCATTTTAAAGACAATGGAATTAAAAATGGAATTGGGCTGACATTGTACTACCAAGTAATTTTCGGTATGGATCAATACCTTGCATTAACAGACATTACGTTCAAGACAGCTTGAAGGAGCTCACACTTATGCAGCAGTTTCTGGTTTTGTGTTTCAAAAGAGTCAAATGGTACAGACAATGTAATTGCAACTCTCTGGGCTTTTAAAAAAAATGTACATGTACATGCTTTTAGTCAAGCAGTGGTGTGAATGCTGTGTGATAAAAGCATTGACACTGAGGCTATTAGGAGTACTTAGAATATAAATACTGGGTCATCTCTCTGCCTAAGGTAAAACACTGGAATTTGAAGAAAAGGCCAAATCCATTAACCTATTGACAATCTATTCCAGAAACCCTTGACTCTTGGACAACAGGTCTGAAAGAGATTCAGAAGCTGGACCCTATCTAACAGTGTCGTGACATGCCAATTGTAGAATTGTTATTCAGCAGTCAAAACAGATGGTATATCTTTGAGAAATGAGAAGAAAGGAGTAAGTGGCTGGTTATTTACAAGTTAGGTTTGATTCTTTCTTTCAGAATAGGATTGATATAATCACACCATGATGTCAAGCATACTGAGGCCTGATTCTGTCCCTGCCTCAGTGATGTAAACAACCTGGAAGAAAAGTAGCTATTTGGAATTAATTCCCTCAGCTGGCACATGGTATAGGAATGATATAATCACCATGTAGGAAGTGTAAAACTGGTAGAGCTTGATTTGTAAGCATCACAGTTCCCTCCTTGTAATGAAAATAGTGTGCATTAAATGACTAACAGAGGAAACCACTCAGAGAAATGCTTATATTAAGTGTAGAGCCACAGCAGGACCACAGTAATCAATTACCCTGAGCTGAAGCCCTGGCAGCTTCTATGAATTGTTATTGATTTCAACTGCTAGTCAGTGAATCTTTCTAGGACTACACTGGAACGTAGGTGTGAGATGCAGACAAAATTAGGAGCTGGAACAAACCTGTGGAAAACACAGGGAGCAGCCAGGTTTGAGAAGATATGTTATGCTGAAGTTTATTTTTTGAAAGTGCTTAAAAATTGCAAAAACCCAAGTCCCACGCAGGGGTAAAAATGAAGTGTCACATCAGCATATATTGAAATTAGAAAGATGAGAATTTTGGTTTTCTTGTGAAGTTATAATGGAAAATTCTGTCTGGCTTTCTAAAGAAAGCCTCCCTCCTCCATTGCATTTCAATAAATGGGGCCAATTAATTTTTTTTTCTGTAGCTGTCATCTGACCGTACAAATTATTTCCTTCTTGTAGTGAACTCACAAGTCATATAAAAATGATTCCAAAGTAATGATACAAAATTCAGTCCTTTATATACTATAGCTTGTGAGTTGCAAGTTTGTTTTCTACAGAATTCAGTTTCTTGTAGAATTCCTTGATGGTTTCAGGAAGACGAAGCAGCTATTTCTTTATGCATACTGTTCTCTTCAAAGGGAATTTAATCTGTTTTGAGGAGGCTGCTATGTTTCCATTATTGTACAAGGAGACTTATTCTGGAACCTTTTTTGCTCAGCAGGAACCCTATGTATTTTCCATATTCTCATTATACATATTTTGGCATGAGCATAAAGCAAGCTTGCTCATTTATATTCTAGCTGATCAAGAGGAGAAGCCTGATTAATGTAAATTTTGGATCAAGGTAAGGGCCATCTTTGTAACCTGCACTAAAAAGAACTTTATGGAGTGATTTCTCCCAGAGGAGGGTATTTCTGTTACATCAGTGGCCCAGAAGCAGGGGAACAAATTTTGTTCCTCCTTTCATCCTCATTTTACTATCAGCTGCACAACAGCAGCAAAAAATACTGGATTAGAACTAAACATACCATATAACTGAATTGCGTGCTTGGGTTGCATCCCTCACTGTGTATCATTGCAGGTTGTTAATCATGCCTTTCCTTATGCTCTTTCCTCCTTCCTTTCCCACTGCTTTGCTTCCCTCCCTCCCCTCCCTCAGATCTTTCCCTAAAGCCTCCTTTCTCCTCTCAGTCAGGTTCTGTCCTGCCTACTTGCTCTCCTATGTTATACCTTTGTTCCTGAATAATTTTGGGAAAGAATATAGACACTCTTAGCCAAAGTTAAAGCTTGCATTGCCTTAGAGTATCTTTGTATGTTTTCCCAAAATTAACTCCTGGACTTGTAACTACTAACTCAACTCTAAGAGCGTCATGTCTCGCTGTTGTGGTCTCCAAGCAAACTAGACCTTTAATTTCCATTTTGGAGGGGAGGCTGGGTATGTAAGACAGCAAATGGTTGGGTTAGGAGAGACACACCTGTTCTGTTTTTCACAAGCAAGAATATACTTTCTGTTCCTTGTTTTAACGTTAATGAATTAAAATACTTGCCAGTGCATTCCAGCCCATGGCTGGCAACGTACCAGTTCAGCTTTTCCTTAGTGTAGTTATCTACTAGGGATCAAAATGCCTTATTCTTGGTAAGCACTTGTGGGAGTCAAAGCAGTGTAAGGACCTTTTTCATTTTCTTAGGGGCAGTTACTACCCTGTTCATGCATGAGAACCCCAGCTTTTTTAGGACAACAGAAATGTATTATAGTGCACTGCCAATGGTGAACTCTTTGGTCTTTCTGTCTTAGATAGCTTTGGTCCTAGTTGTTTTTGTACATGCTCTGAAAATGAACCATGTTGTATGTGGCACAACAGCAGTCAAATGTGACTGGTATTTGAGATGTGAATGAACTGGGGGAGAGGGACCATGCCCCACTCAAGACATCTCCACGAGATGTGATTGCGAGGGAAGATGATAGCATAGGAGAAGACTCTACAGATTTATGCCATTGGAATACTTTTCCCTTTAGCAATGGAATTTTCATTTAATCAGTTTCTGCCAGATTCCCTCTTCTTTGAGCTCTTCAAGTTCACCAAAGGGCCTGTTTCTGAAGCACACTGTTTGGTCCAGTTTTTTATATATTTTCCTGCTGTGCAACGTTATGCTTAAAAGGAAGAAAAAGACACAAAGGGAAGATGGAAAAATAGAAATGTGAAATGTCTCATGGGAGATGCTTGCCCTTACCATGTACACTAGTTTAAATACAGTTCCTACACATCACATGTCAAGCTGTACTTGATTGTTTTCAAATAGATGGCAAAAATCATGAGAGGAGGAAAATGTTCTTTTGTGTGACATGTTCTTCTTTTGATCCATTGGGTTCTGTGGCTGTCAAAGCAAGGGCTGTTTTTCCATCTATTATTACAAATGCATTTGGGGTAAATCTCTTCTGCAACTCTCTATTCCCTTGATTGTTTACATCAATACAAGTGTTATTGTTTTAATTTTTCTAAATCTAACGAAAGGATGAATTTTCAGTGGTGCATTTTCTTTATGATCCTCAGTAGGCGATAAGTTTCTTTCTCAGTGGAGATTTAGATCACATCAGGAAATGCAGTCTGTTTCAAGTATTTTCTGCTTTTCTGGCAGGAGAATGGAATATTTAATTTCATTATTCAGCATAAGGTTATTCATTTCATGCAATGAAGGAAAATTCATCAATATTGTCTTCAGCATCCAGAAAAATGATACTCTACCGTGACTGTTTCACATACTCTATTTATATTTTATATCTTTCTCATCACTCAGCAATTATTCATCTCTCTGCTGAGAGGTAAAATTCATGTATTGAGTTACTATAATTTCTCTGAACTCTGAAAGTGATTCAGTCACTGAAAGCAATTGCTTTTACTTAAAGATATTTCTTGAGACAGATTTACCAGATACAAATAACCAAATAAGGGTTATTTTTTCCAGTTTATTTTCAAGAAATATTTAGTGATGCTTTATAAAATGGGTAAGTCAATGTTGCTACATCTTAACATTCATTGCGCTAATATTAATCAGGATGGATTCTTAGAGATGAATGCAAATGTGATAGTGCAAGTAAGTGGGAATGCAGTTGAAATGCAACATTAATTCATTCCCGGTTGTTATTAAATGTCACAAGATATTCATAGTTTTGCTGATATTTTCTTTTTTAAATCACTCTGTGTAAAAAAAAAAAAAAAAAAAAAAAAAAAAGGCATCACTATGATGTATTTGTCTGTACAAATTCATCAAGATAATTATTCTGAATCTTTTGTATTATGTTTTATTTCATTGTAGCATCCCAGATCTGCATTTTTGGGAAAGATCAAAGTATAGAATGTAAAGGTGGTGATAGACTGTACTGCATTCCCACAGAAATCAATCAAAGGTCTTCCAGTTGGGAAGCAGGCACAGTGGGAACAGAAACAGGCTTAGTATCATGATATGTGATTCCTCTTGCCATCAGTAAAACAGATTTTCTCATTTATCTTGTCCTCTGAGATGTTTAAATTTTGAACATCAGCTGATTCAAATTTTATGTTCAGGGAATCCAGGCACAGAGATGATTTGTGTTTAGTGCACTGAACTAGGACTCAGTAGATCTGAATTTGTTCTGTCATGCATTTCCCATGTGATCTTATGCAGATCCTTTATTGCCTCTCGCATAGCCTCGTCAATAAAGTAGGGTAATGTTACTTTTCTTCTTGTTCGAAGGATTTGTTAACATTTGGATGGCTTATCTACAGTGGATTGCTGAGGGCCGTATGAAAATGTACAATCTTATTTAAATGTACTACTTTACATATATATCCCTTTCATTTTATGTTTCTGCATCTACTCTCTTCTTACGGCCCCCTCATGGGACTTTTTCTTTCATTCTTTTCTTTATAAGCAATATTCCACAGGCTGGCCTTCTCCTCCAAATACACGCCAATCGGGTCTGGGGTTTTAGGCTCATCAAGGCAGGTAATATGTATGGGTGGATATATAAGTGCTAGAGAGGCAGTATGTGAGCTGTACTCTGTGTGGATAATTTTTGGTTATCCAGCTGACAGGTTTGTGCTTGGGAAACTAGATCTTTGATGTATTTTTTTTTCCAGATATGTTCACTTAAATGACAGATCTACAATTCTCTGACACTAGAAATTCGTATTGATTTCAGTAGTGAGCATCATTCATACAAAACCCCAAGAATGCAGTTTCAGATGCTTTTTTCACAAGTATTCAAATAGCACAATCAATACTGCCCACAATTTTGTTTTTAGAAAGGAGGTTATATTAGTATATATTCACACAAAACTATTTACATAAGTGCTTCTGTGTTTGCCACATTTGCCTTTGCAAGAGAAGTACATTCATTGTTTGAGGCTTTTAACTTAAGCTATGTGTATTTTTTAGCTTAATTTGCATGGTCATAAAAGCCAGTGAGCTTTTACTGAAGTGAGCAGATCTGAGCTGTGCATTGTTCCCTATCAATCAGTATTATCTGCGACAGAGCAGTGATTTCAATAGCAACTACAGGAGATATAGCTACCTGCTCTTTGTTACTTTTAATGAAGGTGAGAATTCTATATCCCCTGGAATACTGTTTCTTTGATGTCTCTGCACAGTATGGGCACATGTTGACCCACTAATAGCATCTGCTGTAAAACCATTGGTATCTAGTGGCTCTTTGGCATAGAAGGGGCAGGTATGGAAATTTAAAAACACCCTACTGCCGAACAAATGGGTACATCTTTATCTAAAAGTGTTAAATCTATGGACATTTACATGCTTCTTTCAAGAAGGCAGTAGGAGTCATGGTTTACCTGTGAACAACTGCATTTTCCTTAATGAAACTTCCATTCAGATATTGTAGATATAAAGCCAGCCAATATGGAAGACCTGACGGAAGTGATTACAGCCTCTGAGTTCCATCCCCATCACTGCAATCTCTTTGTCTACAGCAGCAGCAAAGGATCCCTGAGACTCTGTGACATGAGGGCATCAGCCCTCTGTGACAAACATTCCAAGCGTAAGTCCTTGCTTCATTGAGCCCCATATGTCATTAAATTCTTATTATCCATGGACAGCATGTATATGTGTGCATACCTCAGCGTATTAGCTTCTCTGTTGCAGGCACACTTGAAAATAAAACATCAAAAGGAAGAAAATTTTCTCATCTATACAAGTATTACCTATGAACTTGATAAGTCATGTCTGTGACTGGTTGCCCTTGTGGTTCTTACTGTAGGAACCAGTGAAGAACCCACAACTCTCTAGCAAAAGAGAGACGATTCCTTTCAAATGAAATATCAGAGGGCTGGGGGAGGTATTTCAAGTAGATAAGCATACTGTTTGAATACACCACTGCTGTTCTAAATACTGCAGCAAGTAAATTTTGACATTCAAATAGCATTCAAAATTTTGAATCCATTTTCTGGATTAAAAAATATCAGCATCATCCCTAAAAATTTAGTGCAGCGTTCCCTGTATGTACTTTTTCAATAGTGTGTCTGTAAATACAGATACAGAGGAAATAAGTAATTGGGGGAGGGGGACACGAGGGACAGGGAAGATACTGTGTTAGTATGGAAGGTGTCATCTGTCCTAAAGTGATTTTATGTAGCATGTGAGACTTTGAGATGGACCCACCAATTCATGACAGTTCACATCTGAAACTTGCATAAGAACAAGGAAGCAAAGTGTTAAAACCATGGGACTGTCTGTGTTCTCAAAGGATGAAGGAAAATGCATGTTCCTAATGTTTTACTATATTGGATCATAGTCTAGATAAAAGAGAATATGGTTCTTCCCACCAGTAATCTGGCAAGTCTAGCCACTTTGCCTTGTGCAGACCACCTCTTTATTACTGATCTTCTGAGACTGAAAACCACCAGACAAAGGTATTGGCTGGTATCTATGAGGAGCTGAGGACCTGGTGATTGAACTGTGGTTGCTCTGCTTTAGCCACCTTCGAGGCTGGGGCTTCCAGGACACTTCTGTCTCACAGAATTGGGTCTTTAGTTTCTTTTGCAATGTTGAAACACTGGAAAGGAAATTCAAGAGAAATCCTCTTAGTGCCAGAGCCACATAAGAGGTTTGATACCCTTCTTGAACCTTTTGAGCTAGGCAGATCTTATTAGTAGGGCAGGAGAGGAGGAAGAAAACATTTGAATATTTAAGTGAGATACAAGTAGTGCACAGATTTAGCACATAGCTATTTTTTTAACTGAAGTAAATGTAGTTAAGAGCCTATGACTAGGCCTTTTGGCCACAAGGAGAAGTGCACATGCTCAGAACCTCTTAGGATGTGGTCTCCTATTACAGAAAACAACCTTTCAGGACCATTTCCTAAGCAGAGGAGTGGTTTACCTTTGTTAGCTATATCCTCTTGTGCTTGTAGGGGGAATTCTATGACATGAAGTGAAATATGAGCATGACACAGTCTAGCACATCGCTGTTGAGTTATCTTGTCCCACTTAATTGTTTTGTTCCATAATGCTTTCCTTTCTTCCTGCTAATAAGGCCTCTGTACCCCTGTAACTCAGTGCCAAATGCCAATCATAACTTATTAAACAACAATACAGTAAGCCTGGATGAAAGAAGGCATTTTGTGCCAGAAGGGAATGCAAGGTCTCATGGTCATTGATTAAACCCCATTTTCCAGATCTGTGAGTTAGAAAATAGTCATTTAATGTAGCATTGCTGCACTGAACTCAAGTCAAGCTCATTGAGAGGCTGAGTGTGTATAATACAAAATTGATACAGCCATGGTAGAACTGCGAAGTGTTAAGAGAAATAGGCCCATGTAGTGCTGATTGGAGTGGTTTGAGTATAGCTCTCAGAGGCAAGAAAAACTAATTATATAAAGCCCATAGCAACCTGAAAGAATATATAATAAATAAACAATCAGTCAGCAAAATCAAATATTTGCACGATTGCCTCTCCAGTATCTTTACTGTGCATCAGATTCCTCTCTACAGTTGCTTTACACATGCTATATGTTCATGATCAGTACTCTATTCTCCTAGCTCAGCTCACCTTTCAATCTTTCCTCATAACTAACTTCACTTCTGAACCAAAACAGCTACAACTATAGTCACTGTAACCTCTCATGTTCTGCAATGCAACCCTATTTTCTCAATTCAGTCTAACATCGCTATTTCAGATGCTGTTCCGATGTTGTAATGGTGTGCCTATTTTTAGGGATAAAAGATACAATGTAAAACTTAGAAAAAATACCTGGATGCGAAGCATATGAACTTTTTGGTCTACTCCTTTTTCAGGCCCTTTGTTATCCAAATCTCTGTGGCTTGGTTGAAGTTGGTTGCAGCTTTTGGGGGAAGGGCCCTTCTGTTATTACAAGTCTAGAGAGTGCCGTGAATAATTACTGTGTCATACTGTATAAATAAATTACATACTAATATGTGTAGTGTGACTGGCACAAGATGTTAATAAACTACAGTGTTCTTGAAGAATTCTGGTTTGCTAAGCTCACTGGCAAAATCTGTTTGTTTGGCAGTAGTGTTAGCAACACTACAAGGTTTCCCTTAGAAATCTTTTATGGCTCTGATGTGGAAGAGACAAGAGACTTCTTCCATATCTACTCATCCTTGATGCCTATGCTGAGATTTATTAGCAAGCTGCCGATTTGTGTGATGAGTTGTAATGGGGACCTCTGTCCCTTAGAAAAATTATCTCAGAACCAAATCTATCCATAAGGCATTGAAAAAATATGAGGTCTGTAGCTGAATGTTAAATGGTCATTGAGATACCGATAAGGTGTGATAAAAATGTGTTGTTTTTCTAATAGACTACCTGAAACTGCTTCTTAGAACACCTCTTTAATAGATCATGCAATGCTGAGTGAGCAACCAGAAGCAAAGCATATGTGGCCATTACAAATGGATATCCAGGAAAGCCCAATCTGTAACCATAGGGGAGATAAGTACGTAATAGTGTTCTGTATTATTATCAGACTTTCCAAGTAGTGGGACATAATTCGATCAAAATATTCTGGAGAGGAGGTGAAAAAAAGAGATTAATATTTCTGCTTATTTAGAATATTGCAGGGATGGGAATATGGAAGAAGGTGTCCTTGCAGTCCATGGGGTTATAGGTGAAGATTTAAAACAGGTATGAAAGTCAGACTCAAGCAGGAAGAAATAGGGGATTAATTTAAATAATCTGGAAGCTTTCATCTAAATAACATATGTGGCAAAATACCCAAAGGTCATCCTTGAGGTGTTATTCAGGCAACGTGCATGGCAATGCAGCGTAGAAAGAAGTCAGTATATGGGAAATGTGTGACAGCAGCAGAACAAGGGAAACTAGCAGCTGCAAAAGTATTCTTATTAGAGCAGTTAGCTGGGAACATCCAAGAAATAAAAGAAATACCCCCCACCCCGGATACCACAAATTCTCATGCAAGGGATTCAGGTGAAAAGGAAGAAAAGTGTGAGGGTACTGTTGCAGTAAGAGCATCCGGACTGGAAAATACTTCAGCAGTACAATATGCAACTGTCCGATTAGCAAATAGTTGCTAATTTGGTTTTGATCTTTTCTTGCTAATATTCTGTTCAGAGCTCCTTATAAATGTGCATGGAGATAATATTCTTCCAAACAACTTGCAGACCAGATAGAGACCTTGTTTCAACAGATCATCTAGTAAAGCAGTCAGCTAAAGAAAACTGAGCTTGAGCATGTGACGTTGGAAAAAATGAAGAAAAATGAAGAGCTTTTTCAGTAATTAATCAGAATTATTAAATTCAGTATTAAGTGGTAAATAGGAACTGTATAGTTATGAAACATGGAAATTTAAATCACTGGAATATAACTCCTATTGATATTCCATGTAATAGCCTTAATATATTAAAGTCATTGCACACTTCTGAAGTTGTAATTTGTTTAAATTCCATATGTTGCTTTAAGGATTTTTTTTAGTGTTAATTTCTTAATACGTATTTATAGGCTAAACCCCTGTTTCTAATTATCCATTACCCTTGTGCAAAATTTACAACAAAACACTTCAAGGAAAGAGGAGCTGCAGTTTCAGGTTTATTGTTCCATGTGCCATGGTGGTCTTCAAAATACAGACCTTTAGGCTGCATAATGCAGTTAGCCTCTGTCTCTGTTAGTTCATGCTTTCCGTCCTCCATACAGACTTCATAAGCTTCTGACATCTGGGTCTGTAGCAGGAGCCATTTAAAGCCCCCCTCCCTTTGACTGAAGAAGCATTTGTAGATGTCCTAACAGCTGTC
This sequence comes from Falco rusticolus, assembly GCF_015220075.1. NCBI lineage: Eukaryota > Metazoa > Chordata > Aves > Falconiformes > Falconidae > Falco > Falco rusticolus. The sequence goes on along the minus strand of NC_051187.1, from coordinate 75,982,526 downwards.
TTCTCTGGACTCTCCCTGAAAGGGACAAAGCAACTCAGCTGGTGCCTTCCCGATTCCATGGCATAGGTAATCAATATCTGAAAAGTATAAAATGATCTATGGAGCAATGCAGAGTGAATTTGGCATTTGGTTTGTGACCCAAAGATGCCACCCAAAGTCCTTTTCCACGTTTTTATTTTAAATCCAGGCATGAAAGAAATGCCAGCCCTTCCCCAAGGATAAGTACCACTATTCTGTCAGTCTGGCATGTAACTCAGTTCGGTTATCTTCTGGGTTTTTTGAGATTACCTTTGATTTTAAACTTCAGAATTCAGAACTGTGGAAGCAGCCAAAACAGAAATCAAGGATAATCTACTTCAACATGTTGAATTTTTCAAAATAGATGAATTATATATACCAGTCATTTAAAGGAGGTTGGCATTTCAGACAAGACAGCTTTCAGACCTCTAGCTGAATATGGATTATCTTTCATTTGCAACAGAGAACAACCAGATGCACAAAAAGGCCTGTGACAGACTATCCCTGCTGGATTTGCTAATTAATATTGACCTTTCCAAATGAATGACAGCTATTGTATGACTGGAAAAGAGACAACTTGTTTTTCTTCAGTGTAAGCGTTACATCTAAAGTACGCTTTTTATTTCTGCATCTGGTCTCATGTCAGGCTATCATCTGAGAAAGAGACAGTCTCCATTCTCCTTTGTGCATTGAGAGGCCACTGTCAAAGTAATGTCCACTTCAGGCAAAATCTGCAAGGTTTCATGTGACAGGAGTGAAACTTATCTAAGCTTCCGTAATGATTTGACTCTGTGCTTCAGTAAAGGCTTGTTCTGCTTATCCTAATTCTGGATTTATTTTGTAAGCATGCACTACAAAGGCATATATTCATTGGTGATTTTATATCCCCAATGAAAAAATGTGCCTGTATTCTGATAATTTTGTAATTATGACTGTCACTAAAGATCTGTTACTACAATTTCACGCATGCTAAACTAGATCCTGGAAGGGATCCTTCCTTGTGCAGGGATCCCATTGAAATTTGGTAGAACATTGCCTTTAGCATGGCTGTAAAGCTTCCATTCTGTGCAGTTTGGATGAATGTATAATAAAGACATTTAAAACATGGCTAATTAAAATTCAGAAGTGTTCATACAGAAATGCAATTATGTCTATGTAATATTTCCTCCAGTTGTGCAAGATATGTTAAAATTAAATCAGAGGAAGGAAAAAACCTGATTTGTGTATTCCTAGCTATCAAATCGTAAGAGGAAAGAGAAAAGCCTGAAGCAATGGTAAATGATTTATGATTGAAGAGGTGTTTCATTAACCCCTCTTCCCCAACCACACACAGATAAAACAAATAATTGCTGTAAGAATGCTTTAATTATTCAGTCTATTAAAATCCCTGTCTTGTTTGCTTAATTTTGTAATAGCAACAAATGCTGCTTTTCAATGTCTTCAACATTATTCTTTCAAGATCCTGTTTCACTAGGGGGAAAAAATCCCCACTTATCACTCACCTTACTTATCAAGTTTGGAAAGACTTACGCATGGATTTGGCTATAGAGAAGTAGTAGTTTTATGTCTCATTAACTCCATGGGATTGCTCACAATGCACGGCATTAAACACGCACATAAGTTATTGTGAGACCGAGGTTTAAAGAGGCTTGATCTTTTAGATTAGCTTTGTGGTTTTTCACTTCCTTGCTCTCTTTAGCAGCATTTCTCTTTATTAACAAACTCACTGGCTAAGTTACATTAATAAAAGCAACTCTGTAGTGAAGCTCCCACCCACTGATCTTTAGCTATTGATCTGCCTTTCCCTTTCAAGCACTAATGCACTATCCCTTGTGGTTTGTGACAGGCTGCAACAACTCACTGCAGATGGTAAAACAGATTCTTAAATATTGATTGGCTCTGCTTTTAAAAGCCATACTCTCTAGAGGTATTGATGAGAAGCCTAGTTTTAATATTGTGTCATTGGATAAAGGAATGCTTTATGGTAGGTGGTATTTCAGTGTGTGGTGTGGAGGTAACTTCAGAAGCTTGCTTTTACTCAATGAAGACGATGTGTAAGTGACCAGGGCACGAGGAGAGATGCTCTCTAAATTATAAAAAAACAAATAGAAAATTGACATACAAAAAGATACTGCTTTTTCAGTTTAAAACAGTATAAGCAAATACAGGCTATGGTAATATCAAATGCTAAATAGTGTGTTTAGTTGTTTTACTGTATAAGTCATGAAGTATATTGTGTTTTAGATTGCTTATGAACGTAGAATCAAAAATTTCTACACTTGTAGAACCCTTTAAATTAGTGGAGACCATGAAGGCAGGATTGTCACGTTAGCAGAACGTCCTGATCTTGGAAGAAAATTTCTGAAGGAGGTGAATGTAAGAGCGGATTGGCTTAATAGAAAAACAGTAAAACATTCAGAGATAGTGAAAGATAAGTAAATAGTAATAGTAAATCAAACAAGTATCATAAATAATGAAGGTAAAAGGCATGAATGGACATGAATTTCAAAGAGAGCTTTGCAGTTGGTCTTGATTCACTTAGAGTGAACTCAGGAACTCTTTTGTAATGAAATCCTAAAGTGTATTTTAACAGTGCATAATAATGACTATACCCGGGAGAACAGAGGTCCTTCTAGCCCAGTATTCTGGCTCTGATAGTGGGCAGTAGCGATGTTAACAGGAAATACAAGAACAGAGCAAATGTATAATTTTTAGCCTCTGCACTTTGCAGTTGGAAACTTGGGGTTCATAGACTTTAACGAGAGTGAACTTACTGCATTTAACAATACTCAAATGCATGTTTGTGGGGTTTTTTTCTTGAACTTGTGCAGTTACTTTTGAACATGTGTATAGTTTTTACTATTGGCAATATCTTTCAGTAAAGTCTTTAGCAGCTTAATTAGGAATAGGATGAAGAACCATCCGCTCTGTGCTTACCCTTTCCTAGTTTCACTTGATGACCCCTATTTGTTGATTGGAAGAGACAGTGTACAAAGTGAACTGTCGTTCCCTATTCATCCTTTCCATGCCACTTTTAATCACAAACCCCTCAGTCTTTCCTAGGCTGAGGCACCCCAGTCTATTTAGTCGCTCCCTGCATGGAAGTCATTTGATACTTGTGGTTGTTGTTATTGCCCATTTTTGTGTCTTCTTGAGACCTCTACCACATTAGAGATAAGACCAAAACTTCACATAGTTCAAGATGTGAGCACATCTTGAATTAAATGGCACACACACACCCCACCCCACCCCATGCTTTCTGTATTGAACGATATGAACAACTATCATGGAGTTGAAAAAATGAATGTGATTAGTATTTTTATATAAATTCAGTGATATTTAGGGTTTTTATACTAAACCTTATGGAATATGTGTGGTGGAGCAAATCACAGCTGTCCTCGGGGATGGTGCTAATTTACCATCTAAACGTATTAGAGTGCAGTTGAATTGTAGGATTTTTAGCTTAGGATCATGTTTTGTGAGAAATATTTGATTAGTATAGCCATGTATTTCAGGAAAAAAAGTTTAGAAGTGTTTATGTAGCAGCTATAAGGAGAGCATATTGGTTTTGTTCCTTTTGCAAGTTGCTGTGGCTGGTCTGTCAAGATGGGTGAAATTCCATACATTTCCAAGTACTGTTTTCTAGTAGGTTTTATTCAGGTATCACAGCCATTTTCATTTGGGATCTAAAATAAAAGAGAGACTTAAATTAGAGGATAATTTTTTTGGCTTGGAACATCTGTTTTCTGTTTTCATGAAATTTAAAGCCCGCTGGGAGTTTACCTGATCCACTACTAGTATTTCACATCCAGTTGAAATACACCTGTTGTGTGTGTACCTGTATAACTCAGAGGTTGTCTGTAGTAAGTCCTTAATTCAGCCTAGCTGCAGACTCTTTGCATGCTTGGATAATAAAAAAGAAAATTATTTTCCCTCTCTCGTTCTAGCATTTTTGCTGACTGACCTCTACAGTCCTCTCCCTCCTCATTAACCCCACTGCCTCTTTTTCCAGTGTTGCCAAAACTGTCTTCACCCATTTGTAGCTGTGACCCTTGAACAGGAATCCAATGATTTTCTGCACCCATTTTTGGTCTTCGGAGGGAGGGAGAGAGTTATTTCATGGTGCAGGATTTCCTAGAACTGAAATCTAAGTAACAACACTTAAATGCTATAAAACCAGAAGTTTTCAGGACAGGAAACTGTAAGCCATATCCTAGAAAGAAAGCTTTAATAAGATATTATTTGTTCAGACATAGAAAGAAAATAGCTTTGTTTTTCTGCTATAGGGAATGACTATTTAAAACTGCTTACAATTTTATCCTATGAATGATGGAATTTCTTACCAAATCTGTGGAGCTGATAAACTTTCATCTTCAAGTTTTCCCTGGTTTGGTTTTTGTTTCCCCCTAGATAATCACAGATTCTACAATATATGTAAGCATCATTCATCTTTGCTTTTCTTGTTAAATATATTTGGCTTTGTAATAGCAAAAAGTTGGGTTTATCCATAGTTCTGCTATTGGTCAGCAGTAACAGAAATTTTCAAGGTTCATACCTTTATGCCTTAAGGAGTACACAGTGTTAGCATCAAGAGGCTTCTTCCTTGCTAATTCTCGGTTTCTCTTTGTTTTGTTTACTGATATTTAACAGTAGACCCTTGCAGTTATCATGAAGTGCTCAGACCACAATAACAAAATTTTACCAAAGTTTGTACGCTGTTTTGCTCTCTTAAAAGCAATGAAAGATTTTTTTAACTGAATAATTCACTTACAAATTCTGACTGAAAGTGAAAAGTAGCTCCAGATAAACTTTCATTATTTTAGGTAGCTTTTCTAACCCCTGCCCCGTATTACCTCAGATACTGTTACTGCTTTCCCTTTAAATAGATAATTCTTTTTTCTGTTTTTAAAAAAATTACTTGTGTTTGTATTTTGGAACTATTTGTCTTGCAACACTGCTGCAGGTGCTTGTGTTTTTACTTCATCCAGGCAAAAGTGTGAAGGTAAGAGGAAAAGAAGTGGAAGGAATGTTGAAAATTCAGCTGAGGAATTCCTGAAGGCCCTATATTATAATGCAGAGATTCCTGCATACTCCTTGTTTCGATGATTTTGGGAGGCATACAGGATTTTGTATGCTGTATTGGATTGTGACACTGCACCCACCATATGAGCCATTTTTAGCACTATGATTATTTTTTAAAGTTCACATATACCAGAATTTACACCCTGCAATGATTAAAGCTCTGCCCAGCAAATAAAATATTAATTTTCCGTGGTTCTGGCATCTGGAGAATACCAATGACTCCATAAAAAAATGTGCATCTTTGGAGATAGGACAGCGAAAGAGAAAAACCTTTTAGGTGAACCTTGGGGTTTATGTTTTATGAGGCTGAGTTATTCTTGGCTATTGTTGGGGTAATTGTTAGTTACATTCTACTCACTGTTTTTCGGTGGAGTGCACACAGTAATGCTGTTTGATTTATCACTTTCCTGTGTTCTTAGCTGTTCAATATCCCTCTTTCACAATTACATATTAGAGAAACTGGAATATCATACAGCAGTGAAAGGTAGCTCGCAAAGCTGAAGAGGAAGGCAGTATCGGTGGCTACCAGGTCTCTCTCCAGACCATTATAGTGGGATTTCAAAGCATGCCCTCACCCTCACGGCCCTTGCAGTTTGTGTGGTGTTGAGTGGAGTGAGACATTCCAGTCTCCTCATTATCAGATTTTTTTGGCAATTAATGTAAAACTGAGAAACAGCATGTATAAGAAAGGTTACACTCACATGCGTAGCTCTAAATTTTGTCAATCATTAGTTCTTGTTTAGAAATGAATTTGAAGATTAGTTTGGGTGGGGTGTTTTTGTGTTTTGTTTTTTTTTAATTGGATGTGTCTTGTCCAAAATGTATAGCTTTCAAGTTTGTGGAATCACAGCAATATTAAAGTAAGTGGGAAGTTGCAGTGGCAGCAGCTATGACACCCAGAGTGCAGCTCACTGACTTGAGAGCCACAGCGGTGTTAGTGGGAAGCGTGTACGCCACAAGCTTCTTAGCTACTGCCCAACATCTGCTTTTGTTTGGCTAGTGTCTAGACGGGAAGCTGAGTGAGATGGACCTTCCCACCCATTCTAGCTGTTCCTGGCCTTTTTTTTTTAACTTTAGACATCTGCATATATATCTGCGTCATAAATGCACACCTTAGAGATGCCTTTTCTGTCCTACTGATTCTAAGGGGAGTCTCTATGTCTACATTAGATTAGAAAAATTCAAGCAACACTGAAAAAAAATTTTTTACAAGATGTGAGAGTTTATTTTTCAGCAGATGGCAGTTCCTTTTGAGAAAGAAGCAGCATATTTTTATGCTGATGATTTTCTTCAAAATTTAGGAAAACAGTGCTCTGGCAAGTATCCTTCATACAATCCATCCTTCTTTCTGAAGTCTGGACTTCTTTGAAACACTACCCTGTTTTCTAACTTGTGAGCAGGAAGCTGCACAGAAACGGGCTGAGGATTTTTATTTCCCTAAGCAGACTTCCCAGCTTATCCATGTATCTCCTAATGGAGTAAGGGGTGGGAATGATGTCTTCCTTGAAGGCTTCTCTCCAGCACTAGCTGTACTCAGAGATATGCTGTTTCCCTCTGTAATCCCATGGTATTTCTCTGTTCTGTAGTGCTATTGTCAAGGTCATATCTAAATCTAGCAGTGTCAGGTGAAAGCTCAGCACACCCCACCATTTGCAACTCCTGTGTTCCATTAGTTTGCAACTAGACAGGTAGCTTTGTGTCTTTGATAAAATTAGTACTGTGAAGATTATCAAGAACATGGTTTTCAAGAAACTTAAATACCCTTCTTCATGGCAAAAGTTGGTTATTAAGAAGTTAGTCAAGAAATTAGTCAAATAGTATGATGAATTTGTAACCTAATCTCAATAAAGTTCTGATCCCAAGTCCTGATCAAACAAGTTTTATTTCAATATAGAAAAGTAGGCTAGATTTCAGGTCTCCTGGTTTGAGTGCTGATTGCCCCCTGGCATAAGAGCAGCCTCCAAAAGCAAAGTCTAAACTGTAATGAACAGAAAATGTGTTTCCAGTGCAGGCTGGCAAACCTGGTTTTGTGAACAGTGGGCTAGTACATGTTTTCTCCTATAAGCTTGAAGAGGCCAGGGTTGAATTTGAATTGCTTGTCCAAACTGAACTCCAAGTCACGTGTCTGTCACTGCTGTTCAGTCACCAATTACTCAACTTGTATTAGAAACTGAATGAAGGTTATGCTTTCTTGCAGTGTATCCATAACCTTATGTTGATGCTAAACCAGAAATAGCTAAGGCCCAAGAACGCTGTGTCTCACCTTCATTTTCTGAGCCCAATGCCTTGTTTTGGTTGCTCAGGCATATGTTGCTAAGCTTTCTCTAGCACTGGGAACTGCTGGTAATTTCCTGTAACAATTTTCCTGTCCTGGTTATACTGACTATAGGAGCTATATGCAAAAAATTGCTGCTACTAATTATTTCTACTAGTCTATTTTTCTGTAGTGATATGAAGGTTTCATGCCTGCATTGGTTTCTGCAGTTAATTGACCTAAGTCTTTCTAATACTTACTGTGGTAAGGATGGAAAAGCAACAAACCGTGCAGATAAAGGATTAAATAGTTTAATCTCATTAATTAACAAAATACAGAGTATCCAGGTGCAAATATTACTCTTCTAATCATGGGAACAAGACACATAGATCCAAGAAGATATATCTCAGCTATAAATGAAGGTGTAGTTCAGTTAGGGTGGTGGTGCGCTTTTTTTTTTTTTCCTTTCCTTATTTTAATAGCAACTTCACATCATAATTAGGAGGATGAAATTCATGCCAGCCAAGAACATAGTTTGGACAGATTAAGGGGAAGAGGTATAAGAAACGATAATTGCTTTGTGCTCATCAGAATTCTGTTGAAAATCTGACAGGATAATTACAAAATACCTGCTTTGCAGAATGTCTAGGCAAATTTTTGAAGAGCTATTTAAAGTTGTTCGTTTACAATCTGTCTGAAAAGAAAAGTTTTTTTCACCCTTTTTGAAGTAGTTCATTACCATTTAGATGTGTGGTACATGTTCAAATATAGACCTTATTCTCATGTGCACGCCTGGCTGCATTCTACTGCCCACCCCCAAAGAAAATTGCCTGTAATTTTTTGCATTACCCCACTTACTTCGCCCACATGCTCACCCTTAACTTTCAGTAGAACATTATTTCACCTGATGGAAACTGTAACCTTGTTGCTTTCAACAGTCTGAATCATAGTCATAGATAAATTAATTGAGAGAGGAATGTTCCAGTGGACTACACAAAAACTCTGTTTTGACTGACAGTAAAAAGTTGTTCTACTTTCAGCACATTTTCATGTCTCATATCATAGCTTTTCTTCACCTGCTTTTGAAACTTGAAAATGACACTCACCAAATTGCCAGTTTTCAAAGAATATTCTAGACACGGGTGCCAAAACCCTACTGATTTTGCTGAGAACTGAAAGACTCAGAAAGCCTGACTTTCTACTGAGGTTCACCATATAAAGTCATTTGGAACACGGGGCCACAGATACCTGCAAGAGAACAACAGAGGTGCTCTAGGCACCTGGTAGGCAGGGCTAGAGTAAATGCTGGCTTTCTGGGGAAGAATGAAGAGAACTTGGTGATTAGTGGACTTGCAGCAGATGAAGTAGAGCACACTAATACCAGATTTTTTGAGTTCCTGCAATTCAATGTGAGTTATCCAGTATCATTAGTATGTGCAATTGAACAGGGATGACCAGTCTCCCAGCTACAGGAGCTGGAGTTCCCTGTATGGAAGTACTGTAAGCAGTATTTCACCAGCACAGACAATGAGGTTAGTGCTTTCCAGAAATTTCAGCAACTGCATATCAGCTAAGTAGTTCATGTGTCCACATGGTAAATCACTGTCTATTTTCTGCTGACCTCAGGAAGAGGTAATCACAATTTGCAGTTGCTTTTCAGAATTCGCGTGTTTAGTCTCAGACGCCTTCAGACATGACCAGTGAGTAGCCTGCAGACTGGCCAGCTGGTTCTGGCAAGCAGGGCAGGCTTTGAGTTAGCACTTCTCCTGGGAATGCCAAAACTGTTGTGAGACCACGTGTACGCCTTTTGTGTGACAGGGTCTTGTGGTTTAACCCCAGCCAGCAACTAAGTACCATGCAGCCACTTGCTCACTCCCCCCTGCCCCAAACCCCCAGAGGGATGGGGAGGAGATCTGGCAAAAAGGCAAAACTTGTGGGTTGACTTAAGTAAAGATTAATAAATAAAATAAAATAAAACACAATAGTAATAACATCAATTGTAATGGAAAGGAGAAAGAGGGAGAAAGAGGAATAAAATCCAAAAGGAAAAAAAAGAGCAAGTAATGCACAATAAAACTGCTCACCATCTGCTGACTGATGTCCAGCCAGTCCCCGAGCAGCAATCGGCAGCCCCTGGACAGCTCGTCCCAGTTTATATACTGAGCATGCCATCCCATGGTACAGAATATCTCTGGCTAGTTTGGGTCACCTGTCCTGGCCGTGTCCCCTCCCAACTTCTTGTGTCCATCCAGCCCTCTCACTGGCAGGGCCTGAAAACCTGAAAAGTCTTTGACTTGGTATAAACAGTACCTAGCAACAACTCAAAACAATAGCACGTTATCAATATTATTCACATACTAAATCCAAAACACAGCACTGTACCAGCTACTAAGAAGAAAATTAACTGTATCCCAGCTGAAACCAGGGCATAGGGACACCTGAATTTCGGTTGTAAGGGAACAGGATGTGCAGCCCTCAGAAGGGATGACCGTAGGTGAAACGCCTTGCTGTAGGTAGCTGTAGTCAACTAACTGGTGTATTGACATAATTGCCCAAGGTGATGTTTTGGGCCCTTAGCTGTAAGGTTAATATTTAAAGTTTACAGTTTGTATTTTTATGTAAAGATCATAGAATCATAGGATCATTTAGGTTGGAAAAGACGTTTGAGATCATCAAGTCCTACTGTTAATCGAGGGCTGCCAAGGCCACCACTAAAGCATGTCCCTAAGCACTGCATCTGCATGTTTTTTTGAAAACCTCCAGGGCGTGTGATTCAATGATTCAACCACCTTCCTGCTCAGCAATTTTTTCCTAATATCCAGTCTAAACTTCCCCTGGTGTAACTTGAGGCTGTTTCTTCTTGTCCTGTCACTTGTTATCTTGGAGAAGAGACCTACTCCCACCTGCCTAACACCTCCTTTCTGGTAGTTGTATGGAGCAGTAAGGTCTCCCCAAGCCTCCTTTTCTCCAAGCTAAACAACTCTGGTTCCCTCAGCTGCTCCTCAAAAGACTTGTGCTCTAGATCCTCCACCAGCTTTGTTGCCCTTCTCTGGACACCCTCCAGCACCTCAGTGTCTTGTGAAGGACCCAAAACTGAACACAGTATTTGAGGTGCAGCCTCATCCGTGCCAAGTACAGGGGGATAATCACTGCCCTGATCCTACTGGCCACATTGTTGCAGATAGAAGCCAGGATGCTGTTGGCCTTCTTGGCCACCTGGGCACACTGCTGGTTCATATGCAGCTGGCTGTTGACCAGCACCCCCAGGCCCTTTCCCTCCAGGCATCTTTCCAGTCACTCTTCCCCAAGCCCATAGCACTGTGTGGGGTTGGTGTGACCCAAGGGCAGGACCCGGCACTGAGCCTTGTTGAACCACACACAGTTGGCCTTGGCCCATCAGTCCATTCTGTCCAGATCCCTCTGTAGAGCCTCCTGCCCTTGAGCAGATCAACACTCCCCCCCAGCTTGATGTCATCTGCAAACTGAGTGAGGGTGCACTTGATTCCCTCATCCAGATCATTGATAAATGATACAACAGAACTGGCCTCAGCACTGAGCCCTGGGGAACGCCACCTGTGACTGGCCAACAGCTGGATATAACTCCATTCACCACCACTCTGGGCTCAGCTGTCCAGCCAGCTTTTAACCCAGCATAGAGTCCACCCATCAGAGCCATGAGCAGCCAGTTTCTCCAGGAGAATGCTGTGGGAGACGGTGTCAAAGGCTGTATTAAAGTCCAGGTAGACAATATCCACAGATCTTCCCTCATCTACTAAGTAGGTCTTCTTGTTGTAAAAGGAGATCAAGTTTGTCAAGCAGGACCTGCCCTTCATAAACTCGCGTGACTGTGTCTAACCTCCTGGCTGTCCTGCACATGCCATGTGATGGCACTCAGGCTGATCTGCTCCATAACCTTCCCTAACACCGAGGTCAGGCTGACAGGCCTGTAGTTCACCTGATCCTCCCTGAAGCCCTTCTTGTAGGTGGGCGTCACATTGGCTGACCTCCAGTCCTCTGGGACCTCCCCAGTTAGCCAGGACTGCTGGTAAATGATGAAGAAAATGATGGAGGTAAAAGAGTAAATTAAGTGCTGGGCATATAATTAATTCTATATGGTATTCCTTGGTATACTGAATTACATGTTTCACAAAAATGCACAGTTCAGATTGTACAGCAGAGCATTTTTTTAATAGAATTCTGATTTATCTCTTGCTTCTCTTTCTTTGAACAGTTTATGAAGAACCAGAAGACCCCAGTAACAGATCATTTTTTTCAGAAATTATCTCTTCAGTGTCAGATGTCAAATTCAGTCACAGTGGTAGATACATGCTAACAAGAGATTACCTCACTGTCAAGGTTTGGGATCTGAACATGGAAACAAAGCCTGTAGAAACATACCAGGTAGGTATCTCCTACGTCGTGAAATGCAGCCATATAAAAGCCTCTCACTGTTCAAAACCTGAGTATTTTCCTAAACTTCTCATTACTTGTTCTAAGAAGCAGCTAGCTGAGAGCTGCTGATCAAGGTGGTTAAAATCCTCAGAGTAGCGTCCTTGTAGTTGGGCAGTTTCAGCACTAGTAAGGAAGTGTAAGGCCTGAGGAGTCAGAGCAATGCTCACTGTGGATTTGGCCTGTGAAAGAAATGATTCTTCTAATAAAGGAAATCATCTCTTCGCTTTGGCATCTGTTTTCAAGTGATGTACGCACTATTAACATTTGAAAGAAACTGAGGAAAGGATTTTGTGTATTGCTTAGCATTCTGCTCTTGCTGGGACTGCTGAAAGTTTACACCTTTGCTACTGCAGGACTTTTTAAAAAAAACTTCATCTATGTGTTTCTCTGTGCCTAGTTCTAGAAGCAATTTGTGTTAAACCTTGACATCACTACTGACACAGCAGTTTGGGAATGCCAGACAAACACATCTGGTTGCCTGAATTCATTGTGAAATTATCCAGACAAAATGCCGGTGGCTCCAGCCAGCGCTGAGTTTGTACTCTGACATCTGTTCTGTTTGGCAGTAGAGGGCTGAGCTTACATTTTTTGACTCTGCCTTGAAGAGGGAAGATATGTCTGTGACACAGAAACCGCTTGTTATGAAAATGCAATGAGAAAAAAACTGTTAAGCTACCTACAGAAGAGTATGCAAAGTAGGAAAAACGCCATTTCATCTGGCTTGTACTGCTTGCTTAGAGACAGTCCTGCGAGCGACAGTGCTGGAACAATCCCTTCTTTTCTGTGTCTGCATAATGGCAGGTGGGGTAGAGTAATTCACAGTAACTATAATAAAGATTAGTTTTAAAATAACACGTAATGAGAGTTTGGTAGCCTGTCTTGTCAAAACAACCATAATTTTACATTGATAATATTGGAGGTATTTATTAGCGAGTGTTTAGTACACAAAGCAGGCCCCAGTGTTTTCCAATGCACCATTTACATTTCAGTGGATACTCTTCAGTGTGTCTCCTGTTAGCGCTGGAAAGTCTGAGCCTGTATACCTTTAAGGCTACAGAATTGGTTTTGCTCTGAAAATGGCAATACTTATAACACCATTGTGTTGATGTGCTGTGTGAAAATGGAGTGGGAGGGTGAGAGCGAGACTGTGTTTTATATAACAGAATCATATCTCAGATTTTGGGAGCTTAGGTAATATATTACTTTATACTTATGCTAATGGAGTAGGCAGCCATGTCTCTGGAGAGGAATAGCTGGTCAGGCCAACCTGTTTGTCTTGATTATGACATCTGCTTTTATTTCCTCATGTAGGTAGCTGTGAAACAAGCTGGCCACCTTTAAATCAGTCTGACACCCAACAGTAGGGCTAGTTAAAAGAGTTCTATTTCTCCAACCTGAGATGGGAAAAATGAGTATAACGTAGAATTTTCAGTACTAATTATTGCAATCAGAAGCTTATAGAAAAAATAAAAAAAAGGACTGCAACAATAAAACCCCTGCAAATTTAACAGTGGTTTTGCTGTCTTACTTTAACCTATGGATTGCCTTTAATTTTCAAATATTTATAGAGCGCCTAATAAAGAGTATACAGATGTATTGCTGAGTTTTCCAGCAGACTAAAGGAGAATCAGGAACTCAGGGGCCTTAGGAAGCCAATAGCACAGGACTCCGTAGGATTCACATGGTCCAGCTGCTTTGGGCAACTTGCATGTTTTTCAGCGGCAGACAGTAGAGAATTCTGTTCTTAAGAAAAGCTTGTTTAAATTACTGTTTTGAATTATTTGTCTTGGGGTATCTCTCACATGTCTAAGTCTCATATATAAATGTAGAAATCTCTCAAGAAGTTTTTTGTGGTGGATCACCCAAAAGCAACAGATAAGACTAACATTTTCAGTTTTGTATCCACATAATTATGATAACATGTATGTAATTAAAAGATTAAAAGATATTTATTAAAAGTGAATTTCTCATTTCATCCACTGCATGCTAGCCACTTAGATATTGTCTAGCTGTGGGACTTGTGAAGAGGGTCACAACAGGTGATGTCCCCACAGGGTTGTAAGGAAGAGCAAAATCTGTAACTGTATTGCTTCATTATCAGGTTACAATTTCAGTATCACAAAGCCCATTGAATTCCTCATGCAAGTTCTTTTTCTTATCGATGCTATGGCTAAAATAATGCTATTGCATACAGCAGCTGTTGCAGCCTTGCTGAAACACATTATCTGCTGACTATGATTCAATATAGTTTTCTCCTGTTTGTGCTAATAAAGGAAAAAGGGCAGAGTATGGTGCAGTGGACAGCACTAAAAGAGCAATACAGTGGAATGGCCGGTGCTTAAATGTTGCAAGGCCTAACAGGATACTCTTCTGATGCTGCCAGATGAATTGCCCCAGCAGAACCATACCAGCAGCAACCAGAGGTGAACACCTTCATAGCTAATAATAGCTTGATCCACTTCTAGCAGGGTCTTTTCCATAGGGATTTGGACTAATATGTCCCTTACCAGTGCAATTCCTGATTGTTACTATTCAGTCCCTGTACAATAGCTCCCTGCATAGGCATGTTGCTGTGTTAGTCTGAAGCATGTAATTACTAGATAATTCCATGAAGATCTGACCTAAAACAGTGCAGAGGAAAAAAGGAGGATGCCTTTTGTAATTAGTTAGCAATGAATTTGGTTTGCATTCAAGCACTATTCTTATGTGATAAGAATAATATGTAACACACAAGGAAAGTCTAATTTTACCCTCAATTGGTAGCAGCAGTTGAACATGCAAACAAGGTGAAAATTAAATGTTTCTTCTGGTTAGTTTTACATAGTGACTCTGATAGTCTGAATGGGTTCAAATGTGGTAATGTCATGGTTTAACCCCAGCCGGAAACTGAATACCCTGCAGCCTTTTGCTCACTCCCTCCTCCCTGCCCTGCAGCGGGATGGGGAGGAGAGTCAGAAAAAGGTAAAACTCGTGGGTTGAGATAAAAACAATTTTATAACTGAAATAGAATAACATATAATAATAATAACAAGAACAATTGTAATGAAAATGAGAAAGAGGGGGAGAGGAATAAAATCCAAAAGGAACGAAAGAGCAAGTGATGCATGGTACAATTGCAGTCCCTGAGCACTGATAGGCCAGCCCTGGCAACTCTCCCGGTTTATATACTGAGCATGGAGTTCTGTGGTATGGAACACCCCTCTAGATTGGGTCACCTGTCCGGGCTGTGTCCCCTCCCAACTTCTTGTGCCCCTTCAGCTGTCTCACTGGCAGGGCCTGACAAACTGAAAAGTCTTTGACTTAGTATAAACAGTACC
Organism: Falco rusticolus; assembly: GCF_015220075.1. NCBI lineage: Eukaryota > Metazoa > Chordata > Aves > Falconiformes > Falconidae > Falco > Falco rusticolus. The sequence goes on along the minus strand of NC_051187.1, from coordinate 75,967,403 downwards.
TAGCAACAACTCAAAAAATAGCACGTTATCATTATTATTCACATACTAAATCCAAAACACAGCATTGTACCAGCTACTGAAAAGAAAATTAACTGTATCCCAGCTGAAACCAGGACAGGTAATCAAAGGGTCCACAAGAAGAGGAAGCTGGTTGTCCAAGGCAGTAGTGCAAGTCTGCAGAAAGTCACGAAAAAGGAGCTGAGATGTTGATGAGATCAGTAAGAAATCTGAGAGTGGAACTGCAAAATGCTTTTTGACAGAGCTGATCGGAAGGCACGGTGCCAAGCTCTGGATTTGGACACACTTTGCAAAGGGTGTATGCATGACAGTGGTCATGACAGATGGCTGCTGGAAATGTTAGCAAGAGGAAGACCTAGAAATGACAGTCAATGAGGCAAATGCGATCTGCTTCCTTCTTCTGCCTTAACCAACCTTTCTATTTCTTCCAAGCATTGGGAGCTCCCAAAGATGATAAAGAACTCCAGTTCTGTAATAAGTTACACTGCTGACATAAAAAGGCTTTAAGTAAAGACAAAATGAAAGGATTTAGTTACAGAGGGTGCAAGAAACTGCATCAGTACTGAAAGGGTTCTGACCTGTTACTCACCATGAGGGTAAATGCATTTAATTGTGAAATGTTTTATCTGCATCTACCATTTGCCTATTATTTGCTTTATGAGATATTATCTGTTTATATACAGCTCAGTGTTCATCATCTATTAATGAAAATTGATCCATAAACAAAAATTAATAATCCGTAATAACCATGTGTTACAAATATTCTTAGGATACAATTTGGCTATTGAAAATGGGTTAAAGAAAATGTAAGTGAAAGGTTATTGTCCCTCGTCTGGTCTTGATATAGTTATCTTACTAGAAGAAATGTTTACGCCTTCAGGCCAGAGGAGAGTGCTGAGCATCCATGAGCAGGAACAGTCTCCCTGGACTTGCAAGAACCAGTACCTCTGTATGCCAGAGCAAAATTATGCCCCTTGGCTATGGGATTGGTATATGTGCTCTGAGAGGCCATCTACATGTCTTTGTTTTCCAGTTTCTTCAACAGCTAGAAGAAAACATCAGGAGTGAAAGTGCATTGGTAAATTCATCTAGGCAGGGATTTTCTAGTTCATTATTTCTTTGTGGAATGAAACCAATCATCCAGAAGGAAAACTAATCAAATTCTGCAAAAAATTGAAATAGTTTGCATGAGATCTGTCTCTTTATAAGGACCCTTGTTCAGCAGAGATGTGCGGCCCAGGGGAGGGGTCTTTTGCAGGTCAGTCTCACTTTTCAAATATGTAAGTGAGAATTTACACTGTTGTTTTCAAGTCTCAGCCAAATTTGGGATATCTTTTGGCTAAATTGGTGTTCTAATTTGCAGCATGTGCAACTACAACCTTGTACTGTATTTGGCTTCTGAAATACCTTATCCAAATATATGTAATAACATACACTGAGTTCTTTTAATACAGCCAGGTTCTTTTTGCCATAAGTAAGAGTCCACTTATCTTGGAATATGACATTTTTGTTGCTATTTAAATTAGATTTCTTGCACATTAATTAGCACATCTAGGGTATCAGCTGGTGAAATGTCTTCGGGAATTAGGCTAGCACTGAGAAAATCACCCAAGCAGGAAACAAATATGTTGAAGAGGGGTGGTCTGCAGCCTGCTGAGGGTGGTATGCTTCATGCTTTCCTGCAACAATAATTCTCTAGCACCTGGTTAATTGGACTGTGGAAAAGTACAGATAGAATCTTTAAACACAGTATCTTCAGCAAAGCTACCAATCTGTGCAGCATATTTTGTAAGGGAATGTGGGAGATAAAGCCGAGAGTGGGGGGCTGGTTGTGGAGTTTTATATTCTGTTTTATTTCAAGAATAACAACAGTTATTTTCTTTGAAACAGGTCCATGATTACCTTAGGAGCAAGTTGTGTTCCCTTTATGAGAATGACTGCATCTTTGATAAGTTTGAATGTGCATGGAATGGATCAGACAGGTAATCCATCCTTATGTCCATTGCCATCTTTATTTAGCAAAAAATCTCCTATATATTATGGGGAACAATCAGAAAGTAAAGTGTTACACATGGTTATTTTCCACATCAATTTACATCTTCACATACCAGTGTTCAAGTTGATAAAAGGTGTTTGGATATTGGTGCAGTTGTGTCTCTGACCTCCTTAGACATGATGTATACCTTTGTTGATCTTGGCTCATGCCTTAAGGGAAAAAAAAACCTTTAAAGTCTGTCCATTTTTAATAAATCATAAGTAGGCTGCAAAAGTTAAAAAGAATGCTGCCAACTCACACAGCCTCACCAACATAATAAGGAAGCTTGTGTGATCCTGTATTTACACATGAGCTGCCTCAGAAATTCGGTTCATTTACTGGAAACAGGGAGTGAGGAAAGGAGTCACAGGCACCCACTGACTCTCTGCAAACTGCTGCCAAATGACAGTTTCTTCTGATACTTACCTCCACCAGAGCTGTCCCTTTCCCTATGCACTGAGGGAGAGGTCCTTGTTTTTATCTTGGACATGGTATCTTCTTGAATATTTTAATGAGAAATATTGGCACAAGTCAGAGTGTGAGTTAAGATGCAATATGCTAATGCAATAACATTAGGAAATGGTGGCACTACTTTGGGGAGCAGGAATATTGTACAGGAAGAACTGAGCAGCCAAGAGGACTGGAATAATAAAAATGGATGAAAGCCAGGAGTATAATGCAAGGTGAGCATTTTAGTTAACAGAAAACACAAACCTTCATCTTATCAGTTGAAAACAACTCACAGGGACGCTCATATGCTAGGTGACTGTGGAAGGGATTAGCAGTCTACAAAACCCATGTGAAAGAGAGCACAGGAGCCAATTTTGAATGGCACTCAGTGACGCCTGGCTCAGCAGAGCTAGGAGCCACGAGGCAAAAGTTTGGCATTCACTGAAAGCCTGGAACTGGGCCTTCAGCTCACTTAGTCTTTCATTTGGGAACGAGAAAAATGGTCTATCTCATTGTATTTGAAGCAGGCTGGCCTGCCCTGCACTGGGCAAGGACTAGGAAACAGAGTGTGGGGCAGCTGTGAAAGAGGCAGATATGATCCTTGAATGGGCAAGGCTGGGATATCCAGCAGAGAAAGGAGTAGTGGTGACGTTATGTTAGGGTCTTTCTCAAAGGCCTTTGGATTGCAGTTACGTATTTCTTGTCCCTCATCTCCAAGGCAGATGAACTAGTTGGTGAAATGGACAGCTGATATAAAGAGGCAAGAGGGCAGGAGTTTGGTTTTGATCAGCTTGGCAAAAGAGAAGCCAAGATTATATTGCTTCTAGTAAGTATATCAAGGAGGTACACACAGGGAGGAAGGGGATGTAGCTGAGATAAATCTGAATTATAACGACACAACAGCAAATAGGTATTGAGTAACAACAGGTAATTATAGCCTAGAAATTAGAGGTAGTTCATACCTGTCCACACGGAGACTGTGGAGCAGTCTTCCCATTCTGGACATGTAAGAAGCCCAACTGTTTTGATGATGGTTCTCAGGAAATTTATGTAAGTAGTTATATGGAACACTGGTTAAAACGACAAGTGTTTGAACTTGGAAGTGCAGAACAAGTTCTCTTCCAGTCCTGTGCCCCACAAATGCAGATAAAGTGTAATGCCGTACACTGTGCGAGGGGTATCTTCTCTTGGGACTACTTTGCTTAGTTCCTGTACCTGCCCAATGGAGAGATTCTGTCTTTTCTAAGAAATAAAACTTCTACCTTGTATTGCTTATTATGCAAATGAAACTACATCCCTTATCTCTGTTCACTGTGTGCCAGGGTAATGTGTTTTCTGACAAGGATTAATTTAGCATTGAGTATCCCCTGTGATGCAAACTCCTGGCCATTTAAAATGACATAGGTGGACCACACTGAGCAAAATATTTCCCAGGTTGCTATGACTGCAGCTTGGGCACCAGCTGATGTGGAAATGTCTTTGATATGGTCAGAAAGTGGGAATGACCACAGAAGTTTTAGTGGAAGATCTAGGTTTTGGGGCTTTTCTCTGAAGCTCCCAAACCCATACATAAATGGATGTTTTAGCAGAGGGTTTTCTCAGTAGGCTGGTTATGCTTGAGTTTGGTCCTACTAGAAACACTAAAATTAAAGCATTTCTTGGATATATGGGCAGTGCGGATCCCTGCCTAAATCTGGCACAGAAGAACAGCATAGTCAAATTATTTAGATATTGTGAAACTTTGACAGACATTCAGGGTTTTTCAGATGCTTTCAAACCATTTTGCTTATCCTTGCTGGGAGTTCCCAGTGCATGGTACAGGACGGACAGCCACTTGTTCCCAGGCTCAGTCCTTCTCCTGTAGTCAAATGAAGTGCTGCTATCTCTATTAGTGTCATAAGACCACTCTCTGGATAGTTGCGTGGTGATAATAAAAACATTATTCAGTATCAGGATTTAAAGTGAGTGTAATATTTTCGTTCCTACTTGACAGACCAGAAAGATCAATGCAGTGGGTAATTATTAAGTGGGAACATTAGATTGTGAGGACTTCACTGAGGCATTATTAGTTGTGCACAATTACCAAATCCATCACTAAACACAATACACTGCTCTCGATTGGAAGAAACTGTTGAGTAGAGTAGCTGGCAACATTTGACAAAAGATAAGGGTTCTCTTTAATTTAGTTCTTTCTTTCTGAGAGTCAAATGTATCAGCACTAATGTTCATCTTTTGATGAACTTTCACTCTTCTGAGCATCTTGCTTCTGCGTATGACAAGTATTGCATTGTTTTGCTACACAATACAAGGATTATTATTATTTTTTATTTATTTATTATTATTTAAATGAGATTTGGGAGCCAGTAACTCTTAAAGAACAGTTCATTTGAATAGTAAGGTAAATTAATTTGATCCTTTTGGTATGTATTTTTTAAAAAAGGTCTACTGCTAAAGGTAAGCAATGCCTGTTAACAATGGTACTCTTAAGAGATGCTGCAATACAGTATTGATATTGTTAATACATATACATAACAGTAATAACTGCAGTTCTAAACAAGTCATTTTTATCTTTTGCAGACTCTAAAGCTACAGTGACAATTTGAAGTGACAGGATTGTTCAGTTAAAAAAAGAAAGCACATTTATTGTTTAGGTGCAACTACTGTTTATTAATATTTGTCATTACTAAGGAGTTAATCTCGACTATGATAGAACCTGATGGTGAGGTTGTTTACAAAAAAAATCAATGTATGTGAGCTCTGATTAGAACGTGATTGATGCTCAGTTACTCCAATGAACAGGAACTAATACAATCAGACAGAGCCGATCTCATTTGCTGAAGGGCACATTAATCACTATGTACTTTGGCAACAACAGTGGCCAGGGGAGGGAGTCAAGCAGGGGTCTTACACTAGTTCAACCAGATGAGCACATATTATGTGTAGGTGAATATATTACACTAAAATCATGCAATCTTTATTGTATATACATCATTACATGACTATGTAGAATATGAGCTCTATTTATACAGCAATTTAATTTAGTTCTTCCATTCACTTCCAAAGTCAAATCTTTTAATAATGACTCGCAAGACACTGTTTTCTTCCCACTGTCAACCAAACTCATTGTGTTGTTTCAGTTTTACCTCAAAAGGTATCACTTCTGCAGCTGTTTGTGAGTTAAAGAAGCCAGTAAAAAAACCCCAAACCATAGTAGTTCTACATGGTACTAAGTGAATACCTTAATTACTTCTTTTTTTTTTTAAGGTTTCAAATGAATGTGTATGGGAGCCTTTCCAGGGAGACTTTTGAATACCATCATAAGTGATATGCTGTAAGCAGACAAGTGAAGTCACATACAACTGTTCAGTCAGTTCTTTCCTACTGAACTGTCATTCATCCCAATGAATATCCGTCAGCCTTCACTCTAATCAGGTGGAGTCAGCAGGTCCCAGTGGGTGAGATGTTAACAGTCTATTCCTGTCTTGCAGCATGCTCCATGCTGGAGAGCTAGAAGACATCATTTTGTTCTGAAGGCTTGCCATGTCAAATATTGGCTTGGAAGGCCTTGGGCACCCCCTGTTCTTATTCCCAGTCTTATCCCAGCCAGCTGTAGTGGAGTGCCACAGCCATGAATCTGGTGTCTCAAGCTTTTCCATCAGCATACTCCCCAGGAGGTTTAAAAAAGTTCCTTCTTTCTGATGGGAAGTCAGTTGCTTCACATAGCATGGTGTAAAGGAAAGTTCTCCAGCACACCAGCAGGCCCCCACTGCTTGCAGCAGTGCTTCCTCCTTTCCCTTTGTTGTAGTTTGTTTCATTCCTATGAAAAATGTTTTTGAAAAATGTTCCTGGAACCAATCCTTTCTTCTGGTAAAGTCAGCTTGTCACAAAACCAGATCTGGTGGACCTTGCTGCAGATGTGCTGTTCTGCACTGATAACACATGGTAATGGAATCTTGAAAATTTAAGGACTGAAAGTATAATTGGGGAGGCAGTTTCAGGTCAAGAAATGGTCCTTTTTCATGCTGGGTGCCTTGAAGGACTCCTTTGTAGAGGTTTACAAGTCTGGAGGCAAGCTCTTGTGGAAGCTGCTCTCTGAGTCTCCTCCCCTCACACCTGCTTGGTGTCAATGTCCTGCTTCTCTTATCTCAGGGAATGATGTTCTGCTGACGCATTTGCAGTGAGGGGCGGGTTGGCTGGGCTGGTTTAGTTTTTCTGTCTTCCTTAAGCCCAGTGTGTGCCAATCCTTGAAGTCCAGGCTTAGTGCTGTCACACCATCCTGTGGCTACCATGGTCTTCTGAGCAGCCCTCTCACTCTCTCTCCAGAACTATGACATGAGCTGAATTTCTCCAGACAATAGAAATCTGCAGGTGAATAAAATTTTTTATGCATCTAGGAAGAGCAATCTGGGCCAGAGTTAGCCCAAAAGTTATTTTACAAGAGTCTTTTAAAAAAGCAACAACAACAACAAAACCACCACAAAACAATGCGAAGCGAGTGTGGTTGGGTTTTTAAGCAAGCCTTAATTCCATCTGATATCCCCAGAGCTTCAGGGCAAACCCTGCCATCCAGGAAGGCAGCTCAGTGGAGCACTTTTGACAAAAATTGTTGTGTGCAAGGATGGGTGCAACATGGATGATGTTTAAGAGCTTGGCTTGCAATAAAGAAATAGGAATGAAGTATGGAAATAATGGATACGAGAAAGACAGAGATACAGAACTTCTTAGTGACTGACATGTTTGATGAAATATCAATGCCTAAAAAATACTGTGGAAGATCTCATTGCAGTTTGGTACAAATGATGAAATCTAATTCAGCTGCCCTTGAGGTTGAAGTAGGAAAATTGTTGACCTTCCAACAGAAGCAGAACTTCTTAGAGGGGAAAGACACATACTGAAGCATTTCATTTAACAGTCATTACCAAAACCAAAATATTGAAAGCCAGATGTTTTAAAGTATTAAGATGCTTAAAGATGCTGAAGCCATCAATAGTTGATAGGATGCTTCTGTAGACCCTAAAACTCTGGAGCTAAATTAAACATCAGTGGTACAACTACTGGTGTCATGCAAAACAAAACTATCATCCATAAGTAAATGTGCTGATTCAGCCTTGTGTGTTCTTACAATGCAGGCAGTAAGAACTTTTCGTCTCAAATTCTTTGCTCCAGACAATTTACAGATTGGAAATTGACTTTAAAAAACATCCTTATCTGAAATATTGCTGGCTACCAGATCAGCATGACACAGGGTGAAGGAACCTGGACTGAGTGGGTACTGTGCAGAGGGAGCAGTTAATGTTCTGCTAATTTTGAAACAACTTCTTCCTAAATGGGATGGGCTTTAGCTCCTGGAAATTTGCCAAAAGGTCATCAAGTCTGTGTTGTGATTGCCCAGCTGAAAAGCAGATTACACACATGGTTACATGCAAATCCCTTCTTTACAGCCCATGGCAAGGACAAAAAATCCTGCAAAATAGATAACCAGCAGTGCTTTTCCTTCCCTGCACCCACTGGTAAACTGGTATATGACCAGCCCAGCTCTGCAAATATCCCAGCATCCTGCCTTCTCTGGTGTCACAACCTGCACTACCTAATTCCTGCCAGATTCAAAAGCACAGGAGCCAGCGATTTGTAGGTGATAAGAGAGGAGACCCACCCACCAGTCTCCCTTCTCTGGCCTTCAGTCCAAAGGAGAAGGCAAGGAGGAAACCCAAAACCTTTGAGAGCTGAGCAGGTTATCTGTGAGAGTAAGCAAGACTGGAGGCAGTGGGAGATCACAATGAAAAGGTGAGCGGTGAGACCTCCAAAAATAAAATGGGGAGTGGAGGAGAGAGAGAAAGGGAAATGACAGAGTGAAGCAGAAGAGACAGGACAGAGCAGGGAACAGTGGGTGAGGCTGAGGAGGATATTTCAGTGGCAGGAGAGAGAGAAACAGATAAGGTGTTTTTTTAAAAATTGTAGAGAAGGATAGAGGGAAATGGACAAAGGGGAGGGGAGGAGGAAGAGGGGGAAAAAGCCTGCCTGGAAAGTGTGGTAAAGACCAGAGTCAGAATTGGAGGGGAAGAAAGAGAAAAAAAGAACAGAATGATGACTAGGGAGGGAATAAGAAGAAAAGTCAATTAGTGAAAGTAGGATAGGTCTACACTGGGGTTTTCTCCTTTCCCTTTCACCTTCTTTAACAATATGATTGTCCTTTTAACAAAACATTGTCCTGTTTGCTTATAAAGGAAAAAAAAAAAAAAAAAAGGATAAGACTTTGGGCCATAGCAATCCCACATGAGGACTGAAGTTTGGCAGTGAGATGCCTCAGATTGCATCATTAACAAACAAGAATGCCCCGGCATCAGTGCAAGCTGGACAAGTTAATAACATTTTGTGTTGTCACTCAAAACACACATGCCTGAAGAATTGCCAGAAACCCTCAGACCTGGCTTGGAGCAGCTCTAAAAGGGGGAGCACAGAGTACAGCCTGTCCTCTGCAGAGCAGCGCCATGCGGGGAGGAAGACGTGTTGCTGTTGTGGGGCAGCACCAGAGGGTCAGCAGGGAACCCTGCGAATCCATGTGGGGCCCTGCAGATATGGGGTGCTGCCTCTCCTTCCAAGCACTGGTTAGGCTGCTGGTGCATAAAGTGTAGCCAGCAGTAGCCATGTCACTGTCACTGTTTGTTTTTTTTCCCTGCTTTTTTTCACCTTTTTTTTTTTTAAAAAAAAATCATGCTGTCTGTAGCTGCGGTGGTTTGAGCCAGGTACAGTCTATCAACAGCTTTGCTCCAGCCTGGGCTGTCAGTGCGCTGCTCCTCAGGGTGCACTGGCATGTGTTCTGCGTCCTAAATAGCCCTGCGCGGCTGAGGTGATGGTATGGCTGACCATGTGTGGCACAACTGGTAAACCTGCCTCCCAAATAAAATTAAAGGTGGCTAGGCAGAGCTTTTCCAGCCTGCTCCCTTACACACCTGTGAATTAGTGTGGGGTGATTTTGGATGAGGGGCTGTGTTTGGTTTCTTGGACCAGCCTGACTTGCAAGGGTTCTGTGCGAGCACTCAGCGTCACAGTGCTGTGCAGAGCGGAGTCTGGAAATGCAGAACAGACTCTTCCTATACTCAGCTACGATTTTTATTCTAATATATGTATAAAAAAAAATTTCCTTATCGCATACTTTCCGTTATTGTACATTATATTTTCCTGGATGGGAATAAATTGCAGGCTTCCACCTAGTTCTCACTCCCTTTTATTGTTATTTTAAGCAGCAGGTAAGGTTATAATCCATCTGTGTTTGTGACCTTGAACAAGAATGGGCACTTTCTGATTTACATAATGCTATCTTTTACTGAGCCATTAAACTGCAGAAAAACAGGGCCAGCATGAAAAGTAGTCATCTACATATGTTTAAAAAAATAACTGCAGTAAATCCAACTGAAGAAAGCAGACTTCTAAAAATATGCGAGAGTTCAAGAAATTAAAAAGCAAATGGACTGTAAAAGCAGTTTTACTGCAAGCAAAAACTCCTAAAATAAAATTCTTTATAAACAGCTTGCTGTCCATGTGGTGCGCTGGTACTCTGCCTGCATGAAAACTGCTCCCCTGACAGCTCCTGCTTTCATCAGGAGGGATGCTCCTCATTCCCCTGGGAACCACAGCTCTGCAGCCCATGTGCTCCAGTGTTATAAACCTGTTTCAAAATTTTGCCTGGCAGAGGGGGAGCACAGTACTGTGCTAAGCTGTTTGCATCACAAGTTGTGTATCTTGGCGCTGAGATATGAAATAACCTTGCCTTTTTCATGTTGGGAATGACCATTACAGCAGGAGCCCTCATGACAAGATGTGGTGATTTAGGAGTGAAACCTTAGTTTTACTGCTGTTGGTGCAGCATTTCTGGAATGGGTGCTAATCTTGATGAGTAGGCTTTCTGCAGCTTCTGGGATACATTTTATCAAGCTGTCAGCCTGACTTTTTGGGGGGTTTTTAGCTTGTGAGATTGTTAACTTGCGCCTTACTAAGCAGGATTGCGCCAGGCCTTTGCGGGTGGGGATGGCAAGGGAAAACCTCCCTGCAGACAGCTCAAGGAAGGGCAGGTACTGCTTGTGGAGAGCAGTGAGGTGGCTCCCTGCTAGGGCTGGCTGCACCTAGGCTTGCCAAGTACCTCCACTGCCCATCCCAGAGCTCAGCATCAGAGCAGCTGTGCAGCCAGCGGTGTGCTGCCCACAGACCCCAGGAAAGCAGCCTCTCGACGAGGTGAAGGCAGTGCATGCTGTATCTCGGTGCTGTAGGTGAGCTGTTGCCGAGGTGAAGGCAGTGCATGCTGTATCTCGGTGCTGTAGGTGAGCTGTTGCCGAGGTGAAGGCAGTGCATGCTGTATCTCGGTGCTGTAGGTGAGCTGTTGCCGAGGGCAGTGCATGCTGTATCTCGGTGCTGTAGGTGAGCTGTTGCCGAGGTGAGGGCAGTGCATGCTGTATCTCGGTGCTGTAGGTGAGCTGTTGCCGAGGTGAGGGCAGTGCATGCTGTATCTCGGTGCTGTAGGTGAGCTGTTGCCGAGGTGAGGGCAGTGCATGCTGTATCTCGGTGCTGTAGGTGAGCTGTTGCCGAGGGCAGTGCATGCCGTGTCTCAATGCTATGCCTGTCTGGGTTGCAGCAGTTTCCTTTAGCATTTCAGGAGCTGCAAAAAGCTCAGTGTGGAATCAGTGTCATCAAACTCCAGTATGCTGTCAGCAAATGTGGAAGCAGGATGGAGCTGGCAGTCCTGCTAGGGATTCAGCAGCATACAGACCCAGCTGCACCCGCTCCAGTTACCCTGCAGTGGCTCTGAAGCGAGCAGAGCTGCTGTCATGTCAGTAGCTGTAGTGCAAAAGCAGTTAGCTGCAGAGCCCCCATTTGTGCATTTTTCAGTATATTATTCATTTGAATTACAGTACATCCTAATGGCTCCAAATGAGATCAAGGCAACACTGGCTGGAGGCTGTGCACATAGGGTAAACCAGCTCCTGACTCCAGGAGCATCTAATCTAGTCAGCTGGGTAGTATCTGTACGGTGGAGAGTACAGTTTATGCCTTTGAATTCTCCCATGGTTGCATGTGCTGTGGCTTCCTGGCCGGTATGCTGCTCGACACAGATTTCCCCCAAGTGGGAAACAACAGCAAAGGGCTAAAGCAACTGTCATTTGAGATGGAGCTTAGTTTATTAAATGCAAAGCATGTGAAATATGCTCTGTTGGGCTGTACTAGAAGGACAGATAGTTCCTGATTGCCTGAGCCTGAGAACTGTCCAGCTTTTCCTATGGAGACCTGACAGTCTGGGGTGGATTCCCCCTTCCAGGATGGGAATTGAGAAAAAGCACCCTATTTGGGGCTGAGACAGGAGAGTGGAGCATGGCCCTGGCTTTGCATATGGAAGGAAGTTCACAGGGGATCAGCGTTTGAACAAGGCTCTGAAACCAATGATTATGCTAATCCAATAACCTGAGGGCCATGGATGAAATCCTGAATTCATTAAAATTAGTGACAAAATATCCTCCCCTAGGGACTAGGGGAATGAAACAACTGGCAATCCATTATTTCAAACTACAAGCTGATTAATGGGGTAATTTTTATACAGATCAAGGTACGTTTTCTGTCCCTTTCTCCCAGACCCAGAAATATATCCTGACTTGAAGCTTCATTCAGACCTCGTGCAAGAGGTGACAGAATCCTGTTTATCAATGTGTTTATTTCTAAGAAGCGTTGTAGATACAAACTTTAATGATGTCTAGAAGTCTATGGCTTCAGAAGGAAAAAGCTTTATTCTGGAAAGAATTTACTTGTGCAGACTCAGTGTGCAAACCTTTCAAAACACCCTTCTTCAAAACAGTCATTAAAACAGATAATTATGTACTAAATCTTACTATTGTATCCAAAGGTTTGAAATACTTGTTGTTTGGTTTTTTTTTTTTTAAAGACTGTTTCTGGGATCATGGTAAGTCTCAGCTGTCAGAAAAGGTAAAGTTCTGGAGAAGGAAAAAACAGCCTGAAATATGTGATCCTTAAACACTCATAAAAAGCTGGAGGGTAATTAAAAATAACTTATTAAAACACGTTACTTTTATTGTCCTGTGAAGTCAGTCTCATGGTGTCAGGGTCCTGATTGTGCATGCTTCAGGATGTGAGTCTTGGGGTAACTGTAGTTTTCACTGAATACGCTAGTAGGGAAGGGGAAGACATTGGTATAAGAAAACTGTTCACTCTGGGGAGTGTTGGGAAAACTCCTGTTTTATATTCTTTTCCAGGTGAAACCAGAAGACATCTTACCCTAAGGTCAAACCTCAGCTGTTCTGAGCCAGTCATATTAGTAGACTTCCCACAAACTGCTCTTTAACTGTCTTTGTTTTTGCTGTCTGTCTTTCTCTCTACAGTGTGATAATGACAGGTGCATATAACAACTTTTTTCGAATGTTTGACCGAAATACCAAACGAGATGTCACCTTGGAGGCATCCCGAGAGAGCAGTAAACCACGAGCTATTCTTAAGCCCCGGAGAGTCTGTGTCGGAGGCAAACGGAGGAAAGATGACATCAGTGTTGACAGCTTGGACTTTACTAAGAAGATCTTGCATACAGCATGGCACCCAACCGAGAACATCATTGCTATAGCAGCGACAAACAATCTGTACATATTTCAGGATAAAGTGAACTCAGAAATGCACTAGATTATTCAATATCCCTCTCTATTTACAAACCAGCCTCTTAAGAGTTGTAGAAGGATGTGATCTTCACAAAAATTGTGGCTTCTTGTGGTGGGATTTGTAGGTTGCATCCTTTCATCCCTCAGCCTGTATCATTACTGGTGGCAAGCCAACTACTTTCCATCACTGCAACTGTATGAGTAAAAGGCACGACTGCAAATCCAGTACTGTGGTCTGTATCGGTTCCTTTAAACAAACAGGGGTATTTACTCACTTTGGGAGCGTTCCTGAGGAGGGCTGACGCCTCAACTCCCATCAGTCCTTCCAAGGGTCTCTGGTTCGTAGGACCATGCTGTTCTGTTGCCCTGCCTGCTTTTGCAGTCCACAGCATTTACCACATTGTTAGAGCTTTTTGCCACAATCTCGTGATCATTTTTTTTTCCAGTAACGTTCTCCTGTCTTTCAACTAAGCCAAGCCTGTTTGAGTGAACAAATATCCCCATCCCTTTAAAGCATGTGGCAGATTGGAGGGGCCTCATGACAGTTATAACTGGAAGGAGAATCCCTGCTGGTGAAAAGCTGCCCCGTCTCACCTGTCCCATTCCCTTCTTTACAACACCCTCTAATTTATTTATTTATTGACATTACTTTGTGCTTCAACTTCCCGAGTAAGTGACAGACTGGTATAGTTACTCAGCCAGCTTATTCTAAGAAGTTTATTCTCCATAGATCTCTTTGCTTTCTTTAAAACAGTAACTAGTGTCTTTATCACGTGGAGGACTATTTAAAAAATTGGTATTGCCACTCCAGTGGGACTGGCTGGTCAGACACAGCCTGACAATTAACACACAAACCCGTCTTACCGCTTGGGGGTTGGAGTCCTGGAAACTTTGGCTAGAAGTGCTGTCCTTGAAGGCAACTATCAACTTCAGTGGGAACAAAGTTGCATCACTGCTAGACACTTCAGAAAGTCCCTCGTTGGTTGATTGCAGCGTGGTTGTTTTAAGCCCGGCCTTTTGGGGAAAACAGGCAATGCCATGGTATCTGCGGCTGTAAAAAGAATGGTACTGCGAGATGCAGCACTGCTCAGTGAATTTTAACGCTTTTAAATGAGTCTGCTACTGGGAGACAAAATTATTCCTGGAGAAATAGGAAAAATCAAAACCTCCAAACTAAACAAAACCTTCTTCCACATAAATACTGTTAGAGCTATCTCTGTTTTAAAATAAATAGTGATGTAAATGGAAAAGGAGAGTACACGTGATCGGTGTAGCACATGCAGGAATTATATGGGAATGGTGCAGTGGGCAGGGAGTCCTCTTAATCCAGGAAAAGAAAGTTCTGCTGCATCCCTAATAGCTCTGGCAGAAAAATTAATATCCCAAAGGATTTCTCCTCAAACCATGAATAAAAGAGCAGAACTCAGATGACCTGTTAATCTGCCCATATTAAAACTCCTCAGAAAAAAAAAAAAAAAAAAAAAAAAGAAAAAGTCTTTAAGCCATTATGCACTGGTTTCTTGGTAAGTGGAGAATGTACTGACGGAGGAGTCTGCATGCTTTTATATTTTGGTTTGGGGGAAAAGGTAGTGAAAATCTGCTTACAAGAACTAAAAAAAGTCTGCAGCTTTTATATCACTGACATCTTAACACAACACATGAAATCTGTATGTTTGAAGTTTTCTAGATCAATGCTGTATATTTTGTGTGTAGAAGCACAAATGCATGTGCATCAGTTTCCAGCCACACTAAACACATATGGTATGAAACGTGTAGGTTAATTTTAAAGGGAATGAGGAATGTTTGTTTATGAAATACTGTATGCTGTAGCAGGCATGGACAGTATATGTACATATTGATTCTAATGAAATTTAACAAAATTGCCTTTTTTTTTTTCTTGTAAAAAGGTTTAAGAATGTGGTAAATTGTATAGAAATCTTGTTAATGCCAAACTACTGCTTCAAGGTTGTCATACAATTTCTTTGACTTTTGGCCTCCTCCATTAACCTTTGCAGCTAAAAAAAAAACAAAAACAAACAAAAAAAGCTATCAGCTTATATTGGCATTTACAGCTAGAAGTACTGTAAAACTTATATTTAGCTTTTAACATTCTCAAGTAAGATTCTATAGATAACTTATTATAAAGCAAATCTTAATACAACAATTTTTTGTTTTTAATTTGAAGTACCTTACTCTGTTAACAGCTTTGGGTACCAAAAAGAATATGTTAAAGTTAAATAAAGAAATATATCTTTGGAGCTTTATAAAACTAATGAAATGCCCAACCAAAATACCATGAAGTGACTATAAAGGAAATAAATAGAAACCTTTCAAAGACCAGTATTCCGTTCCTGTCTTTGGCATCACTCGTACAGATCGGTTTCCTGGTTTCTTGAATGTATGGAAAGTTAACATCGTCATTGTGAACGTTCCAACTTTCTTTCTCTTTTTAGTTTGAGCTTTCAGTGGTGTAGAGTAAGTGATGGTAAAGTTGGTAAATCTGATTGTTTTGAAAGCTGTTGTTCATGGCTGCATTCTTTGTGTTGCACAAATTAGCTAACTGTTGTTGAATAAAAATATAAATATGTTAATACCAGCTTTTTCAATAAAACTACAACCAAAAGGCATAAATAGATGACTTCAAGGCACAGCTTATTTTTAAGCTAGGCATGAAAGGGTTGTTTGGCTGCTTTTACAAAGGAGGAAGAGTCACAGGTACCGGGACTCTCAGCGCAAGCTACTATGTGAACCTGAAGCTTTGTGGCAGGCGGAGAAGTGAGCACAGTGCCATGAATGGGACCTGCTTGGGGGCTCAGTGTGATGAAGTGCGTGCGGAGACCGTTGCAGCAGAGCTGGAGATACACTTTTGGTTCATACCTTGGACCAACTTTTCGCCCTGCTCATAGCCCAAGACAGACTTTAGGAGATTTGGGTCTCAGCCTCCTACAGATGGAATAAGAGACACGCACAATGTGAAGGGACACACACAACCACACGGTAAAAAACAGCAGTAGTGTCACCACTGGCCAAGCTGGAGACCTTCCAACATGGCGGGCCATGAGGGCACATCTGGGATGCGTCCAGGCCTGGCCTCCCAAATGAGACAGACGTTGGGCCAGGTGACAATCCAGAGGGCTATTAGCAGAGCAGCATTCCTCTTTCCCCTGTCACTATCTTTCAACCTCTACCCCGGGGTGGAGGGTGGGGGGTGGGGTGGGGTGGGGTGGGAATTAAAAAAGGGAGGGGGAAAAAAAAGCTAACTTGGCATACACACTTACAGGTAGGAAACCAGTCCAAACTGATGTCTGACTCTCTGGCCATCATGATGCTTGCCCCAGATAACCTCTTCCTTTGAATCCCAGACTAAGGCAGCTAACCCTGCCTGCATGTCCCACATGGCGTGCTGGGTGTGAGAAACCACCTGGCCATCAGCACGAGTTAGACACTGAAAGGCTAAGTCCTTTTTCTGGATGCAGACCAGAATAAATTTGCCTCAGCTGTTAGATTAGGCAGTGTGTTGCTTTGCACACTCTCCCATAGCTTACATGCTAATTCCGCCACCCCTCCACCCCCCACCCCACCCCCCTTTTTTGGAAAGACACAGTCAATCCCACTCATTTAGATGGACAAATACAACTAGGCACTGAAGAGAGAACTCTCAGCTGAAAATCAACACATCAAGCAATACACTATTTACCTTCCCGGTTTCCCTTTTCATCCCTAAATACCCAGTAGAAGCAGGAGCCAGATGGCTAACTGGCATGCTTTTGAATTTTTCACACGCATACTTAGTAGCTGCATACGGTGATTTAACCCTTTGTGGTTCGGGGGTGATGTTGGCGTGAGCCACCTGCTGCTCCTGTTTGCAGCCAGCAAGTTGTCTTGCTTTCAGGCAGAGTTAAGTCCTTTGGAGCCTTCCAAGGTCATGGTTATTAATCCCTGATGAGGGGGCAAGTATAAGGCTTGTTTGCCTTCTATCTCCAATTTTCACTAACATTATTATCATCAATTTGCTCCCACTCCCAATAGTAATCCTTTTCCATTTGCAGTCTTCTCAACAAATTGCATTAAGTCTAAAATTAGAGCATGAATTCACTTACCTTGCTCATGTGGTAGAACCTCAGAAGACAACGGGATTACTGGAGTGGGTGAGATTCAAAAAGTTGGCCCTAGTTTTATAAGATGCTTGAGCCAGGGTATGTTTCTTTGGGTTTTGTGAAGCTGTGAAACAGTCTGGATATTCTGTACAGGACAGTTCGCCATGCGTACTGGAAAGGCTTGCTTTCAGAGTGCACCACCAGAAAGCTTTTCTTAGAAGTGATTTTTTTTCCTTCTCTCTACAGTTGGATGAGGATCAAACTCTTATTCATGTGAAAGTGAGCACAACTCTTCAGGCAGCTAGAGATCCTAAATCTGGCCCAGGATGCAAAGCATTTCGTGTAAAGCCCCTGACTGAGCAAACTCCTCAGCTATAAAAGCTGCCATGAATATGGATCAGCCAGGCAAGGTACAGCTGATTACTTGTCTTGCCATTTGCCAATGGAGACAGTCAATGAATAGGACAAGATCCTTAAACCAACAATTCCATTAAACAGTTATTTTAACTATCATGGTGAGGTTATAATATTCTTTTTATAACTTTGTCACTAAAAAGAATAAAACCTACAGTAACGACTGTATCAAAGGATGCAAGGTGGTTTTCTGGACAGCCACTCCTTGTTTTAAAACTAGTATTAATCACACTAGTAGCATGTGCATGTCACAAGCAGCAGCCCAATCCAAGATATCTCAATAGATTCCCAAGCAGATTAACTTGGAATACAGGACCAAATTCTTCAACTGATAATAAACTGACTGTGCTCCAGGAAGAAGAGTGCTTAGCTTGCAGAACTCCAGAAACCCCGTCACCACCTTCCGTGGCTTCATCATGATTTCTCCAATAGGAGGGACAACTCTGGGGAAAAAAATTGCTAGAAATGATAAATAATAAGTAATTGAAACCTGAATTAGGGCATCAGATTGGGAGCAAAGAGATTGGTATTCTTCCATGCTCTACCTAGAAAATAAATGCTGCCCAAGCAGGACACCAGGGTGAGATCCTGCTGTCAATAACTTGTGCCAACATCCCAGCCCTGGCAGGCTCTCACCTTCTTTTCTCCTTGGCAAGGCTTGAACACCCACAGCAGCTCTGCTAGGTGCCTTCTCACTTTAGTGGGAAGATGCAGAAGAAAAAAGAGGCTTCCCTCAGACAGGAGAGATACTGGCATTGCGATCCATTTGTGGTACAGGAGATGATGCTCACAGTAAATTTATGCACATCTCAGATTATCTCATGGAAGAGGTAGGAAGGATGAAGTTGCCGGTTCAATTATCATCCTCTGACATCTCTGCTAACAGCTCTCTGAGATGAACAGCTGCACCTTCCGTTTCTCACAGCTATTGATCTGCAAACCCAGATGGATGTTGCTGCACCAATTGTGCTCTGTCAACATGTTCAAAATCTCTGCAACCTTAGCAGGTAAAGATTTACTTTAGAATGGAATGAGAGATAAGCTCCACATATCTTGTGAACAAGTAGGGCTCAGCTAGGTTTCTTTTTAAAATGTTTGACTATTTTGAGCTGCTATTGTAATATTACTAACTAATACCCAGGAATCCAGCACTGCTTTTAAATCTGGTATCTCCTAATCACTTTGTAGGGCTGCAAGAAATCTCTCCTTGCGCAGCTTATCCCCTAGGTCCTGTCAAACCAGTCCCAAACCCACACTCTCCAAGATCCACCCTTCATGGTTAAAGAGCGTAGAAGGTGGTTCTTGCTCAGGAAGGACAATTGCAGCCTGAAGCCATTCAAAGTGGGAGATAGAAAGATGGCCCTTGCTCCCTCTACACAGTCTGTTGCCAGACTTATCCCACACACCCCCAGCCTGTTGTGCTGCCTGCCCGTTCCCCCCGGGTTGCCTTTCTTTCCACCTCATCCTATGACTCTCCACATTCTCCCTGTAGCCTACTCCTTGGGCCACATCCCATGGCCAGAAGCCACTAAAATCCCCTTGACTCCCACCACTGGACTAAGCACAGCAACCTCTGAAGGCAGCAGAAGCAGCTTCTCATGGGCATCACGGTAAGTGCCCTGCCATCTCCTCCCTCCCCAGCTGTCAGAGGAAAGCCCTATTTGCCAATATACTATATTTCAAGTGGAAGATTTACAGAATCAGGGAGATTGTATCTTAGCAACCACCAATGCACTAAGAAAGCAGTTTAACCGTTTAAACCTTCCATGAAAAAATCCGCTGCATTCAAGGCACAAAGCCCTTCCAGCCAGCCACCAAGAGGGACGCGACTGCCCAGAGCGCATCCGCCTGCCCCGGTGACCCCGCGTGAATCTCCTCCCTTCCCAGCACAAACGGTCAGGTGCTGCTCTGGCCGTGCCTGCCCCGCTTGCTCCCTCGCAGGCAGCGAAGTGGAGAAAAGGCATCTTTTTGCAGAGAAACCCTGAGGGTTTGAGTATTGGTCTTAGCCCCATAGGAACCAAAGCAAGATCTTCAAGAATTTCCAAGGGGAAATGAAGAAGTCCCACAATGAAAACTCAGAGGGAAATAGGCACAGGGAGGGCTGGGATCGCCCTATGTGAGCTGCTCTGATGCAACACCTATTCCCTGATGTGTACAATTTAGAAACGCCATCTTTTCCCTTCCACAGCAACACCTTCATTATCAGTCTTTGGATACAGCTTTCCCTCAGTTCTCTTCTTCCAGAGGTTTGGGCCAGATGACAGACCAGAGCTGTGCCTCTCTGCTTTACATGAACACCCCACACAACAGCTTCCATGAGATTTTTCTTACCGTGCCCGCAGCGAACCTGAATTTCATCATTGACCTGACAAACATAGCAAGAACAACAGGGCTTCTGCAAAACTTGGTTTAGACAGATCACCATTATATTCCATTTAACATTAGCCTCAACTACCTGATCCATTGTACAATGACACGCTGCAACAGTGGGACAAACACCAGTGTGCTGCAAAGGGAGCTACTAGGGCATCTTTAAGGCTGTAAATAATCCCTCAAAAGGGAGCTGCTTGATAAGGACACTTAGCAGGAGCGATGTAGAGTCCCTCATCCACAGACTGAATTTAATTTTTTTTCACAGAAAGGTAGGTCTTAACCCATAACCATAATCCACAACCAGCCTCCGAAGGGAGCTGGAGCACATTGGGCATTGCAAAGGCAGGTGTTTGTAAAACCCACAGACTCAAAGAGCGGAGAAAGGTGGCAGCTCTTGTCTTTCTTGCTCTTGCTCCATAGATGCACTGTTTTGAAGAAACTTAATATAATAATTAAAGCAAAATAAAGGCAAAACAGAAATTCTGCCAGGACAACTAGTGGTCCCAAAGAGTATGTATGCTATATAAGAACTGTGATATAGGGCATGTGCACGTACTCAGTGTATCCATCTCTGCTTAAAGGCTATGTTGCTTCTAAGCTGCAAGATGGGAGAGCTGCCCTGGGCTAGAGAAACTTCAGGCTATAGGACTGAAACACTCCTGTGGAGATTCACTTTTTAAACAATGATTAAACATCAATTGAATTGTTACTAGAAGCAGCATTAGGCGAGATTTATGAATCATCCATTTATAACTCTAGGAAAGCATCTTCTGTAGAGACAAGACTGAAAAATCCATTTATTGCAAAACCATTTGCTGGGCTCATCATCTCTCCCACCGGTGCAGGGGTGGGCACACACAGCACACCGGCCATCGACGCCTTTAGGGATGAAGTTGGTAAATTCCTTGAAGGTATTTCCTGCCAGTGTGTGCTCTGAACAAAATTCAGCACCAGAAGAAAATAAACTTGCTTTGAATTGTAAACTTTGGATTGAATATGTTTTGAACGTGGAGGTTTTTTTAAAAAATAGAGGGCTCTTTAGAGTCTTCGGGCGGTGACACCCATCCCGACCTTCAGATGGTGGCTTCAGCTTTGATTGAAGACAGACTCTTGATCAGAATTCACACTGTAGACTACTTCCAAAGCATCTAAGCCCTATTAAAATAACATTTCCATTACCTAATTAATTGTTTGAAGCTATTTCCCCTGATTATTTATGGAGGTTATAGTTTGTTACCTGAGGCAACAGCATGGCTTGTTGTCGTGGAAACATCTCTGCTGTCACCAGGGCTGACTAAGGAGGGAGGACCAGGAGAGGGGACTACAGAAGAGATGCTTTGTTGAAATGCCTCACACTGTAAAGTGAAGACATGATTTCAGGTAAGGACAGGCCACACTGAGATCAACACATGCTGATTTCCAAGATATTAGGGGGCCTGTGGGCTTGGTCGAGGCCCTGATTTAGTGTGACACAGCTCCTGCTGTCAGGCACTGCCATCTCCCATGGTTAACAACAATATTTGCAAGGTCCTTTCTGATGCCAGACTTCTTGCTATTATTGCAGAAACATCCTGCCACCTTCAAAAATAGAACAAAGGCTCTCTAACAGTCTGCTGTCATCTCTCTGTCTGATTTGTAAAAGACGAAAATTCAGCCTTTCAGGGTTCTTCCTATCGGCCTTTACCTGATGCGTGATCTTGACACAACCTTTCTGCTTTCCCCAAACCTGTGCGTTAATTATCACGCATGGAGATCTCAAGCAAGAATTGCAGCTAGGATTTCCCTGAAAGCAGGATGTCTGCTATCTAAGTTTGAATTAAACTCTGCCACTGATTTTCTCTGGTTCTTACTGTTCAGGTAAAAGAATGACAAAGGAGAAAACAGTTTCCACTGGAGGGACATCAGCCCCACATGTTGTCACCGCTCACATCACAACGGGAGCAAACAACGTGGATCAACGCTCAGATTTGTGTCACAGATCCTAGAGGCAAGAACCTTCTGAAAATGCTGCGGAGCTGCAAAGCAGCCAGAACCGCACATGTCACAAGTCAACACTGTTTGGTTACCATCACGCAGTATTTTTCACAAGGGCAAAGATTTCTCCTTTTTCACAGTCTCGGGCTGCAGGTTCACTCCGCAGTAGTGACTTTGCCAGTCATTTGCGCGACGTCCCTTGTGGCTGGCCGGGAATGGGGCTGACGAACGCTTGCCTGGCTTTCGTCAAAACATTTTCTAACTGCGCTTCCCCTCCGAAAGGGAGTGAGCCCAGGACCTGGTTCTTTGTTCCTCGGCGGTGCCCCCCGGAGGCCGCAGCAGCGGCAGCGGAGCGCGGCGCGAGCCTGCAGTGCCCCCCGGCGGCACGCGGGGGACGCGCAGCGCGCGCGGAGCCGGAGCCGGAGCCGCGCAGCGCCCCTCCGCCGCGGGAGGGACCGAAGGGATAAAGCAAAGGGCAGACGGAGGCGCCAGACACAGACGTGCCCTCTCCGGAGATGGACGGGCCGCGTATGACGGCCGGGCAGCGCCCCTAAGCCAGGACGGGCTGGCTACACCCCCTAGGACTGGATTTTCGTTGAATAACGTAGGGGAAAATTACAATTCGTCAACAGCTGGATGGCTGACTTGTACTGCGATGCTTCTGGCACCCTGCATCACACTGCAGATGAGAACTAAATCTCTGCCAATAATTAAGACCAGAAACGCGAATTGTTAATTACCTTTGTACATCATCTGCTGACGTCTCCATAAAGGCAGTGCAGATGTCACCGACGCTGGCCAGCCCAGCCTCATAACAAATGAAATGCAAACCAAAATGAAGCTACAAACTTGGCGTCGTAAACATAAATATACATAAACATAAAACCCCTAAAATAAACGGATTTTAAGCCAAGTTTTTAGCCCATAAAGAGCAGTTTCTCTTGACCTACTAAGGGTAGTATTCTTGCTGAGTAATTTCAGGCACTGCAGAACACCTTAAATTAAGACTCCATCTGTACAGTCTGCAGAGCCAGACAGGCTGTGTTGGGGAAACTCTAGCCATCCAAGAGTTTCCTCTCCAAATGGCCTCTGAAACAACCACACCTGATGCACATTATCTAGAGAGTAGCAGGAGGATACCAGTACCTTAAAAAAGATAGTGTCATTGGAACAAAAGTTGCAACAGGCAAGTTTTGCCAGGAGCGAGTCCCCTGCACTGCCTGAGGGCAGTAATGGCCCACGCCAGCTTCCCACTTCTGCACACAGGAGCAACAGGGCTGCAGGCTGTGCAGTACAGCCCAGCACCTCCTCTGGGAGTTAGGGATCCCCCTGAACAACCCAGCACCATTACAGTACTTTGCTGCCCAGAGCAGAAGCTGCTGTCACCTCGCCAAGGCTGTATAAGGTGCTTTTTCAGCACTGAGCTGAGCTGACCTTCACAGCAGCAATCCCACCCACGTGGTGCCACCAGAAGACGTACTGTGTCCCAGAAGAGAGCTCCTGTCAGCATGGAACCCAGAACAGAGACATCAGCACACCATGGTACTGGAGTAGGCATCCCTGCATGTGACCTGGCCCAATTTTTATTATTGGTGGCAGGTGGGAAAGTTTAAAACTAATTGAATGCAGCCTGCCTTGGTAAATAAATCCCCCATCACACTGGAGGAGTCACACTCCTTTGGGCAGAGTCCTCTCTTTTCCCTGGGGATCTGCAGAAGGGAGGATCAGTAGACTGTAAATGTGTTGAGGCAGGTGATCCAGCCAAACCCTCTACAGGGGACACTTTCTGCTGCAGCTACTGTGAAGTGAAGCCCACTGTCAAGCAGGGAGGGCCACCAGGTTCCCAGATGACACCTACCAACCTAGGTCAGTCTGTGAACATCCCAGTGGCCATGTCATACTTGAATATTAGTCTTGTCACTGCCCTGGGAGCCTATCTGCATCTTGTTGTGAGTTTGAAGATAGCAGCCTGCTGTCTGGAGACAACTTCAGGAAAACTTTCATGTTCTTTGCAGGAGTAAGAATATGCTGGAAAACACCAGAATGTCACTGCTTTATTTTCCTTGTTGCAAGGTGAGACAGTGAAGGAGGAATCCCCATCCCAGCCCACAGGTCATCTGGGAAATTGGAAGATGGAACTTGGGGGTAAAAGAGTCTACAAAGGTTGGGGAGGGACAACTAACATCTAGTCCCAGGGACATGCTGCTTTGGCAGGAAAGCTCTACGGGCACGGATACCTGGGTGCGGGCAAACTGAAGTCAGGTGGCTGTAGCACAAAAACAATGTATGCACTCACTGTATGTATTATATACACACACATAATATAAGTATATTCCATATATTATGCATGTGCTGGGCATGCACCTGCTTCTTGGTGAAAAAGCTGATTATCAATAGCCACCAGGTCTTTTTTTTTTTTTTTTTCCTCTACTGTATTTTGGGAAGGGTGACCAAACTCACTCACTCTCTTTTTCAGTAGGACTGCAAAGATCCCCAGGTGCAGCAGCAGCAGAGTTGCAGCCCTTCACAGGAAATGCCCTAAGTAACTGGGTACTCAAATCAGAATGTGCAGGAAAACACATCAGTGCACAAACTTAAATGAAAATTTTTGTTGGATGAAAATGCAGGAAAGAGCATTGTGAAGCTGCGATCTTACAAAAGCTGCTTCCTGTAGCTATCAGTGGGATGATATGTATCCTGTGTGTTTCCTTCTATACTCACATAAAATGTTTTGTAGCAGAAGGTTGCAAGCAGTGTTTCTATGTTTCTATGTTCCTGTTCTCCTTCCAAACCTGAAGTTCAAGTTTATTACAGGTCATGAAAATGCAAGTTTTCTTAGTGCCGAACATCCTGCCTTAATGGGAAGGTGAATCTCATAATTTCCACATCTGCCTTAATGGGAAGGTGAATCTCATAATTTCCACATCTGGGTATATTTTATAATAGAAAGTTGCAGGATGCTGATGATTTTCTTTTCCAGAATAAAAGCTAATTAAATCTCTTGACTAATAATATGAAAACAACCAACCTTAATTAATGCCTATAAACAGTAACGTGATGTGGTTGTTTTGTGTCTAGGCATCCTATTTGCATGTACATAGGAAGCTGCTAGAGCAGGTATATCTCTTCACAAGTTGGCGAGCTCCACCTAATTTTTGCTGCATGAATTAATACTTTTCTAACTTAATGAGTAGCTGGTTTTCCTTCATATTTATCTGCTGTTCAAACAATCACAGCTATAATGTTGAGATTGGACAGCCTCTTTTAACTTCATTTTCTATGGAATGTGACTCATACCCTGAAAGACTCCAATGGATTTCAAGTATTAAGAAAACATTCACAACCTTGAAACTTCTTTTGCCTTTTCCAGTGAAAATAAGGAAGCCAACAGGCAGGCGGGCATGGGTGCACTCTGGAAAGTGGTGTATTATTTTATGTCAAAGGCTCAACTTCACTGGCTGTGTAGGAATGTAACCAAGCACTGCACCACCCCAGTGACGCATTCTTATTCTTATTACCCTGTATTACAAAAAATTGCATTTTATGGCACTTAAGAGAAGATCAGTTAGTTCTAGGAACCACATACATTTCCAAAAACCTAATGTTTTCCTTCTCTGGAAGGACTGCACAAAACGCAAAGCATAAACTCTTTCCATTCTTGCTTACTTCAAGAAGCTGTTAGTCATTACAGAGTGGGCTCTTAAATTACTCAGAATTTCTATATGTGTTTTGTTGTTTTCCTGTGCTTATGGAAGAATGTTATCAGTTTGGAGAACAAGCAGTACTTTTTCATGTTACTTTGAGTACAAAATTCGAATAGTGAATATTTACTCTAAATTCTGTATATTCTAAATGTTAAAGCTGAGCTTACAGAAGACCAGCTGAACCTAATTTAGATGTGTCAATAGCCATGTAATCTCCTCCTCCTCTGTTAATTAATACTAATTCAAAAGATTGAATTATCAGCCTAGAGAAAGGGCACCTGTCTTTGGAGCTGTTTATAATTCATCATGTCTTCAAAACCAAGTAAGAAAATAATAGATGTGGGATTAATTGAATAATTAACAGCAGCTGCCACATTCTGTCTCTGTCCTTTCCAGTCTAAAAGATGGACTGGTTTGGAATATAGAGCTGTAGCACACAAGTGGAACAAAGTTATTTTGTGCTCTGTTTGCTTGCAAGATGTAAATAAATAGAAGCTCCCTTTGCAAAGGCACCTTGTCTGGAATTGCAATGGCTTATTAAGTATTAACAATTTTGTGCTTGTCAGCTAAGATAAAATTTAGAAAGGAAAGATTTATTGGCTAAAGCTTTCAGAACACTGAATGCTAGACTGACAAGAAAATGGAGTAGCTATCCATCACGTTACTGTTAACGTACACTTTTTCTCCATAAAAATACGAGAACATCAAGAAGGAACACTGAAGAACTAGCATCAAAGGGCATTATTTAAAGGTCTTGAATTCAAATTTACCTCCTCTTTCCCTTTTGGATACACAGAAGAGCTGAAAACACATGGAAAATTACCTACGTGCTAGTGTTCAAAACTTCCCGCCTCTGTTGGAAAGAAGAATTTGACAAATTCAACTGTACCCCTCAACCTGTCACTATAGAGCATGCAAATTATTTTTGCCAGGATCTAGGTAATTCAGGGGTTGTTTTTCACAGAAGTGCATAAAAGGGAATTGTGTAACTTGGAATCTAACCAATATTGGTATCAATATCCTTGAAGGAGCTCACCCGCTCCAAGGAACCAGAGTGTTCTAGCTAAATAATTCTAAGCTTGCCACTGTGATAACAGTTATATGCCAATATCCCCTAATCACTTCCTCAGAAAAGGCTGAACTAGAAGTCTCAAGAGTTGTTGGAGCTGAGCCTCCTAAGGATATTGTTACAGACAGGAGCCGCCTGGATTAACCCTTTGATCTCATCTTAAACAAGCAACTCTTCCCAAAGAAATCTGAAAAATACCCTCCCTCTTCTTGCAAGACTTACACACCTGACTTCAGTCAATTTGTCCTTTTTAGGATATATAACTTCTTCAAAATGCACCACACAGTAAGGTAGTAAATTGACATCCTCACAAAGAGTAAAAGCTAAAAACAGAAGAATTTTTAACTTTAGTTCTGAATAGCAAGACTGTTGCCTTTTTCCTCCTGACAAACATATGAATGGTTTCACAATTATGTGTATATAAGTAAAAATGTAGTATATATTATATATGCATCTTTTGTGCTTCTATCTCAAAGCCAGGAAGAATGTTTAGAAATTTAAAAAGAATATGGATATTCTCACAAAAGGAGAAAGGGCTGTGTTAGGCTTATTTCCAACCAAACTGGGACCAGGTAAGTAAAACTATGTCAAAATTTGCATTTACCTACCCCCTTTCCACCATTTCTTTTCCCCAGGTTGGGGAAACAGAGATGGTTGGCAGGTTTCAAAACTAGAAGCACCCAGAAGACATGGTTCTACTTCATAGATTTTGGCTTTGGATGGTGACTGCTTCTGCTCTGCAACATCAGGTTTGGCTTATTGCCTGGGAAGCCTGCAGGTGCCTTTGGCTTCTTCCCAGTTGCAGCCCAGGGTCATGTTCAAGAGGGTGGTCATAGCTGGAATGCAGTCAAATGTCACCCTTTCCCCCAAAGCTTCCCTTTCTCTATCGAGTTTTCACTGGTGACACCCCCCCCCCCCAGTGATGACTGATGAGCAAAGGCAAAAAAGAGTCTAATGCAGGATCAGTGGAAGTGTCAGGGAAATAGTGTGATGTATGTGTGAAATACAGTCATGCAGTGGTCAAAAAAGGTTGCAAGTCACAAACAGTCTGCCGTGAAGTCTTTGAAAACACAGATTGTGTCTGAGATATGTGTAGATTTCACAGCTACAAAAACTTCACCTGGTATACTCTGATTTTACTGATACCTTTCCATAGTGTGAAGCAAAACTTCAAGCATCTCACAGTAGAACCTTTTAAACATTCTAAATTGTATTTTTCAGTGACAGCTGCTATCAGTGCAAAACAAACAACTGCTCACAATGTCAAAGCATAATGAACAAATGTTGTACCCATTTAAGTCATGTTTGTATTTTATGTTTATTTGAACAATACAAATAATTAAACAAACATTCTATTTCAGTTTCTACAGTAGACTTTTAGGTACTATTTTCAGTTGCTTTGGCTTGTCCATTACTGGTACCATCTCAATACCAGCCTTTCTAGTGTTTGTCCTTCACACACCAGCACAGATTATACCTTAGTGTCACATATGTAGCTATTATAACCAACCAAAACAGATGTCATATTTTGTACACAATATTTAATGCAAAATGGAAGCTTGAGAACTTTTTACAGCCTTGCTGGGGTGTGAAATGATGTGCCCTTTCAAAAAACATTAAAGTCACTATCTTCCGGACAAACAGCGAAACAATGAGTTCTGTACACAGGTATCACCACAAGGTACTGACTATAAGATCACTCTTTTCTAGAAAACACCAAATAAATACAAGCAATATATGCTGTTGTCGAGTTTCCTATTCTAAACTGTACCTGTGAAAATACAAATGGGCATGTTGTGAATATTTAAAGAGTAAAGTGCTTTTAACATCAAGCAAGTGAATGCATCTAGTGTTGTACCACAGGCAAATCTATATCCACTTTGGACAAAATAGTCTCCATGCAATTAGTCAGCAGCAATTCCCTGCATTCATTTATAATATTAAACTACTACATATTACTTCAGTCATACGAGGTTTAAGGTCAGGATACAGAATGTATACTTACAAAACTCAACCAATGCTCTACATTAACATACATTTTTGAGCATTGCTACAGCAAGGTGGTTTGTGTTGTTTTGTTTCTTTACCTTTTAAGAAACCAGACCTTTGGTAGTGTAAATGCAGCGTACACTGAAGATGCCACTGAACCAATACGTGAGCTGATTATGCAGCTGACAGAAATGGGAAGAAGAAAAAATCAAAAGCAAATTTAATGGCTTTATGCACTGTGCTCCTCCAGTCATGCTCTATTTTCACATGCCTCCCTGCAGGTAAGAGTTTAGACATGCAATTCAAGCAAGTGATTGCTTTCAGTTCAAAGACGGGCCATTTACTGCCAAGACGACCCTCCAGAATTGTGCTGAATTCAATTATACTTCCTTGCCTCAAGTTCAACAACACTTTTTTAAACTCATTGCTTGCCTTCAGCACAATATCTTTGGTTATATCGTCCTCCTCTATAGACTTGGTTCCATTTTTGTTACTGAAAGGCATGCCCACGGTTATTTCAAATTTGTACCGATCAAACATTTTCATGTGGCAGTTATGCTTTGTCAAATACTTGAGACGACACAATTCTTCCTCCTCCAATGTAACATTTTTGGGGTCACAAAGAGGGTAGGTTTCACCATACAAGCATCTCATCCAATCACCAATAAAAAGCGGAAGCATATTTATTGCAGATTCTGCACTGTTGTCGATCTCTGTCACGCGCACATATTTGAACCGCCCAGTCCATGTCACTCTGTGTCCTTCCAGGTGACTACATAAAATCTGAGTACGTGCCATGTTAGTCTCCTTCCATGACCGGGGTCCGCAGAGGAAAGCATATTGATTCCATGTCAAGGTAGAGTTGTAAACTTTCATTCCCTCTGACCGATACACATAGAACCAGCAGAACAACACCACAGCTGTTATCCACACCAGAATGAGTTTCACGATCGAGCTTCGAGTGAGGGATTTAACCATATCAACTACGGAGAAGTTAACTTTTGTCCACCATCGGAAGAGCAAGGGAACAGTACACAAAACCAGAGTCACTACAATTTTCATGAGCTCCAGAGACACAAACCACTTAATGAAATGGATAAGACACATCAGCGCAATGCCTACACCGAGCACCGGGAGCGCAAAGAGAAAGAGAAAATAACCTATAGATGCACGGATGAGCCCAATGCCAGAGGACTCCCGTAGAATGACCACAGAGAGTTCGCACCACATAAAGCAGACCAGATACGGGACCAGGTAGCAGTAGGTGCCTTTAAAATTCCGTAGTTGTGCCATTCTAAAGAAAAGATAGAACAAGTACAAAAACAGAAGGCACGGGATGCTTACATTTATCACAAAGAAGTGGCCGACGGGAACAGTAAAGAAGGTTTTACCCAAGAATTTCAAGTAGCCAAAATTCCCAGGTAATACCTGCAGTAGGGATAAGCAAGCTGCTGCTATCTCAGTTATTAACGCTCTTCGCGTGTAAGGTTCTGCACATGTGCTTAAACTCATGTAGCTTGTCACTGTGAAGAAAACAGAGACGGTAGCTAACTCTGAGCATGGTATACAGTCTTTGCTTGCTATAGGGAAGGAAAAAATGACAAAGAATACTGAGAGTAAAAAATAAATGTATGGCTCTAAGTGATTCCATCCAAAGTTCACCTCAGCTTGCTCAACATCTAGGTTTGGTTCAAAACGAAGCAGTAAGTCAGTCAAAGCACGGAAGTTTTCCCAAGCCTTACTGTCCTGAAAAACCTTCAGTGTGCAAATCACCATAGAAATGAAGGACAAATAGAATATGACTAACGGAATAATGAAGGCAAAAAAATCAATTGTCAGATTACTGATGATGAAGAAAAAGATGAGAGCATTGATATGGTGTGTTGGAACAATGGTAGACAGCCAGTGCATTCCTGCCTTTGATGCAATATCTATAAGGTATTCTTTAATTTCCATAATGGCATGAAGCGGATATTTTACAACCTGGGAAGAGAGAAAGAAGCAATTTATTTATGAGCAGTTTTGTATCTTTACATCACATATATTCTTAGCTGAAACAGTAGCAGTCAGTTCTCTAACCTCAGCTGACGGGAAAAGATTTATATTTCAGATGAATGTTGCCAATAAAATGAGATTACTTTGTCTGAGATTATTAGCTCTATTTTGATTAATTCAGTCAGACGAAGCTCAGAGGCGATTTTGATTTCAAGGAAGATGTATTTCATTACCTTTGACACATATAATTAAATGGCTTCCTAGTCAAATATTCTGCTCTGCTAACTTCATACTGAAGATAAACTACATGGCTGCAGTCCTGTACTATCTTAAGTCTTACTTGAGCTGCAAGTACTGTACCTTTAGAGCACTTAACTCTGCCACTGTTCTGCAAGGATTATGCTATACATTCAGATATGCATATACACAACAAAGTGGTGCATATGAATCATATGCACTTACAGGAAGTACTTACAGCTGTGGTTTATCTTTAAAAGAGCAGATTTATCTTTAAAATCTTCCCAGGCATCTAGGGATGCAGCTGTCAAAATCTAGTTTGGAAGCAGCAGAATTATCTCTAACTAATTACTACATGTTTAGGGATTCTTTTAACTCTACAACAGTAACTTTATGGGATCTTAGAATTCTGCCTATCTTACATGGCATTTTTCAACACAGTCACCAGACAACAGAGGAACTGCTGGATCGAATCCTCTCCCTATGTTCAACCACACTACACTGGTTTAATAATAAAGGTAAAGGATTTTTCAAACATTCTGTTATTGCATCTGCACATTAGATGCCACAAATAATCCTCCTTTCCCCATAAAAAGATAGTTTTTATATTTCCCCAGAAAATTAGTCCAAAGGAAAGGCCAAGAATCCTTCAGCAAAGATCTATGCCTTGTGATGAACTAGGGCAACACACACAATGACTTGTGCCGAAGCTTATTTATTAGTGAAGGTATCCCTGTTGTTCTTCATAAATACATCTCTTTCCGAATATTATTTATTCAAAAGATTGGAAATACATACCCCTCAACCCCACCCCTACCATATGATAATGGTTACAAAATTACAATTACACCAAAAACTCATGTCAGCAGCTAGAACCTCCCTACCTTGCTTGAAATTTATACCAGTATTGAATGCATGCACCTTAATTTTCCCTTCTTTTACTACCTAGGAAGTATCGGTATAGAAAACCACTAGCAGCAAGTTCCACCATTCTTGAATTCCTTTATAACAGAACCCTTTCACTCCTCAAGACTACAGATAATTTTTCCCACCTGCTTGCTCCTGTTTAAATAACAAAGATATGAAGCATATAATAAACATCTATTAAAAAAACTCGACAGTTATGATAGGGACATCACCGAGACATAATAACGGTAGATGGCCCTCTTCCAGGGAAAACCATTATCCCTTTCCCTTAAATATATGACTTATATATACGAGACTGTAAACATATATAGGAAATCAAGCCCAAAAAGAAATTATAGCAATAATTCTTGAGAGTCAAGTGCAAGTCACCTCTCTGTCATCTGAAATGCCTAAGTTAAGAGCCCTTCAACATAACCTGTTCAGTGTTGCCTTTTTACCTTCAGTCGCAAGGGTAACTCTTCAGGAGTCTTCCCTGCCAATTCATCATCTTCCTCTTCCTGCATAATCAGGTTAGATGGGATTATTCCCTTTGCGTACTTCTTGGTAATTTCAACAAAGTCATCCAAAGCAATAAATTTTTTAGCTAAAAGATAAAATAGAAGACTTTGAGTAAACATGTCACTACAACACTGTACTGATTAAGAGTTGGAATATTAATTTTCTTTCCTGGTTTTAAAGATCTACTCTGGGCTTCAAAAACTAAACTACTGATAACACAGGCTTACTTTACAACTTCTTCTGAGAACTGTGCTGAAAACAAGCTGCTTGTGCCAGCAATACATGACTCCACTGAATCTTGACAGACCAGTGAGCAAGTTTATTATAGGCTAAGTAGGAGAACAGAAGAGTGAGTGAATGTAGCCTGTCTGCAAGCATTCCAAGGACTGAGGGAAGAAGAAAAGAAGAAAAAAAGAAAAAAAAAAAAAAAAAAAAAAAAAAGACTGCTGGGTTAGGTCACACAGTTTTAAATTGTAAGCTATTATAAATTTGGTAACTGCTTGAGAGAAATCTTTAACACTGAAAAAGAATTGTACGGGAACGGTAATGAATTATCTGTATGTAATTAACTTAAAAACTTACTTCTGATTTGGCATTTAACAGTCACTTTTCTGACTTCACAAGTTAAAGGCATAATTATGAGAAATGGCCAATTATTCGTATCTACAAGACTAAATATAATTACTTACACTGTATTAATTTAATACGCTATATGGCTATACAAAGGGCCTTCCCCAAACTATATCAACTGTGTTCTAAAACAGATAGCCAGCAACAAAATATACTTTGCTCAGCTGTACAGAGACACAAAAGTTTTCACTCTGTGCGGCAAGATCTTTATCTACTCCTGTGAGTAGATGAGAGGCAAAAAGTTACTTCTGGAAACTCTAGGGATGCTGCAAGACAGACTATGACTTACACACTGCTTCAAACTTTTCATAGCCAGTTCCTTACATCAGCATGGATTAGCTAGTTTCTATAGTAGACAAGTTTGATGTCATTTGTAAAGGAGGATAATTAACAGCAAATTTTTTCCATACACTAAAGTAAATGACACTGCTGTAGATATGAAAGACTTTTGAATGACAAAAATCTGTAACACACCTCCTACACAGTAAGTTTAGCTAGTCAGCTGATACAAAGATATGAAAGCTGGCCTGCTTAATACTAGTTTGAGATTTTAAAAAGGCAGAAAACCGAACTGCTTGACTAAATTCAAAATCAGAGGATTAGTGGTTTTGAGCCTATTAATTTCTTAATTTTAAAAAATATACATTTCTAGAAGTTATATATAAACATATCAGTATTTAATATTGAAAATGTTTTAGGTACAGAACAAAATAATTTATTTGTGTCAAAATACCTGCTACAGGAAGAGGGGTGTAGAAGAGTTCAACAGAAAAACAGCAGTTTACAAAAATCTATCTTTTGCCTTAATCTTACAAACATGGATGTTGCCCTCTGCTTGGACTTTTACTTCCCTCCCTCCCCCTCCATTGCATGAACCCATATATACTTGAACACACCATCTAGCATGCCTCCCAAGAAACAAGAAGTTATGTATTTTTGCTAACTGTTCCTATCATTCAGACTGTAACATGACGATGCTTGCACAAATAAACCAGTGAGCCTCCTTAGCTGTCTTGGTGGGATCCAGATCAAGTCTGATACCAAATGTGTCATCTAAATTTATTGTCCTATTGGGACAAAATATACAGTGGTAAGAGTCTTTTTGGTGTGGAATCAGCAAGCAGACATGGCTAGAACCTCACAAAAATTCCTTAACGGCACTTTCACAGGACCGTAGGACATCCTGAGAGGGAAGGAATTGTTAACTCACTATGTATAGATTGCCTATCAAAGGTAGTGACATATACACTCCCAGGCACGCAACAACTGTTCACTGACAATGTCAGCTCTAACCTTCTGTTTATACCTACATTAAAGATAGCCCAGATCAGATATCTGTAACATATCTGGCTTAAAAATTATCTTCCAAGTACTGGCAAGATAAATGGAGAAACTCAGTGGATCAGAGAAGTAAACATTGGAGAGTTAACAGCCGTCTTGTTCAGCCATGAAAAGATAAAAGCCCTGTTGAGAAGAGGTAACAGCTTAACTCCTACTTTAAGTGTTTGATGAAAACTTTTCGTTTTTAAATGTTATTAGTATTTTGTCAGCCAAGTGTCTCAAATTGATATAAAAAGTGTGTGTTGTAGATTCCACTTTATTATTCATAGATTATTTTTTTTCTTCAATTTGGTTATGACAAATTCCCCTGCCTCCCCCATCTGCCGTAGAAGAAGAAAAATATGCACATCAATTTCTGCCTACGCTTACATGTAGGTTCATTTACTCTCCTGTTATTTTACCTGCCAGTTAAGCCTTAAAAAAAAATAAATTACCAGTTCCTTTTCTGACACTTTTTGAATTACTGAAGAATCCAGAACAAAATTACTTGCTTTGCACTCACACTATCAGCATGTGCTAGTTCAGCTAAGGGATGGAATGAACACTACTGTTGTCCACTAAGTGCCAACGCAACATAGCTCCAATGAACCCAAATACATCTGCCTAATGATACAATGGCCAGACAACGAAACAACAGTCTTATCCTTGAAGGACTATTTCTTGTTTTCCAGAAGTGGCAAAAATTTCACAAGAACAGCTGACTTACTCTCACAGAAGTTCTGACAGGACCAGAAGCTTGGTCTCCAAAATACTGTTTTTCCCCATCACCTCCTCCCTTACTCATATGCATAGGCATGTATCCCTCCTCCTCTTTTACTTCAGTGAAAGTGAACGTAAAACTGATAAAACTTCACCCTTCTTAGGAATGTTATTTTCAGAAGTCACCTGTCTAATGAACACAGTCCTTGAAGGTAAAAGCCAAAGTGACCTAAAGAAATGTAACTCTAATTTTTCAAGGAGTTTAAACCTGCATAGCCCCACATTCGACTCACTAATCCACATATAATGCTTTTGTTACCTGTATTCTCAACTACAGATATATTAGTAAGTAACACGCTTTGCAACATTTAAAAATGCTCTTCACTAGCTGATCTGAATTGCACATGAACTATTTCATATGATCTACTGCATTTCAGGAAAGTGAGATTTTTCCCAACAATCATTAATCCAATCTTATGTTAGATAACGTTCTTGAAAACCTATACATGCTGCATTGTTTATATTGACTCCTCTCCTGAAGGCTCAGCAACATAGCAGTATTTCTTCGGTATGCAAAGCTAGGGAAAACTTTATTTCAATTCCAGCCCCTCCACCCCATCATACCTTACAAAACTCACAGATCTGGGTCTACACATCTGACCCTGTCTGTGTTGAGTGGTTTAGTTCTCCCCACCACATGAGCTAAGCTGCTCCTAAACTATGAAAGAAATATCTTTGCACGTGTTTCCTATATCAAATCTTGAATAAATATGGTAAAATAAACATTAATTATAAGGGAATGGCAAACAGAAGCAAAGCAAACAAAAACAAGGGATCTGTCTGCACTAAATGATTGCATAATTAATGTCCTTATTGTAATCAGAAAGCTTACTACAGTTCAGAACTAAAAAAAACAGTGCAAATTTTTTTTTGCTGGATAGATTTGTAGAGTACTAAAAGGACACGACTATAAAAATAAGTGACATGCAAACCTCTCTTAGTATACTGATCACTGACAAGTTGACTGTAATGGTGACGTCTTCTGTGAGTTCACATGCAGATCAGTTATTTACCTTGTACACATAATAAATTGACACTATCGGTTTATAGCAATCCAAACTTGCTATGCGTTCTTACTCCACCAGCACAAAATTGCTTAGCAAAACATAACAGAAACCAAAACCACAGGCAAAGACTGGAAGCAGCAGCATGCACTCACATTCACTGCTCACTAGTCGCTCCAGCATTCTTCTCTGTTTCTGCACAGACTTTGGGACCGGGCCAGGTTGCTTCTCACCACCTGGTTCAATAACAAGTTTATGAAAAGTCAAAGCAATCAATTAAAGTGATCAAACAATAACTCGAATGTTCTTCAACCTGCAATATCTGGAGAATGGTGTTTCCTTAAAGTCAGGAAAAGAAAAGCATATGTATAAACAGGTAAGAAGTGGCTATATAGCTTTTTATATGCCTATTACTGTATTAGAAAAGGGAACAGCATCAACATAGCTAACAGACTGCTGTAATGGCAAAGCGAGCCAGGTCTCTTAAAGACTGGGTTTATAAATTGAAATATCTAGTAAGATAGCATCAGGATGACTGTTAAAGAGAAAAAAAAAAAATCAAACACAGCAAAGCCATAAAAAAAAAAATCATTTTCCAAGGACAGCAAGTGTCAAATGAAGATATTTTTAATATTTGGTCACTTAACAGAATCACAACCTATAGCACAAGTTATCAGGCCTTTAT
Source organism: Falco rusticolus (assembly GCF_015220075.1). NCBI lineage: Eukaryota > Metazoa > Chordata > Aves > Falconiformes > Falconidae > Falco > Falco rusticolus. The sequence goes on along the minus strand of NC_051187.1, from coordinate 75,930,558 downwards.
GAACTAACTTTATTGGTCCAGAGAGCACAGCTGTTAAAAAAGAGTTAGTCTCGTTAACACCGTTACTTTTGCTTAAGTAGATCATACATTCACTGTTGTTTCATGCCTGATGGTTTATAAAGCCCTTTAGGTTTCTAGCTGTGTTCTGTCTGTAAGTCTGTATTTTATCAATACCATAAATCAGTTCATAAACAAACCTTCGTTGTCAACTTGTCCAACATTTTCCAGTAGTTCAGAAACTGCTAACTGCTTCTTCTTTTTTGGGTTTAATTTCCAATACATGACTAAGGCAGCTTTTCTCACAGCTCTCTCCAAGTCAGTCTCAGATGATAACTTTTTCACTTCTTGCTCATTCTCAGAAGTGATGCCTCAGGAAAAGAAAAATACATTATATACTATTATCCCACACCCATGCAGGAATGACTGATCTGCCCACAATTTATTTTTCTCAGTTTAGCCTGAAACTTGGCAAGTTTCATTCGCATCTTGACCACTTAAGTAAATTACTCAAATGCCCTTCTATGACCACTGCTATCAAAATCTAAGCACGTTGCTTAAGTGTACACTGTACTTCAAAGACTGTGCAAGACACGCATTATCCTTATGTCTTACTTCAACTTTTCAAGTACAGCAGTATGCATGGGTGACATGTAAAAGCAAGAATTTAATGAGAGTTGTTCTGCTTGGGTTTGGGTTGGGTTTGTTTTTTTTCCCTGTAAATAAGAGTTCAGATAGTTGGCAGACAAGAGAAGACCATTTCAAGTGTGGGAAGTAGCATGAAGGAGATAGGAAACTTAAAGTGAAAGAAGACAATAGAAGATCACCAATTAGGAGAGAGGCTGGAGAGGGGCAAAAGAATGAAACAACAGCAGATATGTAGGTGGTGTGTGGTTATACATGACCTTTACAGTCAGGAAAAGAAGCTTCAATGAAAGGTGGGGAGGGGAGGAACAAGCATGAATTCCATGAAGGAATTCAAGCAAATAATTAATATAAATGCTTTCATAAGCACTATTGTTAATCAGTGCTTTTTAAGTCACCTGTTTGAAGAGACTGTCAGCATCTACTCACATGAACATTCCCACTATATTTTAACACCTCTTTTCAGCGTTAAAATGAATATAGTATAATTTCAGATAAAGTCTCAGAAAACCCATACCTCTTCTGTCTGCCAGGCATCTACGCAACAGTTTGACAGCTTCTCTTCGACCTTGCTTAGCAGCAAGGATGAACCAGTCAACCGCACTACAATTGTTAAGTTCTTCATCCTCCTCTTCTGCTAATCTTAAGAAGTGTTTCCCCACCTAGAATAAGTAGGGAAGAGAATTCCTTCAATTTCTGAAATATACTACACCCTCTCCCTCCCCCTCCCGGAACTCAGCTAGAATAAATTCTCTCTGAACAAAAGGTCAAAACATTTGCTGCTGGTACTGAAGAACATAGCTGTAAGTTGATCTTCCACAAGGAAAGATCAGTTTCCAGAACTGGAAGCAAGAAGGAATCGCAACACATTTAGCCAGGTCAATGCATTAGTTGCTTTTGGTCTTCAGGCATTTAGCAGGATCAGGTAAAGCTCCTGGTGTTAAAAGTTTTCTTGAATTCTTTTCCTCCTATAAGAATGGTCAGACAACACTGCTAGTCTCATGTAAGAAACACAAAAATTAAGTGTAATAACCTGGTACCAGTGACATTCAGAAATTCAGATGAAGCTACCGACAAACGGCCTTGACAAGAAAGGAGGCGGCTTCAGCAGTGAAATCCCTGGCTCATAGCAGTTTAGCTACCAAAAGTCAAAGCAAACTCATGATTAAATAGTGAATGGAATAAAACTAATACTGATCAAGCATCAAGGAAATTCAGCGAAATAGCCTGTAAAAACCCTTCTATTCAGGATTACAGAAATTATCAAGCAGTTGCCTGTATTACTGTTTTACCAATAAGAAAAACACCACCTTTCTTCTTCCTTCAAGAAAACTGAAACATATGATAATATACTAGTAAATATATTTATGCAATAGCATGAAACACTTCTGGTTATCATACCATAAGGCAAAAAAACATTAGCTGGCAGAATGTGGCCAAAACTCCCGGACATTTTATCTGCATGCCTGAAGAATCTGGGAAATGGTTTTGCTTGGCTCACTGAAGTAACAGAGAGGCAGTACAGTTACATTCTAGGAGTGACTAATGCAATACCTTAAGAGTATAGCTCCATAAGTCCACAGTATTATCTGCTGAAAAGAACCTGTTTGAACAGTTTCTCTGAAGTTTTGCCTTTGGTATTACCATTAAAGGTGACTAAATGCCTACCTCTGAAAGATTAATAATTCACAATATTCCCATGTAAGTTAATCACACTGATATAATCAAAAATATATTTTTCTTCCCACGAAGGTCACATCTCCAGCCCTTCAACTGGTTTCATACACCTAAGTGAGTGCTCTGACAACTTCTACATACACAGTTATTGGGTAGACATCATAATGATTAAACCCATAGCACATACAGTGAAGCTATCCAAAAGACATACAGAAATCAGAAAAAAACCTAAGTAATCCAAAAGTCATAAGTAAACAATCATTAAAGTCATACCAGAGTTCAATAGGCAGTGCACAGATATAGTGGCAGATCAAGAAAAGAGTATATGAGAAGGGGAAAAAAAGAAAAAAAAAAATTTAGCAATTGCCTGGTAATTTATCACCTAACTGCAGATGTACCTTCAGCTATTTATTTCAGAAAGGAATTGCTTGAACAAGTTACACAGTAAATAACATCCTCTGACAAGAACAGCTGTTTCTTGAGCATGTTTATATTTATAGCCATTGAGATTTTGAGCAAAGGTTGAAGAGTAGTAGCACATAATGATGCAGCTCTTCAGTTTATAAGGACCTCTTGGACACAAACTCATATTGCAACATCAACTAGCAGATTCTGGAATATGTCATGTTGCACAAGGCTACTGGACAAGCAAAACAATAGCATATACCTGTTTTATGATAGAAAGGGGGGTTTTTTGCTTGCCTGTGGGTTGTTATTTTTTTCGTGGGGTTTTTTGTTTTGTTTAGTGGGTTTTTTTAAATTGTTTAGTCTTTGTTTGATTTGTTGGTTTTTTTTTTGGGGGGGATTTAAGTTCAGAATTAAGATTCTACCTACCACCACCAAAACACAAACTGAACCCACCCCCAAAATCTGAGCAACCAGAAAATCTTTTCCCTTTACTTTGATTATAAAATTACAAGATTTTGTCTATGTTAAAAATTTTGATAGCAAACCCACCCACCTACCAAGGCCCATAACAAACATCAAAGCTTTCCATGAAATACTACTGGAAGGTCTCCCAGCTCTCTGAACAAGCCCTGTGCAACAGCCACCTTTCACTGTTGTAGCAAAGCTCCTACAGGGAACCACTGAGGACAGCTGCAAAGCTCTGGCACGCAGCAATCAAAGGAGGAAGAACTGATGAGAAAAAGCAAGAAGAACTGATGAAGAAAGGTGTTAACTTCAGATTTGTCATTTAAGCAGTGAGGGATTCTCTCTTTCCCCATGAGCCAAAACCATGAAATAAGGTCATAGTTCGTAATAACTTAACAGATCTTCACACTGTACTTCTCCAAAGGTTGCTCTCACCTGTGGGCTTTGCTAACCAAGGTGGTTATCTCAGGCAGTCCCCTTGCAGAGATCCTCCTCCACTTAAAGACACAGAGCTACCTTTTCTCCATTACAGAATTCCAGCTGTGGGTGTCTCATTTACATAATTGCTGTACAGTTATTTCTCAATAAAGAAACTACATAAAGCTACAGTAATACAGGTTGACAGCCACTCAGAGTGCATTTATTTCCATAGTCATTGCAGGGCTATTTTTTAATAAACTCATAGTAATAACTACAAGCTAGTGAACCAAGTGATTTCTCATGTTGCCTTCGTAACTATTAGCAAACAGCACAACAGTGCCATCTCAGCTTCTCATTCATACTCCTACAAAGGTAAGAAATAAAAATAGATTTTTCTAACTGATACTAAAGCGATGTATTCAACAACAGGGAAGAAATATTTTTTTAGGGTTTTAAAAACTAAAAGTTAATTCCCTCTTCACAAGTCGCAAGAAATCTGATTGCATAGAAAAGAAATTACTGTATTTGGGGTTCCTTTTCAGGCAGTCGGTTCATGTTGAGTGCATACTGAAGCAAAATTGCATGCTGGATATCTCTTTATGACAAGAATACTATTATTGTGTGGGAATAGAAAGTGTACACAGTTAAAGAGCTAAAGGAAGGGAGGGAAGGTGGAATTAATTGAGAAGGATAAAAAAAGATATTATTTATATACATACATATCCACACATCATAGACTTAGATTACATAAGGTATTTCTTACTCAACTGGAAGTTATACCCTGGAAGAGTGTTTATGGGGTTTGCTTTTGGAAGAGTATTTATGGGGTTTGCTTTCTTTTGTGTGGAGGAATAGAGCCAAAGCTGGGTTTTACAGCAGCGACGCCCTCAAGGCTAAAGCTTCATCCTCTGCAAAGCCACTGGCTGTTTCAAAGGTGAGGAATTTGTCACTGTCTTGGGTTACAACTCCAAGGACATCTTGCCCCTCAAACAAATTGAGATGCAGTGGGGAGCTAGCCTGCCATATTTATTTTTTTTTTTTTACCAGCTTTAAAAGGAAAAGAGTGGTGATCCTTGGGGAAAAACCCAAACCACCAAGCATGTAGGAGACCATAACCACTCCCTTTTGCCATCAGAGAGCTGGAAAAGAATGCCCAAGTAAAAAACTAATCAAGTTAAACATGAGTTAAAACCCTTTTAAACAACTTTAAGCTATTTATACTAGACCAATACACCAGATAAAGGAATGCAGCATAAAATTGCTACATTTTTCTAAAACCTAAGGGGCACCAAAAGTGCTAATACATACAAGGACAGAACTTCCATTATTAATTCAACTGTATCTGCCACTGCACAACTTAACATAGCTAATTTCAATAAACAAGGAGGATTTTTTATTCTAAAATGTGTTAATTCAACAGTGAAATGGTGTAAGAGCGGAACATCTATCAATCTCTGTTCCTGCTAAAGCACCTCAATGGCAGTTTCTTCCACAAAGTCCAGCCTGAGAGTCCTGGTATCTTTAATATAGCGCAGGGCTGAACCAACAGCATTTAATAGCCCCTCTCTGCACACCTCTACAGTAACTGTTTGGCATATGCTTGTAAAAACAAACAAAACCACAAAAGTAGCTCTGTACCTCCTCCATTCTCTCAGCTTACCCTCCCCGTTTTCTTGTGTGTCCTACAGGCTTACACAAGAGCTGGACCTGAAACCAGTAGCACACCCAAGCAAGCAGCATTTCTCAAGGCAGAGAAACCATCTGGCATCACCTTTCTGTGAATAGTTTTGATCAAAACAGGTACAGTTCAAAGAGGAGATAGTAGTTCTAAAGCAAGCAGTGCTACCTTTGGAACTAAGAGTAAACAAGACTGGACAAAGAACATATAAAATTACCTCAGTTTGTGCTTTTGGTTCTCCAGCTTTGGCCCTCTCAAGCAGTTCCTCAAAAATCACTTCAGGTTCTTCCTTCATGCCCTCTAGAAATTAATTTGATAAAGAAAATCGTTTACTCGCAGTATTTGAAAGTATTTTATAAATGATTGCTATGCATGGTTGAAGAATTAAAGGATCCTATCTAAATAAATCCAACACGAGTGTTTTGTGAAGAACAGTAGAAATTAACTCATTACAATATTTACACTATCTCAGTGTTGTACTTCAGCATATTTACCATTACTTGTTATTTGGTACCTGCCACAAGATGACATACAGAGCTTACGGTTGCTCATTTACTTCCACAGAAGTAATTTCTCAATAGAATATTTATTACAGTAAACATGAGCATACACGGAACACGTAGTATGGATCAGCTTTTGTACTATTACTATTCTTATTTTTAATAGCACTTCAGTCTTTCACTCTGCAGCCTTTTTATTTAGTAATGGAGCCTTTTCAAGAGTTTTCAGAAATTAACCAGCCTTTTAAAACATGTCCACTACATTTGAAAGCTCAGCTCCTCAGTGTCTGGAGCATCCAGAAGATATCAATGATCACACCTTATAAACCTCACTATTTTGCGTCTCACTCCACATTTGCACCTAATTTTTTCTCCTTTCCTATCTACTATACACATGCAGACTTAAACCATTTTTTTATTCAAAAGCATCATATTGCTCTACCAGTCAATCATAAAGAAAAAAAAAATATCTTGAGAGCTTTATCTGACACCCAGTGTCTGTACTTGATGAATGAGTAATAGATTTAATGGAAAAGCTAACAAAGGCCAGAACTGCTACTTTTCATGAGATGACTTTCGTAAATTAGTTTGGAAGAATTTTAAAGAGAAAAATCAATACAACTCACGCTCTTCAAGTTGGGAAAGCGTAAGAAAGGACAACAGACCTCTGACTCAATGTTAACAGCTTTACCAGCCAACCTAAAATTGTAATTAGCAAAATACAAACAACAGTAAGCACCAAAGTGTGACCCGTATGTACATTATCCCACAAGGCCACCAAACACACCATGACACTAGCTGCATACTGAGGGCACAGACAGCACAAGAAAGTGTAGTTAGGAAGCTCCATTTCCAAAAGCAGGAAACAGAGAAGCTTTCAAGCATCTAATGAATTACCTGTTTCAGTCTCTACCTTATCTTGGCAGCAATAATGTGTAAAGCCAGTAAGCAGCTCTGCTAGCTGAGGTACCACTCAGCATTAGCTCTTTTTTCCAAAGGTGGGTGGAAGGAAGAAATAACCATTACAAAAAAATCTCCTGAAGAACAGGGCTACTTACATTCTTTAACATTCCTGGTACCGCGACTATTTCCAAACAAGAACAGGCTACAAGCCAATGCTTTCATTAAATGGATGTATTTTAACAAGACCAAACCATGAGGTAGGTTCTCTCCTTCACCATGCCACAGTTTTGTCTGCCAAGCTCCACTTGGAAAAATACTAATGCCAGATAAGAACGTGCTGTCTGGCTAAACAAGGCACATAATGACAAATAATTTTCATTTAGCACTTGGTCTTTTCAAGCTGTAAAAATATTATTGTAAAATAGGCAAACAGCATCCCAGCAAAATTAACCACTTTATCTCCTTGCCCTGATATATAACCCACAGCATTGAACTCCAAACAAGTCAGAAGCCTGTTTTCTAGATGGCACCACTCACACCAGCAGACATCATTCAGGGGCTCTCTGCTAACAATAAACAAGAAGTTACAGGAAAAAGTATATTGTTTGAAAGAAACAGTATTCATCCATTTACACCACTCAAATGAGAAAAGTTGGGTAAGGCAGTACTCTCCTGTTCCTTCCTGTGCTTTCACATCCATTAACTTCTTTTGCATCAAAATTTTGGCAGCAACCGTCTTGGCAATGCAATTTTTTCTGTTCAGGGGTTTCTACATGTTGATAGGAGAACACCACAAATATTTCGGTAATAGTCTGGATAAACCAATACAGGAGGCACCATTCAGAAGTTAGCTTTTGCTAATTAAGTGGAATTTACACACACACACAAAAAGCAAACTACAGAAAGTCATTTGCTAAACTGATATAAGCCTTAATAAGAAAGGCAGTTTTCTGGCAGCTTGTACAAGCATAGCAGCTTCCTTTCTCTCCTGCTCCACTTGTCAGACATAGGAGCAAGGAAGGCTCTGACCCTTTCCATGTCTTCTTGTTCAGATGAATGTCAGTTAGATAAGAACACTTACTATAATAGAAAGCTGTAAAGCATTCCCATATTGGTTCTTTAACACCAGTATAAAGTTAATGTATTGTAATTACATTGCAGATTAACATATAATATTCTTTGCAAAGAAGGTAAAAAAGCAAAAAGCAAAATTAAAAATGTGCAGCCTTATGGTACCACCCTCATTGAGAGAAGAAAATAAAACATGCTGGTACCACAGCAAGCATCTTGAAATATTTGTTCTATCAGAGCTGACTGCCAGGGGAAAGAAAGGCTTTCTGCTGCTATTTTCAACCTACTGCCCAATCACTCCTGCTCAGTTATCACTTCTATGTACTCTCACATGTGACCTATAAGTACAAATAAAAGATAAATAAAGTTATGTTTGTGGGTTGGTTCTGTAGTTGTAGGGCAAGGGCAGAAAGGCAGGTTGTGGAGTGTTTTGGAGATCAAATGTAGAATAGTTTAGTATCAATGTTCCTGTAACTAGCAATATTTTTTCTTTGCTTAAAGAATAAGCAAGAGGATAAGTAAAAAGACAAAAGCATGAACAACTTAAGTTTTGTGGCTGCCATGTCAATTTACTTTCTCAAAGTATTTAGGGCAGTTTTGGAACAAGGACTAACAACGCTCTTTTAATTCAACTCAACACTAGAACAAATACTATACAAGAGTCAATGCACCCACCATAAAACCCCAAGAAGCTGTGATCTATAACTTATCACCCTTGTTCTTAAACGTGTTTTTAGTTGGAAAAATCTCTTGATGTGTATTCCTCCCACATAAGAATACTGCAATGGAAATGCTGTCAGTAGCAGCTTTTATTTTCCAGCTTTGCTAAAAACTCATGTCTTTCTAATGTCAAATTTTACACTGTCTTGAATACAAAAATTTCAAGAAGAGAGGAACATTTATCTTGCAACACTTCATGTATCTTTTATGACAATTAGACTTCACTAGCTGTTGTGTGTCAGGTGCATTTATATAAGCCAATAAAGTCTATCAGTTATTCAAGGTGCACAAGCACTGCAGTCATTCAAATGAAAATAGGCAAGTGAAAGCACACAAGTTTTAGGCGGCACATAGCATTCATATAAAAAAAAAAAAAAGACAGGACAGGGACATGAAAGGGTGGTTAGTACTTGATATTTGGCTGTAGTTCCTACTCTGCCACCAAGATACTGTAAACCACAGCTCATCACCAGGCTGCTCTGTGGTTTAGTTCCCAATTTAGTTAATTCTACCTACACAGAATCAGGTCACTCAACACAAATTATTCAGTGGATATTGGAACAAGGACATTATTAATAAAATCTTAATGTTTTATTTTTATTATTCTCTGTGATTAAGACGAGCTAAAGGATGAAATGATAGGTTATCCTTTAATTTTCTCAGCTCCACTAAAAAAAAAAGTGGGGGAAAAATTATCTGTGATCTGCAAAGGATGTAGATTTACTTACAAGTCTGCAGCACATATGTCCTCATACTACAGAAAGCATTTAAACTGCCAAAGGGCTACAGAAATATCCATTTTTGATATTCAAGCTTATCATTTAACAGGTTAAAGCTGTCACTTAAAACCTATTTTATTTAAGCACTTTAATAAGACTCAGTACAATGAAACTGATAAAGACCTGTACACATTTCACAGTCACACACAGCATTTAGAAAAGTAAGCTTAACCCACATATTATTAACAGATAGGCTTTAAAGGTGCTATCAAAACATTACTTGAGTCATTTCCATTTACTAGTAAAACCTATGTTTTACAAGTCCAGGAAAAATACTCAGAATACAGAAGTCTAAAACCAGATGTTTATATAGGTAGGCTGTAAACAGGCTGATGAAAACTAAAGACTATTTACTTTCTGTGATTTTTAACGTTACTTGACACATTGACTACATACAGTAAGATTCCAGCTTTGCTGCTGTAGGCTTAAATGGAAATTTAGCATTCATTTCAGCATAGGCAGGCATTTTTACTGTTTGTTAGGTTTTGACCAGAAATAAGAAATGTTGCAAAAGTAAACATTTCAGTTTTTTAAAGAATACTATGCAATACTATGTTAGGATGAAATTATTGTCCCTTACCTCTGAAATTTACCAGTTACGGTGTTAGAAAGGCAGTTAATCCATAGTAGAGGATCAGTTCAAGCAAGATTGCAAGATATTTGTCACTTAAAAATTTTAAGCACTAAAAGAAAGATGCCATCACTGATTTAATAACGTATGTATGCCTTGTCTTTGGACTACATCAAGGATTAAAACCCAAAAAACTCTTCAACATCCATACAGGGTTTTGAAGAACGGACTTACACAATCTAAGTAAGAAATCGCTTCAATGCAACAGATTTTATAGACCACCAGAGTATACTGTGGTTCCTAGTATTCTAGCACAAATCAATGACGGATGCAATAGATTCCCAACCTTTCTAATATCCTTAACATGTACAACTGAAACACATCATGTGTGCATCATTGTTGACTTGTTGCAAAGTGCCTGATGACGTATTTAGAAAAATGTTTTACATGCATTTTAGACAAACATTGTTTTTAAAAAAAGCTCATTTTAAGTGACAGTGTATGACACTTCCATCCACAAATTCTAAAATATATAAAGGCACATAAATTATAATCCTTTCACATAAGATTTTAGTTGTGTATATATACATACAGAATGGATCATACACATCTATCACATAAAACACCCTCAATTTTCTAAGTGCTCTTCTAACTGCTAGGAATCATTGCTTTCCTTAAAAAATAAAAAAAAAAAAAGTAGAAAAAACCAAACCAAACCCAAACTATTGAAGTTATTTCATGCAGAAAGAGTCAATAGAGTGCATATTGAGTAAGTCTTTGTTGAATTACCTTCCTACCAACGCTAACACATTAAAGCTCTCAGCAGGGTGGATTTACCCAGGACAAGGGCGTTTCAGCACCTTGCCTGCTATTATCACCCCCTGGCCAGGTGCACACAGCTCATCTTCAGTCACAGCTACAGCACCTGATTTCCAGATAAAACAAGACCATGAACGAGGAATACCAAAGCAAAAAATTGGTATTTCAAAGGATCACAATCTTTTATGCCTTTTGAGCTTAAGATCTTACCTGTTCACGCAGTTATTGGGGGCCAGCCCCAAGACAGTTATGTTATCATGCACAGTAAGTCTTTTTTTTTTTTTTTTGTTTAATACAAACACAAGCTGGGTACTACCAAGTGCTTTGAACAGTGGAAACCTAATGAGAACAGGATAAAATGAAAACTGAAAGCAGTTTCTCAGACAGGAACCAATAACGAAGGCAAAGTATTCATTTGAAATATATAAGCTTAAAAGAAATTATGGGTTTTACAAATGAATATTAAAGCTACATGGGAACTCTACCGAACAAAGGATTAATGCATTAAGCAACACCCACACTAAGTGTATGAAGGAAACCTGTATAGCATACACACTTTATATGATCACGACTACAAGCATTCATTTGGGCTCACAAAAAGAAGTGACAGGAACATGCAGGAGGAGTAGGAAAACACCCATGTGTTGGGGAGAATAAAGGATCCGAGATGATAAGATATGAAACAAGATTTCTCTATTTGCCTTCCCATTTTATTAGTACTGCAAATGCTCCTGAAGTGATGAGAAACAGTGAGGAAGAGGTTAAGTGTATGCACAATTATGAATCTGATACATTCAGTCCTAGGCTTTTTAGTTTTTTTTTAAAGTACAGGATTTAAAATGCAGTTTCCTTGACCTTTTGTTTGAACAAACACTACTAAGACACACACACAGAGAAAAACAGAGCAGCAAAAAGGCCAAGAAAGCAGCAATAAAGACCTCAACTACCTCACAGAAAGTATCATATTCAAAAAAGATATCACAATAAGATTTTAGATACATTTAATAAATACTTCAATGAAGTAACCAGTCAGAGAAACCAAAAGACAGAAAACAATTTTTGCTTCTAATTGAGCGATGCACAGAACCTAGTTTAAGAGGTTTGTGAGCTACTCTTGTAAAAGCAAGTACCCAGACAAGGTGTCAAAAGCAAAATCTGCTAGTCATATTTAAACGTAAAGCCAGATAGGGGAAAAAAAAAAAAGAAAAAGAAAAAAGGAGAAATAAAGTTTTTAGATATAAGAATGCAACACCATAAACTTAAGGTGATGACAAAACAAAGAAAAATAGAAAAAGCAACAGATTTAAAATATATAACACCATAGATCAAGAGAAAAAAATCTCAAGAACACTTAAATGCAGAACCTGTTAGCACCTTTTAATGCCTTTTTCAAGCACACAAGTAACAGCGAGCTTAGCAGGTAAACTACAGGACCTATGGACAATTCAAGGGCAACTGAATATTTGAGAAAAAGAGAAAGTTGTGAAGTTGCAGTAAAAGATCTACGAAAATATGTTTGGGTTTTTTTTCCATCCCTGCCAGAGAACAGCATAGAGAAGCTTCTGTGCTGGAATCTCAAACTTAAACAAAGAAGCTATGGTTTCTATTAACTCTGTTTAAATAGTTTCTCTTTATTGTTCATCCAAGTGTTCTGTTGAACTACACATAGCAGCATGTAGCCTCTCACTTAAAACTGAGAAATGGAAACCAGCAAGTACGATACCAGAAAGGTCCACGATTACAGTAACCATTAAATCTGGTATCTATACAAGGCAAATATGTAAAAGAAAAAAAATAAATCTTAAGCCTATGGAAGGGGCAAAAAAGATATACTGGGTAAAATCAGATAATCTTGTGTAAAATGCCTTGACATTGGATGTTCCTGAAGGAGTCAAAAGGTTAAAGGACAGGTGAATCCAGCTCATGTTTCTATCTCTAAAGCTAGCTAGTAAGTCCTCACAGAACTCCTCTGAACAATGTAGGCTGTTACATGAATAAGTAAGAGATTAAGAACTAAAAAATTCAGAACACATAAAATTCTCATTCTTTTAGCGAAAAGATTATCAGTTTAGACACACAGAGATATACAATAAGGCTTATATTATTCAACGCATTCATGTGTGAATGAAAAAAAAAAAAGGAGGGGCAACAAGGAATTGACTGAGTGTTGATGATTCTGTGTTACGCAGGCCAAAAAAAAAAAAATATCTCAGAAACAACTGTTGCAAAAAAACCCCAAACAAAACCTGCAAAGGGATTTCATTACTGCTTAAATTATAATAGGCCAGAAGAAATGCAGTAAAATGCAAACCAAGAAGACCGCTTATCATTGTAAATGCAGTGATAAGCTCTGAACTATTACACCCATAATAAAACCTTGGAGTTGTAACACACAGTTTCACACACACACACACACACACCCCCCCAAAACCAGATCAGTGCTAGTAAGATACCATTATCAGGGCCTTTAACCTTGGGAAGAAGCTGAGGAGAATGATAGTAGATATATGAAGAATTTGCAAAATGGAGAAGGTAAATGGAGAGACTATTCTATGTCTTACCAAATCTGAAAACTTAAGGGCATCAACAAATTAAAAGTATTTGGCCAATGTCAAATATTTATATGAATTTAAAGAGCAACTGGACAGACCAAGGGTAGAAGAAAAATCCCAGAAAGCACTATCAAATATAAAGATGTCACTGCTTACCACTGCACAAGGAAGTCTCTAGGCTGCAAGGCACTAAAGAACATTCTGAGAAAGAAACAGCTGCTATTGAACACTTTCAACATCTCAGTAAAATATGAATAAAATCAAGTAAGGACAGCACTAGCACTGCATTTAGAAACAGCTCCCTGGGTCTAACAGGCGTATTATAAATAATGTAAAGGACTCTCATGAAAAAGGTAACAAGAATCCGAACCTGAAAAAGCCTGTCTCCATTCAGGTTCTCCAATATTAATACTGAGCATTGGTATCAACTTCAAGCCTTCACACACAGTTCACAAACAGTAACACTCCATTGTTAGTTGAGGTAGGAGAGAAGATAAAGCTGGATAGCATCCAGAAGAAGAAAAAAAAACGAACCTACTTTGTATTTTTATTAGCTTTATCCAGTAAGCTCACTACTTAATATAAGCGGGTTTTGTACTTATAAGAAGTCACAGGATGTCAAACATTTCCCTCAGCTCCATGTCATTAACTGACAAGAGTAATTTACATGCTCGATGAAGAGTAGTATGGAACAAGCTTTCATCCACAGGTCTTTCCATCAGCTAAATCACTGGGGTGGGAGCAGGGAGGAAAGAAAGTAGTCTTTGACATTACATCTTCTCCCACACATGAACAAATTCTCCATATACCATGAAGCGTACTGATGTCTGAACTGATCTTTGTCACATTGCACAGTGGTGTTACTTACTTGAAGCCTCAGACACACATCACTTTACCACTTTAGCAAGAAGGCCTTACTGCAATTGAATGTGAGAGGCAGTATCATCTGAACCACAAAGAAAATTGCTCACTTTTACTTCGAGAGGATACTGATATAAACAACCTATGTCTGCTGCTCAACTCCACCTTTCCCACCACGCTCCACAAGGTAAGCTGAACAAATAAATGTGCAGGTGGAGACAGGCATGACACAGAAAATACAGACACAAGATTAGCTACTGTATTCAAAAACGCCTCTTTCATGACTTTCATTATGATGAACATGAAGCTGGATTTTTAATATATCTTTTATGTCTAGATATTTCCACAAAAACATGCCTCTGAAGTGCAACATATAAACTTATTCCATACTTAACATGAAGATAATAAAAGTTCCTAAATAGTACTTGCAGATAAGAGTCTAACTGTTCTACTATCATTAGTTTTTAAATGCACTCTGTACCACAAGTTTCATCAGCGAAACCAGAGTTTATATTAAACTGTAGCTATCTAACCCAGCACTGGATTAGCTTGAAAAAGAAACAGCCAGTAACAGCTCAAAAACATGCTATAAATCTTGTCCCAAAGGAAGGTAGGGTGGTGCACAGAAAGGATGCATATCACCTTAATTATTACCATAAACATCCGCAAGGAAAGTCAGCTTGCTGGAAGCCAGTCATTTTTTAACATTAATTTTTCATCCTTAGTTTACGTGTAAGGGCCCCAAAACGTGTTCTGTCCGCTGGATTTCAATGCTTTCTGTCGAGCAAAGCTAAAATTAACTAAAAGAGAAAAAGCATTGCTTGACTTCTTAAAAAAAATTAAGCCTCCAGCTTCTAAAGACAACCCACCTGCAAAAACTCTATTCGCAGACTGCTCTGAAGCTTTAAGAAGTTCACAAATTAAATGTACTAGCTATAGAAAATAATTTTCTTGCAGATTCTCAGCAATAGTTCATTTGCTGGTATGAAGAAAATTTTACCCTGTTGAAATACCAAGATTTTATAGCATTAGGTAGGAAGCAAGCAACAAGAATGCATGCACATACTAAGTAAATAATGCAGGTGTATTTGTTCAAGCAACAGTCAAAGAAAAAGTAGCAAAATGAAAGCTGAAGGGCATGCCTGTCCATGGTTATCAACATGTGCAAAATCTCCCTAGAAGGTATTTCTTTTGGAGTCACATCCTATAAAATGCCTCCAGTCCCTTTTGGAAGTGTATAGTGGTAATTCTGATAAGAGTATTACACAGGATTTTTTTGCAGAAAAAGTTCATTCTGTAAGCACAAGTCTGGTAAGTTAATCAAAACCCAACAAATTCAAAACCTTCAGGGAACAGCATACAGCTTTGTTAGATTTTGTTTTCACTATGAAACAAGATTTCTGGAATCTCAGACATACTTAGAAGTGAAGGCATATACATATTAATGGCAGAATAGAAATCCTTTCATTAGCTAGAAGATGCTATGTAAGCATACCTCCAAAGTTAATGGTGTCTGATTTCTTTCAGGAAAAAGATTTAAACTGTTCGTCCACAGGTAGATGGTCTATTACCAGTGTGCTTGTAGAAAAAGTTGTTTGTAACAAAAAATGTAGGTTCTAATAGCTTTTATGTGTTCCCTGGATCGTACTGTTGAGCTTTCGGTGTTCAGCAGAGCCAGTTTGAGTCTCTGGAGAAATCCTCCTACTCACTTTCCACAAGCTCCGAGAGTCCAGTGGCACTGTGTGCAGTACCTATGTAGGAGTAAAGTTTCTGGAAAGATTGACATTCCACTCAAAAAGCAAGCAGGCATTAGGCACCACATCATAAGCATGATTTGTACATACAGAATATAATGACACAGAGGAAGAGACTGGAGAAGTATTTTGTGCTACAAACACCATTGTTCTGATAAATGGTTTTATTAACTTCAGATATTTATTTGCTTATCAGCGTATGTTGAATCTTTTCATTTACTCAGAAGCCTCCTGGATTCTTATCTTAACTGCAAAGTAAGGGTCTGGTTCAATCACGAGTACATTGCATGTTTTTCTTCCATGCACTTCCATGGTTAGCTCTTAAGATGGTCTTACTTGCCCCAAGAACAAATGAAAATATTTGTATTAACATACATTGACAGACACTTTATTTTTAAAGGTGATAACAAGGATGGGAGAGAAGAGAATAACATTTGTTTACAGAGGTGTTGAAGTCTAGGACTCAACTTTTCTTTCTCTGGGAGCAGCAATACATTTGTAGATATGATAACAGTCTTAGTCATACCACAACTGCAAGTCATCAAATAGCATTAAGTTGAAAAGGGAGCAACTTCTGCACCCCCACAAAATGAATGCAAGTTATCAGGAGAGCAATAAAACAAAGGAAAAAAAGCATGGTGGAAAAAGGAAAAAAAGTAGGTGGAAAACTAAGGATGACGATATTATAGAGACTATAAATTTTAAAAGTGGAGGGGAAAACTATTCTTAAAAGGTGTTTCTTTCTAGCATAGCTATTATTGTACAATGATCATTTAAAGTCATTAAAATAATTTTGCACACAACCAATGAGACAGCCTTGCTGCTTTTTCCATACAGGCATCTCTGATTAAATCCTTTATGGGTTAGCTGTGATAAATCTAACACATTCCACAACTGGAAAGTTAAAAATAAGCAAGCTTTTTGTAATTTCTCAGTTGATAATCATCATTATTAACCTTCTCCACCAAAAAAACCCCAAACAAATGGGGGGGGGGGGGGGGGGGGCGACAGGACAACGATGGACCCACAACCTGCAGAAAAGCGATGCAAGAAAGATAAACCTCACCAAGCTCACTTATTTTTGTAGAGGAAGATCTAAAGTTATCATAAGAACCTACACAATGCTCAAGAGAATTTCAGCAGTTCTGCAGTTTAAGCTCTTCACCACAAACACACTCTAGCAGTTCATCAGGTTACCATCAAAAGTGGCCCTTAAAAAAGACCCAAGACAATTGCTTTGCAAGTCCACAGAGCCTTACCCTGCCTAGTAAGCACTTCTAATAATTAACTGACTGAAAAGGATTGGTTTCATTTCCCAGTTTACTGTTTCCAGTCTCACCTAAATTTTTCAATGAAGTGTGCTGCCTGCTGCTGCAAAGGGCCCTCTAGCAGCATGAGTTTCAAGAGTACTGTAGTGTAGCAGGGATTTGTTCCAGTTTTATTTGAAGATGAATGTACAGGTACTAGGTACTTCCAAATGTTTTCCTCCAAAGCCACTGTAAAATATCTCCAGAGGTTACCAGTTTTTGCTGCTGCTGAATGCAGATACATTATATTAGAGAACTGGTTCAGATGAGTAATGTGCTTTTAACTTTTCAACTCTTTCCATCTAATGCATTCTGTCTGCACAGTGGAACACACCAGGTTCCTTTTGGAGGAAACTCAATTAACAGATTATATTCCAACCACTCACTAGATTAAATTTTTAAATGTGCACAAGAGGAACCTTGAGTCCTTAACACCAAACAATTTACAGAGCCTCTATTTCATGACATAAATCTACTAATGTGAGTATAGTTCTTCCCCTTCTACCCTCTGGCTGCTCATTTCTACCTTTCTAACACTCTGGGACTATGCTAGATCAAACATTTTGTTATCATAAACTAACAGATTGACTTCCTAAGTGGAAGGTGGAAGAAGATTGAGCTAGGGCACTTTTCAGCTCTGGAGTTCCCAACATAAAAGGACATGGGCCCATTGGAACAAGTCCAGAGGAGGGCCACGAAGATGATCAGAGCTGGAACAGCTCTCCTGTGAAGACAGGCTGAGAGTCGGGGCTGTTCAGCCTGGAGAAGAGAAGGTTCCAGGGAGACCTTACAGCAGCCTTCCAGTGCCTAAAGGTGGCTTACAAGAAAGCTGAACGACTTTTTACAAGGGCATGTGGTGATAGATAGATTTAGATTAGATGTTAGAAGAAATTTTTCACTATGAGTTGCCCAGAGCAGCTGTGGATGCCCCATCCCTGGCAGCGTTCAAGGCCAGGCTGGATGGGGCTTGGGGGAACCTGGTCTAGTGGAAGGTGTCCCTGCCCATGGCAGGGGGCTTGCAACTAGGTGACATTTAAGGTCCCTTCCAACACAAACCATTCTATGATTCTAGGATTCTTAATCAGGTTCATTGTGTGAATGCAAAAAGTGTTATCAGTATCTTTGTTATCAGCCAAAGAAAACATTTATGCATTTCAAACAGTGAAAGGGGCAAAGATGGATAATCTTTCCTCAAATACATGGGTGTCTAATACTACTCCTATCTATGGTAAAAACACCAGCAGGTTATTGACAGCAATAGCAGCAGATCTGAGAAAGCCAATTCCCATTGTTCTGCACCAACTATGATGACGTCCCAAAATTTTATCTGAAAATAGTCATTAACTTTTGTTTAGATAGAATCTTTTCTCCCCTACAGCAATGCTTGGCAAATGAGCTTTCCAGAAGTCTGAGTAATTGCAGGTAAAATTTGAAGGGGCATTATAAACTGACAGATAAATTTTTAAGTAATTAATATTCCAAGGCATAATACTCCTTTTCTAATAATCAAAGATTTTTGTGAGATTTCTTCAGGCTTCGCACAAACATTTCACTCTGCATCAAGAGTTAGTGTGTACAAGCAAACTGCCAGAAAATGAAGACATATAGGCGCTAAAATAGAGCTTTGAAGCAAAGATTCTTTTTAACCTTAAGTGGAAGAGGTTAACACTCTGAAAATATTTGTAAATTAGAGAGGTTCCATATTTGTTAGCTATCATTTAGCAATGGGTTGGAGACACACTGTTTTACATTGTTACAATATATCGTAAACTGTTTAGAAGAATTTTTTTGTACTATTTATAAATTCTAAGTCACACAGTTTATAAAATAATTTTCTTCCAAGAGATACAAAAGCACCTCATAACCTTCTTAAGTACAAGCAGAACTCTGCACATCTACAAACAAAACGTAACAAATTTATTTCTGTCTGCAAAGCTCTCAGTACAAATACCTTCCCCATATGTTCTCAATTTCAGAGCAAGATATTTGTGCATATTTCCTTAACAGCAAAAACAAGGACAGAACAAAAATTAAGTCCTTAATCAAAAAGATTCAAGCATTGCAACTTAGCATTACAATGCTGTCAAAAACTTCCCAAACTCTCACCTCCTAATTCCTACGTGATTCCGCCTCTCCAACCTTACTGGCTAGCAAATGTACATGAATGATGCAAAAAACCCCAAATAAAATCTTTTTCATCCACATATAAAAGATCGTTACCTTCACACTGTCTCCCAGATTTCTCTGTTATCCTAGGACATCCTCTTACCTGCTGACTGGCAGGCAGTCCATTTTTACGTAAGACACTTCACATGCTTGAAAGGACTTAAGCATTACAAGAAATGGTGTTACCTGGGGTGACAGACAGTCCAGTTCAAGTTACCATCATGGCTGGCTTGAAGCAGTTACTTCAATCCAAATATCGCAGGCAAGTATCAGATCACTATCGTACTGTGAGAAATTTCTCCCAACTCTGCTTTCTTTTCATCTGAACCAAAAGTGAAACGTCCACTGGGCCACAGAAAGCTGCTCTCTAGCCCAGCAAAACAGAAAACTTACCTGGAATGTGGATTCATGTCTTTCTTCCAAAAACATTACATTACTAGCAGCAGTATTCAGATATTCACACGCTAATTAAGTATGTTGAAGGTCCTTTCTTCCTAGCTCTGCTCTGTGTACACATAGAGGAAGTGGATCCACTAACAAGAATGATGTTTTTAAGCCTATTTGGAGAATCCGGTGTTGCAACCTCCAGAACTGTCATCTGAGCTATTTCTTTTTGCATTGCTTTAGGGCTGTATCTCAAGGAAGGAGGATGCATAGAGTGGATGAAATACAGATACCAAAAAGGGGTATGTAGCAGCTGGACAGAAACTGTGCACCTGGGAGGCATAAAAAAGTGTCAGGAGATTTGAGCCAGTGTTTCAACAGACTTCACCAGACTTCATTAGCAAGCAGCCATTGGTCTTCCTCACTATCCACTGTGTTTCTCTTGGCACAGACTACTAAAATAATGACAGAACTTTTGTGTTTAAGCAACTGGCAACTCTCCTGTAATTTGCTTGCATGAATACTGATGACTCAATGGTTTTAAAGTTTCAGAAGTCCTAATTAGTAGTGTATATGCTTTGCTCGCTAATAAACGTCCTGTCCAGGAGCATCCTTGAAAAAGCAACTATTTTTTTTTTTTTTCAGTTTAAACATGAGAGTTGACGTATTGATATTTATTCTATTCCTAATACATACACAAACCCCTAACTTACATAAACAGAAATTTTCTAGAGAACGCAAGGGCTTTGAGTAGAAATAGGAACACCCACCTTTTCTTTTTTAAAACCAAAAAACCCTCAACATTTATAAGTCATCTCAAGCTCAACAACTGAAATTTTTTTCATTAAATTCAGATTTGATTTCCACAATAAATTCACAAAGCACTCTTCCCATTGCGAAACGAAATATACAAGGACTAACAAAAACACTACCTAATGATATATTAGCAGAAGATAGATTGAAAATTGCTAAGAAAAAACCTACAGTGAGTTCGATACAAATGAAGTACCTGTGCAGCTGAGGATGAGTGTGTGCTTAAGTGCTTTACTGAGTCAGAGCCAGGGCATTCATTAAATTACTGGATTATGCTACAAGATATGGATCATGCTGCAGGAATAAGAGATGGGTGTTTCCAGGAAATAAACTACTTAACATTCATGTTGATGCTATAGCCTTAAACACAGTATAGGTAAGTAGAGACTGGAAGGAAAAGCACTGTTCAGAAATACAGATACGTTGGCAAGAATAAATCAAGAATCACTGAATGGTTGAGGTTGGAAGGGACCTCTGGACACTATCTGCTCCAACTCTGCTCTGGTCATGCTGGGCCACCTACAGCTGGTTGCCTAGGACCATGTCCAGATAGCTTTTCAGTATCCTCACTGACGGAGAGTCTACAAACTCTCTGGGCAACCTGTGCGAGTACTCCATCACCCTCACAGTAGAAACTGTTATTATTATGACAAATAACATCAGACCAAAATAACTGTAGAAGAAAATACTGGATGAAGAAACATGATCTTATCAAATGCATTTGCGATCTAAATCCAATAAAATCTTGGTTAAGAGACTCCAGCATGACACAACGGCAATAGTATCTCATTCTGTAGCATTAAACACGTGCATATATTAAGATGGGGGTGGAAAGGGCAATGACAGTAGCACCAGGCACTGAGAAGATTTTCATAGGAACAGATGAGTCACAACTGAAACGGAGAAATACATCAGTGCTCTGAAGTCCTCTTTTACAAGGCTATAAACAAAAGCATCTATAATACAAAACTGCATAGGGTACACAGGCCTGTAAAGAGAGCCATGACAGAAATCAATATGATTTTAAAAAGCCCAATATTTATACAGAGTAAGAAAATCTCCAAATTGGCTAGAGAAGAATACCTGAAAGAATCTGTGTAAACCACCACTAGACTGACAGTTTGTATTTTCAGAATCTTGCGTGAATGTGGACACCAACAACAGAAACCTATGTTTTCCTCTTTCAGTCATAACAAAGACCAAGATAACTGCATGCCATCCTAATACTACTGCTATTCTTTGCCTGTTGAAGCATACTAAGAAACTTGAGAATGAAGGAAGAAAACACACCTGTTAGCACTGATCCTAAATTAATAATCATGTAATTAACATTAGAAGTGTCAATTCTCCATCATCGCTGAATACTTTCACAGTGGGAGAGATGACAAAGTTGGTAATGATACCTCCATCTGGAACGTGCCTTTTAGTAACAAAAAACCCAGAACACTGCAGCAGCCAATTCTGAATTAGATGCAAACAGTAGATGTGCTAACACAGCCACAATATTGGCCTGAACTATGTGCAGAGCTCAGCTGCATCTGATACACGCCATGCAGATATTCACACATTTAATAATTTTAAACTCATGGATAGCCTTATTACCTTCAATAGAGTGACTCATTTATGAATGCAAGGGCAAGCACATAAGCAGTTTCAGAATCAAAAGTCCAATTTTAAAGAAAGTTAAGGAGTAGTAATTTTGCTAGACCTCAAACACAAGACCTTCTTGCACAAGTGTCAGATTAAAAATTGAATTTAAAACTTGAACTCAGCAGCTGAACACAAGAGCCAGGTATTTTTTTTTCTACCTTTTGCACAAGACATTTCTCTCATCCCGTCAGTCTTCTCAATCTTTGAAACTCAACGGCTTCACAGTGAGGGGAGGGGAAAAATAATACCATTCTGCCTTTCAAAGTGTATCATGATTCTTAATCCAACTTCTTATCTGCCTGCAAATCTTCATTTCTGTTGCTCTGTTTTCACATATCAGCTTACTACTCCCTCAGTCTACATTATAGTAGTATCTATTCATCCACATCAGAATTCATATTAAAGCTAGAGTTAGCACACAATGTAGCCAACTGAAGAAATTAAATCAAAACCTTAATATTATCATAAATTACATTTAATTCTTCCTGCCAATTTTTCAAATAGACTCCTTTCCTGTTGTGTTGTACGCATAATAAAAATTGGATGGGAAAACTCGAACATATGCATGGGGTAAGCTGCAGAAGAAATGTCTCTTCCACAACAACAGGTTAAAATAAACTGCAGAAATTTATTTTCCTACTTTACAGTGTCTCTTTAAACAGATTTTAGAATACATATACACAAAATAATCTCCCAAAGTTTACTATAAGCCAATTTTGCACAGAAATTGCTTTCATATTTACCACTTTTTTCAGCTTTCTCCCTGCTACGGGAGTAGCCAGGAACTGAAGAAGAAAAAGTTGCACTATCCCCTGAAGATGGTCCCGAGTTCTGATTGTTCTCACTATGGTCCACAGCAGCAGCGTTTAGCTGGGACCTTCCAAGATGCAGCTGGGGGTGAGAGGGACTTGAGGGGGGATCAGGATCTGAGTTCATTTTAGCTGTAAAAGAAGAGAATAATGATTAATTATCAGGTAGTAGGGTTACAATATAAAACCAGAGTAAACACTTAAAATCTGAATATACTTGTATAATTAGTTAAACAAAAAGCATAGCAAAGAGCAAGAAGGCTGACAGCAACTTCAAGATGTATTTATACATTCTTCAGTAATTCCAAGTATGAGCAGCTATTGTTGAGTAAGAGTGACCATATATAGCATTGTGCCAGAATAGCCACTGCTATAAACCAAATAAAAACTGATTTTGAAGTATAGATAAACACTAGAATTAATCAATCCTATAAATACTGGATACAAATAACTACTTTGAATCTAATGTTCTACTTACACATGCAAGAAATAAAGACTAGCCCCTAACTTTTTACAGAACAGTACCGACGTGTCCATAATGATAGAAAAATTTCACTATGCATCAAGGGCCTGGTTCACAGCCACCACCTAATCAGGCAACAGCGAGAGACAAGAAAGGTAAGAAGGCAAAGGAGGAGATGTAAAACTCTGCCACTGGAAATGAGGTGAGGGACACCACTAAAGATGCTCTTTATGGCCATTTCCAATTGTAATACATACAATCCAAAAATAAGCTATTTACTACTATATCCAACTATACAAAAAAATAGTATTCATACAAAAAAAAACCAACCACTAAGTCAGGAAGGGAGAGGTCTTACAGTTTCTTACAAGAGAAGGCCTTTTAACTTTCACTGTAAGCCCTCTCCTAAATGATGTGAGGATCTCTGTTCTCTATTATAAAGTTCCTTAAATAAGGAAACTTTCATAAAAGCGCTTAGTGAAAACTCAGCTTTTATAAGACAGGCAGCAGCAAGGTGCAGGCATACGCTGCTACCACAGAATAACTCAGGTGCTTAAAAGTAATTCCCCTCAAGTTAAACAATTTGCAAGGAACACTGGAGAGGGTGTCTGGCTACAAACTTACAAACTGTATTTTTTAATTCTGTACATTCAGAATACTGACCTAAAGGTGCCCTTGTAAAGGTGAAGGTAGCATAGCCAAAACCAAAGATCCACTGCTCAACTCAGCCAACAACTACCCCCACTGAAAAGATGCTAAAATCCCAGCAGGATGCTACAAGCACCAGCAACTTATGTGTTGTTGTGTTGTTATGTTGTTATTTAAGTACACTTACTACTGTAAAACATACTCTTTGTACTTCAGACAACTTGCTTGCCCAAATTAAGCTTCCCTGAACCAGAAAATATTTCACTGATACAAGTAAATGCATTTCTGTATTATGTTTCTACATCAAGTTATAAATAAACCAACAGAGTTCAGTCAACCTTCAAACAATCCCAGGAAAACACAAGAGATTAAAATACTTTCCCGCTAAACCAGCACGAGTATTTTTAACCACTATACAAACACAAAAGTTACTTCACCTCTGGTTTTAAGCTTGACCTTAGCGCTTCGGCAGAGACGAGCAGAAGCCCCACGGTGCCAGGCTCCGGCTCCCGGAGCGCACCCCCCCCACCCCAGACCGGGGTCCCGGGCGGGGTCCCGGCCGAGGGCCCGCAGCAGGCCCAGCTCGGCGGCAGCCAGCCACCAGAAGGGCTCCCGTCCCCGGCCACCCCCGCCTGCCCCGCAAAGCACACCGCCAACTTTCCCTACTGCGGGCTCAGGCGCGAACCGAGGCTAGCCCTTCGGCTTGGCTGTAGGGCTGCTTCTAGAGGCCTGCCAGCGGGAGGCGGGGTAAGACTCTGGGGAGCCCGGGAGAGCTCCGAAGGCAAGGGGGGGAACCGGGAGGCACCGGCGGGCCCGCGCCGCCCCGGGCCGGCCGAGCCTAGCTGCCAGCAGTGACTCTGCAACCCCCGGCGGGGCAGCCGGAGGGATCGGCCTCGTTCCCCGTGAGGCCGGAGGGCGCCCGGGCGGCGGCTGCCACCCCGGAAGGCCGGGAACCCCAGCACGTCCCCCAAGCACGGCGGCGGGCCAGAGGGAGGCCGGCAGCTCGGGCCGTCCTGCCGGAGGTCCCCGCCCCAGACGCTCACCGAGTCCGGCAGGACGAAATCACCAGCGGGGACTCCCGGCCACAAACTCCCCGGTGGCTCCAGAGGCTGCGAGGCGCCAAGTGGGGCGCCTCCCACCGCCCTACGGGGGCGGCCCCGGCCCGGCCCCGGCCCCAGCCCTCTGACCGCCCCGCCCCGCCCCGCCGCCACTCACCGCCCACCACGGCCCGCGGAGGCTTCGCCGCTGCCGGGCGGGCCCGGCGGGTGGAGGAGGAGACGGAGGCGGGGGCGGGCCGCGCAGGGGTGGTGCACCGGCCGGCGGGAGGAGAAACGCGGCTGGGGCAGCGGCGGCAGCGCGTCGTATGCGCCCTGTTCCCGCGCTGGGGGGCGGCGGCGGCGTGCCCCGCGGGGATGGGAGGCGGTGTCTGACGGGGGGCGGCTGGGGCAGCCGCGGGCAACTCCAGAGTGGCAGCATGGGGCAGCAGGGGTGGCGCCCGCCCTCGGGAGAGGCTTCGTGGGGCAGCCGCTGCGAGGCGGGTTCTGGCGAGCCGTGAGGCGGCGGCGGCCTAGAAGCGGCGAGAAGGCCGCCCCGAGTGGCCACCAAGCGTGGGGGAAGGTGCCCGACAGCCTCCCCGGGCATCGGTCCCGAGCTGTCCGAGTGCGGATATAGGCCTTCCCCTCAACCAGGGCCCTGCACTTGTCCTTCCGGGGAGCGGGAGGGGCTGGGGCCAGCCCTGCCGAAGCGCCTCCTGTGAGCGAACGGGGAGGCGGGCAGGGCTTCGGGCCCTGTCAGCCGCGGGGGGCGAAAGCGGCTTCCTCGGGTCTGAGAGGGGGCACGGCCCTCCTGCCTCCGAGTTCCTCCGTAGAGGGCAGAAGGAGTGAAGAGAAGGGGGAAAAGGGTGAGAACAGAGTAACTACTTATTCCTGAATGTCTTTTAAGTTGCTACTGTATACACTACTTCTGCCTGCATGGAAAGCACCTGGGCTGGTAGCGAGCTGTAAACTTGGGTGTATGTGTTGTATTGGTTGTATTGGTAGTAAACGTCTTTTTAGAAATAATACACTGTTTCTGATTTTTTTACCTAAAGAATAAATAAGTCAAGGTCCCTACGAAGTACTGTGAATAGCTTCTAATTAAAAAAACAC
This sequence comes from Falco rusticolus, assembly GCF_015220075.1. Taxonomy (NCBI): domain Eukaryota; kingdom Metazoa; phylum Chordata; class Aves; order Falconiformes; family Falconidae; genus Falco; species Falco rusticolus. The sequence goes on along the minus strand of NC_051187.1, from coordinate 75,904,351 downwards.
CCCAACCTCACAAACTCAAAATAGGAGATTAAATTTAAACTTCAGCCATTCATATTTAGTCACATAAGTTGATTTTTCACAAGTCCCAAGTTGCCAGCAGATCATGGGAAGCTATGATATGTTCCATTTTTCAAATGCCAGTTAGATCCTACTTGTTGATGTCACTGCATCTTGGGGTGATCCCCAAACAAAAATATGGTCCCCAGCATCCTTACTATTTCCTTGCCTTGGAAGTCATAACAAAATTCTTTCTTTTACCTAAAATAAGTTTCAAGAAACATAAAGTTATGCTTCTGTTTACTTCAAATTAAAATAAATTTTGGAAAGAAAAGAGTTACTTTTAGGAAGATCGTTTCAAGTCTGAGTGTAATATGGTTTTATCAGGAACATACAATGCCCACCTTGTGTTTTATGTTTAGGTGTTTCTTTAGAGTAGACTGACAGCATGACTGAACTCAGATATGACAAACTTCCTACTGCTGCAATCTGCTCCCCCAGCTATTCACATTTTCCGCAAGATATTATTCTATACCACTGATTTGATATTTAGTGGGTGTGCTTAATGGATGTAACTTGCTTAGGGAACAGGTGGAATTGAGGGTGGTAGCTGGAGAAGTAACTGAAAAGGAAATGTAAAAATAAGTCTCCCCTGCTGCTTGTGCCTGTTCCTTTCCAAGGCACAGTCAAACATGGCATAAGCCATTCCAGGGAAGTTCAGTTTAAGATTAAAACTGACACACTGACTACTAACCTGCTTAACAGGGAGACTCACTGTAAAATATATTCTGTGGTTGCTTATGACCGATCTTACATTGAAGATGCACATTACTGCCATTGCTGAACTTGATCAGGTCCTTACTTAAGATAAGGTCAACTAACCCTTTGCAGTACATGAATGTCACACACACCTTATGTACTCACATACATGTTATATAAATACATATAATATTACTGAGAGTAAACTAAGCTCGGACATGATGGCAGCTTCTATTATGAACTTCACTCATTTCACTTTGGCTTACACTATATCACAAACTATTAGTTTGCATTTGGCATTATCACAGTTGCTAGTTGTTACAGCTACAAAGAAACATGGAAGTACTGTGGTATCTTGTCACAATCCTTTTTTAGTTTCAGTTATGTACTATGACTTACAGAATTAACAGAATGGTTGAGGTTGGAAGTGACCTCTGGAGGTCATTGCTCCAAACCCCCTCTCAAGCAGGGTCAGCTATAGCCAGCTGCCCGGGACCATGTCCAGGTGGCTTTTGAGTATCTCCAAGGATGGAGACTCCACAGCCTCTCTGGGTGACCCGTGCCAGTGTTTAGTCCCCCTCACATTAAAAAAGCTTTTCCTGATGTTCAGACAGAGCCTCCTGTATTTCAGTTTGTGGCCATTGCCTCTGGTTCCTGTCACTGGGCAGCAGTGGAAAGAGCCTGGTTTCATCCTCTTTGCGCCCTCCCTTCATGTATTTATATACATTGGTAAGATCTTCCTGAGCCTTCTCTTGTCCAGGCTGAGCAGCCCCAGCTCTCTCAGCCTTTCCTCACAGGAGAGGTGCCCTAGTCCCTTCGTCATTTTAGTGGCCATTTGTTGGACTCTCTCCAGTATGTCCATGTTTCTTGTACTGGGGAGCCCAGAACTGGACACAGCCCTCCAGGTGTGGCCTCAACTGGTGCTGAGCAGAGGGGAAGGATCACCTCCCCTGACCTGCTGGCAACACTTTGTCTAATGCAGCCAGGGATACCATTACTCATCTTTGCAACAAGGGCACATTGCTGGCTTATGTTCAACCTGGTGTCCACCAGAATGCCCAGATCCTTTCCTGTCAAGCTGCATTCCAGGTGGGTGGCCCCCAGCATATATCAGTGCCTGGGGATGTTCCTCCCCAGGTGCAGGACATTGCATTTCCCCTTGTTTAACTGCACAAGGTTCCTGTCAGCTCAGATTTTAGAAAATCCTATTGCAACAAAATAAAGGTTTCAGTTCAGCCAGTTTCTTTTTGGATTAGAGTGTGGGTATTTCCTGAGCTAGCTCGACGGCATCAGTAAGCGAAAACCAACCTTGGGAGAGAGACAGAGTTGTGCTTGTTGGAAGGAAGCCATGGGAGCAAGAAGAGAAACTTTAAGATATGGAGCTGTCTGCAGGGCTTGTGGCCTTGTAGATAACGGGAGTTCCTAAGCTGCTGTGTCTGCAATAGAAAAAAAAGCTAACAGTGGAAAACTACTTAGCATAGTTACAGGCTGATACGCCAGCCCACTGTAAAGGTATAAAAGGCTTGCTTGATTTTAATAAAGTTTCTTCAAGGTGTCTTTGATCCGCTCTCGGAGTCCATGCATCAGTATGCCACATCAGAGAATCAATAATCCTTTTATAAATATTTTGTAAGTTTACACAGTGATGTTTTTTTGACTTTTGCTGTTTTCTGTAAACATTATTTACTCAAGAGATGATGAAATGTAGTAGGAATGACTGCCTGGGATGTACACTGAAATTAACTGCTTTTTCATATAGTCATCAATGAGTTATAGAAATATACTTCAACAGGGACATATAATGATCTAAGCAACTCGTATGTTGCCTCTGTTGGAGTGCATGTGATACAAACTGACATTTTCACATTCTGTTGTGAAATTCATATTCCAGCACCTAGGCATGTGTGTAGTATTGAAATGTTTAAGAGAAGTCTGTCTCTTAGAAAATTTAATTTATAACAGCAAAAGACAAGATCATGCTAAGCAACATTTAAATGTAACATTTTGTTACTAAATCAATCAATTTAAACTGATTTATCTATCATATTACTGAAATGAAATCGCATTTGTAGCGTTGCTGGCATACAAGTAGTTTCTCAGTAGTCCAGAGGAAAAACTATTTAATCAAACTGTTCCTAAAATGAAGAGAGAAAGCAGTGATCATCCTAGAAAATAGAACTTGCATGCAGATGAATCATTCCAATGAATAGCCTTCAACTCTGTATGTTTTTCACAACACCTCTGAGTAAGAGTCCATTTCTTTAGTCCATGGTACACTCAGAAACTGATTTGACATAATTACTCTGGATGTTTCTGGAATCTGTTAATCCTACTGAAAATATTGTCAGCAGTGCTCTTGTAAGAGTTAGAAGAGCTGAAAATTTCATAGAGAAATGCCATGTGCATCTTCAGTAGTTATGAAAGACAGTGCATTACGGAAATGAAAACTGAGTGATGGTAAATAACCTGTACTAAAAGCTGTCTCAAAGATCATCTCTTTTTTTTGCCCCACCTTACCAATTAAGAGAACAGCTGTTATTTCAAAATAATAGGTTTTCTTGTTTACTCTGATACACCCATTTTAACAGTATAATTTAATTGATGGAAGCATTACCTCAGCATAACATTAGTGCAATAAAAGCTCTAGCATACCTCATGAGCATGGGTACTATTGTTCCATTAGACTGAGGACCAAACTGAAAACACATTTTATTTTCTTTAAAAAAAATTTTTAAGGCACTGTGTAAATCTAAAGCAGCAGGTATTTTCTGTCAGAGCATAATAGATTAAGCGTACTGAGACCATAGACATAGAATCTGGAGAATCAAGAATATGATGTCAGCAACTAAGATGTTAGTGCCATTTGGGATGGACATATGGCAGAAAGAATAAAAGGCAAGGGTGGGAGGAAACAGAAAGAAAAACATAACGAAGTGGGCACAAAACCCAGGTAAAAATAGGAATTGAGGAGTTTTGTGGAGATGGCACCAAAGACTCTTCTTCCCAGATCCGCCTATTAAATACCTCTGTCACCTCAGGGCTGAAGTAGCTTTTGCCTGAGTACCTGTTTTCATGCACTAAAGTATGTAGGGTAATATGAGCGTCTCCCCTGTCCACTGCTCTTTTAACCTGTCTTTATTCCACTGTCCTTATGCCAAATGGCAGCACGCAAGTAGTATTCATCATTGCTTTATATAAAAAAGCAACACTGCCATTCTCCATTTAGCTAGCTCAGCTGTGAGGAAAGGGTCAGTAGTTTCCTTTTCATGAATACCTATGCTATAGGCGACTTAAGTGGCATCAGATATTCAGTTTTGCACTTAATTTCTCAACTATCTTTTATAATCATGGACATACACTGTGAAAGAAGAAAAGGTTTTAAGAACAAGCACAGATACAACCATACTCACGCAGGTGATAAGTAAGGCTGCGAAGGTCTTGACGCAGCAATTATTGGGCATTAAGTCCTAGGTTGGAGGCGTTCCCTGGAGCTGGTAAAGGGGAGCGTGCTCCTCTTTCACTTCCTTGAACATTCTTCATTTGTTCTTTTCACAGCTTTGCTAAGACAGCTACTGATTTCACTGCTAATCGACAATCTAAATGGGACTTTGTTCTCTTAACGCATGAAGCTTCACCTGAATCAAAGCTGAAGTTGTTCTGTTCTGCTACAGTCTAGAGAAAACAGCAGTTTTCATAGAGGGAAGGAATATTACCTCAAATGTTTATACACAAAACCACAGCAGCCAGTATCAGCGCAGTCTGGAACACTTATCTTGAATCAATTTGGTGTTGCCAGAGATGAAATTTGGTCTAAAATTCAACTGGACATATCTAACCACTGAGGATTTCTTGATAGGCGTAACTTCTTACTCTACAGTTTGTAAATAGTTTGTAAGTAAGTGAGATCGCATTAAGAAGTGCCGTGGCCCCCTCAAACAACATACTTAACACAGGTGAGCTTGTTTCAACGTTTCAAATTGGAAAGTATGCCACAAATTTCGTCCTATAGATTGACACCACGTTAGTGGTCTCCCCTTTGCGGGTCGAGCATAATCCTTTGCTCGCAGTGACCCCTAGTGGGGACGGGTGAGACAACTTAGTGCCGTCCGAGGTGCTGCTTGTAGAACGTCGCGTACAGCCGTTACCTGGTTAAGGGGACACGTGTTCCGTCTGTTTGACTGTATGACAGACTGCTTTAGGAATTAAACAAGCATGCAAAACACGAACAGGGAACGGTAAACCGAAACCCACTCCCTCAGCCAGACTAAATAAGGAAATTAAAGGTCTTCCATGGTCTCTGTGTAATTTTGGTTAGATTTTTCTTTTTCAAAAAAATGCATCCATGATTCAGGTAATTTCCAGCATTCGCAAGAGCAAGAGATTGCTTTTACTTTCTGAAGTACAGCCTTGTACTGGTCTCTGCATGAGAGAGAGAAAACAGAAGGCTGTGATGCAAGAATTTCTACAAAGACTGATGTAAAATGTACAGCTTCTCCAAACCCGGACCCCAATGTAGTTATGAATTAACTTCAGTATATCACATACATTTTCTTCACCCAAGATTACTGGAGTGAGCATTTCCCCCTCTCTTTTGCAGAACAATTTGAATGAATTGGGGAGAAGAACAAAAGCTCTGAAGCAACAATTATTCTGTCCGTTTCTCCAAAACTGCAGATGAAAAGGAAGTGGAGCAGATCATTATAGGAAGTACATTAGTAAGGAATATTTGTGATGGTTGGCAGAGTTAAATCTGGGATTTGGCAGTTGAAGGAGATTTAGCTCTAGAATTAGCTTACTCAATCCATGACTATTCAGAATTCAAGCTATAAGCATCTGGCTCACTTCGGACAAATAGAAATGACCATTCCTTTGTCAGACGGACAAGTTCACATAGCTTGAAATACAAAGCATTAATAATTTGCAAAGGGTACAACACATTTTTTTCTGTAAACTATCTTCTGTCCTTCCCTGGATTCCATCTGCTACACAGCAGCAAACATAGACATGTTGTTCTCCATCCACAAAACATTACATATAAATTGCTGTCTGAAAACCTGGGTTGCTATATCTCAGTTTCAGGCATGTTTAATGTGAAGGATTCTGTAATAGAGATTGTGCATAATTTAAGTCAGGTTTTAAAAATGTGCAAAACTATCATATTGAAAATTAAATTTCTGACAGGAAATACATGCTAGTAGTCCTACACGTCAGATAAAATTCTGTCATATTGTGGCTTTCAGTCTTTTAGTAAGGAAGCTTTCTTAGAGTCATGTTGCCATTAAGCTTTCAAACCATATTTATGTCAGTATTGCTATCTCCAAATCTCACTGCTTCCTGCCTAAAAAACTTCCCACTTATTTCAAAGCTTTGTATACAAGCACATTGACAGAAACGTGAAAAGAAGGTGAGTGTTAAGGAATTATAAAGTAGAGAATTTCAGAATTATTATCTGGAAAGTCCGCATTATTCATCATCAATTTTCAGTCACATAATAAGAGAAAGGGTTCAATTAATTTGAACTGCATATTTAAAACTATTTTCTTTGTCCTTTAGGCTTTTATCTTACCAAAACCTTTTCAATCCAATCTTTATACTATATATTTATGCTTGTTCAGATTTTATTTATACGTGTCAGTACTCCAATCCTGTTAATTAACATCAAAAGCAGTGGATTTTACTAACTTTACCTGACATTAGGAGTGTAGGGACAGGTTGCAGCTCGTTAATAATGCTGTTTTGTCATAGCAAATGCAGTCATCTAATTATTCTTATGATGCCAAATGTAGTTAGTCTGTATTCTCACAGGATGGGGTTGGTCAGTTTGAGCTTTCAATATCTTTACAGTCCTGTCTGTAATTAGTAAATTACACACACAAGGCTTCCACCAGGTGGCAACAACACTCTTCAGTCTTTTAAGCATTTGCTGTATTTTGGATGGTAGAAATGTGTTATATACTAAGCAGAAGGAAAAATATGTGATTTATAATAATAAGGTGATAGAAAATTATTTTCCTGAACTCTCAAGGTACAAGCACTTATGAAAAGTCATCTTTAAGTAGGAACAGACTCCAGCATGCTGGGCAATATCCATTGTTAGGTTCTTAACATCTGTTTCAATATAAATACAAGTATTCCCCTTGGTTCCTGAGAAACTGAAATTGTTTACATTTGCTTTTGATGAAACCATACAGAGCAAACAGTGTGAAATGCTAATTTACTAGTGGGAGCTTAAACCTCATAGAGGTCTCACAGTTTTGGCTCAAATTGAGGCTGATCAAATCCACACCTTCATCTACAAATTAAATGCTCTTTTTTAGACTTAATCTAGATGTATTTCTGTAAGTGCTGTACAATTGCTATATGCCTATCCTGTATTTCTGGAGGAGGAAATATCTGCACCGTGAGGCTTCCATTTGCCAGAAGTGGAGAACTTGCTGTGCACTCACTTTTCAGATGCTCTGCACGTGGTTAGTGAGCTTTGTCACGTTACAAACGTGTTCCACCTGCAGAGCTTTGCACCTACTTAGGGCAGCAGTATGAGTTCTACATACTCAGGGTTTCCAGATTTACTGCAGCCCAGTTAGAGTTATGGTCTGACAGCATGCATCAAGTCCTTGCCAGTGAGAAAATTCCTCAAACTTCTCCTAGAAAAGTTTCCAGGAAGAAAAAGAGGGCATGTCTGAGGAAATGAAAAGGTGTAACAGTTGTGGTATCTCAAAACTAATTGCACAATAGCTGTCTGACTCTTCAGTGTCTTGTCAGGCACAACCATGCAGTATGCTGTTATTTTCTGGAGTTCCCTATGATAATGTGTGACAAGATGTAATTGCCCAAAATAGTCTTCACAAGCAATGAAGAGGACATCATCTAATTGGTCAAGTAGAAAGTCCTAAGGAAGAAGGTGGAGACAAACACTACAAACTTTCTCACACAGAGGAAAGAGTTTAGAACAAATGCCTGTTTCTGCTCATACAATACAACCTACTGCCATTTTTAAGAACAGAGGTCATCTTGTACACTTTACAAGCACTTCTTTTGTACATTCTCAGTCAGCAGAACTCTATGCGCCAGCGATACACCCATCATCAATAATTTCCACAAATCCTGCACAAGTGAAATATTTTTTCCTGCTCCCTCGTGTAGAGGTGTACATGTGTAAAATTCCATAAATATTTCCAAACCATTTCACTGTAACCTAAGAAACCACAATCCTTTCTTGTGCATTCTCAATTTGTAACCTATTGCAACTTGTGTGAACACATGAACTGCCCATTTTCATTTTTCCCCCCAAATGCTTACATTTACAAAAAAGCTACTATAGGAAAAGATGGTATCAAGATAGGCATTGTTTTTTCTACTGCAGATATACAGAACTTCAAACTGCAGAGAAAAGTAATTTGCAACATCAGTTGAAATAGGGATATTGCATTTGGTTAATGTAAGGTGATTGCAGAGGTTACTGCCTTTGATGCAATAGTTTATGAAACAACTGCTGGTTTTATCTGAGTATATCATAAAGCACCCGTACATTTGAAAAATTATATTTAATTTATAGTTTTAGTTTTCATGTGTTTCTAATAGGTTATTGGATGAAAACACTTTGAACACAAATAGCTAAGGCTGCAAAAGTTATCATTGAAAGAACTCGAGTTATGTTTTGCTTTCTTTTTCACACTTCAAACACCACAAGTCTAAAACATTATTTGAATAGGGAATTTTGCATGCAGAACTAAAAACTTTACTGCCTTCTATATCGTTGAATAGACTAATAATACTGACACATGCTGTTTCAATGGAAGGAATCATTCAAGTATGGAGAAATTCCAGCTGCAGAAGCTCACTGCAACTTTAAACCATCCTCTACAGCAGATAAATACCTAAGGCACATTCACAACTATGCATAAATTGGTTTCACTAGGAATGCCTGATAACAATGTAACTAATTCACTGAAATGGAGCTTATAGCTATAAGTGAAAAATGTCTCCAAACTATTGAAGTCAGGTATATATATATTGACATAGACCCCATACTGCATTAATGTTCTTACTTTGCTTACCCATAGAATAATTTTTCTTTTTTCCTCCTTTTTTTTGAAATACCACTTAAAATGTAAAACAATTAAGAATAAAAGTAGAAAAAACATTTTCAGCCAAATTTTGGATCAGGGTCCATTTAATCTTCAGGATGCCAGAGCCAATAAAGAGTACAGGTTGCAAGTAGCAGTTGCCATTCCCTTTTAACAATTGTGACAAAATCATTGTCCACTAAAGCTGCACAGTTTCATACATGAAATCCTACTACAGAAAGAAAAGGTGATGAAGAATGCTAAATTACTTTACACAGTGTAAAAAACCCCAAATCCCAAGAGAAAAATAAGGTCCATGCAACTGCACACTCAAGACCATGCTGACCTGCATTCTTACATATGTCCTTATCTAGGTATATTAACCCAGTACTTCACATCTACAATACATAGAGGACATAGTCAAATACTACATACATGAATTTTATCTTTCTGTTACACTATCCAGCCACCTATTTCAATGCAAACAAAGTATTTTTCCTACCACCATCCTTATTTAGGAATGGTGCCCAAAAATCAGGAGGCAGACTTAGCTGCATGTCACTAGGAAGTCCTCCCTGGGCGGCCGGTGGGTCCCTGCTCCCCGCGGGCTCCATGGGCTGAGGGCACAGCCGGCCGCGCCGCGGCCTTCACCGCGGGCTGGGGGGGAACCTCTGCTCCGGCGCCTGGAGCCCCTCCGGCCCTGCCTGCACCCACCGGGTGTCTGCGGGGCTGCTGCTCGCACACCTGCTCACTCCTCTCTGGCTGCAGTTGCTGTTGTGTACCGTTTCTTTCCCCTCCTTAAATACTTTGTCCCCCTGCTGCTACCACCATCGCTGATGGGCTCGGCCTTGCCCAGCGGCGGGTCCATCCTGGAGCCGGCTGGCGTTGCTCCATCGGGCCTGGGGGGAGCTTCTGGCAGCTCCTCACAGCAGACACCCCTGTAGCCCCCCGCTACCAAAACATTGCCACACAAACCCAATATGCCTGGTATAAAAGACAGTTGATTTACCACATACACTGGTTTTGAAGTCATGTAATTCCAATTTAATATTTCTTTTTTTCTTCTTTACACTCAGTTCTTCATCTGTCTATACTGGGTTTGAGAGAATTTTGGGCTGTGCAGTATGAAGTAAACGTTCTCACCATTAGTGCTAAGTCAGGTGCTAGCAAATTCTTCAGTTTGGCACACTGTACACAACAAATAGGTTTTTTCTCATTGTATTCTAAGGTCATACTTGTTCTGCTCTATGCTCTAGGTCATTCTAGCATTACTTTTTGCCCAGATTCTTATTAAGGATGTGTGTCTTGGACTACTTTTTTCCTAGGTAGATTGGTATTTCCAAGATGTCACACCTTTTCATCCATGCGCTTTTACTCTTTGAGTTTCATGCACTTCTTTCCTCTTGATGTGACTGTATTCCTGATTTATCCATAGTATTAGCTTGAATGTCTCTGTTAAAAAAAGCTTAAATAAGGCTTAGATGAGACTAAGACAGCTATAGATGCTTATGATTTCTTTCCCCCCCCCACCCCGTATGTTAGTTTTCTATCTGTTTTGATTAGAAACAAACAACAAAATCTTGCCTAATAAAATCCTTGGGAGATGGAAAATATTGCAAGAATTTGGGAAAAAGATAAATAATGTCATACATCTGCAAAACATTCTGGAACCTGAGAGGTGGCATATTCAAGACGGCAGTGCACCCCTGCTGTGTTCATACAGGGAGTCAGTGTGACATATGGCTGGTTATGAATCCTGCTGTATATGAATGCTACATGTCCTGGCCTTGTCAAGGTGTTACATTTTTCCAGTGTTAATGTGTTGAGTTGGCTTACGTTAGGGCTGCATAAAGAAAAAAAGGATTCAGCAATAGTTTCAAACCAAGAGTCTTGTAAACAAACACTGTGAAGAAATAAATGACAGGCAGATTTCAGCCTGCAGGCTCAAATAACAACTGTTTTAACAGTTGGGAGTTGGAAAGAACTGAGTAATTTTTAGAGACAGAGCCATTTTTAACTGCTTAAAAGGCATCAACCATATAAAAGAGCTATGAATATTTTAAAAACTACTTTATTTCTTCAGAAATGGTAATTCTTGATCAAAAGAAGTTGCTACAGATCAAGCATTATTTGGTGGAGTGAGAAATCCAGAGAGAGAAGCCTGCAGGAAGAATTGGCAGGGAACTAGGTAGACTCTCCTAGAATGGAAGATGGAGAGACAACTGGTAAGAAAGAGGTCTGTGTTTTATTGTTTCAAAACATAACTTCTTGCAATTTTTTTAGTTAACAGTGCTCTATGATTAAGAGAATATTTGATAACTACTTGCCAGTTTAATTGCCCCAGAAGAAAGAGAACTAGACTTGTTGAGGTAAACCATATTTGCTTCACTATAGACTGCATCTGGGGTCCAATTATGAAAGCAGGAAAAAGAAATCACCTTGATGGACATAAGCTGTTTGAGCTCACAGTCCTGAACAACTGGACTTTGAAAAATCAACCATCCTGAGAGAAGATTTCTAATACTTTAACAGACATAACCTTATGTTAGATATGTGAAGTCTTTTCAGTGACCTCAAGATTCTTTTCTTCTCCTTGTTCTGAACAGCCTGGTATTAATTTACAGGAAGGCTCTCAGAAGTCTTAAAAGGTATTAAAAGCTTTTTTAATCTTAAATATGATTTAGTGATAATAAAGGAGAAGATTTATCACAGGAAAATGACTTATCATCAATCTGTATTTGCAGAAGATACCATTTATATTCTGTTTTGGATGCAGAATTCAGATGTACTTTTCACAGGAGATCACCTATCTTCCTCAATGGAATTAATGAGAATTTATCAACATAGCTTAAAACAAAAAAATTACGACATTTTGCACAGCTCACTACTGAGGATAGTCTTCAGTCTCCTGCTGACTTTGTTAACTGCAAGGAAACTATTGAGAAAAATCACTATATGATTACAAAAACACAGGACTGGAAGAGTTTCAAAACCAATTCTTTACTACCTCTCTCCTTATCCTGATGCAGGATCTACTCTGCTGGAATTCATCTAGGAAAGATTAAACAAAATGACTCTCAATTTTAAAGACAATCTGCTACAGTTCTTCACTTATTTTACCATGACAGTGATTCCAATAGATTGCAAAAAAATAGAAGATGGAATTTAACAGGAACAAATACAGCATGTTACATTTTATACAGCTAATCTATGATCTAGAATAGGTCAATAACAGGATGGATCAAGAATCCAACACAGGATGAAGAATGACTGGCTGGGTAGCAGTACATTGGGGATTACATTAGATTAAAAAATGATACATCAAGAATGTCATTCTATTTCAGATAAAGGCAAGTGCCAACACAGCATATAAGGCATATAGGAGGTAATCCTTTCACTACTCAGGATTGTAAGGCCACAGCTGCCACACTTCAAAACCTAGGTTCGTACTTCGGAAAGAGGTGAATCACATGGACAAAGTCTAGAGGAGAACTGTGAGTGGTCACAAACCTAGAAGGAATTTATGAAAAAGGTGGGAAAACTAGTCTGTAGTTTACCTTAGCAAAGCAGATACTTCAAAATATGCGAAATCTTCCACAAAGAGAATGCTTTTAGTGCTCAAGGGGGATAGAAGAGGTACTAGTAACTTACTGCAAGGGAGATTTACATTAGGTATTAAAACTACAAGAACACTGAAACAGACCATCCATACAACCATCAACAGAGGGTATTCTTAAAAGAAAGTAATAGAAACTTCTATAAGGAATATCCAGATGGTATTAGTAATAATGCCTTGGAGAACAAGATAGTTCAGATAATCTATCAAAATTTCATCCAGCTCTGAGATTTTTATTAACATGTCTTTATTCTTCAAATGTAAGCAGTTTCTCAGTTTACCATAAAGGGTATTCACTTTATGAACCACTCTTCTTTTAAAGAAGGTTTGGGAAGCTTCAGAATGTTGATATGTTTCAATTCCATTTGAATTTTGCAATATATCACTTTTAAAAAGTATCATATTTAGAACATTTCCTTGTTATTTGCTACCTCTGTTGATCTCACTAAGTTAACCTAAAAAAGGTTTTTCTGCTGGACGCAGCTGAGGTAACTGATCAGCCGGAGTCCTGTTTACTTTAGTAAGGGTAAATTTGGGTGTCTGATCAGCATGATGTTTTCTTTGCTCAGAACATTGCTTAGCTAACACAGTGGTTGACAATATTCATAGTTAGCAATTTAAAAGCCAGTAATGCATTTGTCTTTTTTTTTTTTTTTGCTTTTGTTGACATATGTATGTGAATTATTGCATTAATTAATCCTTGTACAATAAGAGATCTGCTGTTCACACATGTGCAGGGTGACATCTGATTTTAAGATAAAACTTTCAATAGCAGACTGGGAAGAAGAAACAAATCTTCAAGAAACTCATGGGGCACGGGATAAAAAAAGAAAGCACCAATTAATTTAGGCTTTCTTTAGTTGTCTTAATCTCACCCTGAACTTCTTTGGTCAACTGAGAGGGGGCAGGGGAGGGTATAGCCATTTATAAATTTTTGTTAAGTTATCTGTCAAGACTAGAAAGATTATTTCATTAAAATGCAATTTGAGGTTCACAAAATTTTCTAGGCTATAAATTTTTAACTCCCCTAATCTTTCCTCTGGGCCATTCTCAGAGTCCTCAGAATATGCCAAGATTTTTTATGGTTAGGGCCTAAGCCACTTGAAATGATTCATAAAAGAACACAGTCTAATAGGGCAAGTTACCTAAATAATTCAATACTGCCATACCCTTTGACAGGTACACAAGAAACTGAAAATTCCTTTTGATTTCATTTCATATTTGCTTTAGGCTAGAGACCATTTCTTTTCTGAAGCAGGGAAATCCTTTGCATTATACTGCTTCACATCTGGTGCCACAAAGCACTCTATACACAGTGCCTGACACATTCCATTTGAGCAAGAGGGGCTTCTGTAGGGGACAGGCAGGCTAAGTTCCAAATGCAGTCCTACAGGCATCCTAAATAAATGGAAAAATAAGCTAGGGGAATTATACAGAAATTCTGAGCACCTTCTGGGTGCTTTGCCAGATTTAGCTGACTTTACCAGATTAAACCTATTTTGTACACTGAGCTCTGGAATACTGACCAACCATGTTCTGCTGGCCTGGTTTTCTTCCTGCAACGTCCTTAGATGGGCTTTGGCAAATTAGAAAGGCTGCACAGAGAGTGAATCAATTTGCACACAATATCTGCAGCATAAATTTGTCGTCTCAGCAGCGCTGGTTTTTTTTTGACGTAAATCATGAAACATAAGCAAAGGAAGAGCTGGAGAAGAAAAAGCCCATGGTAAAGTACTGTGGCTAGAGCCAGACCTCGAGGGTCTGGATGGAGATTAACCAAACTGCCCTCAGGAGCAGCATAGACATTAGCCCATGAGGCTGTGAACTAGCCATCTCATAAACAGTGCTAGCTTAGGGATCTCAGCAGTTTGGTCACCTCTATCACTAACTATCAATTTTTTGTATCTTCTCATAGCCTAATTTACATATAACTTCTACTGTCATGTTCCTGCTTGATCTGTTTGACCCCACTACTACATTACCATGGCTAGACAACAGCTGGCAACCTTTTTCAAACTGTTGTATGTATAATATCATCTTATGGGAGTCCTCATCACAACATTTTCATGCTATTGCTCTTTAACTGGGCCTGCAATTATACAGTTTAATTAAATTTTGTTTAACATGCATCTGCGATGTTTCTTATTCTTTATTTGCAAAGTGATTCCCCCCTCCACTATAAAATAGTGGCAATCTCCACCAGCATATATTGCGGTTGGATGAGAAGATCGTTGTAGGTCCCTTCCAACTGAACTAAACTATTCTACTCCATTCTATTTCATATTATTCATATGCACACACTATATCCATTCTTCTTTTATCATATCAAATACATACCTTTTGATCAGTCTTATATTTCTCCATTCTGGCTGTGCTGCTGATGCAATATGTTGAAGTATCCAGGACAGCAAATTTCTGGGATAGCTGTCAAGTATCTGAGTTCTGGAAGGCGTTTTCCTGAAGCCACTTAATGAAAAGAGGGGTGGTGGGGGTAAGACTTACAGGTAAAGCTCACTAAACCTTGTCTGAGGCCATAAGAAAATGTAAAAGCACCCCATGTTTTTTGGAGGGAAGTCTATGTTTAAACAATCTTTATTACTCAAGTTGTGATTGAACTCTGGGCAGTGTACTTAAAGACATTGGTTATTTTACCTTTTCCTAAGGACAAACATTGAAAAGACAGGCCTAATGTCATTAACCCTGTCTAAACTTTCTGCTTATTGGAGCCTGTTTTACTGAATGTAGGTGAAATTGCCCTTAAAGCGGTATAAGGAGAGCAGAAGTATATGAACAATTATTTTTTTTTTGTTCTTATCACAAGTTTAATTATACCTGATACAATTAATTTTTAACCTTGAGAAATATTTTTATTTTCATCTGTTGAACATTAATCTGTCACTTCACAGGGATTAAATATGCTTTCATTAAGTAACAAAGCATCCAGAATCTGCAGAATCTAATCTAAAGGCAGCTAGTAAAACTTCAGCTATTTTGCCTTTGAGCATTTAGAAGAATGTGATAATACAGGAGCAATTTTGGTATCTCCACTGACAAATATCATGCTAGTGCATCACCAGGATGAGTAATGAAGTGCCTATTTCATCTCTCACAGGGCATAACTCACTGATTCCTGTATCTTCTCGTTCAGGTAGTGTCTGGTCCTATCCAATTTCTACTTCTAAAGAAAAGATCACATTCAAGATTCAAAGTCCTACTCCAGCTTTAAAGAGAGCTGCTTTCTAGTGAGAGACTGCAGACCTTGCAGATCTCCTATGTTCAATTACACTCTAGTTTCCAAAGATGCATAACTACTTGGATCTTCTTCTCTTTTAACAGGGAAAAGGGAATGAATTTATCAGGCTATCTGATAATTTCCCTATCACCCTTTCTTTCTTCACAAAGATTAACTTTATGACAGCAACCTGTTTTTCATTCTGTAAGGAAGATACATCCAGGGGAATCCCTCAGTATTTCCCAAAACAAAGACCTTGAAGTTATCTGCACAACAGCAGTAAAATATTTCTTAATTTTGTATACTGCTTGAAGACTTACATCAGTGTGTATAACACAAGCTGTGACATTTCTTAATGAGCATTTCCAACTAGCTGCTGTCCTTTGAAATGACACAACCTTGTATTATGTCCTGAGCCTGCAGTTATGAATACATACATAAAAGTACATCTACTTTCTAAACACATAAACTTCCGTAGAAGTACTAAAATCTTCAATATTATTAGATTCTTATAATAATTGGATTATTAATAAAAGTATATATTCTTTTCCTTTTTCCTTTGTACTTGAAGTTTCTATTACAGGAATGCTACAATTAAGAGTTGCTACGCATATACAGTATCATCAATATACACATTATACAATATTATAAGGTCTTCGGTTTAGAAAGCTGAGGTAGCCGTTAAACAACTCATCCTTAAAAGAAAGAATAAGAATTGTGAAGAGGGAAAAGTCCACCAAAATGTCATGTTTTTAACAGCCTTTTTCCAACAAAGCTCTGAATAACTCAGTGTATTATGTACTGAAGCAGGTGTGAGTGAACCACAGGCACAGATCCTCAGAGAATTCCTTCTAAGAAGTATAATGACTGTTATTTTTACCCTTTTAATCCCTAGTCTCTCCTTATTACAGCTAATCATCTCAACATGTGCATTAGAGAGCTATGCAAGTAGCTCCAGAAATCAATTGATATCTAAAGCCCTAGTGCTTACTTCTGTAGCAGCATCTTGGAACAAACATGGGTTAATATATTGTAAATCTTCAGTTTTCCCTTGTTTTAACAAATGCTTTATCTCCATATTCCACAGCACAGTTATTAACTTCATCTGTTTCTATTGCCATTTTTAATTTGTTATGTGACTGCACAGCAAGGCAGCTTTTAACTAAGTCAGCTGTACATAAAGCCTATAATAAATCCTAATTTCAGGGTGTATATTCCCAGAAGACTCTTGCCCCTCTGTTAAGGACAAAAGTGACTTCTCAAAAAGAGATGCAAGAAAATACCAACAGTGCATACATATCAGCTCAGACCCACTCACACACAAAGGAATGCCATACAATCTACTCAGTGCAATAGAGAAACGTAACAGATTGTTCAAAATACCTATTTCAACTCTTAATTGCAAGCTGATTCCCTTGGCTGCTATTGATATCCATCCATGGTGAGTATTCCCTATTAGAAGCACATATTTGTAACACGCTGTTTCTGGATGTTCTACTGACACCCGCCTGTGGCAGAACCCGTCAATAGGGTGAGAGAGGGGGAACACCTCCAAGAAGATAGACCGCAACTTGTCATATCAGCGTTTCTCCCATTTGTAAAAGAAGACTTGATTCTGACAAAATATGTGTTATAGAAAGAATTTGTTTGGTGCACGCGAAGCTGTAGGCAGGCATGGGCAGTTTTTGCCCTTGGCCAAACCGAACAGCATCCCCCACCAGTTACAGCACCACGTTACCAGCTGCCCGATGTCAGCACCGGTTTCCCTTTTGGTTCAGCAGATACAAATTCTGTGTTTTGAAATTCAGCAGCATGGTAGGTGATTTTTTGGTGCGTGTTAATGCCACCATCAATTTTATATATGACTGCACAGCAAGACAGATTCTCTAGGGGTATGCCTGCTCCGGGGCCAGGGTAGCCTTGACAGAGATTCACCCATGATGTGGAGAGGGAGCCCAAGCATCCCACATGCAGGCATTTAGCAGGCCAGCTCTCTGAGCAAAATACATCTCAACTACTACAGAAAATCAGGTCGGCTCTTCCCAGCAATCTTGAATCTGAAAATATAGTATTTTAAAAATATTTTAAATTAATATGAAAACATTACTGTTTTAAATGAAAATCCACTGCAAGTCTCACAATGCTGCAATAACTTAGAAGAATAAACTTCATTCCATTTCAATGACTCTGAATCTCCCAGGCTTTCTGAAATGGATGTCTTGAATCCAAATTTTCCAGAAAAATCATTCCCATAAAAGATCACACCCAAATCCTTTAAAGTGGATAATCACAGTCAGTCTACTTAAAGTTCTCCCTAAGAGTAGCTCATTTTGCCTTTCCTGTCCTGAGCAGTATTAACATTAATAATAATCAGTGCTGAGTAGTGAGAAGTTTTAAATATAGCCATATATTATACATAACTGCTGCAGTGTTGCTACACACTATTATATAGCTGCCTGCAGATGGCTGCATTTCAATGGGAAAAAACAAACATACCATGTAAAAAATAATAAAATATGTCCTTAGGTGTGTATTTCTGATTTCTAAATAATATTAATATTAGCAATATTAACAAGAATAACCACAACAACAATAATAAAAAATAATCAGTGCAATCCTTTTACTTCTAAAGCAGGAGATAATCGGTTCTGCTGTGTGTAAATCAGTTTCAAAAGTGCACTAGGATATTTTTTCATAAAAGAACATAGGAGCTTAAAGCATTGTAATTATTCAGAGCTGAAGTTTTAAAAACTTCTCACACTTTGAGTTTTAACTGAGCAGGACCACCACTGTTTACAAGGGACTTTTATTACGATTACAAAATCAGGGCAAAAATAGAGCAAGCATTCTGATATCCTTCTGCTAGTCTGCAGGCTTAAAGCTCTTTACAATGAGTATAGCAATATTAAAAATGGATTAACTTTTCAATTATGGCCTGTCCTTGAAATTTTATTTTGCTTTCCACTTAATATAGTTACTTCAGCATGAGTAGGATAAAGTGCCCCTAATTCTAACTGCATAGCCATCATGTTACCAAAAGGTTTTAAATGTGTTTTTAAAGTGTTACTTCTAAGTCTCAGTTCTGTTTCTCCTCAATTAAATGAAGAATTTGCATTGATTTGGAGGGATGCAGAACAGAGCTGAATATTTCTTGCTGATATCTCGCACAGCACTTTTCAGATTCAATATCTCAAACTGCTTTACTATCACTAAAAGCAGGGTTAGAAAGTTGGTAATGCAACAGCCGAACAGTAATAATACGTCAGCCACTGAATGGGCAAAGTATTTCTTTCCCTTTGCATATGTCTTCTGCCTTTCACAACTGCACATGCCTTGTGTGTTTTCCAGAAGCCGCCAGGGATCCCACAGTTACCAGGATGTATCAGGATTAATTTCGGGCTGACTCACAGAATTCCTGTGTGAACTTGGGCAAGTCATGCAGGACCCAGTTTTCTTCCAGCAAGATACAACACTGTTGTAAACAAACAAACAAACAAACATACAGGTCAGATTTTAAGTCTTTACTTTCACTTACTATTCCAGCCTCTTGGATATTCCATGTCCACTAATAGCATTAGTTCTTTGGGGATGGGAGTATCTTTACTGTCTGTGGTGCAGACAGCGCAATGCATCCCTCAGCTTCTAGATATTAGTGGTTATCAAACGACAGGCATTCAAAAGGATACTTTAGGGCAGGGGTCCTCAAACTACAGCCCGCAGGCCGGATACGGCCCCCCAGGGTCCTCAACCCGGCCCCCGGTATTTACAGACATCCCCGCGCCCCCCCCCCCCCCCCCCCCTCCGGGGGTTGGGGGGGAAACCAAGAAGCGGCAGATGACTGCCTGCCACTGCATCCGCGTGCCGGCCCCCTAGTTAAAAAGTTTGAGGACCCCTGGTCTAGGGTCCATGAAGTGACGCTTGCTCTCCAGCTGAAGGAAACAGCAGGTTATAAAGCCATGTCTGACAGGAAGGTAATCTTTTTGACCTTGTGCAGACAAGGAGATGATCACCTAACTTTAACTTTAAACAAAGCCAAATTTATGTAAATTAAAAAAGCTCAGATGCTTTTATTAATGAAAAAATATGGAGAAACAAAGTGCTAGCTAAGTTATAAATTTCATGTCCTTATTTATTTTTAAGTACTTAGAAGCAAAAATTACTTAATAAGGTAGAAAAATAATTTGTGTGTAACAACCCTATGTACCAGCCTGTCATAAGTAAATCCTATACAGAACATGCTGCCTTTCTTCAGAGCACAAGACTGCATCCTTGACAAGACACAACACTGATATAAGTCCATGCATATATTATTTAAGAGCTCAAATCTCCTCTCACCCTGACCAGGGCCAGAACTAAGGCCCAAAATTCTTTTTCCTATAAAGAACAGTTGAAAAGCAGCTAAAGCATAACAAGCTTATTACAGTTTCATTAATCCAAACTTGGAACATAGCCACTAATAAATGTGTTGACATTTTTAAAGTGCATATATATCAAACATTTATACCTGAAATTGTCTTGGAAAATGGAACAAATTAACTATATGAAGTAATTAATGCCAGCTGGGGCATTCAATTCTTAGTGATTTCAAAATCAAAAGCAGCATTTTCTCTATAGAGGAGGAACTTTCAGGGTTATTCTGGCAACAAGAATTCCTTTAGCTCCTGTCTGAAATGCCTCCCTTTGGAAAGAGATTTGTTTAAAAGTTGCTTTGCAGTGCCCAGCAATGCTTATTCCCTTTTGGTCTCAAATGGCAATTCTGACCCTTTAATTGCCTTTACTGTTAAAACTGTGTGTTCCACTTCAAATTTGGATTTGAAGCATTCAGTTTGGCCATTGATAGTGTCATGGTTTTATCTGCTAGAACGAAGTGGCCCCTTCTCAGATCGCTGTCTCTGCACTGCATCCCAGAGCTGTCTTTCTGACAAACCCCATCGACCTACTTCTTTGAGCCTGTTTCAAGGCTGATTTATGTTTCTTGCATTTGCAGTTCTTCTTTTGAGTCTGTCTAGCTGTTTTCCTATATCCATCCTGTCTCACCAAACTAAATATAGGCCTCGCACCCCAGCAGCAACAACACAAAACCCCAAACAGAGTGGTAAACGGGCTTGTTTACCATTGACACTGGGCCTATTTACACAAACTTGCCATTAGTCATCAGCATAATATTAAGCTAATTATTCTGACTCTCCCCACTCCCCGAGGTCTTGGTGTTTAGCTAACGGAGATACATTCCTGCTGCATTCACTGGGTCAGTCGCTGAGTCTGGATCAGCAGAATCACACTCGTGAAGAGCATCTTCGTAAAGGCGTGTGCAAAGCCAGCGCGGGGCAGCGCCGAAGGAGGCAGGCTGGTTTGAAATCCACGAGCAAAGCCTGGGCCCGGGAGCCTCAAGCAGCTTTTCTGCTCCATTCTAACAAAATAATGAGGGTTTGGTTGGCATTAGTGTTCACAGCCGTCTAGCGTGGCTAGCGAGTGCTGGCAGTGCCGTTAATCTGCGTCCGGCTCTGGCATGCGGCCGTAGGGTGTAACATAAAAAATGAAACCGACAAATCCCGCTCGGCACTTGCTCCGGATGCCCTACCGAGGCGGCGGGGCCGCGCTCGGCGGTGTTACACCCCCCACCCGGGCCGGAGCCCCTTGTGCCACCTCGCCCCCTGCGCGGGGGTCCAGCCCGCCGAGGCTGGGAGCGCGGCCCCCGCTGGCCCCGCCGCGGTCCCCGCCTGGCCGCCCCTCGCCGCCGTGGCGGCAGCGGGGCTCCCCGCCCGC
Source organism: Falco rusticolus (assembly GCF_015220075.1). Taxonomy (NCBI): domain Eukaryota; kingdom Metazoa; phylum Chordata; class Aves; order Falconiformes; family Falconidae; genus Falco; species Falco rusticolus. The sequence goes on along the minus strand of NC_051187.1, from coordinate 75,882,915 downwards.
TCGGGGCGGGGCTGCGGGAGCGGCTGGGGCCGCCGCCTCCCGAGGGCGGGCCGCCGGTGACAGCTGGGAAGGAGCCGGCGCTGGCAGCGAGGTGCGGCCGCCGGACGGTGCGTCGCCGCCTGCTTGCCGCTCCGTCCGCATCGCGCCAGCGGGTCCCTCGGGGGGAAGCGGGGCAAGGGCTTGGCGGGGCCCTGCCGCCGTTGCTGGCCGCGGCGTGGGTGAGTAGCGGCGGCGGGAGGCAGGGGTGGGTGATGCGGGGGCGGCGCGGAGCACGGGGTGGGGGATGGATGGGTGGGGGGATGGATGGATGGATGGGTGGATGGATGGATGGATGGATGGAGGATGCCGCCGCACTCAGAGACTTTGATGGTGCGAGGTGCCCGAGGGAGAAAAGTGCAGCCCGGGGTGGGCCGGGGCCGTGCGCGTCTCCGCTCGCCCCTCCGCGCCGGTGACCCGACGGGCGAGGAAGCCCCGAGAAGGGCGGCCGGTCCTTGGCGGGGCCGGGCGCTGCCGGTGCCCAGGCGGGAGAGGCGGCTGCTGCCCGCCGAGGGGGCCAGCCCGGCCGGGCCCTCCACCTGCCCCGGCGCTCCCGCAACTCCCCCGCAGCCAGCAGCGAGCCGGGGCGCGGCCGCGGCAGGGAAGGGAGGGCCCGGGACCCCGCGGCTGAGCGGGGTACGACCCCTCCGAGCCCCGGGGGGCTGCCCGTGCGCGCCCATCGCTGCCGGCCTCCCCGCGGCCGGTGCCCGCCGCCGGTCCCCGCGGGAGGGGACAGGGATAACGGCGCTCCGCGCCCTGCCCTGCCCTACCGCCGGGCCGTACCTGCGGCTCCGGGGGGCGTCGGCGGGGCAGGCTGAGGGGGGCTTGGACCTGCTTGGCAAGCCCAGCCCTGCTGCTTGGGTTCTCTAAGAGCAAATCTGAGGCCTGCCCTTGGAGGGCTTGCGGGATGAGGCCTTTTTTTTTTTTTTTTCCAGGGTGCAGGCTGGCAGATATTTACATAATATCTCTGCTTAAGAGTGACCTCTTCCCTAATTGGAGGCTTCCTTTCCATTTTCTATGGCAACACTACAGAGCACATCACTCCAGGGGGTTGGATGAGAGGAGTATCTGCAGGCAGTGTCATTTTTCTGTGTTGGTTGCCCCTTAAGACAGGTTTGTGCTAGTGAATGGGCGAGATTGTGAGGAAAGTTCTCGCCCTCGGCTCTTGAGGCAGCCGCTGGGTCAGCGAGTGGCTGCGGGATCTCTACATAGAGAGAAGGTGGAGTGGACACAGGTGTAACAAACGAGCAAGAATTATTTTTGTTAGGTATTTGCAAATTCTCAGTCGCATATTAGTGGCCTGACTGATGACTTCCCTGTGCCACACTGTCTAGTCAAACAGTCCTAAGATATGATGCTAATTCAAACAGATGGTATTTATTTTTATTATTTATTGATTTTAAAAATTCATAGGATTTTTAGAAGGAAATCCTAGCAGATTTTGTTAGGGGGAAGAAAATGAGTCCCGCTTCATTTCAAGAATCCTTTTGCTCCCCGAGATCCCTGCCCTGTGCTTAGAACCCATCATGTATACACGGTAATGGCTTTTCTTACATGATCGGTCTCACTGACAGTAAGCATGATGTGCATATGTATTTATGCAGGAATGGGATTCTGTAATGCTCATTAGGGTCTGCTGTGTTTCATCTCCATGAGGTGCCAGTTTCTGTTTCAGGTTTTATATGGCTAGAGGTGCATACACGTTGTGTTGGTTTTCCAAAGTCTGCTGAAAAGAAATGTTTTCTGATTGTAAAACGCACTAATTCATGGTACGGTTAGGCAGGAGGGTTTTTATGAAGACTTTTGCATTCTACCTAATTATCTTTTGAGATGCTGTTTCTGTTTTGTATTGAAAATACGCATGCCTTACTATTTATAGTGCTAAAATTAGTTATTGTAATAGAGGAGCTGTGATATTCTGTAGGGCTTAGAACATTTTCTTTCAGTCCCTGCTCTCTCTATTTCTTGGTCCATTGGGATGACTGTTTCTTGCACCTGAGGTAGTGTGGGGTCTTTCTGGGTTTGGATTTTTTGTATTTGAATGGGTGCAGGTAGTGAGTGTTTTAATATGAAGTGAATAGATATGTTGGTGTTTCAAACAGAGGGGCCGACAATCTTGTATCTTCTAGAGGTGATGATTCTCCTTATGGGGTGGAGAGACCACTGATGAGAGAGGTGCTCCAAAAATTTAAGGTGGGCACCCCCTAGGACTCCTTCACTGAGGCATTGGGCCTTAAGTCTGCTACTGGCTGAGATACTAGTACTGTAAGAAGCCATTGGTATAGAAATTTGCCCAACATATTTAAGTTCTGCTGCATGCAGATAAAGTCTTTTCTTTCCTTTTTCTTTTTGGAAATGCTTAGCAATTCTCACTCTCCACTTAAATGTATGTTCCTTTAGTGTCTTTGATTGTTGTTATGGAAACGCAAGAGTTGGAAATATCCTCAAAAGAGGCCATGGGTTGAACCTGAGGTAAAAATGAGGCTTGAATTGGAGGAGATGTGCAGTGTTAAAATGTTACTCTTAGTATGCAGTGAGAGAATAGAGGTTCCTCATTGTGATTTTTCTGTTAGAGGTCAATCTCGTTCAAGCCTCCTTACTGTTTTCCATAGTTAGTATATTTGTGTCCCCAGCACCATCATTGTTACAGTTTATCCCAGCTCTGCTGTCAGTTTCTGCTTTTAAATATTATTTGTCAACATTTAAATGTTTACAGCTATTTTCATGTATAGATTTTTTTTTTTAACATTTTGATTAGATTGTGATAGACAATAGGAGTTGTAGGAGTAGTAAATATATTGAGGAAAGAAATGGGCCTGGGCCACATTTCTGGACAGCATAAGGACAACTTGAGCCGGCAGAAAATAATGAAGAATGTGAGGCTGAATGGCCTCTTTGTATAGAAGCAAGGTTGGTTGCATGCTGCCTCCTGCCTAAGAGGATATATGGACATGTACCACTGAGTACCGTGTTTCAATTTATTTATTAATTTATTAATTTTGAGCTAAGGTTGCTCTGCCATCAAGGAAACAAACCATTAAATCCTTCCTCATGTTCTTCTATGTAATCCTGATTATTTTTTCCTCTCAATTTTCATGAACTCTATTCTGCTTCATTTTGGAGGGGCAATATGCAGCCTTAATTGCAGCTTTGTGTACTGATATGCATAAACATGTTCCATCTCTTTTGTTTTTCGTTAAAAGAAGGTTCCATATTTAGAACAGTTTCTGATTTATGGTACTTATTCCAATGTTACTCTGCATTAGTCAGGAAAATCAGTTTCATAGTTGTTGTTTCATAGTTTATTCACATGTTAAAATAAAACATCATGAGTTCATGATCTAAAAAAGTCCTTTTTTCAATCTTGGGAAGGGTTCCTTCACCCTGTATGCAAATTCTGTAATTTTCTGTTTAACTTTTGCTGAGATTTTTTAAAATCTAAAACTTTTTCAGCCCTAACTTCAGTAACAGGGAATGTATCTATAGTAGTTCAATAAAAATGGTAGAGATTAATTCTTAATGGGAAAAATGGAGCTGTAGTAGTAGTTTAAACTAATTTTAACTCATTCTATTTCAGTAATAGTTCCATCCTTTGCACATTATTTTAGAGGTGTGCCTGATACATATGATATAAAAACATAAGCATACACACACATGTAGTCGTTTTTGTGCCATCCTCTAAATGTGGTGAATAACCTGATTGACTGAAACCAATTTCTAGGGGTGAAAGTCTGAAAGTTAAACAAAAATCACTTAAATGGTGAAAAGTTTAGAAATAGTGAATTGACTTTTATATTGATTATCCCCTCCTCAAACAGCACAGCCCACATTGGTTTGCTTTGCTTTGGGTTTGCTTTGCTTTTAGTGGAAGACAGTTGAACAGCATCTTTGTTTTGTTTTGATGATGACGGGAGAGCTCTGATGTAAATATTACTTGTTCTGTTCCTTGCAGATGTTTTTAAAAAACCTATATATTTAGTCTATGAGCTGGCATTCTGTAATCAGTGTAAAATTAAGAGGGGAGCTATTTATATTATCAGCTCAATGTGTATTTTTTCATGTGTCGCTTGCTTGTTCCTACTAAATGCTGGACACAGCCACAACTGCAGGAGAATCAAGATGTCTCTCATAACTCTTTGAAGTTTTCTGCAGTGTTTTCTTCTGATCTTTAATTCACCTTAACAACATTTTGCCTGTTCTCTAGCACCCTACCTTGAAGGTAAGGAAAATGGCAGCTGTTTCAGAACGTATATTTTTCATATACCTCAGTGCCATTTTGACTCAACTTTTGTCCTCATGGATAACGGACAGTTGTCCTCCATATCAGTTGTCTTTGACAAGATATTAGTATTGAACATTTTTAGTTGCTCTTACAGTAGCTGTTACCTTTCCATTCAGCACGGAAGTGTCAATAGTGTCACACGGCTGTAATTTGCAGTTTCACTTTTGATTCAACACTGATGTTAGGCATGTGCTGCAGATGAAACACACGGCTTCCTGGGTGTAACTTCAATAAATGGTGTGCCTTTAGCTAAGGTAAATGTGGTTGTCAGCCTTCATTATGGACACTGGCTGCATATCTGGTTGCTTTGATTTCACTGTGCAGGTGATAAGGTTATTTCCCCCTGCCGTGTGTATAATGCACTCAAGTTTAATACTTACATTGTTTATTCATTTTAAGATGAGGTGAGCCAAGTGGCATGTTGGTGTAATTGAAACTGAAGGATTCTTGTTATTATCTGTATGGTGAGAATAAGAGTGAGCCACTGCAGAGCAGTCTTCCTTGGGTTCTTCCAAAATTACCTTGTTTCTCTTTAATGACCAGAACGAGGAACCTCTTATCTATCTAAAGTAGACCTATTTTAGTAAGACCTTCCAAAATGTCAGTGATTCTGAGGCTGAGATTTCATCATCCTTTTCTGTTTTCTATCTATTGCAGTATCCAGCATCTGCTAACTATTTATTTACTGCACCATAATGCTTCTTGTGCTAAGAAAGTGTCAAATATTTTGTATTTCTTCTCACTAGCTTGCATGTGAACTGCCATCCGAAGGTATAAGCCTTGTTTTCCTGTGAACTACCAGTTTTCTGAGCAAGCTTGCTCTTCATGTTTATAAATACTTGTGGCAATGTGAAGCACTTGCATCCTTCATCTAATCAGGACACGTTTCTGGGCTAGAGGTTTTTACTTTGTAAGACAGTGATTCCTGTTGTTTGAGTCTCTAAGCTGCAATTGCTTGTATGATTTTGAAGTAACTCCTTCACATAGTTCTGCAGTATCTGAATGTAAGTACACCGTGATCCCTATCAGGATGGAGAGAGTGCATGGTGATGTGTTGCTTCTTTAGATTGCTTAGAAATGAGAGACAAAACACCAAGAACACAGCTTTTTCCCTATCCAGATGTAAAGCACCACTTTCACAATGTTTTTACCTTATGTTGATCTACTTTGAGTCACATCTTGGTATTTCCTGTAGAACAGATTGTGCCTTAATCATTCATTGCTAAAGTTACTAGGTATAGACTATGTTATAATTATACTCTCGCGAATTTATTGTAGCAGACCTTTAGTTCTTATAGAAGAATTCAGACATTTTTCTTTTCATATCTGTTCTTGACCTCTCTGTTTCTTAAAGCAAAAAGAATGATCTGCAAGTGCATTTTATCCCAGCTTCATAATCAACGTGCTTTGGGATTTAGCAATTTTTAAGAAAGATCAGAGAAAAAAACTGTGTGCGCTATGGCAAAAGAAAATAACTCAGCTGACCAATAAGGGTGGTGGACTTAATTCTCACAAAGGCACATTTCAGCTTCTCTGTGCAGCATAATCCTTCTAGAAGATAATGATCTTATTAGCTTTTGCATGAGGCTTTGGCCACTGCTGTGTAGGGTGGGGAGGGAGGATGGGATGCTGTAGCCCAGCACTCAGTGTCTGTTCTGGTAATTTGGAGTCTTTTAGTAAAGTGGTGAACTCTTACTACATACTTCAGTTACATTTGCTGTAGCCTGGCTTCCTACAGAAATGAGGCTTAAATGCTTCTTGGTCCCTATGACTAATTTTTGCATTTCTTGGCCAATTTCAAACTGCATTTGTAAGAAGGGTTGAAGTCTCCAAGATGAATCTGCTCCAGAGCTCAAGATGTATATACTTGACTGGGAAGGTTAGATGAGCCTTTTTGTATTTTTAAACCAGTTTCACTGTTGAATGGCATTAACTTATATTCTCTGTAATGATTTACCTTGAAAAAATGAATATTTTGGGGCTATTTCTTTTATTCCTGACATCTCATTATATTCCATTATTAATGTTTTCTGTTGTTTTTTGTTGAGGTTTTGGGGTGTATGTGTGCCTTTTTTTTAAAAAAAAAAAATTGTCATTGCCTATTACAATTTCTTGGATTTTTTAGATTCTACATTCTACCAGCCACAAAGTCAGGGCTATTACTACCTCTTGCAGTAAAAACACAAAGCTTTCTTGCATTCAGCTAATGGAAACAACTCTGCCTTTATGTTAATATCAAATATTCTGTGTATGTAATGTTTTTTGCATATTTTTTTTTACTGTTGTCCGCTGTCTAAGAAAGCCTAAAATATTTTGGGTTTTCTTCTACATTTTCTTTTCCCCATCTTTTCATCTTAGCCTTTCCTAGATGACCTCTGCTCTAGAAGATAAATGTCTATTTCTGCGCCACAGTGAGGAACCATGACCACAGCCATGGTTAGATATATCTGAGCTAGAGTTAGTCTGTTTAGCTAGCTGTTAGGAATCTAGCTATTGGGTAACAAAACAGTGGTTTCTAAAAGTAAAACCAGCAAATGCAGAGATTTTTTTGTGCATTCACAAATGTGCATTCAGAAAATACTTCAGAGATTAACATACAGATAATTATGTTTGTAGAAATGAACTAGATGAAATATAAGATTCCTGCATACTAGCACTATAACATAATCTCATAATAACTCCAGGTTATGCTTTATGAGAGGTTGTATTGGAGATGTGTCCAATTTAAACAGTGTTTAAGCTCTAATCGGGGTACTTATGTACTTCATATATATATTGTTCAGGAACTGAGAGAGGCTAATCCTTCAAAGAGCACAAAAGCAACACAGGATTCTACTTATTTGCTATTTCCTCACACAAAGCAGAGGAATATCTAAAACCTTTAGAGGAAGTTACCTCCATATCACTGTAGGTAATAAATACTGTCCAATTCTTACAGATTTAGATCTGTAAACTTAAAATCCTCTTGGATGTCAGTAAAGCAGAGCCTTAAATCTCATGATTGTCAAGAAGGATAATTCTTATCTGCAGAAAAAGCAAAATATACTGCAGGTTTGCGCTTTCATATCTAGTATATCTAGCATATCTGCATCTGATCCAAAAATACATTACAGGTTTAGCTGCCACAATCAGCTGTAAATGACATGTGGAGTAAGGCAGCTGGAAAAAATCCATGGTCCTGCACTGGAATGCAGTAATTGCCAGCTCCTTACTGGGAGGTGGGACCAAATGCGTGAATCTATCACAGCGTGAAGCTTAGATCTGCAGAATAACTATCCTACTTTAGTTATTTCAGATACTCCGGAATAACCTCTCTGTTCCTCAAGGAAGTTATTTTTATTGGTATATGAATATGTTGGGAGACAGAAAAATTAAAATGGATGATGTATTCTGAACTGACTGTAAGAGAACAACTATTTTCATGACCAGTTTTCTTGTGACAATAAGCCTGAAGAAGATGTATGGAAAATAGGTAAGTCAGCAATTGTGAGAAAGATGCAAAAGGAGGTGAGTGAGTTAAAAGGATATGTTACAGAGAAAAGAAGAAACAGTGGGTGTCTATGTAGGCAGCCATGTAATTCTGTTTTCGGTTATAACTTTTTTTTTTTTTTTTTTAATATGTGGAAGGAATCATCAAGGCTTATATACATTCTTTAGTAATGAAACTGTACAATGGGAAGTTCTTATTATTGAGAGTTCTTGAATTACACAAAGCAGTTTTTCTTTTCCCCATCTTCTATTGCCTGACATACACCCCATCCTACAGGTGATATAAGTTGTCACACGTCCTCTCTTGCAAGAGTTGTAGCTTTTTAAATAGAAAAATAAGAACCCTCTTGGTACTGACTGGTTTGATTCTGATCTCAGCTACAGTCTGTGCGACATGGATCCAACATCCATACATCCATCAACTTTATTGCATGTGTTCTGGATTTACACTGGTTGTGAATAAAAACTTGTCTAGGCACAGAGGTTGGCAGTAGTAGTTACACTCGTCGTGACTGTGACCAGCAGCCTTACCTCTGTGCAAGGTAAGATCTGCCACAGTTTCTGGGGTTTGAATACATATATATCCTTCTTTAATCTGCAGTAAAGTCTAAAAATTGGATTTTTTCCTAGCATTTAGCATGGCTCATGCTACAAGTATTTCTGACTGATGAAACCTGCCCTGAAAGGTGGGACTGTGAGTGCATGCTTGTATGTGTTCTGAAGATTTTAGTAGACAAATGTGACTTAGAGGCCACAGTCCAAAACTTTAGCAATTGAAGAGGTGCACAGACCTTCCTTCTGGTATAAAACTAACCCAGTACATTAGTGAATTAGAACATAAATAAATTCTGTCAAGTTGCATTGTACTTCTGAGACTGATTAACCTGCCTGTGAACATCTGCCTACCTTTCTGGGATTTCCTTGATTGTGTTTAGTTTTGTTGTCAGTTCAAGATGAGTTCAAGAGCTGAGCCCTTCTCGTTTGGACTGCCCTAGGACTTATTTCTTAGCATTTTGTCAGTAAGCTTTAGTGTTTCTGGGAAGCAGTATTCTTAATCCACCAATGTTTGACTTTCAACTGCATGTGCTCTTTGTCCTATTTGGTGGCAGACCTCAAGCCTGGATGCAGTTTTCCAGAGGAGGGACTGTATATGTAGAAGGCACTGGAGATGCACAAACAATTATGTGTTTGTTTCTGAACCTCAGAGGCATTGACAGGCCGCAGGGGGAACTTCTGTGTGCTAACCTGGCAGAATATGTGATTTTGCCGGTACTGATGATTGCTGTAGGTTCTTGATAGACTGACACTTTGGGTGCAGGACAGGCAGTACATACTCACTGCATCACAGTACCTAGTAGATATTGGATGACAAGAAATGGCTGTGCATTTGAAGCAGGGGAATTCTTGTTGTGTGTGCATGCAAGGCAGTTACTATTGCTCTGTGAGTACTGGTTTATCGTTCACTACAGGTCTGCAGCTGAGTGTTGGAAAGCCAGCGTTTGGTGCAAGGCCGACTCAGTCAGTTGCACAGATGATGCTCCTGGCCGCTGTACGAATGAAGGAAATAGGTTTTGAGACTGGTCTTTCTGAATGATTCTATCAGTAATGTGTGTATGCCTGCAGCTTTCATGTTGTATGGAGCACATAAGCAGGAAAGACTGATGCTGTTACATTTATAGGTCGCAGCTGACCACAGTTGTCTTCAAGAGTATCAGTGTGGAAATCCTCAGATGTTGTGTGTTGGGTGCTGAGGTCTTTCTTAACTGTTTTTGGCAAATAGGATTTAACTTTCTCCAAAAAACATATCAGGTTTTCTTTCTTCATGTTTTGAGAACTTTCTTGTTCATTTTTGCTGTGGCTTGTGAAGCTGGCCTTGGCTCCAAGGCCTTTGGAAATGCGTGCCATGTGCGATTTAGCTGGCTGAAGGTGCTGCACACAAACACCATTGGCACGGGATCATGACCCACTGTTGTCCACGTTGTAACTTAATATGCAAATACCACATAAGTCATTCTGGGGACAGTGGGGGAAATCTCACTTTTTTATCTTTGTACAAACCACTGTTGCAGAGGTGATAAACATTTAATCTTAAAATAAATTTTGGGGAGGTGGGAGTCCACCTAATTGTGTTCTGAATCCGTTGAAGTGAACTGCAGGTCTGTTCAATTAAATTTTGCACTTCTTTCTCTGGTTTTGTAATATTGCAGTAAATGGGCAAATGCTGTGGCTTTTGTGTTCAAAAACATGTAAACAATTGATTATTTTTTTTTATTGCAAGAAAAAAAAACCCAAAAGATAGCATTTCTAGTGAAAATAGGTTGCATGGAGGCCTCAACCTGCAAGATGTGGCCAGACTTGTGTATTTGCATGATGCCTTGAGTATGCTGGTAGTGAAGCTGTGCAATACGTTTCAGAATTGATACCTACATCACTGCAACTAACAAAGAGACAATCTGCAAGTTGGATCAGAATTCAACTCTGCTTCCATTCCTGAGTGTATATGTGGGGAATAATAGCCTCTGTACAGAGATGTATTTCATCTTTTAATGCCAGGGGAGTTTCATCTGCTGCTTCTGTGTTTGAAATGCTCGCTGTGGAAGTATGTCAAGGAGACAAAACTATCATCCTGTTCCTGATAATGCAGAAAGCAGAGTGCTCAGAACTGGTTGTTGTTCAGTTATCCTTCTGCCTATCACATGGCAGGAAAGGAATGAATTATTTTTGTCATCCTTCTACTTGAGATACTGAGCCAGCAGGAATATGCTGTGTTCATAATGTTGATCTGTATTGTAAGTTGGAGCTCAGCTTTGCATTTTCTAACATGACTAAAACTCATTCAAGTTTTGATAAGTGGAATTTATATTCAGATGTTTCATGTCTCTGTACAATAATCTGCATATTATTCTATACTTAGTTGGTACTCCTCCTCTTCTTCCTTCATAGCATGGTTCCTCAGTTGTTCAAATTTTCTTCCTTCTTTATTCATGAAGCACTTAAGCTTCATGTGTAACTTGAATTTCAGCTTTTTCTGATATCTGTTCCATTCTGCATTTCCCTTTTACATAATTGCTTCTTTTCTTCCATTGAGATTATCTTTCTCTGTAGGCTGGAATATAAATTTCAGTCCGCACAGATAATCTGTGCATTTGTGTCATACACTTTTATTAATATTCATAATTCATGTTCATATGCAAGTTTAATCATAAATGTTAATATCAGATTTAAATATACCTGTCTAATGCCAAAGAAACACATTTTGTAATAAATTTTACTGTGGCTGAACATGGGATTTATCTTTCTGAGTTCAATATCAGCTTTCTAGTTGAAGATCGTGTTGTGTTGGATGACTTTAAATTTACAGAGAATTTACAGTGGTTTTGTAATGAAATTTTTCTGAATTGCCCTTACACTAAGAAAACCAATTTTTTTTTCTTGTTATCAGCAAGCTACTGATTTTCTGATTTCTGATCTTGCTTTACATTAGCTTACTACTACCTTGCTACTTTTTTTTTCTCTTTGAGTGAGTGTAATCACACTTCTAAATTTGAAATATATTATAATTTTTTTTTACTTAGAGTCCAAGACTCAGTCTACACGCTCAGTCATTGTTAATGCCAGGTTTTCCACCGACTCTATTGTTTGCTTCTTGGACATATAGATTAACTTTCCTGAGTTTGGGAAGAATGCTAAAAAATCAGTGTTTGAGTTTAAAAAAGCAGCATTTATAAAAAATCAGCTTCAGACTAACGGTGAATGGTGCTTGTGAGATGGTTTGGTGTCTGGCCCTTACTGTGCTTCAATGGCCCAATGGCCAGTTGTGAAACAGGATTCGTGTCGCCCTCTCTCCCAGGCTAAGCAACGTTAAAATGAATGTTTTGTGTGAACAACTGAGCGAATACCAAAAGTACTGATTAATTGGTGAGAGTGTACAATGTTTCAACTTTTGGGATACGTTCAAACGCTGTCATATGTAACTACTATTTGGCTGTTTTAAATTTGAAGGATTGAAAGTAACAGGTTGATTGCTGTATATGGAGGGAAGTAAGGAGAATTATCTTCTGCTTCCTTTTCATGTTGCTTTTCCACTTTTGCAAAGGGCAGCTTTCCATGTTTCCCATGGAGGCTTAAGGCAAGAAAATCTTGGCAATAAAAGTCATCACAGAAAGCTTGGGTACCAGGTGGGGTGCAATATGTGAAGTGTTTACATTGCATTCTCATGGTGCAGAAACAGTGCCTTAATTGATAGGTGCACCACAGGGTGAAAAAGATGATGGGATTCACATTCTGTCTCATTCCCACCACAAAATAAAATCTGTGATCTATTGGTATGAAATAGTTAAACAAGATAAATACTTAGATTGCCAGTCATCAACCTTGCTGTTTACTTCCCTTCTTCCCATAAACTTTTTATTCTTTACTTTTGCTAAGAAGAGGCCACTATTTGTTTTTTCCTGTCATTGTGGGTTTTGGATAAAATATTTAAGTAAAATAAATTTAAACTGTTTTTCTTTGAGGCATCTCATTGTTTCTTTTGTGAAGAGCTCAATTAGTGGAAGAACTTTCCACTGGACTATAGCCTTAGCTTTGCAGGGAAATAATTAGCATTTGAAGCAGAGATACCATGTTTATGGTGTATTGGCCTTGTTTGACTTTTGGAATACCGTATCTCCATTCCCGGTATGGTCACTGTTCTCTGAATCTTGAAATCTGTGGACTTGATATAGCAACAGAGAAAGGCATCCTAGTGCCCCAGAGAAAATGTGATAAACTGAACTACATCCCTTGGCACTGCATTTTTAGTGCTTTGTGCCTATATACAGTATCAGTAGACACACTGTAAAGAAAGCAACTAGTGACACTGAAATTCAAACTGTTCTTATACATATATATTACAATCGTTTATTGAGGTGATCTTTGAGCTAGCAGCCCTTTAAATGTAGCCAAATCTACAAACAGCAGGTACTGAAGTGTGTATGACAAATCATAATGATGAATCCTGAAATTCACTTCTGTTAGTAGTTGGGACTTTTATTATTCCTGTCCTGGTCTCTTACATTGCTGTTTTACATTTCTTGCTGTGCTTGATTTCAAACAGTACTATGATTGTATTCGGCAAGGAGTTTACAGTAGGTGACAGGTCAAAAAACATGCTCTGAAAAGCTTCATCCTTTTCTCTGCTCCACCTTACTATCTATAATCTTAACGTGCTACTTTTTATGTACACCTTTTGTCACTACAGCTGTCTTTCAGCATGGAGCAGTGAACTAAACTCCTTTTAGAATTTCATTAACACTACTTCTGATCAGTTGGCAGATGTTACTGAGTGACCGACGCTCACCCTGGCCCCCGCTGATCCCCAAGTGCCATATGTGTCTGCGAGACAGGTGGCCAAATGCAGGGCTCTCAGCTGGGGAAGCCTGACTCAGTGGATGCTCTCTAAAAGATGAAGACATTTCTAAGATGGATGAGCATTCTTTATGGTAGATTTTTGAAGCAAGAAGAGGCCACTGTAATAACTCACTCAACATATAATTTGAGACCTAAAGCATCTTTCGGTAATTTCTGCGTGTGTTCATTAACTTGTAAATGTAGGGTAGGCATCTGCTCTCTCTGTGAATGCTCTAGTGTCACAGAACTTGTCAATTTCCTTACTTGCCTGATTCCATTGATTATTATTTCCCTGTCTCAGGAATCTCTTCTTAGTAACACTGTGAATATGGCTAGATAGTAAATATAATACAAATAAAAATAAAGCTTCTGTGTTATAAATATGAGTTACATTAGGCAGAAGTTTATTTTTAGGTTACCGATCAACATGTTTAACAAGAGTGTTCTTTGTGCTGTGCAGCAATTTTTACAATGAAATTGTACTCTTATCATTGCGTTGACATGAAAGAACAGGGAGCTTGCTGGCAGGCATGCCTGGGTTAGTCTGCAGGAACTCATTAGAAGCTCTTAAAGCAGGATTACATAAATGGGACCCTATCTTCTCAGGTTAAATATAGTTCTGTAGTTTAATCTAATATGTGGTGACCATAAAGTCACCCTATATTGACTGACAGCAGTAGTCTGATTTGATTACCTTTTCATTACTTTGCTCAAAAACAAAATAATGAAAACATAAATAAAATTCACAGGTAATCTTTGATGGAATTCATTGTAAGTTTGTTGCTGTTATTTAGGGGGGGGTTGGTTTTTGTAATGAAAATACGAATTAACCAGTCACATTGGAATAAACTTGAAATATAAACAGCAGACTTTTCATTAATCTATTTTTTTCTTTAATCAAGCTATAAAATAATTTCTTACTTTTTCTGTTTAGGCTATAACCTTGAAGGGTACTTTAGGAAAAGTACAGATAATGCTAGCTATAAAAATCTATATATCACAATCACAAAGAGAGTAAGGGAAATGTATTCAAGATAAAGGAATTAATAGATTCCCTTGGCTTCTTTTTTAGAACTGCTAAATTTCTATTAAAATTATGAACTGAGTCATGGGCATCTAGAAGCAGTGTTCCTTAGTAAGATGCTGAACATTATTTTATATTATTACTGTATAAATACTTAACTATTTGCATCATTATTTACAAGCATTGTTTTCTAGGGACATTATTCATCAGCTTCTGGTTTCCATTCAAAAGGTTGAGAACCCCCCAGACAAAACGAAACCCACAAATGCCCTTTTCCTAACATGCAAGTTCAGGTAGGTTTTAAACAGCTTTATAATTTTCTGTGTAGGACCTCACCTTGACTTGCAGTCAAAAATGACATAAGTTTTCATCTAGTTGGCAGGATGCATAATTGTGTGTGCGTGTTCATATGGACCTGTGTATATTACTGGTTATACCCAGCAGTCAGATAGGCTGAAAACATTCTTGCCAGTGACTTGATTTATCTTTCTGGTCTTAAAAAGCCTGGTGTTGGCACTGTGAGGTTCATTCTGAGAGCATCAGTATCGATTAACTGCTGGGTAAGCAGCAGCACATTTGACAGTGCTGAAGCCAACTTCTGTCTGTTGCACCACCATGAGTTGCATTTCGTAGCGTAGCATAGATTTTTATTGGTGACCACGTGGGGGGACACCAGAGGTAAAGTTATGCTCAGTTCCAAACATGAAGTCAGGGCCATGTCTGCCAGAAGTGCACACGCACATCTTGAAATAAGCACGGTTTGGTGTGACTGAAAGCCTTAGCTGAAGACATGAGGAGCATAATTCACATTCATAATGCCAGTTAACTTTTTTTTTTTTTTTTTTTTTTTGCATATAAGCTTGTGCAAGTCTCATAAGGTCATGCCATGTCCACTGGATACAGTCCAGTTACAAGTTCAATTTATGGTAGTAAACGTTGGGTTTCTTTAAAAAAACTGAGTAGCTGAGAATCTCAGTCCTTCAATTAATTCACTGCATGCAGTAAATTTGCTGGGTTTTATATGTTCTTCCATTCGAAACAGAAGGTTTACATTAGCAAGTTAGTGAGGACATAAAAATAATGCATTTCACACTCTGCACTTTACTAATGAAAAAGAAACTATTTATTGACCTTAAGTCTTAATTTTAAAGACTAGGCATTGGGGAAGTCATATGGTATATGTAGAACAAACTCAATTCTCACTGGAGTATTTCCATTATAAACACCTCACTGTTTTTATGACAATCTCCTCAAGACAGAAATAAAGTTGTTCTTATATCATGCATTAGAAATGTAAAAAGCAAGGGCTCAGTTCCCAAAATGTAAGAAATGATATTAAAAGCCAATAGTAAGGCTACTTCTTGTGAGCTTAAACATTGCTTGTGGGTTGGTCAGTGTTGCAGTTTTTCATCCTCTTCCCCACATCATGTGGGATAAATTTTTGACGGATAAATGTTTTCAGGGTACTTCAGGGTTTTTCTGGAAGGAAGCTGAGATATCTTGGAAAAATAATAGGAAACAACCTTTTTTTTGCTAGATAATGAGAATTTAGTATTTGAGACCAATTGCAGCTTGATATAAGGTGTTTTCAGTAGAGCTTTCCTAAACAGTGTCCAGGATCAGAACTGGAGAAAATGTTTGTTTTAAAACTTGTTGGGGACAAATAGACTTTGTTATTGCAACACATTCTATTTCCATTTACTTTAATCATCTTTTTTTTTTAAACCTCAGCTGTAAGGCAAATGAAAGGAACCTGAAAAATGGAAAGGTTTTATTTTCAAATCTTGTTTTTCAGATACTGTTTATTTAAAATATATTTCCTTATTTTCCCCTTTTTTATTATTTTGACAGGCACAGAGCAGCATTTAGTAAAGACTTGTGAAAAATCACAGAATCATAGAATGGTTAACTAGTAAATTTTAAACAATCTTGGCTTTTTGATTGCTTCCCAGAAAAAACATCTCAGATTGCATCTGAAAATACAGCTAATACTTCCTTTGCTTCCTTTTGAATTTTAGTTCTTTGGAACAAGGACTACTCTGTACTATTAATTCTAGCTTTGTTGTCAAGGCAATAAATGTGATAATGCATCCAGTATGTTCTAGCATGTGTTAAAAGTATTGTAGACAGGCGGCATATGCTTTAACAAGATGAGGCTTTTCTTGTTTGAGTCTGTCTCTCCTTGAGCTTTTTATCTGTACCAGCTTAGGTGATTTTATAGATATTTTTTTTTCAGTTGAATGAGACTCTTACAGTATTCTAACAGCTGTGTTTTTTATCCTTAAATAAAGGCAGCATGTTTATGTGACAAGCAGTCCCATTTCAAGCTAGGTTTGGTGAGCATTTCTAGAATTCCAAGTAATAATAACAACAATTAATGCTATTAATAAACTACTTTGTCCACATCAGTTTTGAAATTGATTGCTTTCAACCCATACAGTAACTGATGCTCCCCTTAATGTGTTTGGGTATAAGTTTAATACTTTGATAGATGCTCTGGAAATAAGTACCATAATAACAAAACTATTTTCACATGAATTTTTATTTTGGAGTACTTGAATGGACTCAAATTGCCCTCTGTACTCTGTAAGGAATTCAGCATCTCTGTTGCCAACAAGGTATTTTGATATAAGATATAAAAATAACTTATATCGGAAGTCACTTTATGTAATTTATGTTTCAGATTATTTGCAGTACAAGATTTGCCAGAAATGCAATGCATGGCTTCGTAATAGGAATGCAAATTCACAGACTTCATATTTAAGTTAGAAAATGTGGAGTGGAGCTGTAAGAGAGTGGTTTGTAAGGCCAGCAGTGGCAGGGCAGCTGTATTTCCATCTGGAATTTCCCAGACAGAAGAATGTGCAGGTGTACTGCAATTGAATTGCTGTTGTACACCCTAGGTGGTTACTAAATTCATCAGATTTACTGTTCAAGGGCAGTAACTTCTATGTTCCTAGAAGTCTTGTCTTGCTCACTGGGCATCACATATGTAGAGCAATTGTGTCCAGATTATTTTTGGGGCAAATATACAAATTCTTTCTGGGCAGGAAAAGTGAAAATGTTCAGGTAAAATCCAGGTCATTGGTGCCTTGCATCGTGTTTTCTGTCTCTAGTTCTGAATGTTCCTCGCTGTGAGACAGCCCTTCTCTAATGCTTTGTGCAGACTGTTCATATGGGTGTCTTGCTTTTGGTGGCAATTCCACAATTACAATTCCACTGAATTGGAGCAGTTACTGATAAAACTTTGTTAGTGTGGAATAAATTTTATTTATATATTTAGTAATTTATCCCTTTTTCAAGATCATCTGAATTTAAATAGCACCTGTGTACATCTGTATATGTAAGTTTTTTGTAAGAAGGCTGATCAAAAGGTCTCAAGGTGTTGCTCCGTTTAATTTTCTGAAGTTGGGTTATGTAGTATTTGTAAATAAGCTGGGTCAGCAGGCAAGACTGCATTGTGGCCTGAATATCGACTTGTTTTCCCCTCATCTGAAAGCAAGCAGGTTATTCTTTTTGTTAAAATTCCCAAATCATGGCGATTTTATCAGGCCAGAGGGAAAAGAAAGAACAGCAGTGTTATAGCATGTATGTAGACCTTTGATTTATCTAAAAGTACGGATGACAAAAAGAGCAGCAACTGCAATATGTAGTGGGCTGTAACGATCTTAGCATTGTGTATGCTACCTGTGCAGCTTGCTGTCATCATTCTGTAGCTTTCGACACATTTTTGCTGAACAACTGACTAATGGGTTTGCACCAGTGCAGCGTGTTTCTCTATCATCGTTCTGAACTCCTTCTGCCCTCTGCTATGGTTCATTTTTTAAGATACTTTGAAAAAAATTACATCCTTTATTTTCTCTATTACTTGTACTTTTTGAATTTCCATATAGGCTCACAAAGTCCTCTGTCAAGTCCTCTGAGCCAGAAGCTAGGACTAATGCTCTTATGTATGCATGTTCCATTCTCAGCTGTCTCTGAGTTGGCACCACCTATGGCTGCTGTGGGTGGCAGGACGCTGTGCTAGATAGGGCTGAACCCATCTGAACTGGTGTGGTGGTAGTTAGCAGAACACAATTCTTCAGTCTTCATGTAGTGCTTAGGAGAGGGCATCTGTAAATCTTGGGTATAGTTATTACTGAAATTGATAGTTGATTTTAGTGGAATCTTATAACTACAGGAATAAATGAGATAATAAAAATGCAATTGTAAGGTGGAAAGAGAAAGAACTGGCCTTGCTATAATAATAACTATAATAATAAACCTTAAAAAAAAATTGCAGGGAGGAAGACCTACAGATAGGAAGAGCACAAAGGAAGGTCTGATTTTTATCTTTTTCATAAGGAAGTATTCATATCCAATGAGGTGAGAGACTTTCATTGTATATGCGCAAGGATGACAGTGAATTAGATCCACTTTAGTGAGCATGGCGATATAGTCCCTGTGCATGACACAGTCACTGGGCAATACTAATGTGATCTGGGCTGGCCTAGGCAGATGATTGCATTTTTCTTGAATTAACCAGAACAGGTGATAGGAAGGACAGCATAGTGCTGTAACTTCCAAACAGCTGAACCTGGAGGTTTACATTTTGGGATTTTAAATGTGGGGTTATCATTTTCACTTTTTAATTTTGCCTTCTCCTGACGTAGCAGCCAGCCACATGTTGACATCTAGACCCCAGGTACTGCTGTATAATTTGGTTTTGCTTTTTGTTTACTAAGCTATACTTTTACTGTAATATATTTACTTATTGTCAAGACCGAGATGTTTTTGCTGTGTCATGGAGTTTGCATCTGATACCTAGCTCTCAGCTTTCTCACTATAAATGTTGCTTGTTTAAGAATAAAACATTGGAAACTGCTGAAGCTTGAATAAGTGAAAACGGAGAGACATTGATAATAGTCCTTTACCTTTGAATGGTTCTATTTTCAGGAGATAAATTTAATAACAATTATTGTATAGATGCCATATTTCTTTGATTGAAAATATATTACATTTCCCAGTAAGAATGGTAAGATAAATATTCACTTTTTAGGAACAACTACTGCCTTATTTTTATAATACGCCTTTGCTTCACAAAGTTTTTCCTGACAGTTCCCTGCAAGAGAAAGGTCTACAAAAATGCAGTTCACAAGAAATTTTACTTAGTATCTGAACACATACACACTATTACAAGGTAATTTTTTTACTTTGTAACTAAAACCATTTCTTCTTCCTATGGAGTACTACAACTGGTTTCCCATTTGCTCCCTGTTCCCAGAGAAGGAGACCATCTCATGGTAATGTCCTGATTAGGATCTCTAAGTTTAATTTTCCAGAAGGATATTAACCAAGGATATCAACCGAGTTTAATTTTTTAAAGGTCTGTTTCAGAGGTGCAACTTCTCTTCCCCTGGCCTATCTTACTTAGCCCTAGCATCTACCCATTTCTATCGTTACTGTGTTATACCAAGTCATATCATAACTTTTTCAAATATCACTTCAGTTTTCTTTTACATTATTCTATAAAGGTCTTGCAGGTATTGGAAACCAACACTATATGCAGAACATTGTCCAGTGCCCAAACAAATCAGATTGTTCCTTTCTTTAATCTCTCCTCTTTCTAGAAATCTCTGCAGCATTTCTAATAAAGGGTTCAAAGTCTGGTAACAGTGGGAATGCTTGGAACTGTCTGTACCAGTTTAGATGATTTAAAAATCCATTATTTGCCAAATGCACCCATTTACTGCAAATACAAAGGGAGGAGGATGCAGATATTAGCAGTGTTTTGGAACAGGGACTAGGTTAAATGGTCTTAAATTTTTTTCCTTCAAAGATGATGAATAGAAAATACATTTTAGGCAGGAACTCTATGTAAAATCAAAATAATGTCATTATCAGTCCTTGGGTCTGTTTGCAAGAACTTGTAATGTACAATTAATTGTATTTCTCATCACTTTTTACAGCTATGCTTAATATTAAATTGTCAGCTGGATCACTATGGGTATTTATAAATATATGGAAAAAATGATCACATCTATTTGACTGTGTATTTTTTAATTTAAAGAAATCAGGTGGGTGGTAGGACATAAAAATCTTATTAGATGTTTAGTAGGAAGAAATGGATGAAAAAGCTGGAAGTGGGCTTCCAATACAGTTTAGGCCTTAATCTCAAAAAGTTTTGGAAGTCAACACTTCAATTTAAAGAGGTTTTCCAGATGCCCTGCCATGCCCAGCTGCTTTTTCCTCTGGCAACCTTTTCTTTGTGCTGGCTCCAGCGCTTTTCAGATTATGAGATTAATTGGCTCAGAGTAAGAGATAAAGGTTAAAGATACAGAGAAGGGAAAATGCCTCATTTTAGCTTGGATTGGATCTTTCTTTTGGCTTACCACAGCCATACTGGCTCAAGATAGGGACAGAATTATTTCTTTTCAAGGTTTATGTTGGCTTAAAGTCCTCATGAAACTCTGGCCTTAATTGCAGTATGCTGCAGGGAGGGAATGAGCACTCTCATTGTGCTTCCTTCTAGGGATTGCCTCTGGTATCACCAACTAGAAACTCCCAAGATGGTATTTTCTTTACGTACATGCCTCAGCACTCACCTCTCGTGTCCTTTCCTATGCTCATTTCTGGTGTTCCTCAGGACCACTTTCCCCAAGAGCAACAGGTTGGTAACTGACTTAATCACTGATGCTTCACAGCAGCCCATAACTATGTATAATTGTTTTCACTGCTTCTGTGCTGAATTCTGCAAGGCTCTGACAGTACGTGCTTCTGCAAAGCCGATCAGTGTAGGGGTGTTGGGACTAACTGGTTAACAGCATCAAGTTGTACTTCTATGGCCACCAGTAGGTGCTAGTCTAGTGAGGCTATAGGGGAAGGCTGTATTCACAAAGACATTGAATTGCCCAAATCTAAAGGCACAATTCTTAAAATGTCTGCATAGTAACTTCCACTCTGCAAGTGTCTGAGTTTGTGTGTCCATAGCTCAGTTTTTACATTTTTCCAAGTTAATACAGATTTTTCATTGCTAAACTAGTCACTGTTCACCTGCATTTAACCTAATCTGTGTCCCCAGAGGGACCACGTCAGTAGGTGCATCATGCTAAGATATGCTGGTGAATTGGCTGCTTTAAGAAATACAATTCCGGGAATTTTTGCTCAGAAATACAGAGGAAGAAGTAGGGTCCTTTTCTGTGACTGTAGAAGTCTTTTGTTCAAATTAGAAGTAATCCTCATACAAAAATATTAGGATGCCAGTTCCCTTGAAACTAGGTCACTTCGCATAAAAATAATTAAAGTTTTATTGGTCCTTAGGGAAGGACCTAGATCTGAAGACTAATGTTCGGGGTCCTCAGTGGAGTATAATGAATCAGTCATTTACTGGGCATCACACAATCAAAATTGTGTGAAGGGCTGTTACAACATGCTGCTCCAGTTGCATCCTAAAGATAAAATTGACACCTGCTTCATTTTTTAGGAAAAAGGCATGGGGAATTGAATTACAAAAGAGGGTTTTGAGCTACGTTAAGTGGAGATGTCTGTCTTAGGAAACCTTAAGTAGACCTTTTTTGCCTGTTTTCTGCCGAAGATTGTATAGAGAGGGAAAAGTGAACTTTCCCACTTACTGTAGAGGCAGAGGAAAAGCCAAAGGCTGGATATTGCACTTCCCTTAAGTGACCAGCATGTGAACTGTGCAGTTTGTGATGCTGCAATTGCCAAAGGCCTCTGCAGACCTACCCCAAAAATCATTAACTAAAAATGATGTAACACAATCACCATTAACACATGGTGCAGCTGGCAGCAGTTCAGTGTGCTGCCATCTCCAATATTCAGAATAACCTTGAAACTTAAAAGCCATGTCTGTTTTCCTTCCTTCTCAGTAGCAGCTTTTGGACAAGAGTTGGAAACACTTACTATTTATCTCTGCAAGCAGCTTAAATGACAGTAACTTGAATGCTGGGAATATTGATGACCTAAGATGTTTGTTCAGTTTTGGCTGATCTTAATGCATTGGAATAGCAGAACCACAACTATAACAAAACATCATGAGTAATATAAAAGAATGGTGAAAAGTTTAATAGCAGCTTCTTTATCAAGTGCTCCTAGTTCATTCATTAATTCATTGTTGTTTCCAGTGAAGTGTTTCATGTTAACCATATTTAAAAGGACAGTCTGCAAAGTGACAGCAGTTGGTGATAGTTCTCAACTACAGCAGAACCCCAGCGAGTAAAATAAAGCAGTGTAACACTGACTGTCATTAAAAGAGGACTTGATGCTATTGTATATTGTATAGTTTTCTTATTAGCCCTGAACAGTGAAAAAATTCATGAGGTTTTCTTTTTGTAACTAATTTTAAATTAATGCAGGTAATACCTATGTACAGCAGTATCCAATATTTGCTGTGTACATGAAGCAATCTATTTTAGGATTGTTCTGGAGGACGTTTTTTTCCCCTGTTTGGAAACATCTCACCTTTTTACCTGAAAAGCTTGTTGCCTGAACTAAATTGAGTAACTACTTTGAATTAGCTTTCTGATATGCAGAAAAAACAGCAAATGTAATTCTTACCAGCCCACCAAAAATGACACTAAAATAGATTCTCTGTACCTATAAATGTAGCAGGTTCTGGTATTCTAACATTCTCCGGCTTCGAAGCCCTGTACTCACTTCACTTTTATCCTGCTGTAATCATTCATTGCCTTTCTTTTCTGAAAATATTATAAACTCACTGGTGTGATGGCGAGGGCAGATGAGATGGCTGAATTTTTATTTTCAATAGTGTGTATGTAATGCTGGTCATCTGAGAGGGCCTGTATACTGAAATAATGATTTTTTTAAAAAAATCTATTATTTCAAGTGGAGCAATTTCATAATCACTGGTCAGAAATTCTGCTTGTACTCTAATCTCTTTCTAATGTAGGCATATTAAGAAGAAATATCAGTTACATAAATATGCAACTGTAGATGGTAAAGATTTATGGTTACATTAAAGATGATGCTGACGTTAAACTTTGTCCTTTGCCATAAGGAAAAATATATATATACTCCTAATTCCTGTAGAATAAGTGAATCACTGTTGTACTTCTTAATTTGAACTTTAAAAATATTTTTATTTTTACTATGTCATGATAATGTTGTATCATTACATGATTTTCCCATCTTACTCTGATGTAAAATAAAATTAAATTGCATTATTTAGTAACTGTTGTTAGAATAATTCTTCTCCTTCCTCCTCCTGAATATATCTTCCAGTAGCCAGATAGCATGCAGAGTAGTGGAGGTAGAAGTGATGCTGTGATGCAGTTCTCTCCTAGTCTGATGCAGGCAACTGAGTTTCTCCAGGATCCATTGGAAGGCAAGGCAGAACTTGCAAGTTAATGCATGTAGCTGGGAAAGCCCTACAAAGTCAGGGCATCCCTTGAAAATGAGCACATCTAGTTATGCAATGCTTTCCTGGTATTTTGTGTCATCAGGAAGGCAAAACCTGTTCTGTTTCTGTCAATGCAGCACAGCAAAGCACACTTTGCATGATGATAAATGACAAATTTTTAATACTGTTTGACACAGATGCATTAACTCTATTGCTGAAGGAATGAAAATAATTATTTAAAAAAAAATCAAAAACACTATAATGTAGCAGGGCTTCATTTAGACATGAAAAATTAAATCATGTTACTTCTTACAGTAGTCATTAATCTGTTTGGAACATTGTTATTTTGATTTGAAGCATTTGCCGAAGTTCTTGGCTGTGGGTCATAAATATAGAAATCTTTATCCCATGGTAGTAAATTTACTCCCCTTCTACACCTAAATGTATGCAGTGATGACATTCTGCCAGAGTAGTAAGCTCAGGCCTTATGAACAGATACACAGCATTTTTAAATAACTGAACACCATACTCTGACTATTGTGAATTATTTGAACACTGATGAGTACTGTAATTTATAAGGAAGAAGCAAAAAATGAGGATGTATTTTTTTTCTGTAGTTTATTTGAGTTTGAAGGATGTTTTGTGCAAATATACTAACTGATTGTACATTTTGTGCTAATTAAGCATTTTAGGTAAGTTGTATTGCACTTCTGTTTCATAACATGAAAATTTCATAGTGATTTTAGAATTTGGCTTTAGAAGGACAATGAAATCTTTTCTTCATTTGTTCATTGTAAGAAATACATATACATTCAGATTTGTTATGCTATTTCAAACAAGGGCTAACGTTTTAAACTAAAAAGGGGCAGATTCAGACTAAATATAAGGAAGACATTTTTTACAATGAGGGCGGTGAAACACTAGAACAGTTTTCCCAGAGAGATGGTAGATGCCCCATCTCTGGAAACATTCAAGGCCAGACTGGATGAGGCTCTGAGCAACCTGATCTAGTTGAGAATATGCCTGCTCATGTCAGGAGGGTCAAACTAGGTGACCTATAAAGGTCCCTTCCTGTAGAGGAATGAAGGCAGTGGGCTGATTAGCATTGATAACATGCAGCTGTGGCCTTGCCTCAGAGGCACTGGGTTGGTTGACATGGATGATGTGCAGCTGTAGCTCCTTCCCACTAAGTGGTTAAATAGCCCCGAGGATTGTAGGAGGAGCAGTGTGGTCTGACCTCTGGAGGAAGGAGATACACCACAGGCAGTAGAATCTGGCCAATGGTAAAACTTTGTTGCAGCCTGCTAGTTTGTTTGTGTTGCAGCACCTTCCAACCCAAACTATTCTATGATGTACAGTGTTAGTCCCTCATGTATACTCTCTGTACCCAACAGCAGCCAGCAACAACCAAAACTGAAAATTTTGTTTAAGCTTCCTGTAACCAAGAATTAAAAAACTGAAGGAAAACAATATTTTGTAAATGAAATCTAGTTCTGCTTAAAAATAGCAAACTCCAGCTGCTCTGAATTTCCTCTGTGAATTTATTAGGCTTACTCAATGACAATTGTATTGCTATTTACAGGGTAAAACACTATTGTAGAAGTCAATAGTGAGGGTTTTTTAATGCTCTTGATGGAGCCAGGAAATTAAAAAAATAATCTAATAATGATCTATATACTGTCCAAAGGCAGTAGCATAACCTGAATAGAAAACTGTCTTCAGTAGTCTCTTTCTTCTATCTGGGTTACTTGTATCTGTAAGAAAATTTTAAATCAAAATTAAAAGCATTGTGAATAAAGTGTCTGATTTTAAAATAAAATTTACTGTGGGAATTCAGTTACTTTTTGTTATTACCAGCATTCCCTTTTCTTTTTAAAGGATACATTTGG
Organism: Falco rusticolus; assembly: GCF_015220075.1. Lineage (NCBI taxonomy): Eukaryota > Metazoa > Chordata > Aves > Falconiformes > Falconidae > Falco > Falco rusticolus. The sequence continues at coordinate 75,857,452 of NC_051187.1, read as the reverse complement.
TAAGAAAAAAATCACTTTACAGAAATGTATTTCTATTGTAATTCTGCTTTTATAACCTATTACCATTTAGGTGTTTTATTTTTTATAGTCAAGATATTTCTCAGGAGTACTTACTTTTTTACTCCTCTGGCACTTTAAAAGTGTTAGTATGAATTATGTCCTGTTGGAATACTGATGAAGGCTTTTTGGTGGAGGGTGCAGCAGCAGTCCACTCTGCCTCTCCACTTGTGTGCTGCTGTCCAAGAGTGAGGTGCTATAAAAGCCTGTGGTGTTTTTGAATTACTGAGGCATTGATGGAATTTTACACTAGTGCTCTCAGCTGACTTTTGAGAGAGTTAAGGAAGGCTGGATGGACATGGTGTTGGTGATGCTGAGGTCAGTAAAGTGCACCCTTCAGATTGAGACAGTAGAAATATCAGACTACAGAACTGCTCACACCCCTCCTTACCTGTGAGTATTGCTGTTTGCATGGAATGTAATGGTTTTAATTTGCTTGAACAGAGGATTTCTGATGATAAACCAGGATGCTTTTCAGGATTTCATCAGATTAAGCTTCCTGTAACCATGAATTAAAAAGCCTTCCCAGTTATCCTGTTGTACACGAACTGTTTGATTACACAATCAAATTGGAAGAAAACTTGGCAAGAGGAAAGCTGGAACACTACTGAAAATAAGTAACTGTGCCATAAATCATCATCAATAATGTAAAAATTCATCCTAGCAATAGTGTGATTTTGTTACTGTTGTTAGGAAGCCCACTGATCTGTACACATTTGGAAACTTTTATTTTTTCCTTAGATGCTTTTGGTTTTTTTTAAGTTTTTGTTAGCTAATGTAAGCGTTCTGTACCAGGGCTTCTTTCAGAGCTAAGAGTATGCTCCAGATCACCACACATTCTAAGAATGATTTAGAAAAGCCTTTGTACTTGTTAACATTTAGATATATTTTCTGTAGTTTCCCCAGCAAAACCTAATATAATGAGAAATAATACCTTTGTAAAGTTGGGAAATAACAAATAAGAAGATGCTATACTGCATCAAGCAAAATGAAGTTTTCAGAAGTGACTAGAAACCCAGTAACTTATTTAGGGAGACAGGATTTTGTTATTTATCTGTCCCTACCAACAGAGGTGATCTACATGCAGAAAACAATCATAAAACAATTTCTCATTAACCGTAGCCATAACTCAACAGCTCTATGTACAGATGGCTACAGCAGAAGTAGAAATAAGTATAGACATCTAACGAAAAGGAGTTAAAAATTAGACAAAGTATTCTAATATATTTAATAGGATCCCCTTTCATATCTTGCCATAAGCTAAAGATAGGTAAGACTACGAGCGTGTTCTACACCATCAGGATCAGTAATGAAAAACCTTAATTGAAAATTAGCTTCTAATGTAAAGTGAAGCTTCTGAAGAGTTCCGATACAAATGCAAGTAAGACACTACAAGAGAAGGTCTTAAAAGTATGGGTTGATTTTTATGGTGGTACTATTAAATAAACAGTTAAAGGCAATTAAAACTGAACCTACCATGTCAGAAGGCTGAAGATTATCTCATTAACCAAAATAAACAGCATCTGTTCTGCCACCATTTGAGCAATTTTTTAAGCAAAGAATTAACCTGATTGGTTAGTTCTTGTAGTTTCTTTGCCTTTGGGCTACCCACCCTCCCAGCTAGGAAAATCCTCATGTTTGCCACAGCTGTCTGTCTCCTGCCCAAGCAAACCAACAAGGAAATGTCTCCCCTTGTCCTGGTTCCAGCTGAGACAGAGATAATTTTCTTCTTAGTAGCTGGTGCAGTGATGTGTTTTGGATTTGGTGTGAGAATAGCAAGATGGCTGGAGGAGCAAAGGAAGTTGGGAGGGGACACGACAAGGACAGGTGACCAGAACTAGCCAGGGGCATACTCCATACCATAAAGCATCATGGTGAGTATATAAGCTGGGAGAAGAAGCAGTTGGGTGTGTATGTCTGTCTGCTCAGAGAGATGGTGTTTGTTTTCCCAACTAACCATTACATGTCCTGGAGCCCTGCTCTCCTGGAGATGGCTGAACCTGCCTGCCCAAGGGAAGGGGTGAATGAATCCCTTGCTTTGCTGGCATGTGTGGCTTTTGCTTTACCCATTAAACTGTCTCTGTCTCAACCCATGAGTGAGTGAGCAGCTGCATGGGGCTTAGTTGCGAGCTCGGGTTAAAACACGACACCTCCAAGTCCCTTTGCTTGCCAAAGGGAGTCCTATTGGAAATACTGTGAACATACAAGAAATGAAGTACATCTTGAACTGAAGAAAAGCTGGTTGCTCAGCTAGTAGGATCCTTGGCAATAAATAATAATAATTAAAAAAATTCTCAAGGTGTGGTGGGTTTCCTGATGCTTTTTCATTGTTTGAAACACTGATGCTTTACTTTCTATTATTTCTATGGAAGAAGTCTATTCTATGTAAGGTTTTCTGTATTGAGGGAGTTTATAAATGCGCATGCAGAAATGCACCTTTCTAATAAAGAGAGAGAATAGTTGTTTTGGGTGTGGTTTTTTTACTCTGTTCTGTCCCTAAATGGAATGAAAATTAGTTTTCAGAGCTGGCAGCTACTTAGGGAGAGCAGGGGGCAAAAATGTGTTATGTGTTTAAGGGGAGATAGATCAAAGAAATTATTTTGGGGACAAGCTTCTGGTTTTCATTACCGGCCTCTAATGAAAAGAGAAGTTATAATGTACTCTTAGGTGGTAAAACTTTAAAATTTCTATAAGAACTTAATATTTGGGGTTGGACAGGTATATACATATTATAGTGTAATCCATGTATCTATGGATGAGTTACAAGAGTACTCTTCTGTACTTTTGAGGGGCAGTGTACTTTTACACTACTTCATCCTAATGTATGCCTTAGGATTTTCATTTGGTACCAAAGACAGAATATATAATTATTGGATAAGCTTATTCATAATGTGAAAACGTAGTTAGGAAGAAAATATATTGATACCTTTTAACAAAAAAATCCTCAACACACCGACTTCTGAAAAAGATTCCAAGTATCTTTGTGCTCTTACATAGTGTTTATGGCTGTAAAAGTCTAATGGGCTATTAAGAAAGGAAAGTTGAGGCAACTAAGAAATTCATGCCTTACCTCAAGCAAAAGTAAAGCTTTCATAACAAGATTAGTAACAGTTGTTGATGATGAGATTTAAAGGGATTGTCCTAGTTTGCTCTTTCATAGACTGCTTTTGTAATCTTGGGCAGGTTTTAAAATCTTTTTGTCTCAGTTCCCTACTTTAAGGATTCTTCACAGAAAATGTAAACATTTTTTTCTTCTTTTTTTTTTTTTTTTTTTTGTTGAACCTTTCCGGAGAAGATACATCTATATATTTAAAAAACCAAAACTCTTCAGAGCTTTTATCTCTTTATTTCTCTTCTGGGGAAGCTTCAAGCTCTTAGGTCTCAGGATTTCACTAGAAATATGGGGAGTGAAGCTACAATACAGTAATTTTCTGCAGGATTCCTTTCATTTTAAGGGAAAAAATCCAAAAAAAGTTACTGTTAGCCAAACGGCCTAAATGCTTAAGTTTATTCCTTCCTGTTGTAGAGCATATATACACATGCAATGTCATGTTGGGATGTTAGATATATGAAGCTGTTTTCAGTATAAAGTGCTGATAGACTTCCTCCTGGTCTTGCTATGGAGTAAGGTAAAGAGTCCTTTTTAACTTCAGCATTGCCAAGGGTGATTTCAGCTTTGTTAGATCCTTTCCCCTTGGAAATCGTCTTGATATGAATTTATAGTGTGGTTGACATGGACCGAGGAAGCTATAGCCTAGTTTATATGGGCTGGTCTGTGCCGCTGTACTGGTACTTCCCTGTTTGGATAGAAGACACAAGTATTCTTGTGTGGATGATAACAGTGAAAACAGCCTGTACTACCCTTCTTAAATGACAGACTTCTGTGTTTCCTTTTTGGTAATGGAGAGCTGGCTTTTATATAAAGTAAACATGCTCGTAACAGAACCTATAGACTGGTTTCTAAATATTGATTTGGTATAATTGGTATCAATACAGTATGTTTGGAAGGAAAGACAATGTGGCATAGAATGTTAATTAACTGTTCTTAATAAATCTGAGAGTGGAGCAGAAGGCTTAAGCAGTGTCACTGTGTCATGCAGTGCTTGTGCCTTCAAGTGTGTGTGTGTGGACATGTGGATATGATAGATCTTAGCTCCATGTACTTGCTACTGCAACCAAATGAAAGAATAAACCTGCACCAGTCAATAGCTCTTCCACACTGAAGTATATTGGATGCCAGCTGAAATGGGGATGAAAGTGTAAATGAGGAAAGTAATTTCAGTGATTTGTAAAGCAGACTTGCTGATTATGGTATCACAATTATAAACAAACACTTTTTTTAATCACTGTCCTTCTGAGGATTCATGCTTATTTTAAGGTAGCATAAAAATGGTCTGTATAAAACTTGGTATTTTTGGATGAGAGGATGTGATCAGTGGAAATTTTGCAGATTCTAATTATGAGGTATGTGAATTGGTATTCACCTAACTGTTTTCATTTGCTTGCCCATCAGCTCTAGCAATGCAATTTTTAAACCTTTAGGAATTTTCAGAAAGCTGAACAGCCATGATAAGTGCCGTGGAGTGAGAAAAATCATGCCATGCCTTAGTTGCAAATTTTCCTAAGTTTTCATTAAGACTAGGATGTTGAAGAAAAGCTCTCAAGACATGACTGAAAAAACCAAGGTGTATCAAACAGGACTTGTTTTAGGAAATCTGTATAAATTACTGTCAGATTGCTTTTTCATTTCTGTTTTCTGTTTTTTCTATGCATTTCAACATGACAACTTGACGTGATAATATATAGGGTGAAGATTGTAACCAGTCTTTAGGTAGTTATTTCATCCCTCTTCTTCCCCAACTGTGCTTTAATGTCCATTATTAATTTTTGAAACTAGAAATAGGCTTGTTCTCTAATCTTACCCAATGAAAAACCTGTATAAAGACTTTGCTTGGAAATGGAAAGAAAATAATGTCATAGTCTTTTTCAAGTGATACTTTTTTAAAAGGAAATCATTAAAACTTAACTTGGCAAAAATAATATTTTCAAGAGGTGTTATAAATTAAAAATAATAATCTGTTCTGGTAATCTCTGTCATTCAATAACTTGTATCTAATGAAAATAATAAGATTTACCGAAAACAAACCATAAATTAAGTATGGGGTTTTTTGGTTTTGTGTTTGTTTTTTTTTTTCCAAGTAAACCGCTGAATGTTAGCAGCTAAACGACTGGAAGCCTACAATCTTGTAGTAGTACTGGCTCTAATGCATGGATCCTTAGACTAATACTTGATCTCAGGTATGACCAGTACCATATTTCACTGAATGTCAAGAAACCTTAAAGTATAGATTTCATTGTAATCTTGAGCTGACTCGTTTGTATATGTTTTTTAATATTTAAGGAGAAGTTACACTGTGTCATACAACATTTTATCTAACACAGTATCTAGTATCGTAAACATCAGTAAGTTGTGTCTGGGGTAGACCAAAAGTGGGACAAGAGTGTGAGATGCTTCCCATTTACTCTTCTGTCCTCCATCTGCTTGCAGCTCTGTGGTTTTTCTATGCTGAGTGTGGTTTCTTTGTATTTAGCAACCACCACTGGACTATTTTTCCTCAGAAATTTATCCATTCTCCCCTTCAACCCATGCAAATTTCTAGAGCAACAGGTCCCTTCAATAATTTTCATTACTTCGCTGCCTGTTCCTCCAAGAACCACCTTTATAAGAACTGGGAGATGTGGCTGACACACCAGAGGCTGCGCTGCCATTCAGTGAGACCTGGGCAGGCCGGAGAACTGGGCAGAGAGGAACCTCGTGGAGTTCAGCAAAGGCCAGTGTAGGGTCCTGCACCTGGAGAGGGACAACCCCGTGCACCAGGACAGGCTGGGGCTGACCTGCTGGAAGGCAGCTCTGAGGAGAAGGACCCGTGAGACCTGGTGGGCAGTGAGTTGCCCATGGGCCAGCAGTGTGCCCTGGTGGCCAGGAAGGCCAGTGGCATCCTGGGGTGCATTAGGAGGAGCGTGGCCTGTGGGTCAAGGGAGCTGATCCTCCCCCTCTGCTCCGCCCTGGTGAGGCCACGTCTGGAGTGCTGTGTCCAGTGCTGGGCTCCCCAGTTCAAGAGGGACAGGGAACTACTGGAGAGGGTCCAGCAGAGGCTATGAAGATGATGAGGGGACTGGAGAATCTCCCTGATGAGGGAAGGCTGAGGGAGCTGGGGCTGTTTAGCCTGGAGGAGAGAAGACCGAGAGGGGATCTTACCAATGTCTACAAATACCTTAAGGGTGAGTGTCAGGAGGCTGGGGCCAGGCTCTTTTCAGTGGTGCCCAGCGACAGACAGGGGGCAACAGGCACAAACTGAAACACAGGAAGTTCCATCTGAATATGAGGAAGAACTTCTTTGGGGGTGACAGAGCACTGGGGCAGGCTGCCCAGAGAGTTTGTGGACTCTCCTTCTCTGGAGACGTTCAAATCCCTCCTGGACATGACTCTGTGCAACCTGCTGTAGGAGAACCTGCTTTAGCAGGGGACTGGACTAGATGATCTCCAGAGGTCCCTTCCAACCCTGACCATTCTGTGATTCTTCTGTTTTTTTCTAAATCTGCATTTTACTCTTTTTTTTTGTTCTGCAAGAGAGCAACCAGTTGATTCCTAAGTTGTCTTCATTATATGAATATCCTCTGCCAAAACACCTCTCTTCTAAGCTGAAGAGATCTAAAATCAGTTTTCCTTGCCCAGGAGTTCTTCTATAATTTTTGCAATTTTTCCCCTCCTTTGCGTTGTTCTTATGTTTATCCCAAGACATCTGCTGTTGGATTAGTACCCAGTTAGTGTCAGAGACAGTATGCTAGACTAGATGATCTTGGTCTGAGTCAGTATTGTTATACTTAAGTTCTTCGACAGCCTGTGCTGCTGTCTAGTATTGCATAAACAATACAGATGGTGAGTCTGTGAATAATTTAGAAAAATATATGCAGAAGAAAGAAGTCTGATTCCCACCTACAGTAAAGTTTACCAAGGTTTATATTTAACAAGAATTCTTCACATGTTCATTAAATGCTCATGTTTGAGCCAACAGTTTGATTGACCAAGCTGCTAGTCAGGTATTACACAGATTTTGCTAGATTTTTTTAGGTAAATTTAAGTTAGGATATTTTATCTGACTCGTGTATTATGACAGAGAAATTCTAGGAGGTCTTACTTGTGTGATTACTCTCAGTGAATGTTGGTAATTTCTTCTTTATCTTGTCTGTTCACAAGTGACTGAAAGTATGCAATAAGACTTGTGGCAGGTTATATACAGACAGCAAGGACTTACAAGCCATTCATATCTGAAAAAAATATTAAGATTATTTCTGTGTGTATATATATATTTATTTATTTCTGTTCTGTATCTTTTTAGCTTTTGTCTTTCCAGGAAAGATGTAATGTTTTGTTTGGCCAAGGCTAGTGGAAGGAAGGGGAATCCCTTAGACTCTATGTATGTCACTTTCTGAAACACTGCAAAATGTTTTGGGTTTTTTGTTTGTTTTTTTTTTTTTGTTTGGTTGGTTTGGGTTTCTTTGGTAGTTGTTGCAGATCCAATAGTGTCACTGTTTTTCATGTATTACAATTACTGTGAAAGCTGATGTGAGATGATTTCCTTCAGTTCACAGACCTTAGGCTTTAATGCATGACCCCTGAGTTTTAGGATGTCTTAATGAACATTTCTGTCTTCAAATCGGTTTCTGCCTTATAACTTGAAAACTGTAATTTAACTTACAGCTTCAGGTGAGAAATCTTCCTTAGGTGAGATTATAGTTATGAAGAAACAAAGCTATGCACCGTTTGTTAAAATCCATCGCATATTTTTAAAAAATCATTAATATGTAGTCTAAAAATTTAGTATGAAAATCCAGCTGTGCCATTTGACTGCTTTGTGTTTTGACAGCACCATTTTTTGTATGTCCATGATTCATTGACAACTGAATGTCAGGATGCATATTGTAGATCTTACTTCTTTGAGCTATTTCTACTTATGCCCTAATGTTTCAAGTGGTATGGCTGGAATTTCATTCAATATTCCAGATGATTTAGGAGTCTGATTTTGGATTTCTTGAGATTAATAGTTTAAAAGGCTATTCTTGCTTGTGTTAGAAATACAGTGGCAAGAGAGAGAAAATAAAGGAATTGGTAGGTCATTAGATGCCTGTACCACAGTCGCTATCAGTGTGTGACTACCTTGCAGATTCAGGAATATGTTGTGGGCACATTATTTTTTTGTGTACGTATTCTGGTAACCTTTTCTGTTAGTACAAAATGGTTTTGATTGCTGCAGTCTCTGTAGGGGTGATAACAAGTTTCTACCATGCTCTCCGTGTAAGAAAGAAGCAGAGCTCGCTTGCTTGCTTATTTATTTTTTGGTCTCTGCAGTTTAGAGACTCTAATGGAGACCAAAGTGCTGCCAACACAGTATTTGTCCGACTACTCCATATCTAAGTTATTTTAATAGCCAAATGCAGACATTTTATTGACCAAAATCTTAGCTCTGAGCCATGAGAAAGCATTAATGTCAGTAGTAAGTACTCAAATTTATTTTGTGTGTGATAGACTCTTGTTGCACACAAGATCAGAAGCTTAACTTAGATAATGTTACTTGTAAATGGGGAGATAGCTTTAAAGACTGAATTAATTACCTTCTTCTTTCAGTTGGATGTCTGATTCCCAAGTGTGTCTCAAAATCTCCCTCTTTCCCTCATGTATATTAATGGAGAGAGAACCATGTTGTTTGATTAACATTTTACAGTATGGGCTTCCTTAGCAAAGATCAATTTATCCATGCAGAAATGGAGTATGGTCATAACATATTCCTGTAAAACAGACCAATACGTAAGAAAAGATTGTAAAGAAATCGACATGGTGACCTGACTGATATATCCTAGTCAAGCTGTGTCATTAAAATGTGTAAACAACTTTGGAATTCAGGTTTTTCTTCTGTATATCAGTATTATTTACTGGTATTAGGAAACATAGAAAGTGCTAAGCTGATGTTAATCTTATGTCAGTCTGTAGTGTACAAAGCAGGTAAGGTACAAGATCAGACTTTAAAATGGCACCTTTATAGTATTTGCAGTTTTATCATGATAAAAAGCATGACATGGAAGTACCAACAATTTCCAAGTCCTTAATCCACTTTTAAAATGCATTTTATAAAGGCAGATCCGTCAAACAAACGTGTTGTATCTCAACGTGGCAAGTCAGTTGTGAGCACTGAAGGATTTGATTTTGGGAGGTCTTCAGTATTCTCAGTTCTTGTAGTGAACTAGAGTGTGTGCTCTGTGTTTTGCTGTATCAAAGGTGCTGTAGTAGGACTGCAGAAGTTTGCAGTTAGTTGAACAAATGCAGCATTTGTTTCATGTTCAACCAATGTATGTTTACCATTTTTAGAGCAATGCCAATTAAGTTAAAACCCTGTGTGTGTGTCTTGGTTTTGTGTTTTCTTCTCAGAAGTTATGCTGCTGACAGCCTTGAATAATTGCAGAGGAGTTGATAGAATACTGATCAATTATTTATTGTGTAATGAACTGGTGCTTAAAGAAAAGATTGCCCATATTGTCCTTAAGTGCACAGAGAAAAATTACTGCTGGTACTTGCGCAAATAGGTCCACCATCATTTAAGCTTTGAGGTGATAAGGCAGATGCTTTTTGTGTTGAACTGCATATTGAGATTGAATAAATTTGGAGCAATCATTTCAGTTGGGTGTTTATCTCCTCCCCATTGCACTGTGTCCCTGTGTTAGTATGCCCAAATATTAAATGTTCATGAGCTGTATTGTATGCACTGACGTGCAGACGTTTAGAAGAACATGTGATCAAATGTGATACTGGAGCAGGAAGCAAGTTTTTCTTTTCCTACTTCATGTGTATTGGATTGTTCCTGCTCAGATGGGGGATGGGGCAACTCTTTCTGCCCCATCTGGCCAAAGACCTATGACAGAGTGGGTTGGGGTTTTTTTTCAGCAATAAAGCTTTAAAAAATTTGTAACATTTGGTTTTGTTAAAATGTTTTTGGTGTATTTCAGAAGTCTGTGAAAACACTGTTTGATAGTTGTTCACAACCTATAAATTTACACAAACAGTGTTATTTGTTTGCTCATTTCCCCTATTCTCTTTTGACTGAATTAAAATGAAAGGATAATGTGATTATTTATAATGATGAAAAAACAGTCAGTGAAACAAAGTGATTTTTGTTTGGTCTGTGGATGTTGCTTTGGGCTAAATTGTAGTAACTGCAGGTTCCAGTGTCTAGTAGATTAATAAGGAAGGGAAAATATAGTCTGTATTAATTGTTTTGGGGGATAAATCATAGCAGGTCAGGGATAACAGAACCCTCTTATCTGCTCTTAGAGGAAAGAGTGGGTTCTGCAAGTTTCAAGGAAAATTAATGCTAAGTGAAAGAACCTTTTCTCAGAACATCCTCAGTTGTTGAACATGGGTGTATTTTCAGTTTTGAGCAGCCTAGAATACGTGGTGCAGAGTCATCCTCTGCTAGCGAGACATGAATTAGAACAGACTGCTGGGAGGGGTTTGCAGGATGCATCCTTGGAAACTTTCAAGAAAGGCTGAGTAATGAATGCCCTGAGCAATTCAGTTAGACCTCAGAATGGCCCCCTGAGCAGGAGGTTGAACTAGAGACCTCCTGAGGTCCCTGCCAAGCTATGCTATGCTATCCTACTGTCCTTTTGCCTGGATAACCGGGAGTTCTTTCCAACATCGCTGCCCAGTGTTAACTGTCACAGCTATTCAAGCACAGAAACACTGGTAATACTAACAAATTTTAAAAGAAATAGAATCTTTTATTTTTTAACCATTAAGCTGGTCTTGTAATAGCAAACTTGAGACTTTTCCTTCTTCCTTCCTACCCAGACCCTCACACTGAAATACTCAATTGGATGAGAGCTGGTTCATTGAGATGGAAGCAATAATGGAATATCAGAACCTAGCATTTACCCTAGGAGTGTTGTTCTTGATCTTCCCACATCTGCTGTCATGGTGTGGCAGGGCTAGTGGTATCAAACCAAAAAATATTAAAGTGTGTCTAACAAAATTGAAAAAATATTTGCTGCATTGTTATAAATTCAGTGGAATAACTGTATTTTTTATGTACATTCCTGTGAAGACCAATGGATTAAGAAGAAAAAGTACATTTGTTACCGTCAGTGTTGTCAGCATGTTGGTTTCATTTATTAGCATCCTGCCACAGATACACAACACCAACCTGCTTGGCACCAGCTACAAACTTTGAGTCAGTTAGCCATCACATTAGGAAGGCTTAGTCTTGCCAGAGTCATCCTGGAAAAGAAAAATGTGTGCAATCGTCCTAGCACCTGTTGGCATCTTGTATCAGAGCAAGGTGTACTGACAGAAAAGCTAGAATTAAAAATATGAAAAGAAAGAAACACACACACACACACCACTTGTTACTCTTACTCAGTGATTCCTTAAAAATGTGCCAGGATCTGTGAGCTCATCTGTTTCCATGTGGTTTGTGGTTTGTATGTCATGTACAGCTGTTTTCAGAATGTATTAATAATTCCTGGGTACTGTTGCTCTGCTCATGCTATTTGCATCTTGATTTGCAATTTATCAAACATAAACAAGTAGTTTTTGAGTGTTCTGGAGTTCTGTCATCTATATGTTAATAAAATTTACAAAAGCATATGCAAGGATTCCTTCTCATTTGACCATCACTTCAGGGAGTAAATTTAAATTCTAAATTAAAATTTAGTTCTGTAGACCTGAGATACATAATGACTGTCATTTTCTTTGTAATTCTTGATGAATATGAGGTTTTAATCAGAAATCATAAAAAAAGGCTGAGGAAAAGTAAGTTTTGGTTGATTGGGTGTTTGGTTTTTGAGAGATTCTTAACACTGAATTCAGTGAAAACTGTCTGGATTGCTTGTTTTATAGAACCAAGTTTTTATTTCTTGTGTAGATGTGCAAGCCTAAGTCATATTTGCTTGTATAAAAACAGGTGATTAAAGAAATTCAGTTATAAACTGGTATGTTAAAACCTTTTAGAAGACAATGTGTGGCTTAGATTGACATTTGGTACTCTGGCTGATTTCCGTCCTTAAAAAGAGAGAAGCCCTACTGTACAGTGCTGTCTTTAAAGCATGCACAAAAAATACTGCAGGTATAGTGATTGATAAGGCAAGGGCAGTGAACATTAGGTCATTGCCCTTTCAGAATGCCTTGAGACAACTCTAAACAATCAAATTATCTTAGCCTGGCATTTAAGTGACCCTGAAATTAGTGGAGAGGCATTTGAGAAATACTCTTACAGAACTGCAATGCAGAAATTAATTCATCTATCTATACCGCCCCATCACCCCACCCCCAAAAAAAAAATCTGTAAAGGAGTAAGAAATCTATACAGACCTACTACTGACATGTATTTGTTTAACTTGTTCTTAACTGCCTACCTGATGGAGATGGCTTCTCAGAAAGATTTGATAGCTTTTTCTAGGTTTCTTCTTTCTAAGTTACCAATCTTTGGTTAGCCAGTATTACTGGACCTCTCCCCCTTCCTCATAGGGTCTAGCCTTAGTCTTACTCCTCTACTGTCTGGTTCCCAGTTAACCTAGCAAGGACTTTATTCCTTCTTCTCCTGTCAACAACCTTTCACAAATATGAAGACACCACTTATTCAAGGTTAACAATCCCAGTTCTTTTCAGCCATGACTTTTAGGCTGTTTCTTGTGTCTTCCATCTGGACTCCTTAAACAGCCTATTTCTGCAGAAAATTGGATGCAGTACTCTAGATTGAAGGTAATTAAGGGAATCACCTCACATGTGAGGCTTATCCTTGAACATACCAGCTGTATTTTGCCTGTTTGCAGATGTTGTATACTTTAGACACTAGTTTGTCTGCTTTCTAAGACAGTACGCTATTAAGCTGCTAAAAGCATTTCTGGGTATGCAGCATCTTAACCAGACTATCAGCTTTATTTATGCTCTTACTTGTCCGTATCAAGTTTTCTTAATTATATAATACTTTTTGTTAATTGTGGGTGGTGACATAAGAATCCCTCCTTGGAGCTTATGTGGTAGTTTTCTAGATATAATTCTTTGGCATTTCAAGTTCATCCTTTTTTAATATTGAAAAAAAAAATGCAGATAAAAAGTGTTTTGTTACACACAATACACCATGTTTTGGGGTGAAATAGACCATTATATGTACATAGAATCACAGAATCAGTTAGGTTGGGAAAGACCTTTAAGATATTTAGTCCAACCATAAACCCAGCACTACCATCTCTGCCACTAAACCGTGTCCCTGAAGTGCCACCTCTACACATTTTTTTAAAAACCTCAGGGATGGTGACTCCATCACCTCCCTGGGCAGCCTGTTCCAATGCTTGACCATCCTTTCAGTGAAGAAGTTTTTCCTAATATCCAATCTAAACCTCCCCTGGTGTAACTTGAGGCCATTTCCTCTTGTTCTATTGCTTGTTACTTGAGAAAAGAGCCTGACACCCACCTGCCTACAAACTCCATTCAGGTAGTTGTAAAGAGGGATAAAGTCTCCCCTGAGCCTCCTTTTCTCCAGGCTAAACAACCCCAGTTCCCTCAGATGCACCTCATAAGACTTGTTCTCTAGACCCTCCACCAGCTTCACTGCCCTTCTCTGGACATGCTCCAGCACCTCTGTGTCTTCCTGCTTGTGAGAGGCCCCAAACTGCTGAACACAATATTCAAGGCACAGCCTCACCAGTGCTGACTGCAGGGGAATGATCACTGCCCTGGTCCTGCTGGATATCCTATTTTGGATACAAGCCAGGATGCTGTTGGCCTTCTTGGCCACCTGGGCACACTGCTGGTTCATATGTAGCTGGCTGTTGACCAGCACCCCCATGTCCTTTTCTGCCAGACAGCTTTCCAGCCGGTCTTCCCCAAGCCTGTAGCACTGCGTGAGGTTGTTGTGACCCCAGTGCAGGACCCAGCACTGAGCCTTGTTGAACTTCATACATAGATTCTTTTTGCCCTCAAGCAGAGCAACACTTCCCACCCTCCACCCCCAGCCTGGTGTCACCTGCAAACTTCCTGAGGGTGCATTTGATCCCCTCATCCAGATCATTGATAAAGATATTAAACAGAAACAGCCCCAGTACTGAGTCCTGGGGAACTCTGTTTGTGCCTGGCCACCAGCGGGATTTAAGTCTGTTCACCAGCACTCTTTGGGCTTGGCCATCCAGTCAGTTGTTTACCCAGCAAAAAGTACATCCATCCAAGCCATGAGCAGCCAATTTCTCCAGGAGAATTCTGTGGAGACAGTGTCAAAGCCTTTACTGAAGTCCAGGTAAAGAGAAACATGTCTTGATTTCAACTTTCTTTAAAGGGAGTTCCACTCTGGTGTCTTATGCCCTACTGGCAATCAGCTAAGAAATGTGAAAGCTGGCGTTACGACCAATGGGAAATATGTTTATGTGCCTTTACTAAGTATTTTTGTTGGTTTAGAGTTACCTAAATTCTCTAAAAAATGCTACTAAACTGCGTGGTGCTCTGAGTAATAGGCTGTGATTTCTGGCTTAGGCGAAGGGTGTTGAGGAGCGCTCCCTTAGCTGCGGGGCTCCCTTGGCTACACAGCAGAGGCTCAGAACCCTGTCTGCTCGAGAGTGGTGTCCTGCAGTTGTCACTCACCGAGAGGCGCTAATGATCCAACAAAGCCAGCAAGCTGCTATACTTATACTTGTTCTCTTTTGTAGTGTAAAATTGAACTTTAATTAAATATCTTAATTGGGCTAAAATCCAATAAATCTAGAAATGATAATTAGCAGGAGCCAGGTCAGGCAACAACTGTTTTTTAACTTGTTATCCTGCCTTTGTAGTTTAGACAAGATCTGAGTTCTTGTATCTGCTCATGGGTTTTTTGGTAAAACAAAATTGTTCACGTTCTTTTAATCCTGGCCTCACTTTGGAGACCGTCAATTATCTAAAAAAAGCCCACAACTATAAATACAGTATGTTACATAAATATCTTAGTGCTATAGAAGAATACAATATTCTGTATTGACTCCTTACCTGGATTACTGTTGATCAACACATTCATATTATTGATTCACGAAGTGTCTGTTTCAGTCTTAGAAATCTGTGGTGCTGCTCTTGAACCAAGACCTCAGTTCTGAAAGTTCAGTCATCAATTTTTCTCAATTTCAACAATTTCTTGTTGGGATGATGTAATAGTACTTAAAATTTTTTAGTAACTCTGCTCCTTAACAAGAATGGAGATATTCTTGTGTAAAACCACATTTCCAAAGAGGAGTTTAAGGAGGCTTCCCTTTCACTCCATGCCTCCAGCCTTTGGAATTAGAGTGGATTGCACTAAAATTTCCAAATACAATTACCAAGTTTCATGGAGCTTACATTAAGCAGGTAGTGTACACGTAGGAGAATCTAGTTCTGTGTAAATGAATCATGTTCTCCTCCCTCTGCAAACATACTGATGACTTGCTTGTAGCAGTACTAAGTCATATTTTATAAACATCAAAACCAAAAGGGAAGGGATAATTTATCCTATTGTAGTGCAGCAGCTAGAGGATCTCATGGGATAAAGTAGTGATTTACTTTCTGTTATCTTCTGGGTGAAGTAGTACCAATAAATATCAACTGTAGGTAAATTTTATTTTCTGCCTAAATGTTATTGTTTGGCTTGGTATTTAAAAATTGATGATAATTAGGTGGCTAAATCATAAGTATTGTATTCAGTAAACCTTAAGTTATTTTTTTAAATTTTAAAAACAATTCTTCCTTTGTGCTTTGTGTTCAGTGGTCTGAAATTAATTAACTGTGAACCCATCAAATTTGAAATACAGTAATATTTTATAGTTAGCAATGTTCCAGTATAAAGTTTAATTGAATTTTGTTTATTTTACAACAGCTGTTATGCTTTCAGCAAATAAATTGCCATAGTGAAAGAGTATTTTGAAGAATCCCACGAGGACTTTAAAAAGCTTCTAAGTGAATGAGATGGTTTGCTCGTGGCTGGGCGCCAGGTGCCCACCAGAGCGGCTGTGTCAGTGCCCTCCTCAGCTGGGCAGGGGGGAGGAAATGTAACGAAAGGCCCGTGGGTCGAGATAAGGGCAGGGGGGTCACTCAGCCAGTACCGACAGGGGCAAAACCGACCCGACTTGGGGAAATTAGTTTAATTCATTACCTATCAAAATCAGAGTAGGATAATGAGAAAATAAAAACCAAATCTTAAACCACCTCCATGAGCTGAGGGCACAGCCGGCCTCGCTGTGGCCTTCACCGCGGGCTGGGGGGGAACCTCTGCTCCGGCGCCTGGAGCCCCTCCGGCCCTGCCTGCACCCACCGGGTGTCTGCGGGGCTGCTGCTCGCACACCTGCTCACTCCTCTCTGGCTGCAGTTGCTGTTGTGTACCTTTTCTTTCCCCTTCTGAAATACTTGGTCCCCCTGCTGCTACCACCGTCGCTGATGGGCTCGGCCTTGCCCAGCGGCGGGTCCATCCTGGAGCCGGCTGGCGTTGCTCCATTGGGCGTGGGGGGAGCTTCTGGCAGCTCCTCACAGCAGCCACCCCTGTAGCCCCCCGCTACCAAAACCTTGCCACACAAACCCTGTACAGTGAACCTTGGCTGTGTGATGTCAGAAGAAATTTTGTGCAGGTTTGCTCAAGGTGATACATGTGGAAATGAAGAATTGTAGTGTTTGCTAAATTTTAAGTTATAATGTATGCATGCAACCTAGTGACCAGCTTAAAAGCCTTTGGGCTGTACTGAACCAAAAGAAAAAAATCCCATTACCCAGACCTGTTAGGTGGTAGGCACAGGGAGCGGTAGTCAGCACCCTGATGCCCTCGCTGCCACATAAATGGTGATGTTCACAGCATTAGTCCTTTGTAGGCTTACCTTTTAACAAAGGAGATCTGTGCCAGAAATACAAGTTCAAAGTATACATCTATCGATGTTAAACCCTTTAGGCACTTCTAAATGACACTATTAAAAATGTTATGTTTGCCTGGTTTAGAGAGAAGATGTCTAAGAATTGCTGTGCTGGTCTGAAAATTTTTATCTTGGATGCATATGTATATTCTATATATATTTAAATATATATATAAACTATTGCTTTGTGGAAAAGGACTAAGTATAAGCCAGCTGAATTCTGTCTAAGGTCTGCATCCCTTTTACAGGGCTTCAATATATTTTATCAGCAACATGTGCACTTCTGCTGATGTTGCACTTTCTTTGACTTTATTGTTCTATTGTCCCTAATAAATATAGATACTTTGATGCAGTAGCATGCATATGTTAGTTCTCTTTTTCTAATATATCTTTGCTGACTCAAGCAGCAGTCTGTTTCATCTGAAACTTTATTTACTGGGAGGTGTTTATATAAATACACAGTAAAAAAGGTCATATAAGAGTGATTTATCAAATGTGGGAAAACCAAAGGTAAAAAAGAAAGCCAACAAAAAAACCTGAAACCAGACAAAAAATTTATCAGAACACTTCTATTCAGAACTGAAGTTATAAATGGTAGTGCAATACACGTTTTTAAAGTTGGTGTTATAAAGAAAGTGAAAAATAAATTAATACTTTTAACTGTGTCAGGAAAATGGATCAGATCATAATATCGCAGGTAATTTTGAGGAAACCATCTTAACAGATTTGTAAATAAAAATATGTAGTACACTGTATTTGGAATTGCAAAGAATTTGACTTGGTATTTCCTGACACGATGTTAGAAGAATATTAGTTTTAAATTAACTTGTTACGGAGCAAACAAATTTAAAGCATGTTTATACTTCTCCTGGAACTGGGCTTACTACTTTTTTTTTTAATTTTGCAAACTTAGTAGGGCAACAAGACATTAAAAAAAAAAGTGTGTGTGTGTGAGGATGAACCAGTAAAAGAAGGGGCGGTTCACTCTGCACAGGTGTGGTAATGAGAACACAGCGCTGAGCTGCAGTTAGGCATGCTGAGCTTGAACTTTATGAGCTGGCAAAGTATGAAGTGAAATAAGCTGAGTTATGTTACTGCTGACAGGCCAGCAAGAATTTTAAGCTCAGCATATATCATGACGATAAGAGCAGCAAGGAGCTCCTTTGTGGAAATGTTAGAAGTGGGTTTGTGTCTGTGCCCGGTCCCCATGCTTGTGTTCCTGAAAGGTGAGTATTATTCACATTTGTGTGAACAGATCTCCAAAAAACCGAAGGGAGTGTAACAAATGCAAGAAATCCCTGCCCAGCGCAGAGTATGTGCACTGTGCCCCTCAGTCTGGCTCCTTCCCATGTCACCACTATGGAGCATGGCTGTTTTACAGGGATATTGCATGTTCCAGCTCAGGTTCCTCCTGACCTTTGTGAACACCAGTGTGATGCTCTGGTGGGGTCACTGTGTCTGGGGCTGAGGCCAGGGTGCTGGTCATCTCAAAAGAAATGGACTTTTCCTGCCAAAAATGTAGCCATTTCTGAACAGCATTTGATGACAGTATCCTGCTTTGGTGTATAGTGTATGTGTTGCTGTGTGTATGTAAATTTATATATACATATATATATATGTCTGTGAGGAGAGAAAAGAAAAGGCTTTGGGAGGTGTGTTTCTACTTTTATTTACTTAGTAGAGCAAGATTAGTTTCTCTAATGTATCGTGAGAAGGTTGCAGCAGCCATATTTCTAGGATACTCAGGTTTCCACAGCTGGTATTTCCAGGTCCTGCTAGGGAGGCTAGAACCAAACTCCATGATATAAAAGTGAAGGCAAAGCTCTGTTAAAATAGAACGCAGTGGATTTGTATCTTTCTGTTCCTTAATGACCAAAATTGCTCCAACATACTTTCCTCAATCCCTGTTTGTAAATGTTCACTTCTCAAGAAAGGCCAGTGACTCTTTATACTGGCCAAGGTAGTATTTGGAGGCAAGAGCACACACCCAGCTTTTGTTAAATCCAGTTGATGTCAGTGGAAGAGTTAGTCGAGGTCTTGGCGTGCAGTCTTTTAATCAGGTCTGAAACACGACAAGCAATCTTCAAAGCCAGCTTATGCTGAACTAAGAAGACTTGTTCTGACTTTATTTAGATATATATCGGCCAGATCATCTCTGGAAGGAAAGGTCTTTAGTATTCATGGCATACGAAGGGTATTAGTGTGATGAGGTTGGAAAGAAGTGATGAGGTATTTGTTTCCAGTGGGAAAGAGAGAGTCAAGATGGGAGAGGAGATGGGGCAGAGGGAGAATATAATCCAGTATATATATATATAAAAAAAACCCAACCACCACCCTGTATTGAGTTGTAGTTTTAGAAACCAGTAATCTTAAACTTTCTTTTGTATGTGTGATGTGTGGCTTTGGTGCTGCTATTGAATTAAGAACCAAAAAGGTCAAAGCCTTTGCTCTTTCTGTGCCTAGTAGTAACTGAAACAGGGCTTGTAGTGTTCAGTTTTAGGGACTGAAAAATCTAAGGTAGATAAGTTGCACTTATCAACATATATTGATTACCTATTTTAAGAAATATCACTAGCTCTTTACATCTCTGGATACCTACATACCTTCTGACTGGTAGATGCATTTTCAGTAATAGTTGTAAAATTCTATATGATCTGTTGTAAAGCATGCCACTGTCAGGCATGAAATCCTCATGGTAGAAACATCTGAAGAATTCAGTTTGGTACATAACTGAACTGGAATTAACAGAGAGCTAGAGTGTAACAGCCAGTATGCTTACATGTTACTGCATCTCTACAGCACTCCCTTATGGTGCGCTTGGTGAAATGGCTGGGGAGGGATGTCACACCATCACTGGGTAATTGTTCTGTAAAGACAAGTACCTGAAGAGCATTTGAATTGATTTTTTTTTTCTCCCATCCCCCATTACTATGATTTTAATTGGAAGCAGCTCTTTGTTCATGTAAAACTAGCGTGCAGTCCTTCACTGAAAGATAGTGATGTCTTTGTATCAAACAGTGCCTGTTTCAAACTATTATGCTTGTCTTTGTTTAATTGGACTTGCTGAGGTTTCTGGGAGAATGAAACTTTTATCATCTCCTCCTGTGAATCACTTTAACATGCTGTCTCTGAGCAGAAAAATATCCCTTTTATGAGTAGGTGGAATAATATGCTGGCTGGGTGCTGATATTTATTAAATTTTAAGTCTTTGTCAAAATGTGGAAGAAAAGCTGATTGCATTGAGAAGCACAGAATTTGCAGATGTATCTACGTGTGTCATTTTTATGATCATTATGAAGTCTTTATTAAGCACCCAGGATCTGCGCACTTTGTAGCTGCTATGCACGTTTGAGAAATGTAGATATTGGTAACTGCTGTTAGAACTGAAGCATTTACTAATAATAGACTACAAACCTAACATCAATGAGATTGCCCAATTTGTGTCTTAATAGAGCAAATTGATGCTGTTGGGTATAAAAGCGCAGGTTTCCTTCCAAGGCAGGGTTAACTTGTGAGCTGCAGTCCAAGCACATAGGACTCAGCTGTACCGAGTTCTTTTCACAATTTGTTGCTGACTCACTGGGTGACCTTGGGTAAACCTCTTCCCTTGGCATACGCGGTCTGCAAGGGAGAAGTACTAGCAATGACCTGTGTAGTTATTCTTGGATGATGAGTTCTGTGAAACTGTGGATTTGATGTAAAATATTTGTTTAGTTTCTTGTTTTATTTAGCCTTACAATAGACACTGTGTGTCAGTAGTAAAAAGGAAGATAGGGGTGTATATGTCAAGGGGCAGAGGAGGGAACTGGGATGGGGAGTTGGTAACTAGTTTGTAAATGGGGTGTCAAACTACTTTATCTTTGGCCTCCTTAATTTTGGAGTATATGCTAGCTGATCCTGCAGCACTGTTAAGAGGGCTGTATTTTGAAAAGCAAAATAATAAGAAAAGTTAGTGCTGAAATTTAAAAATCAAATTTATCCCAACTTAATGTTACTTCTAATTTGACTAGGTATGGGTTTTTTGTATGCATACATGTCTGTGCCTAGGAATATGTATTTTACAGAGTTAGAAAGAGATAGCAACATTATGGTGGACTGTGTCTTGGATCTCTGACATCTTATCTACCCCTTCTTGATGGATAATTCTATCCTGTTCAGACAGAATATATTCTAGCTTTCCAAATCCTTTGACCTGTTTCAGATAGCTACCGTTCTTCCTTTTTTTGAACAAACTGTCCAAAAAATTAGTTACAAGGGTTTGTAAAAAGAGCAGCCTCTAAAGACAAAATTTATCTCATTAGTGGAAAAGGTTAAGGGAAATACTGTGTGATCCTACAAGATCTTTGTAACATTGTAAAGCAGAAGCTTATACTTTTCCAGTTGTTCATGTGATACCAGCTTCCAGCTGGCAAAGATCCTTGGCATAGCACTTGGCTCTCTTTTTGGGTTTTTTTTGTTGTTGTTTGGTTTTTTTGTTGGGTTTTGTTTGTTTGTTACTTTTACATGTATTCATTTAAAATTTTATCTTATAGAACAACGTATTTTAAGAATTCTGGTACCTGTAAGGATCTGGCTAAGGATCCTGCTAAAGGAAGGACTGCCACAGGGCTCCAAGAAGAGTTTTGTCAATAGTTTGTCAAAATCTCTGAAAAATAAAATGCATACAATGAAATATCACTGTTGTGACACAGTAAAGGTTTCTTATGAGTACACAAGGGAATTTAAAGTGGATGCTATTATTTGTAGCAGTAGTCACATGGCAGTTTCTAAACTCATGCTATATGCTGATGTGAAAATTTATTACTTTTTAATTAATCATATAAAAGTCAATTAAGCTAAATGAATAAAGTCTAGCCTTTGCATGAGGGCTTTTTGTGGTTAAGATATAAGAAGCAGGCTTCTGATTGTTCATACTCTAGGAATCCAGCTGTTTCTGTACAGGGCCACCCATATATATATTTGCTCATACCCATATAAATGCTAAATGAATGTCATACATATTTATATACTGCATGAACTGCTGAGGCAAAATAGCAAATAAGCCGTATGTGAGAGAAGCTAAAAGGCCCGAGTAGCCTAATAAATCTTGCATTAGGCTTAAGTTTAATAATAAATACTAGGTCCTGGGAAGCACTAGTGGAAAAGTAAGTTCTTTTTGGAAGCTGAAACCTTTGCTTTTCTATTGTGTGAAGGACTTCGGACATACAAGTACGTGTAATTGCCTTATTGGTGAGAGATGTATGAAGAATTTTTGTTCAGGCTTTAAAACTCAAAAATCTTGAATATCCAAAACAGTGAGGAAGACAATTATTCCACGAGTAAGCTTATATTCCCTTCAAGGGCCAGTCTAAGTGGTGATCTTACATCAGCAATCTTGGTCACTCTGGTAATGCAGCACTGAACGCTGTGTGTGGAAGTAGGGAGGAAAAATAGTTCCCAATTTTATCTTTGCTATAGGTGATGTAGTATGGATGGCTGTATAATGCTTTGACATTACTGTCTCTCTTGAATTTGTATGAATCCTATGGTAACGTAAACATTAATGTTGTACTTATACAAGGATAGTCTGATTTTGTAAGACCCGTTAGCTGTATGGAAGCTATTCTAAAAGCTAATTTGGTGTGAAAGAAGGTGTCTCGGAGGGGTGAGCCTTCAGGAAGCAGGCTGGCTCCTTTGACAGACTTGGGAACAAGAAGAGCTCACAAACTCATGTAAACAGGCTGAGGTGTCACCAGCCTCAGCCTTCAGCAAGGAGATCTGAGTCGGGGAAAACATTTTATGTTGAGTGTTTTTTGGTTTGTGTTTTTTTTTTAATGTAAAAAAAGATTGGTTCTTAGTGTAAAGAGGCTCTGTAGTCTCTGGCCACACTCACTAAAAGCTCATTGAATCTGTTTTTTAACAGCATTAATGCACTTGATATTTAATGAACACAGAATGTCATTCATAACTTTATTAGTTAATTATTGGTAGTCTTTAAGGATGTAATTTCACATGGATAACTCTCCCCATATGATTGCTACTTCATCCCAATCATCTTAATTACCGAGAAAGTTTTTGTATATCTTTATTATAAATAAGCACCATGTAGGATAGAAAACATAATTTGCCTACTTTTGAACACACAAGCAACTGTGTCCTGCAGTTGGCACACCATATTTGTCACCTAAATCTAGTAAATGCTGTAACTATTTTCCAAGTGTGTTTTGTGGTGTTAAATCAACTGTACAAACAAGCCACATTCACGTTCTTCCGAAACGTCCATTCAAGAATTAGTATGCTTCCTACTTCAGAAAAAAAAGAGAATGATTAGGAAGATTTTTCTTTGCATAGACAATCCAATTAAAACAACAAGGTGTCACGAATGATATCAATTCCTATGAAAGCACTGTTGTATGATGTGCTGCCTACCAGCCATTTGTAGGCCCTCCTGGGAGTTGTGGTTTAGTAGTCTACAGTAAGGCAATAGAGAACAACTCAGAAACAAACTTCAATTCTTGACCTGTTTTTGGTAGCCCACTACTGCTGACAGAAGTTTAAATGAACCCCAAGGAGTGACTTGTTATGGAGATGCCAAACCAGAAAGCTATAATATGGAGGAGGTAGGGAAGTGAGCGACTACTTTTATGTCTGTCATTGTTTCTAGTACCCAGATAAAAATTCTGTGTTTTGACTGTCAAAGACATATTTTATAATAAAAATGAGATTAAAACAGATCAAGAAAATTCCCATCAGTATTCCTGGTAGTGACTGAAGAAGTGTTTGTGGGCAAGAACTTGCTGCTTATTAGGATTTGATTTCTGCTATATCAACCTAAAAGTTGATACTAAAAAAAAAAGTAGGGAAAAGCTCCTGAAGTAATTCTGTCCTCTTTGTTTGTTCACTATATAAAGAATGGAGATGGTGTTTGCACATTTTGCTAAGTGTACATTGCTGAGGATATGTAGAATGGCTTGAAAATGCCACGTCATAGTATTGTAAGTCTTTGTGTTCAAAGGGTATGCCTCTGTGGTGTGATCTGTGCTTTTTGTACCTCAGGCCATGATGCATTCACAATGTTTTACATTGAAGCTTCCATCTAGATTCTTTTTTTTTTTTTTTTCTCCTTCTCCCATTCTCCTTTAGTGCAGCCACAGAGAAGGCATCACATTTTCTGGTTGTAATATGGTGTAGTAGGTGAAGACTGAATGGGTAAAGTAGAGAGCAAGTGATGTATATTGGGTACCAATGTTTGTTGCTGATGTGACATGTCGACAGCAAGAACAAATCCTGTTCTTGAAGGGCTTTGTCTATGCAGCTTTTATTTATGTGTAAATAAATTCTTTGCTCTGCTGGAAATCCCAGGGGATCTGGTACCAAAGCAAATGTCACATCCTAAGAAATCAAAGACTGGAGGCAAGAATGGGAAGATGCCGTCTTCTTGTGTGTAATTTATATGCCTGACAAATAGATGTCTTACTGACAAATTACACCTCAAATTAATATTATGGATATAAAGCTTTAGAGTAGAAAACAAGGTAGTGTAGTAAAATGTGATGGGTTTTTTTGAAAGTACGTTTTTTTAAATACTTGAATATTTGGTGGTAAGAAGGAACCCTTCCCTCCGTCCTCTAACCTGTCGATTAGAATAGCTTCTGAAAAAAAGCCAGTGGTAATGTACATTCCCGTTACAAAGCATTTGCCAAGCAAAATTTCTAGCAGCTACTGGAGAGGACTCACAGATATGCTCGGCACTGTATTCCCAAAGGAGTTGTCATTTATTTGGGTCATTCTTGTCACTGGCTACCATGTTTTCTGTTTAGTCATTTTAAAACCAAAAAGCCTTGTTTCCATAATGTCTTCAAAATTTAGATCAGCTGTACAATGATCTAGGGAGGGCTTCTGAAACATTCTGGGAAACTGCTTTGTTGTTAGCACATGCTAAGGATGTGAGTGTTGTTTATCTTATTTTTTTTTCTCTGAAGATTATAGTTGGACCCTACCTGTTACTGTTTGAGTTGTGAAGGACAGGAGGAAGGGTTTGGAAAAAGGAGTTCTTTTGAGATCCATCCTGTGGTGACACAAGTCGAGGCGGACTGAAAAAAACACTATGTCTGCATGGCTGGGTTCGGACAAAATGGCCTTTATTGTTTATACAAACTATTTATATATCTTAGACAGTACAGGTGTTAGACCCTGATAGGTTTTTGTGTCCTTCTTGCTTGCTATTTGCTGTTGCTATAGGTGCTGTGGTTCTAAGTTCCGTTTCTTCACATCCTGTTTACATACCTGACAATTTGTGGCTGTCTTAAAGGTACATGGCTAAGTCCTTGAAGTCAACTAACTTGTCTGCAGACCAGCTGCAGACCCCAACACCACCCCCACCACACACACATTCACCACCCCAACCCCCCTTGCAGTCTGCAGGACATGTGTTTATGGACTGCACGTGACATTACCCCAGTTGTCAGTGGAATTGTACTCAACTGTTCTACTTTCCAAGAAGAATTACAAAATATCTTTCCACCTTAGTAATTATTTTTTTTTTAAACCTTCTGCAAGCAATGCACTGTGTTTAAGAGTTAAAATGGACTAAGGTTCCCCATACGAACAGATCTCACTGAAATCTCTGAGAATCTGAATGCTTTCTTATTCTGGGAATCTAAAGGAAAAGAGTAGGTTGGCGTCAGTGTTTACTCTCTTACCTTTAAATTTATATTGCTCCCAAGATATGAAACTACCTCATACTATGGAATAATGTGTAGGAAACAGAAATTTCACCAAAGATTCTATGTTTGTAATTAAAAGCCCAAATGAACAAACTTGGATAATTTCTAACCTTTCCTAACTGGGAAGTGTTTACAAGTGTTGCAAGTCATTTCCATGTAAACAGAAATAAAAACCTTCATTTTTATAACACTGAACTTTTGTCTAGAGAGCCATTATATATTAAAGAACACAACTGAGTTGACTTTCTCTATTTAGCATGTACTGCCATAACTACAGGATATGCATATGTTGGTGACTTTATTACCTTGAGTGAAATTAGCAATTTATCACAGCTCATCTGTCAAATGATTTCTGTAATAGTTTTGGCTCCTGGAGTTTATGGTGTGCATGATATATTTTGAGTTGAATGAATTTGAACAGGTGTGGTTTATGCTCTGTTTGTAGGTTAACAGATACATTTCCACAGCAACAGCTTCCCCTCTTTATCCTTCCCCCACTGCCATTCAAAGTAGATTTAGTTTAGCAGTTACTGGAAATGAGAAATTAAGTATCCAATTATTTTAAGTTATTTTTGTATTACTGTATCTTTTAAGAAGCTATAGGAAGATTACTGAAGGATTATTGGGTTGTAGGTTTCCAGTGGTTGCTGGTTATTCTTTGTGAATAGCACTCTAACAATTTCTAGTAGCTGGCATAATTGAATGTTCTAAATTTGCCATAGTTTTTTGCAAGACAATTGCCAAAGAAGGGGGTCATCTTTCTTAATCTCACTTGTATGCTATGCCACTGAAACATCCACTTTAAAAAGTGGATATTGTCACTTCACTGTACTATTTTTATTATATATGCTATTATTAATGCAACTTGAAATTGCAGGTTCTATATCTATGTTTCATCCTTCTCTCAAAACATTCATAAACACTGTTCTCTTTCTATAGGGTGGCCAGTTGGCCAAAATATGTATCTTATTAACGTACTTTTTATTTCAAAATTTACTAGAGAATTTAAATACAACTGTTAATGATGAGTTTTCTAAAATCTAAGAACTTCTCCTTTAGAAGAATTGGTATCATGCCATAAATAGATCTGCTAAAACAAGTACATTTTTAAATGTAGACAACTTACCTGGATAACTTGTGACTTTGAAGTCATGGGGTTTTTTGTCTTTTTTTTTCTTTGGAGTTGTGTGGGTGTTTTCTGTTTTGTTGTCATCTTACCAGCCTGATTGCTGTCTTTACTTGCTTTTTACAAGTCAGTTCTTGTTTCTCTTAGATTTTTCTACATTTACATGTTAACGTGGGAAACCTTCTCTTTCCCTTTTATTCAAATGTATTCAGATTGCTTCCTGAAGGCCAGAAGAAAGCAACAAAATGTTTGATTATGTGAAATAACACTATTGGGATATTTACGAACAGGGCAACTCAAAAAGGATGGTGAAGATAAGGTGAAATCAGAGGTATCTGATGTCATAAAAAATAGAGGCTCTTGGTCTCCCTCTTCCCCTGAGGAGGTTTGTTACTATATAAATAGTTCCTCTTTTCCAACTTTCTGTGCTACTTAAAGATGCTGACTAAGCTGTTTCAGCACTTTGATCTCCTGCCATGATCAGGCCCTAGCTGTACTTTCATCCTCTTCAAAAGTATTCTCTCCCAGCAGTGAACCTGGCCCTAAGGAAATGAGTATGCAGATTATTATTTTTTTTCTTACTTCATTAAATACTGCCTTGATGGCTGTCTTTATTGAACAAGTAAGTTCATAACCTTAAACAAACCACTGCAAATGAGTACAATGCTTCCCAGCAAAGGGAATAGTTTGGGAGTTACATTTTTGGGACTGGTACTGTTGGATACAAGCCTGATGCATTTTATGTGAAGTACAGGTTTTTGTGAAGGCTTGAACCATGTACATGGTAATAGAGATATGCCTCATGTTTCAGTGCTCTCCCGGCTCCCAGCTCTCCTGCCCAAAAAACAGGGAGTTTGATTCTGTGCCATGTGCCAGCCCTCTGCTTTGGAGATCCCAGTATGGCCGTGTTTGCACTAGACATTGCTGAAATTTGTTTGTCTTGTCCGGATCACTTTTACTCAATCACAGGCTTACACTTTAACACAAAGGGTGTACTATGAGAAGTTTTATCATTGAGGAGACTTTACTCTCTTTGCGTACCCCACAGCATAAATAAAGGTGCTGTCACAAGTAGAGACTCCAGGAAATAGATGATACTCATTAAGGAACTTGAGTTTCTTCTAGTCATTAAGCTTTCAGAGTGCTGTTTTCCATAAGGATATCTCCATAAACATAATTTTCTTTTTGTAAATAGGTTTTTCTGTGCATGGGAAATATCAATCCAAAATAACAATTAGTATATATATCAATAAGATTTGAGTGTTTCCCCTTGTGATCAGAACATGTTGAAATAGCATCAAGAAATGTGAAATGAAGCAATATGAAGGCTTTGTGCATCTCTTCTTAATGGCTTTTTTCAGAGAGGAAATTGTCATCGTTACCTTTGCTGTACAAGAGAGTTATACACAGAAGAATAGAATTCAGGTTTTCTGAAATTCAGTCTTGTCCTCTTTTCAACAGAACACATGATAACTTCCTTATGTTGGTATATTTTGAGGTTTTATAAAGATCCATGACAGTGGCCAGTCTGTATGGGACAATTTATAAGCGGCCACTGTGACAATTTAAGCCTGTAGGCCAAAACCAAGTAACCTGTGTTGGAATGGAATACGAATTTAGTGTTAGCTATGCTGCGTTAACAGTCTGGATTGATGTGGTCTAATTGGCAAGTAGCTTTGCAGTTTTTGTCTTGCTTTCATTGAGGGCTATCTAGTAAAAAAACGTGAAGTAAACTCTGCATATGTGTTCTTAATATAAAGAAGAGGCCATGCTTGTAATTCTGCATGATAGATTATTCTGCTGCATTGTTACCCTGTGTATATATTTTTTTTATTACATTGCTACCATCAAAGCTGTTAATCAAATTTGATTTGTATTAAATCTCTTTTCTTTTGTTTAACAGATGATGTCACTAATATTGCTCAGAAATCCCTCCTTGCTGATGAAAAAGAGAACGTGCTAACAGGACTAGGCATTGTGGTGTGGAAAGTCCCAGTACAAACATACCTAGTGACTTAGCTACTGGCGCTGCTCAGTCTTCACCCCTGTAAGCTAAAATCAAACACCGCTGCCTCAGCAACCTGTGGACAAAAGAAAGGTACTGTGCATTGCAAGCATGTTTGTTGGGTAGAATGAGAATAAATCTACAGTACAGATATGATGTTATCAATTTATTAGAGACAATATGATTTGAAACTTCAAGTTTGAATTTTTTTTTTTAACTGAGCTATATTTTAAACCCAACTAGATTTTGCAGGCAGTAAAATAAACCAAATCTCTACAAAGTTTTTGTCTTTGCTTGAATATGATTTACATAGAGACTTTCTATATTCAGTGAATAAATTTATTGATGATACGAATATTTTCCTACTGAGATTTTTCTTTATTTACTTTGTAAGGCATTCCCCTGCCCATGGCATCTAAAATGTGCGGTACAGAATGTTGTTCAGTGTCCTAAGCTTATCATTTGCTTGCTAACTTGACTGCTGTCTTGCTTCATCTATACCTGTCACCATTAATAAGAAAGACTTTAGTTACTTTTGTCTCAGTTGGATGCTAAGCTTCTTTGATAGACTTTCCAACCTTCTGTTGACTTTTGTGTTTATAGTATACACGTGTCTGGGTGTTCAGAAGGCAGCTATATATACTATGCATAAAACCCCACCACAATATTTTGTTTGCTTCAAGGATCATCTACTATATGGGGAAAATTGTCAGTTTCCTCCTACTGGGAGGAGTTTAGTAAGGATGACAGTTTAACACAGTGCCTAATTCCTGGCTTTTTCATCTTGTGGTAGTCCTGTAGTGGAACTGCAGTGATGATACAGCTACTAGGATTAGAAATGTTAGGAGAACTGGGCAACCACCACTCTGTGTAACTGTCCTTACTGTGGCAAAATGCCACTGGCCCCTGGAAATGATATTTTAATCAAGATTAATGTTGCAAATATAGTTGAAGTTCGTCAATAAACTGTAATGCAGAAAGAAAAGGAAAGCAACAGTAACCCAGGAAATATCGTTTCCTAGTAGATGCTTTGCAGTTTGTGTATTCAAATTGTTGTGCCTCTGCTGCTCATCAATCTTGCCATTATATTTGATATAGTGCATAATGAAAACTTACTTTTAATTTCTGAATGGAAGGGTAAAGTATGACCTTAAGTAAGGCAAGTGTTATGGGTAATGACATCTGTAGAGTGCATGATCATTACTGAAAAATTAATGAAGAAGGAAAGAGTAAAGTGAACAATACAGGGTATAAAACATGCCTTAGGGTCTGTCTGGGTAGTATTTGCTTGTCATCTTTGACACTCAAATACAGCTAATAGTTGATTAGTATCTTTGATTTTAATGCTTCAGAGAATTTCTTTGCAGTATAGTCATTATAAAGTAACATTCAGAGTGAAAAAATATGTCTCAAGTAGTTTGGTGTTCATTAACTAACTTTTACTATAGAGAATAATTATAATAACTAAGTTTGTTTTGGGGGCAACAGATAAACTAATGTGACCCTAAATTTTCTCCTCTGTAATTGGGAGGGCAGTGCAACATTTACTTCTGATTGGGTTTAACTCTTTAGGGAAAATGCATGAGAAGCTTCAGTCATAGATGTATATGGAAAAAATAATCTTTGTGTCTACTTAAAAATAACAGAAAGTAGATGATGCTGATTTTGAGAAGAATTAAAATGCTGAACTCTAAAACTAGCTGTTGAATATTATAATTTGGCTCTCTGCTAAGGTGCATGTGTTTTGATTTTTAAATTTCAAAGGAATGCTATTTAAAGTTATGCTTTTCCCCCTCTGTTGTCCTTCAGTCTGTCCTGTTCCTGTACATCCAAACAGTTGAACATAGATTAACAGATTGATTTAGACTTAATATTTTATTTAGGTGACTCTGCATAATGAAAATGAAATGCTTAAAACATGAGTCTTCAACAACTAATGTATTTTGGAAAGTGATTTTTGTCACATGCAAATTATCCATAAGGATAATTCCTATTGGAACTAGCTTATGAAAATTTGAGCAGAGGGATTTCATCCTCTGGATTGCTTATGCACATTTGCCGAATGCTACAGGGAAAAAACCTCCCTATCTGGTCCCTAGCTTGTCTTACTTGATTAGTCATATTTCTTGAATATTAATTTATTTGGCTAGACTGTTTCTGATATCTCCAAACTATCTCTTTGGAACAGTTCTGTAAACACAAACATTCTTGCAGGTATGGGTGGACACTTTGCTTTAGTGGAAGACTGGCTACTTCTGTGAAAAATCAGGATTACTTCAGTGTGTTGGGTATAGAGCCAGGCACATTTTTAAAATGGCTCTTTGTTTGTTTTGCTGACTGATCATGAAATCTACCAAAATTGATCTTTTCCCCCTCTCTTTAAATTTACATAAATTAAATAACAGAAATTAAGATAAACTTTGGTATTACTGTCATATTTGCAATTTTTTTCTTAACATCCTTTGAACAATCTGTATTCAGTGATCCTCTGTATAAACATTACTTCTGTTCCCTGCCATGTAACTACAGATCTATTACTCTTCAAACAGAGAAAACAAGTACTATGACATACTTGCATAGAATAGTTTCTCGTACTTAGAAATATAAGAAGGTAATACATTTGAGTAGCTGGTAGCTGTACAGCTGCTGGCAGAATTCCCACGCGTCTTTTACCGTTAGATAAGTCTGTGGCTGGTAATGGTTGTGTTGAGATAAGATAGGTAATGTTTCTGAGCAAGTTTTTCTGCTACCTTGGAAAGGTCTTTCATATATGTGAGACTCACTGCCTGACACTGAGCAGAACAGATCTTCAGTCTGTTATGAAGATCCTTGTATATTCATAAATAAGTATGAATTAAAAAGAAGGTATGAACTATAGCCTACATGATATGCATTCAATAAGTAATAGTGAGAGACCATGAAGTTGGCAGTTTTGATAATCCTTTAGGATATACTGTCCTTGTGCTTTTTTTTTTTTTTTTAATAAATAGGCTTTCTCACGGTTATGGTCATCTCTAGCTTTTTGTAAGTTTTTCACAGCTCTTACATTAATTTATAACTTCAATAGCTCTGAATGATGTGTTGTGAATATTAAATAGCATTGATAATGTGCTTTGATTGTGGCAATATAGGGGGGGTGGGGGAGACGTGTTTTATGCATAGCATTGTATAAAAGTTGATTTCCAGGAGAATTGTCTTCAAGAACACTACCTCAACACCTGAAACTTATCCTTTCCGAAGGAAGCCCATCCTGTGCACATACACACAGATTATACATATTTATGTTAACTATATTATGGGGTTCTTTGTATTACAAGTAGTCTTAAGCAAAAAAAAATATTTTAAAATGTGCCTTTATCCGTTTCTGTGTTATAATTAACTTGGACAATAACAATCGATTTCAAGTTGTTGCTCAGTGCTGCACTTTTATAATAAAGTACTCTAGGGTAGCATAATGCATTATTTTGAGGAAAGCTTTTTATCATACTTTTTTTTTTTTTTTAATCCATGGAGACCTTTCTGCTCCTGTTCTGCCTTGTGTGATCTTTTTGCACATGCTATATTTTACATAAGATTTGGAGTCAGTGTGCCTGAGAAATGCTACATACTGGAACACTTCCATCTCCCAGCTGAGTTCACTTTTTATTTAGTGTGGACTGTGTTCTGTGTTTGTGTCAAAACCTAAACTTCAACAGAAGTAGAAAGTATACCTCAAGTTTGCTTGAAAAGTTACTTCAGATGTGAACATATTTACTTGAATCATATTAATTAACATTTCCTATTCAAAAATGAATTAGTAGCTCTTGTGTGTGTTGGTTATAGCAGGAAACAGAAATGAGGAAAGCAAAATACGAGGAAGAATTAATGTCTCATAGGACCGTACATGTGAGTATAGAAACTGAATTGACTAAAACAGACCGTCAGCCCAGCAATGCTAGTTAGCAAATACAATCCACAACAATGAAGAAAGAAACCTTTTCCTTGGGTCTGGATGGAGCAGAGTAGCATAAATATACTTTGGAACTGCAGGATTGACCAACAACAATCTAATTTGTGTTGAAAAATTGCTTGCTCATCAGAGATTTTAATTTGAAGATACAGGATTAGCATAGGGTACTAGATGGTGTCATTTTCAGGTGTTCTTCTAAGTTCTGTTTTATTCACTTTTGATCTTGAAGAAACACATTTTGTCAGTTGTGAAGTCTGAAACTTACTTCAGTGATTGAATCTCTGTCATGCTCTTTACCTGAATTATTTTTAGATATTTAGAGATTGTAGCCAAACTAACAAACAGATGTATTAAGCATTTCATGTCTGGAAAAAACCCACCATATTATCAAAACCAGAAGTCTTACTGGCTATTGAAATTTCATCACGTTTATCATTACAGCGCCCTGCCCTGAGGACAGTACTTGTTCATGGTCCGGGAAGAATTCTCTCTAGTTAAACTTCAGGAAAGGGGCATAAGAGAAGCTGACAAGTCAAGTTTAAGAGTGTGACAGACTAGTGTATGTCTGAGGGGGATTCCGATGTAGAGAGAATGATGGTGTTTTCAGGTGTGCTCTGAAGTCAGGATCATCAGGGATGCAAATCTGTGTTTAGTCCTGAAGGTGACCAAGATGGAAAATGTTGACGAGTGGAGAGGATCAGAATTAATTAAATCGTTTGAGTAAGAGAAAAGTTTAAATTTGATTAATTGGCAGCTTCTGAACATGGTGCTGTGCAAGCTTGATAAGCCTCTTAGCCACAACCCTGCTAGCCTGTGCACCACTTCCTGCTATTAAAACCAAAGTAAAAGTCTGGGGGAGGGAAATAAATTCTGGTTAGCTTATGTGAAATCTAGCTTAAAATTAAGAAATGCAAAGGGGAATCAGGTGGAGGAATACACTGAGATGTAAATGACCAGTGTCCAATCTGTAGCAGAGACATTTCTATTGCCTCATTGAGGAGCTTGCCTTTCTGTATCGAGGAAGTACTTTATTTCCTTCTGGTTGTTTCAAACAAGAGGTGGAACAGAATACAAAAGATTTGCAGAACGTTGCTATGCTTCTGAGACTTAACCTGGTATTATTTGCCTTTGGGATCAGTTGCACTTTATTTTGTCTGTTCAACAGTGGCTGTTTAATATTTCTGTTCTTTTCAGAAAACTGTGGAAAGCTGACTTCCCATCGTTCTCGAGTAAACTTGCATTAAACTGCTTGCAAGAGCACTCTTGGGTTGTAACAAGTCGTAACAATTTCCTGCACAAGCATAATTTTATATTTCCACAACCTTACATTTAGTGATCTATATGTGAATAAGTTTTTTTGAAGTTAATAAAAGTCAATGAAAGAAGAGGTGGAGAACAGTTTCCAGGTGTACTGGCTGTTATTACAACCCAAGAAAAAAAAGAGAAATTTGGTAGTAGAAGGGAAGTGGAGAGTATTTGGGCATTTCAATTACCTTCCAGTGATCAATCTAAGATTTAAAAGCAGACCTTCTAGTCAGGACAGTGAAAGGAAGCCCATTCCCTAGCTATTTGCTGGTGAAGACCTGCATATCTCAAAGGAAACATCTAGTAATTTCCCATCCTTAATCCCCTACATTTGGGAAGTGTTAGTGAAAATCTTTATGATTTGACGTTTCCAGATTTTTACTGCTACAAAAGTAATAAAGAGTAGATGTTTGTAGCTTAGCCATTTGAATTGATATTCCCTGGGAGGGGAAAGAACATGGTCACACTTGAGAGCTCCCAGTTTTCATGTTTTTCACTGAAACAGGTAGTGCTTCAGCATTCTCCCTTTCCTGTACAAGGGCTGTGTATCCAGGTAACAACTAAATCTTAATTTGTGTCTAACTTTCAGCTCCCATTTTATCATTTTTTCTTCTTCCTTTTCTGATATGCACTTGTCTTCCTTTACTTTCTTCTGTCTTTGAGAACTGGTGGTTGTGAGGAAAGGATTCTGCAGATAGGAGTATTATTTGACAGCAGATAGGACTGTTATTTAGACTAGTTGTAAGTGGCCTACATAACTGAGAAGATTAGCTCTCTCTCTTCCTTTATTAGAGCCTTCTTAAGCAGGCTCCATTCTGGTAGTCTGTTCCCCAGGGTATATGCCTTCCACCCCCACCCACCCACACTTTTCTGTTTTGGAAACAGCTAGTCAAAGTTTTGCTAGTATAGCTTTGCTATTTAAGCAGTGGAAAACTGCACTGTTACTGCCATAGCTGTGCTAAGTTCAACCTTAAAGCAAAATCTTGTTCAGAGATTCACCTCGAGTTTAGGGAGATGATGGGTGATGTGCAAAGAATATTTCTTCTGGCAATACCGATTTCCATGTTTTTCCAATGAGTCTTCATTAAGGCTAAGTGTACCTCTAAAGTCACTGCCAGGACCCTAACTTTTGAGGTTTCCTTCTGCCACCTCTTTTTAGGGTATGAGGTAGGGAGGGGTACAGAACTGAATACTAAGATCGATTCATAGCAGAAATTTTATGGGTGTTAATGTATTTTTACACAACTGGACACAAAGTTAGGATTTCTACCTGTGTCCTATTTACATGATAATGCAACCTCAATAAAGATTTTTGTCCATGGTCAAAGATGATTTACAGAACCATTTAGACCTCGCAGAGAATGGCCTGCTTTGTGGGCACCGTAGGAAGGAGGTTGTGTTCTAAGGAATGAAGTGTAAGAGTCTTTTAATTCAACTGCAGGGACTCCTGGAAGCTTTGGGTGACATGTGACACATCTTGGCCTGAACTTTACATAAAATGCTGTACCATCTTAATGCTTTACTCACTGAAACAGTATACTGAAATGAAAACAATTTTTTCCAATGAAGGGAAAATGTTATATAGGTAAAAGGGATAAGGATGTTTTCCTCAGAGTGAACAACGAATCACTTTTTAATTCCCCTAAGTGACCAAAACAGCCTGACTATGACAGCATTCAGCAATTTGAGATACACTGCCAACTGTATCAACCCCCTTAAGATGGACGCTCAGCTTGCTTACTAGTAAGCTCAAAATTGCATGTACAAGTAATGTCTGTTCTGTGTCTAACCATTTTTTCAAATTTAGGAAGCTTTATTTCCATATACATATATAATATATATGTTTGTGTGCATAGAAATTAATCAAAGCTTCAAAATACTTTGCGATGGTGTAATCTGGGCAGCAGTCAGGCTTGTAGTCTATAGTGGCTTGTCACATAATTCTGGAGTTTTGTATTTATATCTAATTGCATGTTTCTCTCTTTCTAAGCTGAATTATGACAGAATGTGTCTTTTTTTAACATTCTGTAGAAGCTATCCTGAAAATCATGATTTTGATACATGTATCTGAATAAAAATATTTTATGCAAGTCTTCATGGCCACCACATTCAACTCTAAGCATCTTCGGAAAGAATATTCATGCTTCTGATGGCCAACTTGCCAAAAACCTTTCCAAAAAGCCTGGCAGAGTTTGAATAAAATTTGCTGACAGTTACCAGAGGGATATTTTATTGGTAGTCTTCTCACGGTGCTGAAGCATTTTCAGTTTGTGAATATTGGAGGATGGTTCAACAAAGAAAGTCTTCAGATCACAAAGTTTCTCCTCTGTGCTTTTCTTGTGCTGCTTTGTGCCTGTCTCCGTTCTGCTTAAGTTCAGAAAGAGATGAAATTTTGCCTCCAGGCTCTTGCTGTATTACTATCGAGCTGTGCTTTTTACTGGCTGCGTTTTTACTGTGCATTTTACTCCCTTTTGGAATTTAGACAGTTGAGAGAGGAAAGAAGCTATTGTCTGGTTGAAATATCCAGTTTAAATATTTTATCCGAGGCGATTCAGTTGCATCAGCCAGTCACCAGACTGACTTAAACTCTGTTTGCTCTAATGAACATTCACTCAAATATCAATACTTGAAATACCAACATTATCTGGCTGATTATCAGAGCACTGTTATGAGAAAGTTAACAGATCTTGTGAGAGAATTAGTTTTGTGGGTTGCTAAACTGACTGATTCCTGCCAACTAACAATTAGGAACTTTTTCTAGGTTCTCATAAGTCTTGTTTTCATAACCCCTGTTCAGTCTCTCATATTTTAGTATTGTCCTCAGGATGTCTTTCTGAGGTAGGCAAGTGTAATACCTCTTTTACTGGAGATTAAGTAATTTGTTCAAGGTTGTACAAGGAGTCTGTGAAAGAACCATAGATCCATCAAGCCTTAGCCCAGTTGTGGCCCATAAAATAATCTTTATTATTATCATTATGCAGTTAGATTTGAAATTAGATTTGTATGTGGGGTGTCTTACTTCAAGAATGTTGAAGTTGAGCAGGAGTCCTTAATAAAGCAATTAAACATAAGTTTGAGGTCCTAAATCCCAGAGCACAGGGACATGCTCTTGGGGATTCTGTTGACTCTTCAAAATTTAAGCAACAGCACCACCAGCTCTGTACTGTATATATTTATCTTGATCTCAGGAACCAAGGAACTTAACTTTAAGGTGGAGTGTGATGGCACCTTTGGCAAAATGAAGCATGTTTGTTGTGGTTTTTTTTTAATCAGTCTTCCTGTATTACTGGAATAGGCCAACATCTTCATTTTGACTAAGAGTCCTGATTTTAAGGAGATTTGTTGAAGTTAAGCTGCCCCTTGGTAGGTGAGGAAGTTTTGTCATTAACCTGCTCAGTGTTATAATTTTCTTTATTTTGCTGACCAGTATGCTCATGCTGCTCTGCACATAGCAGTGTATATCTTCTGCAATGGAGTAGTAAGGTGGGAATGTGGGCTGGCTAGCACAATATGAGTTAGCTTGCAGGTTTAGTAAACGTGATTAATTGCACACAGTAATTATTGAGATCAGAGATGGTGGAATCAAATCACACGGTCTCTGTTTGCTTCACTGTTCAGCTGGTAACGAGATCACATCCAGATATGCCTTTTCTCCTCCTTACATATACTTGATCTCTCAAGTCTATTCTATTGATTTACAAAACAATAAAGTAAATATTGAACATTCAGTGAAGTGTTGGACTACCCTAGTTTTTATCCCACTGAGGTTCCACCTCTCTCTTGAGTCATGAAACTGGGAATCTGAACCTCTCTCCCTGAGCCTGTCAGTTGTCTTGCACATTTTCTACTCCGCTCTCATCCCTGAATTTTTCATTTTTCCAGTCTCAGGTTTTAAATATTCTAGCTCTTTACAATACAAATAATAATAGTGATGGTTTAAAAAAAAAATATCCAAATGAACTTTCCTTTAAAAATCAGATACATAATTAAACAAAGGTGGACCAGTATAATCCAAAAGCCTAAATTTGGCAGGATGATTAATCTGTGGGTTGTCAGTGGCAGTGAGTAGAGACAGGAATCTGTCTCTGTATTTGCCATTTATCTAGCCCAACTGGAAAACACTACAACTTTCCCTTTCTTCTTGTTTCTGTTTTTGCTTTTAAGTACTGTGCATTAAAGGGAGTACTGCTCCTCAGTGGAAGCACAGGGGTCTCCCTGCATCACACCCAGGGTACAAACGGAAGGGTAGGAGGCTGGACATGCATTGTACTACACAGCAGGTGTCTTGTCAGGTCTCCTGTGTATGCTCAAAAGAAAGGAATTGCCACAGAGATCAGAGGAACGGCTTTGCCTAGAGCTGACTCTCTCGAGCTACACTTAACCCACCACCCTAAAGGGCTCCAACTGTGTAACAGAGCTGAGTTTGGAAGGCTGTGGAAGGGAGGGTTTTGTTTTATCATTTTTAGTCACATTTGAACTTCTTGTGCTACTTTTTTATTATTATTATTTTATGTGTGTCACAGGACTGCTATTTTTAACATTTTGTCTCTTAATATGGCTAGTAAGTTGGTTGTAATGCTTAATCCACAAGATAGTGCTACAATTGAAATTGGGTAAATATTAATGAAGAATGATAATTCATTGAAGCCAGTGAATATATATATATATACAATATTTTTTTTTTACTTTAAAGGCCTGGGATCAAGCTCATAATTTTTTGAAAAAGGATTTGGTTCAAGCGTTTACTAACTTCTAGTACATTAAAGTGTTGTGTAGCGCAGAGGGAGTTGCAGAGTACATCAGTGTAGGGTCTTGAAGGGGTCAGCAGAGCTGGGGGGCAGGTATGTTGCAGCAGCGGTTTGAAGGAGATCTGGGTCACTCCCTCTCCTCAGAGGGGCTGTATTCGAGCCACTTTTCTGCGTGAAGACTATGCAATATTGTATAGTGAGACATCTGTACTGCTCACTGGGCTCTGCACAGTTACAAACAAGCTGTGGTGTTGTGCAAACATTCGTTGTGTATATTTGCTTTGTTTTGCCATCCCATTATGTGAATTTGATATTTTTGATTGTTCTCTACTGTTCCAGTAGATTTGACATGAGCAGCTGCAGTGATTTGAGGAGGTGATAAATTTCAGGCTGTCAGATGGGAGTCTTATGTTTGAGGTTAGCATTTTTGCACCCAAAAGGTTGCATTACTGTTGCTTGGCAGTGGAAAGGCAGTTGTCTGTAGTCACAGTAAATAGTCCACTCAAAGTTAATGTTTTTGAACTGGTTCTTCAGTTGCCCTCAAAAAGAATCCATAAAATCAGAGACCTGTTGTTCCTTTAAACCCTTTTCCATCATGTGACTGTTCTGTGGTTCCTGTTCTAAATAATTTGCAAGGATTACTGCAGATACTGTCCATTCTGTAAATAGCTTTAACACAGATTTTAAAACAATTGTGTACCTAATGAGTTCAAATTACTCTTGGTGACTAAACGCATATGTGATTCCTTCCCTTCCCCCTGCCTTGTCCTCTTCAGCTCAAGCACTGCCTTTTACTTGTGACAATCTTTTGTAAATTGAGCTAGGTTGTTTGTTGTTTGGTTGTGTTTTTTTTTTTTTTGAATGGGCTGCTATGTTCTTTGACTGGAGTGAACCATTAATGTACTGGATTCTATTCAATGGCCTGCAGTATTACCAATTAAAATAATAATTCAGTGTTACATGGGTCTTCGTACTAGGTATACATATATTTGAATGTGTGCATAGAGTTTAAATGAGTTTGATACACTTTTTTTTTTTTTTTGATGGTAAGAAGTCACTTGGAAATATATTTTATTTGCATGTATTTTAACAGATGTATATATGACACAGGCAACCAATTCATTTAAGAGAAAATGTATACATTGGTGAAATTCACTCTGAAACTTGCCAAACTCTAGTTCTGTCAGCTGCTCTGTAACAGGCTGGAAGGCAGTGATTTGTGAAGGGATGTTAAAGCATGGGTACTGATTCCTGGGGGCAATAAGAATTTTCTGAAAGGCTATGTATGGGGTCACAGAATCTCAGCAGATCACCTTTCCTGAGGTGTCATTGAAAAAAAGTGTAATAACTGCATTCATTATTGACAGAAGAGCTAAGTGGCATAACAACACTGAAAAATGCTTAGAGTTTCTCGGTGATTGCTTTCCATATAGTTTGGACCTATAGGTGTCTTGTTATGAAAGCAAGAATGCCTCAGGACTGTAGGCTGTGAATCTGCAAAAATGAACATGGAGCTATTAGTTAACAATACAAATGTCTGCCTTTGTATTTCCCCCAAAAAATCACAAGTGGCACTTACAAAAATGTTCCTCTGTGGGGAAATTCTGCATTTCTTTAAGTGGGATAGGATTTAAAATAACCCTCAAAAGCTCTGCTGTTGTAGAAATAGATCTGTCTCTGTAGGTAACTAGCAAATGGGTATCTAAAATGTGGCTAGTCCATAATAGACTTAGAAAATAACTGATAATTTGTATTTGTATTTTTGTGGCTGGGAAAAGTATTAATTTACATCTTGTAGAGATGCTTTTGCTTTTATCCATTTAGTCATGTTTTATTACATAGAACTGAGAATTGAAGCAGGAAATGTAGGTCATCTGAACCTCGTGAGAGATGCGCCTTGGGCATTGGGAGCTATGAATGCTGTTTCCCATAGTCACTGGTTTATTATCACTATTTTTATAAACTATAACATAGGAGAACTGGCAGTTACTTCTGAAGTTAACATTGTACCTGCATCCACTGCTTTATGATTGTTGGGTGCTATGATAACAATAACATTTATATATTATACATATAACATAATAAAATAAAATTTATTTTAAAATTCGTGAACATTCGGAATTGTGTTGTACTAAGAATGTACTTGAGTCTCACGTTTGCAAGCATAATAAGATCTACAGGTAGCAGGCTCTGCAGTATTATAAGAGAAATGCTGAAGTAAAATGAAAAAAATGAAAAACACTATTGAAGTGGAGGTGAAGTGTCTAGATGAAGGAGCTTCCCCCTGCCCTGTACCTGTGATTTTGCTTGGTATTTCAGCTGAGATGACTCATTAACAACTCCACCTTCCAAAAATCATGCTGAAGCTGAATAATGTTGTTCAAGACTTCTGAATCAAGACTGGAATGCTGAACTTTGCATGACACCATTTAGTATATTTTTCTGTGTAATTTGATTCATATTTCTTACTTGACTTTATGGGTGTACTTACTACTCCTGTTGATTACTGTTTACTACTGTAAAACTCACTCTCTAAAGCTATAACTATCCACTTATTTTCACGTATTCACTACAGGATCATGTTTAAAGACTCAATATTTCTTTAAATGGAGGGTGGGTTTTTTTTCACCAGAAACAATTAAGTTCCTTCTTTTCTTACTTTTAGGTAATCAAAATTCTTTGATGCTACACTTTCCCGTTTTTGCAGTAATTATTTTTTTTACTATTATGTTTTATTGATATTTGATATCTAGAAACATCATATAGCAATTTGTGACTTAGTTCTAGACCTTTCTTGCTAAAACTAGGGAGGAGATTGAGGTAGTGATAAAGTACATCCTTTAAATCCATAAAGCAAATAGAAATTTGAAGTTATGACTGGCACACTGTTCAGCTGACTGGTTTTCCAGGTACACATCAAGCACAGTTACCTCACTTTCTTATTTTACCGATGGACAAGCAAACACCTCTATTACTTAAGCGTTCTTTATTCCTAACTGTAATTGAGATGGGGGCAGGAGGGATCCAATGAGGTTAAAACTCAGTAGCTAGGCCAGTGAGGGATGTTTTTGGTTTCCTTAACTAAGTTAATCATCTACTGAATTAAATCTTATGTAATCTGAATGCAGCAGGAATTTTGTTACTTACTAAGAATTTCAGGAATAGTTCCTCAGTAGTACCCAAATACCCCTGATAGCCTTTGAGAAGAGGAACAATTCCACCATTGTAAATGTTGTGGAGTTACAGATTGGATTTGCATGTCTATGTTTTTTTAGGTTTTCTTTACAAATTGACCAGGCGAATAACACTAGCAACAGATTTTAAATACAGATTTTTCCATACAGTTAAGGGATTTGGATGAAATACACTGATTAAATAGTCTTTAGTTTTAGCCTTTAGCATCACAGAAACTCTATAGATTAATAACATTAAATTCTTTCATGAAGAACAATAATTCCTCAAGTTTCTTCTACTCACTGAAGAGTTGTTTATTTCAGGTTACTGTAAAAATATTGCTGACTTTTCTTGAATAGTTATGTGCTAAATCACCATAGCACTAGTGTTTATTTGTTTTCCAAGATAGGTCTGGTACATAAATAAAATCTAAATTTAATTCAATTTCTGATTTTTTCATAAATTATGTATTAAAAATACTCAATATAATGAATTTAAGGAACAGATTAAATTTTAGTGCGTAGGATAAATTGTTAGATTATTAAGTTTTGAAGGCAAGACACCTGATATGACAAAACAAAACAATGATTTCACTTAAGTTTAGCAAATAGTTTGTATAGGTGGTCTTTTTTCAATTGATTTTTATAAATGAAAGAACTCAATGGAATGTTGTCAAACAGACTGAGGCCTGGTGTCCTGAGTTCTGTTCACTTTTCATCTGATTTGACTTGCCATTTTGAGCAAGACATTTAACTCCTTGGTTTCTGTTTACCAGTCCTTAAAGAGGAGAACAAACCTTAGGTATTTAGTTGAACTCACCAATGGTGTTGTCTGTACGTGCCTGAGGTATTAGCTGTTAACCCTTTAGGAAGTATGTGCTAAAGAGTGCATGTGACTTTTCATTCTAATACAATTTCTAAAATAACTCCCAGGCAGAAGTGGGTTGGAAAGAACAACTGATTGTTTGAAGGCAATTTGGTAGCAATTTTCTTGGAAATACAATACTCCAAGAATGTAATTCAGTATTAAAGTAGGAACCCCTCTGCCTTGTTGGCAATTTAATGATGAAAATTATGTGGATATTTAAAATGAGCAGAGCACGTGAGTTTGGAAGCTAATTCAGCATTGATAGCATTTGTTGCTCAGTTTGTTCTTGTGGAGCACTAAGTTATTCTTAGAGGCGGGCGGGGGGGGGGAAGCTGCAGATCAAGCTTCTGTAACTACTCATGAAGCAAACTAATCGTGGGATTTCCTAATTATTGGAATTAGGGTTCTTTGTCTGCTATTGATATTCTCCTTGAATATTACATAAAGCTGTTTTAAATAATTGAATACTTACTAAGCTTAGAGGCATGCTGGGGAATGAAAATGAAGTTAAATACCTTCATGTTTTGATTACAGCATTTCAAAGAGTATCAACCTTGAACATAAGCAGGTTTTAGATATATTAAGAAGTTTTTTTTCCAGTTTTGTGATACCTTTTCCGTATATTCTGTTGCTGTGAGACTCGATGATAATTATGATTTGTAACTGATACATTAAGATGAGAAGTGTGTTCTTCTTACTACAGGAAATAATCTATTTCCCCTGAAACACCACCAGCCCCAGTTAATTTATGGTTTTCCGCGTGCCTCTTGGGACTCCTGAGCATGGTCCAAGTCAGATCTTGAATAGTAATATGATTTCTGTTTATATGCTATATTCATCAAAACTGTTAAGAGTTTTATTTCTGTGGACAGAAGATTACAATGAATAGGATTTAGAGAAGATGGTGAAATATTGTGTAACTTATTTTCTGAACTATTTATGTCAGTTTGGTACACTATGCAATATACTATGTACTACAGGGAAGTTCAGTGTGCTTTAAAACTGGATATTAAGTCTGATGTTTGATTCTGCCTAATTCTGTTCCCACTGCTTTGTTTCTTCTAGGGCATGAGAGATGGCTCCCACAATGGCAGAGATTTGCGTGAAAGATTTTGTTGAATGCTACATGACTCTTAAATGCTAAAAGCAGAAGGTGCTAGCTGCTAGCTCAGCTTGGAGCAGAAATTTATTTTAAACTTCAGAAGTAATTATGTCAAAGAAAGGTCGTGCTAAGGGAGAGAAGTCCGACATGGAGATTGAAGCCCTGCAAGCTGCTAATGAGGAGCTACGAACTAAACTAACCAACATCCAGATAGAATTCCAGCAAGAAAAAAGCAAGGTACTTGTCTGTCTATATTTTGTGATTGTTCTTCTTAATAGCAGCACTGTTTGAAACCAGCAGAGCTTCAGTCTCAAACATTCAGTACTAAACTGCATTACCCTTAAAAGAAACACATGACAAAGGAGTGAAATCAGAAGAGCCACTGATGAACTGAAATTGGTGCCAACTATTTTAAATAATGTGCAAAAGGAAATATCCCCAAACATGCAGTCACTGAAATTTGCAGTCACAATGATACAAAAGGCACTAGCTTAGTGTGACTTAAAGGCAGCAAGGGAGTTTTGTATTTGATCTTAGTACTGAAAACTGTATGTTGTAAAAAGAAGTGTCTTCAAAGTGAAACATTGGCACCATATTCAAAGC
Source organism: Falco rusticolus (assembly GCF_015220075.1). NCBI lineage: Eukaryota > Metazoa > Chordata > Aves > Falconiformes > Falconidae > Falco > Falco rusticolus. The sequence goes on along the minus strand of NC_051187.1, from coordinate 75,812,870 downwards.
ATGTCACTTTAAATACCTATGAAGAATCTAAATTAACTGGAAATCTTCTGTGTAGGAATCCTGATTTGATTTGCTGAGGTTATGTGTGCCATTGCTCTGAGTTATTCAATGATGCATCCAATTGCTAATGGAACAGATCCATCAGTATTTGTCTTCTAGCACATGTTCAACAGGTACTTGAGTCATCAAGAGAACACCTAGGAGAAATTATTCACTCATGAAGTACATACACATTTACAAAGATTAGCACTTGCTTTTATATACCTCTGTAGCAGTTTAAAATATGGTCAGACCAATAAGCTTATTTCCACTCTATTAGTTCCTTAATCTCAATTAGTGCATTTGACTTGGCACAAGACAGTCCTGGGGATGAATCCATGTGCAGATGGATTTATCTGTGTTTGGTGATATTGTTGTTGCAAAAGTGTCCGAAGACTTACCAGTGGAACTGAAAACAGGTGGTGTTCACCTTATGTAGCACAGCTTTGTTCTAGCCCTGTTTCTTTTTATTCAGGTGTTCCAAATTTTACACTGATAATCATATTCCTGTCTGTTCTAGTTTAACAGCCTTGTGTGATACTCAGCTTTGAATGGTCTTATTTTTCATATTTTAAATTTAAAACAGCAACAACTCTACAAATATAATTTTCAGAATTTATTTCTTATGAAGGAAGAAGAAACAATAAAGCATTAAGTCGTGTTTGACTGATACAATAGCTTCACTATATATCAGCCAACTAAATTTGTGTTGCCTTGGAAATTTTTCTTCTTCACAGACTAAAGCAAAAAGTCATATCTCTTATGGGTCAACAGTATTAGTTGAAGAGAAAAAACAGATTTTTATTGTATTTAGCTTCCTCATGCAACCTCCGCTACTCGTTTGATATAATGAGAATATATTGCAAAATGAGAGTGGCACAACCTACTTGTGCTTTTTAAAACCACACACCAGTGGCTGATACTCTCTAAAATTGGATTTACCAGCTGATAAATTGTATTATTTCACTGTCATTTTTAGCATCTTGGTACTTCTGTTTGGAAGGAGACTGTGAGCCTGATGGCACATCTCATTTACATTAGTACATTTTTCTCTTTACTTATCTTGTCTTATTTCCTATTTTGTTCTGTATCACTTTTTAGGTAGGAATATAGATATAAATTTTATTATAATTTCTTAATTGCATTTAAAAGAGCCCATAATTGTGAAGTTATCTTATGTCTTGGACAGAAGAATGAATTAGTTTTGAGGTTTTAGATTACTCAGATTCTAAAACAAATTACAGAAAGATTACATGAACCCTAAGAAGAGTTTAGCCCTGATATGCTCCCAAGTTTGATGCTTCACCTGTAATCGTGTCAAGTTTAACTCGTGATTGAGCTAAGAATAAACTGTAGCTACAAGACCATGACAGTTGTAGGAACATTTTCTATAACTAGTCTGCTTGTTTACCTATATCTACTCTGCCAGTTTGGTTACTTGTTCATCTTTCTGCAGTTTTAGAATTTCATATTTTCTGGTGTGTTAAGGTTGTCATAGGAGATGCATACGTGTATTGCATGCAGAGAAATGAGTGAGCTCATATATGTACTGTGCAGGCAAACATGAAAGAGGAAATTACAGCCAGAGTGCTCTAAGATCCTACCAAATATACAGTGCAGTCTGTAGTAAATGCTGCGGTATGTTGTAGTGCATTTCTGGGAGGGTGGCAGGGAAGAGTGCTTCAGCCTCTTTCCCTCATCTTTGCTACGGTGTTTGCTTTAAATCATTTAACTAGAATTGAACGGTGTAGTTTATTTATCGCCATCAGGGCAACAACCTGCTCTCTGTCTGTGCAGCAGTTATATAGAATGCCTTGAGTGACAAGATGAAAAATCTCCATGGCTTTAATTTATTCATCTTTAGACTGTAGCTTAAGAATGAGTAACAAAACCTACAGAAATTATGGCTTAGTATCAGAAAAGTAAAACCACTGTGCCTAGAGAGTTCTACGTAAATTAGATAGCTTTATTGGCACAGAGGTAAGAAAGAGTGTATTGAAGCTGCTAAACATACAGCTCTTATGGCCCATGGGACGCAAACTGTATTAGGAAGGGTAACAAACTCTTGTGGGGCCAATTAATTTAATTCTCCTAAATTATTTTGTCCCTCACATATATGCCTACATTAATGATTTATCTGAGGAGAACCTTCTAACTGATGAGAGACGTCAGAAATGGAAATTCGTCTTAACGTACTTCTGCCTGCAAATACTGGTTTCTCGGAAATAAACTTTTACCCAAGAGACATCCAGATTTTGTGCATATTTTCACAGTTCATTTTGTTTGTTTGAGGTTTTTTGGCGTTTTGTTTTTGTTGTTTGTTTGGGGTTTTTTAGCCATTTAAAGAGATTTCTCCTGTCCAATTGTTCCCTTCCATGGTTGTGTGATACCTGATCCAAAATTTATATGTTTGCAGTTCTTTGAATATACATCACTTTGAGGCTTGCTGGTGGCATTATGGGCCTCTGACTTATGAGCGGCTGGATTGATTTATGCTGCCTAAACAGTGCAGCAATAGTTGTGGCCTTGCCTTAGTTCCTTTGTACCATTTCTTGTTTTGGGAACACTTGCCTGATAGGCTTGGGCAGCCTGTTGATATGTAACGTTCTCCTGGAATTGTAGGTTTGCTACCATCTGTGGAGAGCCTGGAGAAGGAAATGCATGAACTGAACAAGGGCTCAAATACTGCCCTCTCTCTGCTGGTGGAAATGTTTGGCTGGAAGACATCCAAAATTTGGATATTAAGTAACAGGAAAAGTTGACAGAAGCACAAAAATTGTACTTATTTTAACATGAATGGAGGCAGGATTTGCTGGAACTGAACCTTGAATAGTGGTGCAGTAAGCAGAAGGAGCTGCAAGCAGAAGGAGCTGCAGTGAATGAGTGTGGCCTTGGCAGTCAAACTCAAGAAAACATGAATTAGCTCAGGTTTTATAAATGCCTGTGCTGCCAACCATGAATCTTTGGGAACAAGTATTACAAAGTAACCGTTTCTACTGAGATGGTTATCAGACATTAGAAGACAGTCTTCTAATGCTTCAGGTAATACTTTGTTCTTGATAGCAACATGTTAGTGTTTGCTGTCGCTATTGCTCCATCTTCAGAGTCCTGCTATTGCTTTTAAATATCCATATTCTACTTGCGACTGTACATTTATAGAGTTGAGAACACAACACATCTAGGAGTCGGGATAAATGACATGTTTCAACTCCATTGCCACTGTATCACCTCACAATTTTATAGATTGTTTTTGTAAGTCTCATGCTTCCCCCAGATTTCTTCAGGTTTTTTGAGCTTTGATGTCAGTTGTTGAATCTGTTTGTAACAGTGATTCTTTGTAAGTTGAAAAAAAACCTATTTTTAATATGTCAAATTAAAAAAAAATGAGATAGCATGTCAAACTGTCAAAGCAGCTTTATTTACTGAGGTTTAAAAAAGTTGTATGGAAGAGAGTTATGGCCAATATGTATGGAAGAACTCTAAATACAGCAGTTGATTTGAGAATCCATACATGCTGAATGTACATACAAATGAATGTTCTTAATGTCTGCCACATGTGGAATAAGAGAATAGTTGGTTGACTTACTGAACTATAAGGAGTGTGCTGAATAGCAAAGAGGCATTAGGGTATTGTAATTGGGAAGGAAATATGGCAGCCCTCTTGGAGCAGGGAAGTGGATGAAGTATTGGTAGAACCATGTGTGGTAACTCCTGGCACTACTTACTGGGATTAAAAGGAAGCACATCCTTTTGGGTAGGTTGTTTCCTGACAGTAGTTAAAGGACATTTGAATTCAGTTGTTCTCCACACTTGTTATAACAAGATCACTAAAATGAGAGAATTTTGGACATCTGCCAAAAATTGGACAGGAAGTAACAAAGTCATTAATAGTAAATGTTTTGATGTTACTTCAGTCAGAGTTCCAAATTAAGTGACTGAATATGCCAGACATGATAATGCAAATTCTAACCCAGGTAAAACAGATACTGGAGAGGAGTAGACTTGGCAGAGTTTGACTTGATGATCTTAAAGGTCTTTTCCAGCCTAAACAAGTCTATGATCAATAAATGGGTATTAAGCAATGATTATTGTTAATTTGGAAGAATCAACAATAAATTATGATAAATAAACCTTTTAGATCGTATGTTGGAAGAGGAAGTGATCTAGAGGAAAATTCTACTCAGAACTGTAGTAAGGCCTTTAAAATGAATGTACCTTATCAAATTGTATATCTAAACTGTTTAAGTCTGGTATAAGAGGACAATCACTGGAGATTTCAGAAGTTCCTAGGGCATCCAAACATAGCACAAGGAAAAGAGATAAGTTCCGTATATACAGATGTGAACAGAAACATAATTTTTCTGATCCTTTGATATTGTCACATAGTCTTGAGAGTTTAGGTTAGAAGATTACCAGAAGTGGAAAAGCTTAAGGCAAGAAAGCTTGCAGTAGCTGTGGTGATTTTTTTATTATTTATTAATTTAAAAAAAAAAATTAATATATTTGTTACTGAAATGGGCATGCAAGAAAAGGATATTTATAAAAGTGGACAGAATAAAGAGTCAAAATAGGAGATTTTTTCTATGGAGAAGGATCAGTGAGTAAGATGGTAGATAAACAAAGCAAGCAGTAGAGGCAGATGGACTGGGAAAACAGTGACTGAGCATATTGGTTTTGGCTGGGATAGAGTTAATTTTCTTCATAGTAGTTTATGTGGGGCTACGTTTTTGATTTCTGCTAAAAATAGGGTTGGTAACACAGTGATGTTTTAGTTACTGCTGAGCAGAGCTTACACAGAGCTGAGGCCTTTTCTGCTCCTTGCCCCACCTCACCAGTGAGTGGCTGGGGGGGCACACAAAGTCAAGAGGGAACGCAGCCAGGACAGCTGGCCCCAGTTGACCAAAGGGATAATCTATACCATGTGATGTCGTGCTCAGCAGTAGAACTTGGTGGGGGAGGTTGGTGGGACAGCCACTGCTCAGGGTCTGGTTGGGCATTGGTGAGTTGGTGATAAGCAATTGTTCATTTGCATCATCTGGTTTTATTTTCTTCTCTCTTCCCCCTCCCTTACAATTTTTTAAAATTATCATTATTTATCTTTAATTATTAAACTGGTTTTATCTCAACCCATGAGTTTTTTTCTCACTTTTACCCTTTGAATTCTTCCCCCACCCCACCATGGGGAGCAGAGTGAGTGAGTGGCTGTGTGGTTCTTAGTTGCTAGCTGGGGTTAAACCGTGTAACTGAGCAGTGAGTACAAGTTCCATCAAAGCAATGTCTGGTAAGGTGGAGTCATGTCTGACTGCAGCTTCTGCCACTTCTAAGCTCTTATTAGATGACAACGAGATTTGGAGAAGTGGTTGCCTGAAAGCAGAACAAGGCAAAACAGGTCAGGTACTTGGACAACTGGAAGTGATAAAAGCTACATTCAGAAGATGCAATATGATGTTATAGTTCAGAAAGAAGCCAGAAGATTTCCTAGGCCATGGACTAATGGGACCACTGGTCACCACCAATAAAAAAATTAAATCATGCCTGAAGGTTCTCCTGAAGTCTTTCACTATCTTCCTTAAGTTTGAAAGATCTACATTTACAAGTCTAATACTCCACAGGAAAGTAACTGTATTTATAAAAAAATACAGATTTTTTAGCATGTTTTTTCCCCTGGAATAGTTTAAATTTTGTTAATTTTAGCACTGAGATCTTTCAATCCAGTTGATGGAGAATTTATCCTTGACACAGGGAACTCAAATAATTGCCAACCTTTGATGTTGAGCATCTTCATATTTTTGTCCTGACACTAGCCTGTTGCATAGTAATTTTCTTTTGCTACAAGATATTATTACTATGCCATGTCACTGCCAAGTAGGAGCTTCACCTGACCAGCAGTTATAAGTCATCCAGTGCACTGAGACTGATTGAGTAGTCTCTGATATGGAGACCGAAGTGTGAGTTTGTGTTTGGGGAGGACACAGATTACTGCTTCTGTTTCCACACAGCTCTCTGCTGTAGCACATCTTTCAGAGACTCAGGTTTTGGGGATGCTTCTCCTTCTTATCCTTGAACACCATACCATATTAAAGTTGATTAAAGTAGATTTACAGATCTCCCAGACTAATCTTTTGGACTTGACCTCCCTCCAAGTGGATTTCTGATATGACTGGAGACTGCAAAGCTGATGCCTTTCCAATTTCATTATCAGCCTTTTTTAGCTTGTAACCAGGAAAAGATCAGGCAAACAAAGCTGCTTCACTGCAGGTGACACCTACAGTTTCAATGTGATTGATGCAGATGCCAAATACCTATTCACGGAGAGCTTTCCCATTGGCCTAGCCACAGCTCAGTAGTCTTCAGATACTCAGTTAAAACCTTGACCCTGGAAGTGGTGGAGGAAGATTGCTAGGAAGGCAACAATACTTTCATTTTCTAGCCAGCTGTGGGGTGGAAGGTGTGTGCTCAAAGGAAGCATTTCTTTGCTGCCTGGAAAAAACACAAGAGAAGGAGAAAAGCAAGAATTGTGCAGGATTTACCTGCAAAACTGGAATTTCAGAAGGATATGGCAAGTTGATTTGGTTTGTCTGGTTACAACCTGGTAATACTAGTGTTTCCTTGGTAGAATAAATTTAGGTGGCTCGGAACATGGAGCGATGAAACCTTGTGTTACCCTGGACAAGTGCTGTTTCAGAGAACTTCGCAGAAGGTACTCAGGAATATTCAACTTCAGGCCCAGAAAAATGTATTCTTATTAAATTTTGTTGAAATTCTTCAAATTATCGTGGCTGGAACAGACTTAAACTGCATTGCTTACTGTTGGATTTGTGTGTACAGGGGCATATCAAAAAGAGAAGGGAAGAGATAAATTATGACTTTCATTGATTTTGTTATTTTGTCCCATCAGGTCACTGGGAATGAGGTCTGTATTAATAAATGTTTCTTTTCAACACACTTTCCAAAATAAGACATTTGGATTGCTCTGCTCTGTTGCTGGGAAGAAATTTTTCAAGATATTATCTTTTTATATCTATTTCAAGAAATATTTCAAGATACTGCTGTCAATGTTGCTGCAATTCAGTGAAGTCCTATTTAGTTGCAGAGTATGATAGATAATTTGCCAACTTTTTATTTCTTTTTACTTAGATTTTTACTTAAAGATGATCACTTTGACTTTAAAAAAAGCAAAATTCAGATGTTTATGAGGTGTAAAAAATGCTACTGAAAATATGTCCTTTCTCTATTAAATATTGGTTCATATTAGACTATGTGATCCTGCTTTTGAATATAAAAAAGTATTGGGAAGCCTTTCTGGTGATGAGAGAATCCCTGTGGAGTTAAACTACAGTGTATAAATCTGCTCAGTATGTGTTTGCAGTGCTAAAAAATGTGTGTTTGAACATGAGTCAGCTATGTGCTCTTGGAGCAAGGAAGACCGAAGATATCCTGGGCTGCATTAGGAAGAGTGTTGGCAGCAAGTGGAGGGAGGTAATCCTAGTAGGTAGTAGTAGTAGGTAGTCCTAGCAGGGCTGGACTAGGTGACTTCTAGAGATCCTTTCCAACGTCAGCTACACTATGACTCTATATTCCATGATTCCAAGCAGAAGCTTAGTACAGTTCAATTAATTGTTGAAAAGCTAGTGTAGATGCAGTTTGTAAATGGAAGACCAGACTTCTTTCCCTTGAAGCATGCAAATATTTAAAAGGTAATTTGTTAGTGTAATTTAAATAGTAGAGTCTCCAAAGTCGTTGTGGACAGATACGAGATTTTCTTCTCAGCATGTGGTTTTCATTGTGCTGTACAGCCTGCAATGTAACTGAGCTTTCTAATTTGAAATTGTGTTGCACTAAGCGTTGTGGAAGTGTTAAATGCTGTCCAATAATTCCTTCTTGGAATTCATGAGGAAAGGGCTAGGGGATTGAAGAGATGTAGCCAAATAGGGAACTTTGTTAGGAAACTTGTTACTTAACACAAAGAAACAAGCCCCAAACCAACCAAACAAAAAACTTCAAGAATTTTTTCTAAGTTGTTGCAGAGGCTAAAATCTAGGCTGAATTCTGCAAATCACAAGTGCTTTGTATCTTGGGTTGCTATTGCAAATATTTGCCCCTTTCCACATTTGGCTATTGTGCTGCTAAAAATGGGATTGGTGTTAGGGCTGCCTTTTTCATAGTGACAGCTTTGGTTGCTCATGTCCACAGCAGTCTTGCCTAAGTGAATAGTTTTTAATGGCATGATCCAGTGCACACTGAAATTTTAATAGAAATTATGCTGTTGGCTGGATGCTGGCTTACACTGCAAGTGTGTAAATTCTGAGCACTGGAGGAAAGCCAATGTCACTCCAGTCTTCAAAAAGAGCAAGAAGAAGGACCTAGGAAACTAAAGGCCAGTCAGCCTTGCCTCCATCCCTGGAAAGGTGATGGAACAGCTAAACTGGGAGGTCATCTCAAAGCACGTAGAGGAAAAAAAGGTCATCAGGAGCAGTCAACATGGATTCACCAAGGTGAAATCATGCCTGACCAACCTAAAAGCCTTTTATGATGGAATGACTGGCTGGCTAGGCAAGGGGAGAGTGGTCAATGTTGTCTTACTTGACCTCAGCAAGGCTTTTGATACTGTCTCCCATAACACCCTTACAGGTAAGCTCAGGCAGTGTGGGTTAGATGAGTGGACAGCAAGGTGGACTGAGAACTGGCTGAATGGCAGAACTTGGAGAGTTGTGTTCAACTGCGCAGAGTCTGACTGGAGACTTGTAGCTTGTGGTGTTCCCCAGGGTCAGTACTGGGTCCAGTCTTATTCAACTTATCCATCAGTGACCTGGATGAAGGGGCAGAGGCACCCTCAGCAAGTTGGCTGATGATACAGAACTGGGAGGAGTGGCTGATACCGCAGAGGCTGCGCTGCCATTCAGTGAGACCTGGACAGGCTGGAGAGCTGGGCAGAGGAGCCTCATGGAGTTCAGCAAAGGCCAGTGTAGGGTCCTGCACCTGGGGAGGGTCAGCCCCGTGCACCAGCACAGGCTGGGGCTGACCTGCTGGAAGGCAGCTCTGAGGAGAAGGACCCGGGAGACCTGGTGGGCAGTGAGTTGCCCATGGGCCAGCAGTGTGCTCTGGTGGACAGGAAGGCCAGTGGCATCCTGGGGTGCATTAGGAGAAGCGTGGCCAGCAGGTCAAGGGAGCTGATCCTCCCCCTCTGCTCCGCCCTGGTGAGGCCACGTCTGGAGTGCTGTGTCCAGTGCTGGGCTTCCCAGTTCAAGAGGGACAGGGAACTACTGGAGAGGGTCCAGCAGAGGCTATGAAGATGATGAGGGGACTGGAGCATCTCCCTGATGAGGGAAGGCTGAGGGAGCTGGGGCTGTTTAGCCTGGAGGAGAGAAGACTGAGAGGGGATCTTATCAATGTCTGCTGGGGCCAGGCTCTTTTCAGTGGTGCCCAGCGACAGACAAGGGGCAACAGGCACAAACTGAAACACGGGAAGTTCCATCTGAATATGAGGAAGAACTTCTTTACTTTGGGGGTGACAGAGCACTGGGGCAGGCTGCCCAGAGAGGCTGTGGACTCTCCTCTGGAGACATTCAAAACCTGCCTGGACATGATCCTGTGCAAGCTGCTGTAGGAGAACCTGCTTTAGCAGGGGACTGGACTAGATGATTTCCAGAGGTCCCTTCCAACCCTGACTATTCTGTGATTCTGTGTGCTTAAATAGGAGTAGAGTTCACATCTTTTTTTGGAAAAAGCAAAGTATACAGGCTTTTGTTTGTTTTGAAAGAAAGTTGCTATTGCATTTCGGTTTTGCCATGAACAGTAGCATTTTTTATTTGGCCTTACCTCTAGTAACATGCCTTTTTCACAGTTGGTAATAGATTTCTTACCATAACCTGGATTCCTGGTGAAATGCTGTGCAGAAAGTATCCCTCCTGCTCTGCAGGACTTTGACGATTGTGCCACAAATAAAAAACACCTGCATTTAAATTCAAAAGAAAAAAAAAAAAAAAAGATGTAGACCTTGGTAAGTTCTTAACATAACATTTTTATTGGGGCAGTGATTCATTATCACTTGGAAATATGTATGGGTTAATAGGTTATTGTCTTTCAGAAATCTTAATTTTAAAATTATGTCATTGACTTTGGTTCATAAAACCAAACTATTGTGTTTGTGTCTCAAGTGTGCAAGGTCCCTAGTCAAAGAAAACAATACAAGATGCAGATATCCTATGATAATATAATCGAATTGTTTCAAAGAAAATCCTTTCAGGCACTGTTCAGACAAGAAAGGGAAGAAACAGTGTTGTTTGGCATTATTTTTCCAAGCAGCTATCTTCTGCTTTGGCAACAATACTGTATCAGTGTGCACCGATTATTAAAGATTTAATTTAGAACGGCAGAAAATACCTATTTTATTGGTGCCCTGATATCCTGCCTGACTTTGTTTCCCTATTGGCTTCATTTCTTGGTTATACTTCATGTTCTGCCTATGAACAGAACAGATTTCTTCATTAAAATAAAAGTGTGCCGGAAATTAAAAAAAGACAAATTGCTTTAAAGTTTAAGTTCATTTTGAAACTGAGACTTAAGCATATGGGAAAATTCCATGCTACTATTTTCATTCAGTCAGTTGCTCTGGAAGCCAGACGTGTACTGATCCACATAGTGTGCAGGAGAGGGGGACGGAGGGAGTGCGGGAAGGACAGCTTATGGCTTTCAGGGAAGACCTATAACAGGCAGATCTAACTTTCCATCTTCTCTGACAAGAAGCACTAACAAGAACAGACTTTTTAAAAAAGGCCTTGAGAATTAGGATACATCTTTTTTACTGGGTCATGAGGAGTGTTAGGCAGTTAAGATGCAGTGTAAAAAGCCAAGAGTTTTAGACAGTTTCTTATTCTTCTTTACATTGCTCTTGCTGAAGCTTTTAAGTAAAATGACTAGCAATTTATGGTAACATTAAATTACTCTGAGTGGCTTAATATGTGTTCTCACAGACAGCAACAGTATGTATAGATGTTGCCTTCCCTCAATTCAGTGAAAGGCAAAAAAAATGGAACACGCTACACACAATGTCATTTTGTGTAACTCAGTACTCCAGACATTTCAGAATCTCTCATATATTAAAAATGTTTTTAAGAAGTTGCATTCATTAATGTGTTGTCTTGAAAACTGCCTTTCAGTTGCATGCTTTATGTACAATATGATTAATTTTAAATTACTATAGTTCTGGAGGCATATTAACCTTTTTTTTATATATGCTATTATACAATGTTTTCCTTTGTCGTCATTACTATGTTTCATTGCTTAGTTTCATTTCAGTTTTCCTTGCTCATCAGTAAGGAAATAGCTAACAGATTTAAGTAAACAGTGAGTGTTGGCTCATTTGCAAATTTATCTATAAGCTTATCCACTTGCATTAGTAAATAAGTGAGTAAGTAGCTTAGCTTTGTTTATAGCATCATAGAATGTTTTGGGTTGGAAGGGATCTTAAAAATCACCTAGTCCATTCCTCCATGCTATTAGCAGAGATGGGAGAGTCTTAGACTTTCCTACGGGGTTTGGTACCCTAATGCAAGCACTGAAAATCAGTGCTATCCACTATAGGCTTGGAACTAACTAAATGTCATCCCACCAGAATAAATAACACATGGATATCTCCTGCAGATAATTTCCGATAGCCAGACTTAGCATTCTGGGAGAAAAAAAAATAAATCTATCTTTCATCATAAAGATGTATTATCTGAATCATCCTTGAACAGAGTAACAGTATCTGTGCAATAAAATCTGCTTCTGATGGTGTCTGATTCAGAGCTGTTACCTTTCCCATAGCTGTAATTATAGTGCTCTCCCAGGTGGAGGTTAGTCCACAATGCATCTAGAAGATTACATTCATGAAAATTCCTCCCCCCTCCTGCTCCAGCCTGTTTCCTTTTTGTTTTCATTTTATTTTGTTTTACTTTTTAAAATCTAGGGTAAGCTTGCTTTGGTTAATTCTCAAAGTTAGTGTTGAAAATAACAGGTTCGTAACACCTTCTGCACAGGGAGTCTGCTGTCCCTGCTGTGTGAAGACTTCAGGTGAACTTCAGACTGGAAATCCTACTGTCAGTGCTGTGGGTTTGATAAGTGATATGTTGGTCTCATTTTATGATCACTCTTAAGTAGTAGTCTTGGTTTTGTTGGATGAGTTATGTCTGAGGCTTTTGAATTAAGATGTCCCATTTTTCCTAAAGCAAATGCGCAAAAGTGTCTGTTTAGATCCAACCTGCTTTCAATAAACAAAATAATGAAGGTTTCTGGGCTTTTCTTGCACCAGTATTATTGCTTTTAATTAACCCTTTACTTTTATTTCAACTCTAGAATCCAAAGCCATGTAAAAAGTAATTTGTTTTAATTATACCTTCATAGCAAATGATAGTCTGAACATTAATAGAGATCTCCCATCCTTTCTGCACTAATCTGAGACAAGTTGCAATTCTGGCTTAGTTTAGCATCAATTACATGCATTGCACAACTACAGATCCCAGCTTTGTATAACATAGATGCAAGCAGTCTAGGAATACCGTGACAGTGACCAGCGTCCTGCTGCTCCTCAGTAGCCTCCTTTTACCATGAAGCAGTGTTTGGTTTGTATGTTTGCATTACCGCTCAAGGTTAAAACACAAATCTGTGAAATCTCTGCCTCTGACTTTGCTTTAGATGAGAAGTACATATATAGGGCCCATGTTTTGGCAGTCAGTGTGACAGGGATATTAAAAAGATGTTACTGACACTACACATGATGAAATACATTGTAGCCTTTCTGGTATAGTATAATAGAGAAACAAAACTTTCTCCTTATTTTTTTTCTTTATTTTTTCTTTCTTTTTTTTTTTTTTTTCTTTCTTCTAAATTAATACCTAATCCCACTTGGTACAAGCATTACTTTCCATGCAGCCTGCTGAGCATCATTTTATAATGAGGTTTCATCACAGTGGGTATTCTATAATAAGCTATAAGACCTTTCCCTTACTCCCTCCCCAACCCTTACATTCACTGGCCTATATTTTCTGAGGACTGGGGACAGTGAATAGTCTCTGTGAGTGTCTGGGGACTGTAAGTAGTCTCAGTTTTGGGGTGTGCTGCCTGAGGCCCCTTGAGTAGACCTGATTTTTTCAGAAGGCCAATTCTTTTGGCTTATCTAATAAGGACTTTCCTATTAAAATAGCTAAGAGATTAAGAAATCCAAAATCAATGTATTCCCAGCATACACTCTTTTCTCTGTTTGATTCGTTTTCTGCCTGCTTGTCAGGTGCAGTAGAGGTGTTATGGATGAGAGTAGTCTGGGATGGTTGGTGGAGGAAATAAGGAGAGAACTAGATTGGACGCTGCTTGGTTTTATTTATTCCCTAAAACTGTGAGACCTCATTGCCAATTGCATGTCCCAATAGCAGATTTCTGGACACACACATGGCCTTTTCCCAGCCCTGGTTCTCTAGTTGTTTACTGGAGAGAGGGGTGTCAGGTATACAGTCTTTGTTTTTGAATATTGAGGATGAGTTTTTAATAATGTTTTAGGAATGGTGACTTTTAAAAGTGTGGTAGCACTTCTAATATTTTATATCAATGTTGCAGGTGGGTAAACTGAGAGAGAAAATCCAAGAAGTTAAGCAAGAAAGGGAGCAGGAGCAGCACAAGCACACTGCATATGTTTCTGAACTGAAAGCCAAGCTCCATGAGGAGAAGATGAAGGAACTCCAGAGTGTCAGAGAGCTACTGATCCGGCAGCATGAGCAGGAGGTAGCAAGAATGGTGAAAATCAAAGATGGTGAAATTCAGCGTTTGCAGTCGACAGTCAATGTCCTGCGGGACGGGGCAGCTGACAAAGTGAAGACGGCGCTGCTGAGTGAGGCAAAGGAGGAGGCTCGCAAGGCGTTCGATGGTGAACGGATGAAGTTGCAACAGGAGATCTTGGAGCTGAAATCTGGCAAAAAGCAGCTTGAAGAGGCTTTGAACAACATTATGCAGGCAGATAAAATGAAGGCTGCTGACCTGCGCATGGCTTATCAGTCCCATCAGGATGAGATTAATAGAATAAAGCGGGAATGTGAGAGAGAGATCCGTAGGCTGGTAAGTTCATTAGAGTGATGCGTGCTTATTTCAGTTTATAGCAAGTATTAGTATATTGCTGCATGTGCTCATAAATGTCAAGCCACCACTCTTTTGCAGTGACATCTTTCATGAGTGCTGGTTGCAAAAATAAGCCACAATTTCCCCTACTTTCTGCCCGTTACAGCAAAGATGAACCTTGGCTCCATGGCTAAGCCAACCCAATCCAAAGCTTTATGTCCCACTAGATGGAATATGGGTGAACCAAGACTTTCCAGGATGGGTTTTCTCAACAGATCGAAGAAATAGACTTTCCCTTTCTCACTTGCTCAACTTGCTTGTCCTTACAAAGTCCTGTTTGACCGAAACAGTCAGGCATTGCTCATTTGGCAATGCAAGAACACCTCTGTGAGATGGCAAAATTAACTTTGCAGAAAGCTTTTATATTTATATTGGGGGAACCAATTGCTGAAACAAGACAATATCTTTGCTTCTTCTGCATCATTATCCTGTTATTCACTTTTAAGCATTGTTGCCATTTTTTATTTTTGTTTAAATTTCTGTGTTTTTTCTATTGCGGCACAAAACTTAGGGCCTAGGACAGCAGGCTTTTTTTCATGCTTCATAAACCCTAGGGCTTCAGCACATATGGCAGACTATGCTGTTTGTATAAAATCAAAAACCAGGCAATATTTCCCAACAGCAGGTGCCCCAAATATTTGAAATTATTGAGCTGTGTAAAACGCAAAAAATCTAAGATGGGCTGTTCACTAAATTTAGAGAATTCATCATCAAATGACACTTCTGTTTGGTACCATGGTACTTTCCGTGTGTGTGTTTAGCTACCTAAACTGGCAATGCAGCAGCAATGCAAATAAAATCCAAAACTGTAATAAGCATAATATTTCTCATATATCAAGTAGCACAGACTTAAATGGAACAAAACACCAGTTTTCTTAAGAAAAATGTTATCAGTTTGTGTTTACACAGGTATGGCCTCTTGTTTCTTACATTTCTTAGGAAAAGGATGGTGAGGGCAAGCTACAGACTTAATGGTCGTGATTTTCTGTCTGAGACAACGAAAGCTTTTAACACAGTTAATATTTATGCTTTAAATAAATTGGACATTGATTAAGTCTCAGGGGTATAATTTCCTTGATTAATTAAAGACCACTGCAAAGATTGACAATGTGATGTTTCTGTAAGCATAGTTTCTTCTGTATTTTGTTCCATATTATAAACACAGCTTTTTAAAATCCTCACTATGAAGTATAGGTAATTTTTAAAGAGGAGAGAAGCTTGCAACATTGTGGCATGTGTTTTTCTAGAGAACAGATTCTAAATAAATTTAGCCCTCTCAAAGAAGGGTACCTTAGCAAGAAATGGTGAGGTGAGGCACATAGCAGTGCACCCCAAATTCTGTCATCCTGAATTGCCCCAGTACACACACGTACACCATGTTTTGAGTGGTATTGTGAAGGGAACACTTAACTCTTCTCTTTCAAGAGTAGAAGGTTTCAGCCTACTGCAGTGTGAGGGCAATGGAGGAGGGCACTCAGGGTTTTCTGTCTGGCACAAAAAACCCCTCTCAAGTCAGTCAGAATTTTAATTGGAGCCTTACTGGGCCTTTGTAACTCAGTACATCTAAAAAGGTGACTGATTTGGAGGAGTGTGTAGATAACTTGTTTCCTATTCCCAGCACCAGAGGAAGCCTGCTATCAGTCTCACGGGCTTTCACTGGAAATGTTCATACCTTCCCCACAACCCGCCTCGCTCTGAAGAAATACAGGGGAAAAATACGAGGAGCCTGGTTTTGCCTTGTAGTGTCTCAACTGCTTTCATATAATGAATGTATTTTTTTTTTAATTAAATTGTATGCTTTGTTTTTATGAAAGAGAGAAGTGTTTCTTCTAGGAATTCATAGCCATTTAGTCACTCTTTAAATCTGGGCCGAGGTAAAAAATACTGCATAGTTCCTAGATGCTGCTGTCTTCCTCTGGGAGAGCAAGTGGGATTATAGAATCAGATCATCAGGATATTTCCCTCCCTTGTCTCCCCCGTATTTTAATTAGGGCAAGGGATGCTTGCCTTCAATTTCAGATTAACCATATTAGCTGCGGATCTGGGGTGCTCGGTTGGTTTGCTTCCTACCCTTGTGGGATGAAATGGCAAGGATGTGGCAGGCAGTGTTATGTATATTAGCATAGTTCCATAGCTGAGCTTCAATTAATGTCCTTTTTTTGTATGTGTGTTGTGTTTTATAGCACTATTAAGAAATCAGTGTCTTTGGTATTAATGGCCTAAATGGGCTGGCCATCCTGTAATTCAAATTCAGAGAGAGTAATTCAGGATGCAGTGTCTGATTGTCTTGTCAGGCTTGGCTGATTTATTATGCATTTTACATCACAGGTTAGTTCTGAAAATGTATTTCGTATAGATATTGCAGCTAAAAGAAAAAAAAAAAAAAAAAAAGAAAAATCAGTGTTTTTACCATTGATTGTAATACCCGTGACTAATTTGAGTAAAATCTTGTACTTTTTGGCTTGTCATAAAAAAAAAAAAAATAGTGAGAAAGCAAAAAAGCAAAATCCATTGTCTATGAATATATGTATACAATTACATTGAGTATGTAAACAGCCATGCTTCTATTGTACAAATGTCAGTATTTTATAAATATTATTAGTCAGTTTTGAGATTGGCTTCACTGTTTTGAATTGAGCTATGAAAAATACCCAATAAGCCTCAATACAAAAGAGACTGAATGGGGAAGATCCTAGTGCCTAAAGGGAAAGTAAAATAGCTATTTAGCAAAAAAAAAAAACCCCTCCACATTTTTAAATCTGTGCAGTATGAAATTATATTGGAATTTGTCAGTTCCTGTAATTGACTTAATATAACAGTGATTTAAATGTTTTCATTAATTTAACGAATGCTTGTTGATACAGATTTTCCACACACATAACCTGAAAGAAATTTTATTCCTGTTACATATATGCATCAGCACAATGTGCTGGCAGCTAAGAAACTGGAGTAAAAATACCTAGTAACAAACTGGAGAAACAAATGAAACAATGTCTTCAAAGTAAAGAGGTAATTTTGAGAGTAAGGCAAGAAAGCAAGAACAGCTATTACTTTACTTTTTCAGCCAGTATGTTCTGAGTAGTTGAGTCTGAACAGCTGGATTGTTTTGTCAATGTAGCAGGAAAACTATGCTGATACAAATTCAAATACTTAAAACTAGAAATAACATTATAAGCCAGCAAATAAGAAAAAAAAAAAAATAGAAATAGCAAACTGAAAAGTAATCTGCATGAAGGAAAAATGTTAAAGCCTGTTTTATGGATCAGGTTTTTTTTTTAAAAAAAAAAAAGAAAGAAAACAAAAAACATACAAACCCATAATTTTACTTTTTCACTCATAAACCCTCAGTATAAACAACCCTGAGGACTGCATAGACAAGCACGTGCATACCTAAGGTCAACAGGATTCTGTTTTAATGGCATCATTCTAAGCATTATGTCTGGTTTCCTTCTGAGATCTAGGCTGCTTCCTTAACCACAAAATCAGTGTAAAAGATTCCACTGAACTTACTAGGTGTGCGATAAGATCCATGTTTAAGAGGGCACACAGTATGCCAGATGAATTAAATTTCTTTCTTTCAACTGCATTCTCAAATAACCTCATTAAAAAAAATGTTATATGCATCTAAAGAGTAATGTGATGGTACTTCAGTTTTCATACTTGCAGGAAAAAAAAATCCTTTTGCTGTTAACAGAATCAAAATTTAAAAAGTTGGTTTTGGAAGTGATTTCAGAAGTTCCTGATCAGCCATGATTTATGAAGATAGATGCCCTGTTGAAGTGTCCTTAGCCTCCTTAGTCTGAATTATCTGGTTGCATAAATTAAAAACTCTTTCTAATGTGGAATCCTTCTTCTGTTTGGTGTTTGCCAAATACACGTCATGCAATACCTGGAAGAATGTAATTCAAACTAATAGATTAAGCAGTTTTTGAAAGTAAAAATCATGGCAGTTTTATTGAAGGTTTCTGTTCAAGGCAAAAGCACTCTTATGGAATAAGTTTATGTACCATTTATGTAATGATTTCTTAAAAATATTATGATTTCAGTTTTGTGTCTGTGTGTAACGCTATATCTTATGGTCAGGTGAAGGCTTCTGAAAGACTGAGGGTAGCATCTTTTCAGAATTAAGAAATTAGATTGTTCCGGTTCAGGACAAAACCAAATTTCAACTCAAGTCCTTCACAAGTTAGTATTTTCTAACCTTGCACAACTCTTAATGTGTTTGTCTGCCTATTAAGTCCTTAGCATGCTACTTGGCATTGGTATTCCATATGTGAACTGCAGTGTCATACAATCACAGAGAAATTTAGATGGTGATGGTCTTCTCGAGGTCATCTGATCCACTATCCTGCTTAAAGCAGGGCTGCCTTGAAAGTTGGATCAGGTTGCTTTAGGCCTCCTCCAGTCCAATTTGAAAATCTTCAGAGATGGAGATCCACAGTCTCTGTGACAACGTGCCCCAGTGCCTAGTCACTGTGAAATTTTTCTTCCTCTTTCTGTAACTTTTGATTGTTACCTTTGTCCTTTTGCTGGGCATCTCTGAGAAACTGCATTGTTCGTCCCTGTATCCCCCTTTAGGTAGCTGAATGGGTATCTGCAATTGTAATGCATCTCACAGTCTTCTCTTTGGCTGGCTGAGCAAGCCTAGCATCCTCACCCATTTCATGAATGCCGTGTGCTGCAGCCCCATAGTGGTTTTACTGGCCTTTCTCCAGGTTTTCAATACCTTTTTTTGTGCTGGGAAGCCCAGAAGTGGCTGCGCTGCTCCTCGAGTGGTTTCACAAATGCTTAATGAAAGACTAAATCACTTCTCTATCCTTCTGGCTACTCTCTTGCTGATTTCGCCCAGTGTCAATTTAACTTCAGTCACTGCAGGCTCTCACCACTACCCATATCCAACTTTCCCTCCAGGACACCAAGGTTTTTCCTTTTTTCTTTCCTTTTTTCTTTCTTCCCCTTGCAGAACTGCCAACTTCAATTGGCATCCAGCCATTTCTGTTGCAGGAATCGAAACCCTCCAAGGGGTAGGATGTTGTATCTGTCTTAGGCAAACTTTAAGAGGGGTTTTGGGCTCATTTCTCCAAAATGTTGGAGTGCCTCTAAATGGTGGTGTTGTCCTCTAGTGTAGTAAAAGCTCCCTCAGATTTGGTATCATCCACAAATTTAGGGATGGTGCATTCCGTTTCTTCATCCAGGCAGTTGATGAAGTTGTTAACATGTGTTATTGCCTTCAGCTTTTAAGGAATAAAAATTAGAGGACCAAATAAAATACTTCACCTTCCAAGAGATTCAGCAATTATTTTTCAGTAAAACATGAAAAATAGTAGAAGCAAAAGTTTAATGCTCCAACAACCCCCCAAATTACATCCTTTGCAGCAGGGGCACTATTTTCTAATAACATTCATTTCCTCCTGCATTGCCATTACTAGGATTTTGCAAAATGCATATCTTTAGGTAATATTCAGCATGGAGAGTAATGCAGAGACCTTTTGTCTCCTGAAAATTCTGGTGCAGAGGGACAGCTAGCTGTTGGCAGGGGCACTCTGTGATCCCCTGCTGCCCTGAGAATGATGGAGCCTGGCATTTCTCGCTTCACTTGTGCAGTGTCACATACGCATGAGTTTTGACTCCTAACCAAAATCTTGAATGTTGAGACTGGAAAGCTGAGTTGTGGATCATCCAAGTGTATGCAGTCATGCATGGTTGGGCAGAGCCTGCTGTAGCATGCTTCTTATCAGGCACTCAAACCTGCTTGTATTTCACACACAGCTGCTGATATCAAATTGTAGGCTGCATCTCTGGATTTTGCCATCTGTTTGAGATGCATGTTTCAGCTGCATTCCAAGACTGAGCTAATCTCCTTCAAAGACCCTTCTACTACCTCCAGCATTTTAGGACTGCATCCTCTAAAGATTTATGCTTGTCCTCTCAGGAGCTAATAGGGGAACATTCCACCTGGGCCTTCTTTTTTTCTGAATCAAGCAGGTCTAATGAAACCTTTTGATAGCAGGCTCAGCATTTTGTGTTTATTCTCGGTATTTTCTAAGGGCTCCATTATGGTTGGTAGGTCACAAATCTTTTATATCTCTTTATAAAATATGGAACAGTATTAAAAACCCACAGAAGATAAGTGTATTGTAGCACCTGGACAAAAATCTCCTTAAGTTTATATTGCTTAGTCTTTGTACATTTTCTGTCTTTTTGATTACTTGTTCATTATAGCTCTGTCAATGAACACTTGGAACAGGTAACAGGAGGGAGATCTAGTAGTAGAGGTTGTAGTCAGCTACAATTCAAGGTGCTTTAGAGAAAGATGGGAGAAGCCTCCTATCAGTAAGTTCTGAAATTTTCTACCCATATGGTGTTTCTTGTGTAATTTATCAAAACTTTTAATATATGCCTTACCTATGGGATTTACACACTTAAAAAAAATAAATGTGGGAAAAGCTATTGGAAGAAAATGTTGACTACTGGGTTAGAAAAATTACAAGTGAAATTAAGAATTAGTCCTGTCTACCCATGTCTATGACCCTTGTTTCTCCACTGGATGACTAGCATCTTTTCGCCCTCTTCCCCTAAGGTTCTTAAATTAGAAGCAAACATTTATTTAAATAGGGGGCCATGTCTGGTGTAGAGAATGCTATGTACAATGCAGGAATAGTTATTTCCCCCCTCCAAGTGGGCTTTCAGCTTGGAATATTGTTGTTAGGTCTTAGTGTCCCTTTATAAATGTAAAAGGTGCTAATTCGATTTAGTTCTATCTTTAACTGTTCATTTGAGTAGCATCTCCTTTTTGTTTTCTTGCTAACTGGCAATCCTGTCATGATATCCCTATTTTCAGTGTCAAGCATTTAGTATAAAGATTAATTCAATTTCTTCTGGAGAAAAGGAGTGCAGAATTTTGTTCTGCAGTTGGCTAGGAGATAACTTTGGTAAGGATGGGTAAAGAGAAGGTCTTACACTTAGCAATGCAGCAGCTGGCTTTTTCCACTTTGAAAACTGAGTATGTCTCTGCCTTGACAGATTTAGCTTTTAATTCCCTGGGAATTTCTCTTTCAACTTTGTGAGAGGCTAAAGTTCCCCCAAAGGTCTCAGACTTTCTTTTACTGTAGCTATTGAAGTGTGGGATAATTGGCAGGGGATACTTTTTCCAATGGCTGGCTTGGTTCTCTTTCATGTTTGATAAATATTATTAAAACACTATTTCCACTTGTTTTTCTTAGCTGTTAGGGGAGGTATTTAGATACCTGTTCTTAGGAAACTGTTTTATTTTGACACGGGCTATAAATGCTGGCTCTTTGATATAATGCAGGTAATTGCTGGGTTTAGCACCTAACATTTGACAGCACAAAACCCATTAATTAATATACTTTAGAAAGCTGTAATTTTAACTAAGAGCTCCAGAGTTATTTAAGCTATCCAAGGTGATTTCTTGGTAATTTCCCTCTGCAGCTGCTTGTGGATAATCTTATTTTCTCTAAAATCCTCTTTCAGAGGGTATTTCTGCTACTTTTCTTCTCAAAGCATGTAACTGAAAATGTGTTCTAACCTCAGGTTGCCCCACTGCCTTCCTATCACAGAATTTTGTACTGAATTGTACCATGCTTAGTTGCATAAAGAAAAATGTGGCTATTCTAAAACGCTTGAATAATCCGTGCAAAACAGAATGTAAAACAGTTCATGTGACCTTGTTGTATTGTGTAGCTGCGTGAAGTGGGTAAATTTGTGTTAAACTAAGAACAAATCTGACACCAAAGCAGCCAGTTGGAAAGGATTTCTGGGAGAATATATCTGATTTAACGTAATACCTGTAAGCCCAATGCATAGATTGGAATCTCATTGTGCTAAATATGTTGGAAGAAAAGATGGTCTCTACCATTTATATCTTAGTGAGATGTCTCAAATGAATAGTAGTACAGGGAGAAATACATGAAAGCAGCGGTAGGAAATCAGTGCCATCAGGTTTCAGTTCCCATGTGTTGCTTGTCTGAGCTATGTTGTGCCACAGATGCAGAAACCTCTCATTGGCACCTGGCATGGCAGGCCCTGCACCATGCTCCTTGGACCACGAGGAGCTGAGGAGCACAAGGAAAAGGCATCTTCTTGCTCAGAATCAGGTCTTGAATCATCAGGTGAGAACTGATCCATACAGGTTTATTAGCTTCAGCTCAGCACTGGCCTTGACATACCTGCATCGCTTCCAATAGAAAAAATCCTGCATTTCTGTCATGTGCATCCTATGTCTTAGGTTCTCAGGGATTTGCTTTATCTTATATATTAGTTTATTAAACTAATCTCAGGGATTAGTTTAGATTTCCTGTCTGATGATTAGACAATAGACTGTGATCTCAGCAGCGTAATTTCCTTTAAGTATTTACAGTTTTTCCATCATTTCCTTTTATATTTTGAGGTGTCATGGAAAAGGAGAGATATAAGAGGAATTTGAGGAAGGCCAGTCAGGTAACTAAATAGACGTGTGGAGTGTCCCTTCAAGTAGGAAGAGTGGCATGGGAAAAAACATGAAAATGTTTGACTGCATATATGACAAGCCAGTATTGGGGAGGGGACATAGCATCCTGATATTAGATAAGGGGTGAATGGACTCCAGTTAAGCTGTGAACATCAACAGTGAGACTGATTTTTGTTGTGTTTTGTGAAAAGAGCATCGTGAACAGCAGCATTCACATTGGATGGTGAGCAGGCAGGACTGCATTTAAGGTCAGAAAAGAGAATGTTGCAATGACTAAGGCCTGATGTAAGAACTCAGGTAAAATTCTACTTCTGTGTATGGATTTTAGAGCTGATAGCAAAGTCTTTTGATGTAACAAAATTGCACCTGGGAGAGAAGAGAATTAAAGGTTGCAACTATTTTATATATGTAAGTGATGAGTAGTTTTGGGATACCTCCCTAGTTACGTAAAACAGATGTTAAAAAGCATGGAAAAGAAAGGAATGCTATGCATGGTAAAGTAACAGATTCTGGATGCTGTTTGAGGAATTAATTTTGTAGGCATAGAATAAAGGGTTAAACCTTTAAACTTGAGAGGTGGTGAGGGGACCACTAATTGTTATTTCAAGATCTGTTTAAATGGTGTTCAGCTTGTCTACAGGAGTCATAAATGACAATTGGAAGGTATCTCAGTATGTGAGTGTGCATGTATACACATACATGTACACTGTGTGTGTTATGTACCTATAAACACATATACATTTACATATCATAGAAAGTGAGAGCAAAACATTTACGGGAAAAGCAAAGTTACATAGGTGGAAAAGTTGACAAGCTTTTAAGCATACAGCTTCTTAATCTGCTGAAGGGCTTCTGTACCGGAAAGCTTTCTTCCCAACTCTGTCACTTGGTTAAAAAAAAAAAAAAATCCTCCTCTTTCAGACCATGTGGATTCCTAGACAGTCTTGGCTATGATAGTGTTGTTTCTGCACATGTATTTGATCAAAATAGCAAACAGCAGGGAACGCAGATCAATCCATTTTGATTTTCATTTACCTAATGGATGATAATCCTCTCCCCACTAAAATAAAGACTGTAATACATGGTGTAATTCCATAAGGCTGTCTTCCTTTATGCTGCCAACTTCTTTTTTCTTCATGTAACTAAATGTGGCAAGAATTCGAGAAAAGAGTAGTTCTCCAGTGGTACAGAACTGGTGCGGAGACTTTGAGTGAGCTTTTACAGCTATTAGAATATATAAAACTAAGCTACGCTAAAGTCTTTTGGGAGTGGTTGACCTTTCTTCTCTGTCAGCTTATGTTCAGTTTAAACCTAAATCACATCTCTCCTTTTTCTAGTCTTGTACCTTCTCTTTGCTTGCCTGCCCCCTGACCTGCTATCTCTCCCACATGGAACTGAGGGATGTTACATCCCTGTAAAATACTTCTCTTTCTCTTTTTTTCCTCCCTATGGAGCAATTTGTACCCTCTTAAGAAAGCAGGCAGGGATGATGAGCAAGTTCACTCTGTAGTGTGCAAGTCTGAAGAAAGATGGTAAATCTTTGGGTCTGGCATTGGGGTAAATTTAAGAAAACTGAGGCATTGAGTGGGTTGATGCAGTTACACTGGAGAAATCAAAGATGCAACTGTACCCTTGAGGAAAGGAGAATTGTATTGTGCCCCAGGCTTCTGAAACAGAACTTAAAGTAGAGACATTACTGCTGCAGTCTTATCAGTCTGTAACAAGCTAGTTGCTTAGAAATCCTCTTTCTTCTGGTTTGTTCTTATAAAAAAACCCTGCTGTTGCAGTGCTCTATGCATTTGTGTGTGTGCACACATGCATATGTTAACATCAGTAAAAGATTTTCTAGTGCCTACCTGTAACTCAAAATATAAGCTGAAAATAAAAAAGGATGTGCAGACATTGCTATTATATTGCTATTTTCAATTTTTATAGGTTTCTCAAAGATTTTTCTATTTGACTGAAACTTGTGATATTTTTTTTTTCTGAAAGTTTCACCACATTTAGGTTTTATGGTAGAAGAAACATTAGTAGGAAGAACAGAGGGAAATTCTGCCTTTGTCCCTGCCTTCCCATAACCCCCACGCCAAAGCCATGCTCTTTCCTGACATTTCTTTCTACTGCGTGTGAGCTCGCATGCTTTGATCTATGGAAATATGTGTGAAGAGTGACATAGGCATGATTTCACTGGTTACATCAGTTTCAAACGATCTATTCTGCAGTGATTCAACAAGTAGTAGTCTGCGCAAGGATTGTTGCTTTCATTTTCTTCTAACTTAAACACCTATGTCATTCCACTTACCATTTAAGTTGTGACAATATGAAGAGTATGGAATGTGCTGCTAATTGGGTAACTAAAATCAAGGCTGCCTATGTAACCTTGGTTCTTCCTTGTTAAATGTATGCCTTGCGTGGACACATTCCTACCTCAATTACATCAGTGTTCAGTGTAAACGCCTGTGTAATTGAAAGCGAAACTGTCCATGGTATTTAGTTACATGACATTTTTTCCTCCCAAGGGGTCCCTGATAGATCAGCGTGCCTGACAGATAGCATTCAGTGTGTGAGGCAGCTGCTTAATTTTTGTCATTGCTGCACAGTCCCTCTGAAACCTTGCATGTTGCAAATTCTTCCATTAATGAAGACTGTATTCTTTTCCTGGCAAGTCTTTTTTGGCATACTTAAAAGTCACACAAATCAGAATTAACATACTGGGAAGTATTACACCCATTTACTGGATGAAGAATTGAGACCCAGTGACCCTCCCAAATCAGGAAAGAAATCTCCATCAAAACCAATCTTCATCAGTCCCAGTTGAAAATTAGAAGTAGCCTAGACTAGGTTACTCACTTCAAATCTGACTTTTTTTATCTTCAATTGTGACTGACTTGGTTCAGCTAGGCTATCTCCTGCTGCTCAGGATCTGTACACAAAATAATTTCACATGCTTTGTAGACTGTGAAAGGAGTAAGGCAAGAATCCTGGAGTGTGTCTGATTGAGTAGTCTGATGGTATTAATCCTGTACATCACTCAAACAAACTGAACTATAAGTTGCTTCTAACATTTCCTTCTAACGTTTCTTTTTTTTTTTTTTTTTTTTTGGGTGTAACTTCACATAAAGGACTTCTATGGATGTGTACATGATTTTATTTTATTTTTTCAAACGAGGTTATAATAATCTTATTTCCAAAACTCCATGGGTTTATGTTGGCAAAGAAAACAATTCAGTAAACTGAAGCAGATACAGCATAGTTCCAATAAATATATTGTTAATGGTTAGTATTCTTGTGAAGAAATCTGTTTCTATAGTAACTGCTGCAGATTGTCACTTCCTCTGGCATTTGGAATAATACCAAAGTGAATTTAACACTGATGCTGCAAGGGACAAATCCTATGAGAGCTGCAGTAGATCACTGCTAGCAGTATGCTTTATTTGGTATGGAGATGTGTGTACAACACACTTCAGTAACCATAGAGGGTGTTTAAGAACTATTTCTTCCTACCCTTTATTCTAATGCCCTTTGTGCATTTGCTTTTTTCCCTTCTATAGAAAGACTAGTCCTCATTTGAATCTTATAACAAGGGCACATAAAATACATAGGTATGTTTAATATTTTAAGTTTAAATGTGTGTGCATGCATATGCTACTAATCTTTAAATGTCTGTGAAGAGATTCACCATGTGATTTTCACTAATAAAGAGGGAGTCAACATGGGGCAAACGTGTATGGCTCAAGCTTTAAAACAAAGCCCAGGTGAGGTTTAAAGGATGTGTTTGTCTTGTCTTGTGCTAGCCCTGTTTCTTCTCTGAAACACTGAAAGGAGATTTTTCTTCTGCTTATAGAAGTGTGTAACCTCCCATGAATTGAGTATTCTGTTTCAGTGTACATTTGCATCTGGTTTTGTTTGTCTCTTGAGTTGAGACTGCACCGAGCAAACTCATGATCGAGTGAAAGTTGAAACTTTTTTAAGGGGAGAGGAAAAGGCTTCGGCAGAGAATATATACTTTTTAGCAACCACGATTTGGGTGCTGGTATAATTCTGAAAGAGGCAGAACTTGGTTTTTGCAAGTTTGTGGGTATGGATGCCAAAAGACTTGGGGATGTTACAGAACTACCTTCCTGCTTGCTTTCTTTTCAGATGGATGAGATAAAAGGCAAAGACAGGGTGATTCTGGCTCTGGAGAAGGACCTTGGTGTCCAGGCAGGCCATACACAGAAACTGCTCCTTCAGAAAGAAGCTTTGGATGAACAGCTTGTCCAAGTGAAGGAGGCAGAACGATACCACAGTAGCCCTAAGAGAGAGCTTCCTGTGGGAGTGGGGGATATCACTGAACTGATGGGAAGCCCGGTAAGAAAGTTGTGTTTTCTTCAAATATTCGTCACAGGATAATTGCTGCCTGGGTGTTCACATTGGTTTTCGGGTTACTTCTAAAATACTAGAAGGACTAATTACTGGTAAATGGCCCTGCACTGCACAGTGCTGTGTCACTGATGATTTAGAAACTCCTTGGGCCTCTGGAATTTCAAAGAATATTGAAAAATATATGGATATAGAAATTTCAGAATTTACATTGTGAGCTTCCTCTGTGAACCCCATTATTTTCTTAGCTATTTCATAACTTTAGTAATTATTTTAACCAATGACAAATAGATACTACTCAAAAACTGGCCCGTGGGATTTTAGTCTGTGTTCTATGCACCAGAATTTTTTTTAGCTCATAGTAAGAAATCTGGTGGGAAATAACCAATAATACATCAAATATTATATATCTAGCTGCTTTTTTTTTAATTGTTAAACCTTTACATACATTTCACAAGTGGAAGTTTTTCATGTAATATATCATTTAGGATTTCTACAGGATGCTATTGTTTAGTTTTTCAGTTAATTAAAATAAGGTTTCCAGACATTGATCTACAAGTCTATTTTAAATTTACACAATCCACTTGCTAAACCATGACATTAAATTAAGGATAGTAAAATATTTTTTGATAGGTAATTTTATATATCTATATGTTTTTCATATAAAGGAGCAGCATTTGGATGAACGAGATGTGCGGAGATTTCAGTTAAAAATCGCTGAACTTAATGCTGTAATAAGGAAGCTGGAAGACAGAAACACTCTCTTAGCAGATGAAAGAAATGAACTGGTAAATTAATTAGTAATAACACAGATGGTGACTGGGAGGGAAACTTTATGGTAAAAGATTTAATGTCGGGAAGTCAGTGTTATAAATAATTTAGAAATTAGCACTGGTTGGTTTCAATCAATTATAGCTAAATATAGCAGAGATTTCTATAGAAATTCACATTGTGACCACAAAAGACATGGATGGCATCTCTGTTGTTCCAGAAAAACAAAATTTCTAAGTTTATTTTGGGGTCATCATTACCAAATTGACTGGTAGCTTGCCCGTAGCACTGTGTAATGATGTTGTGTAAAACATGCATAATCTATACACTTAAATTACTGGATTAATCTTTTTCAAATTTGACATTGTTTTTGTGACATGCTTATGCTTGTGAGGAGTTAAAAACCCAGCACTCATTGTGCTAGTGATGAAAAATCTGTCATTTCAAAAGGGAAGTCTCTTCAGGAGGTGAAATTATCCTATGGGAGTAATAGTAACTTACAAAAGAAAGGGTGCGACACAAATTTTAAGAATGAATTTTATTACCCTGAATTGGTATTTAATTGCTTGTCTGGAGATTAATGGTAAAGCTTTCATTAACTGCAATGGGAGGTGAGTTTCAATGACAGGAATTTTTACACGTCTTCTCATGCCCCAATTCTAGTGGTAGTAGAAAAGATTTTTTCGTTCTAATCAGATGGAATTTTTTCCCTCATGCAGCCTATACAGCTGGTTCCAAAATAATGCTATTATGTGTGGTGAGGGCAGAAAGGGAGAGTGCTCTTGCCACATGTTAGTCCTATAGAGGAGTGAAACACTGACACCTTCCTCCTTGCTTTGCCTGACAGCTCTTCTTGATGAGGTATGAAGGCTTTGCTTTATGATGAAAGGACTTAATTTAGTTATGACATCTCAGTGATTATCAGAAGAGCTAATTTTTGAAATTTTCTTGTTCAACACCTTGGCTGCGTCTAGATTAGTGAGGTCAATTGAACAATGCTAGACTAAAATTGGATGAATTAAGAACATAATCATCTTGTTTTCTTTACACTTTTCCTCTTTAAACAGTTGTATAGTCTAAACTGTCCTTTCATATGACAGAAATTGATTCCTCATTAACAATTTCAGTTTCTGGAGTAAGAAGAACATGTGTTTTAGTCTGGGTATAATTCACCATTTTTCCTACTTTGCCTGGATACTAATGTTGGGGTTTTTTTTTTTGGGGGGGGTGTCCCCCGCCATTCCTGGTATAGTTGCTTATCCCTGCTCTGACCCCTCAAGAACATTTTGTCCTTTTTCAAGATTGTGTTATAGAAAGACAAGATAATTCAGCCTGGCAAAACTTTCTGTGGACATAAGCCATTCAGAACATCCCGGGAGAATGCTGAATTACTGCAACACCCATCCTTCAGTGTCCCTAGATGGAGGGCATGTATGACTCAGTCAGGTGCTCTGCATGATGCTTGGCATAGGGGCATAAGATAGATGTTTTTGAAAAGATATGGAGAAAAGGTTTTATCGTATTTTGAGACAATATTACATAAACCCAGTAACATCAGTAAGGTCATGTGATTAAGCACTGTGAAAAATAATTTTCTCCTGAGAATGAAACAAAACCCCAAATACTCAGTGAAATTATCTCAGAAGAAGGATTATTTTTTTCATTTCTAGTTAAAACTCAGGAAATTTTAAAATAATTTGATTGGAAAAAATAGATTTTTTTCAAACAAAACAGGTCAAGGATTAATGAAATAAAAAGAGTGAAATGGTGAATACACACAAATGCAAGAAAGGGCAGTAATTTCCTTCACATAATTGCCTAACATCATAAAACCACAGGACCAAAATTGAGCAGCTTGAAAGTGTCAGCAGAATGCTGAGATTGAATCTGTGCCCTCTGGCTGACATTCTCATTACTCTAATTACAACATTGGGTCTAGGGTTTTTTAAAGTACAGAAGGAAGAGTTTACTTCTACTCAGGGATAGCTACATTGGTGAAAACAACTACCCCAGAGACCTAGTTGATCAGAGGAAGAAGCTTATATACAATGAGATTAGTTTATCAAGAAATCGGTTTTAAAGATCATCTGAGTGTTTTCCAAGAGCAAAATCCAGTGACCAGATCTGGTGTTTTTGTAGGCTGTACAGAAATGCCATGTCTTGTTTAGACTCCAGTAGTTCAGCAGTAGCCTGTATCAGTATCAGATGCCACTTAACAAAAGAAATAAACTTTCTGAATGAAGAAAGAAGGCAAGTGAAAACACTCACGTATCTTCTTTCCTGCAGCTGTAAACTAAAGCACAGATAACTTTATTCCTTTGCCATTTGCAGCTGAAACGTTCTCGGGAGACAGAAAGTCAGCTGAAGCCTTTGGTAGAAAAAAATAAAAGGATGAGCAAAAAAAATGATGATATGTTGCAATGTATCCAGAGAATGGAAGAGAAAATAAAAAATCTATCAAGGGAAAATGTAGAACTGGTAAGTAATCATCTCTGACATCAGGTTGTAAGAACACATTGCACACAGTTACTTTGGGGTGAAAGTGCTCGTGAGGCTTTTTCTCTAAGACAGACATTTTGGAGTCTCAATAGTGGTATGGTATAACTGTCAAACTCAGCCAATGCAGCTGAATATTCATATGCTAAATTCAGAGTGGCGTGTGCTTTGTTTTGTATCAATTCACACTGATTAATGGAAAGGATTACAGATAGGTAAAATGGTTTTAGAGGCTATAAAATACATGACTAAAAATCAGCTTTAATAAATACTGCTTTTATGATTAGAAGTCAAAACTGAATTTGAGTACATGTGCCAAAGACCCTACTAGGCTAGATCACTGAGGCCACTTGTCTGCTAATTTTGTCCCAGACTGTGTTCTTTGATTCTGTTTTAAAATATCTTATGTGAGATATTAAGACTGAGGCATATAGATGTGTAATATTTTTTGTTGTTGAAAGAGGCCTTATATTGCAGTGGAGTATTTACTGATGAGTCCAATGATTCTTGATTACTACATCACACATGAGAATTTTCCTCCTGTTACAGCAAGACTCTTTAAAATATTCTTTCATTTTTAAAAAAAAATTACTTCTATTTTTGTAGAAAGAGAAGTTATCTGCACAACCAGTCCTGAAGAGGCACACATCTTTGAATGATCTCAGCAGCACACGAGAGGAACAAGAAATTGAATTCCTTAGACTACAAGTTAAAGAACAGCAGCATGTTATTGATGATCTCACAGTGGTAATGTTTATGACTGGTATACACACGTGCATGCACACACATCTATAAGCAAACTAAAGATTTGAGAGCGGTATTTTAACGCCAGTTGTAGTAGTGATGCAGAAATAGTTCTTCAGTATCAAACGGTTTTGTTATTTCTCAGGCAGTGAATTAATTTCTTTGAAATGTGTATAAATCTCTGTATTATAAAATACTTACCTACTATGAGCTGCTTGTGAAAAGAAGTGCATCAGTCCATCCACCTTACAAAATTGGCTGTCAACAACTGAGGGACTTAAGGAAAAGACATGTTTCAAAACTTAATGACTGAAACTTGTTGGATGTAGACCCTGGTGCAAACCCAACCACTCTCCTGATCTAGAAGTTCTCTAAAAGAAAGGAACATGCTGAACGGCATTCATTTAATCTAACCAAGCATCTCTAACTGAGCTGGCCACACTAGCTGTCCTTATAACAAGTGGAGAGAAATATGCACAGTTCATCTAACCAAAAGTAGTAGCATAGTTTAAGGTTAGAATTGCACAGCTGCTACGCTCTGTGACAACTACTTCCGATAATGCTCATAGATGTTTGTACTGTTTGATCAGGACCCAATTTTGAGTTGTGTTAAAGGTGTCTAGTGCTATTTTGTGCAACTTATGATACACCCTTCTGGTGCTGGCAGAAATGACATATCGCCTCTGAGAGACCCCTGCCCTTCTGGAGCAGCATCTGGAATTCAGGCAGACTCAAAGCATGTCAAATGGCACTACTGACTGCTACAAGATGATAACGTGAATTTAAGATCACTCTATCTAAATAGCAAATTAAACAGTTGGATAAAACATTGAAAATAAAAATATAAGATCCAAAAGATAAACCAAGATGTGTTACCGCTCTGTCTGGAGCATTGTCTCTATTCTTGGCAGTTACTCTGAGATTTGACCCAGGATTTCTCTCTGCAATCACTGCCAAAGATTGATGTCTGCGTGCATTCTGCAGTGTCACAGTGTTACAAGCAGTAGGATGTTACTCAGACACTATGATGTAGAGTCTGATTCACAGAGCAATGCTGCTTTACTTTCCAAATACAACTGTACAGGCAGGGACTGTGACATAATATTAAATTCCCAGTATGTGGCAGATATGACCTCATTTATATTTCAGTATAAAGTGGGTATGAAAGGATTCTCTTTCTACTGTCTCAGCCAGTTATCTGAGGAAATACATTGTATCCTGACTTTGGTAAAATAGTATTAACTTGTGTTTAGTGTGAAAGTAAAATAAATAAATATTTTAAAATATGGTTTCATTTTTGCTTTTTTTCCTATTTAAAGGTATTATTTCACTTGCAGAAATAAGTTAAATTGTTAACTAAGATTTTGCTTTGGTTGGCAGTACAAACTAGTTGATGCTTTGCCTTTGATATGAACGCAGAGGGATTCTGCACTTCCATTATGCTTTTTAGCTGTCTTTTCTGGCTCAAACCACACCTCTACAGAATACAGATATGTCATAATTATCAAGAATGACCCACGTGTCAAATACCTGGTTAATACAGAAGTCATCAGTTTAACTCCAGCTGAGACCAATATGATACACAGAAATAAGAACAATAGTCCTAGGCAATGGGATTGTCTGAATTGATGAGTAGTGTTGCTTGTAGGCTATCTTTGCAGCTAAAGCCATATCAACTTGAGTTCTCCCACAACAGCAGTGCTCTGGTCAATTCTTAAAAGGGAAGCTGTTGAGCTAAACTCTGATGATTGCAAGAGATGCTAATAAGGCAGCAAATGGTGTTTTTTAATTGGCATTATTACTGTTCTTGTAGCTTGATGTATTATTGAGGTAGTAAATTAAGCAGTCTTCTTACAAACAAGATTAGAAACAGGAAGGAGTAGGGGACTTTGGAAACATTTGTTCATTTTGCACTGAAGTGAAAGTCCAACTGCTCAGATATCTGCTTGGGAGGCAGGAGACCCAGGTTAAAGCAGGGAGTGTGCCTTAATCAGGTACTGAAGAGATAGCAATCTTCTCCAACTCTATAAAATTCAACTGCATAGTTTCAGCTTTAGTTTAATGTAATATATTTTTCTGCTGCATGAAATACCTGCTCCACTCTACCTTGGCAGTCATTACTTTTTCTTTTTTTTGAAAACCACGTGTATTAAAGGTACTATATAAGTTGTTGTGCATTTCTGAATTATTTTGCATTTTCCAAAATTTCATTCCTGGAACAATGTGCTGATAAAGATAAATAATTTTATTGTCAT
This sequence comes from Falco rusticolus, assembly GCF_015220075.1. Lineage (NCBI taxonomy): Eukaryota > Metazoa > Chordata > Aves > Falconiformes > Falconidae > Falco > Falco rusticolus. The sequence goes on along the minus strand of NC_051187.1, from coordinate 75,779,588 downwards.
TTCCACTGGGAGCTTCCTGTTTGTCCAGTTTCTGAACTGAAAGTGAAGCAAATAAATGAATAGAATAATACCATGCAGTGAGCAATCACTGCTAGAAAGCACTTGGAACTGCTGATATTCTTTTAAAAATGGAGGTGCTGCAAGCAAAGATGCTAAGGAGAGAAACAGGCAAAAGAGGAGACAGATCACCTGCCTCCTGTGGTGTTGGGGTTTATTTTTGCTTGCTGCTTTGCAATTTTTACTTTCTTTTCCTCCTCTTCTTTGGAATTTAAGGCAGTATTCTTGGATTTAAACGTCCATAGATGCTGCATTTTTCCATTTATAACCACCTCCTGTTATGACATAGTTAATTGTGATCTTGTTTCACGGTAGAAAAAAGACACTAAGTTGGCACAGATTGAGAGTGCCTTTGGATCTGAGACTTTTGCACTACAAGGCTCAGTCGTATGTAACACTGAATGTAACACACATGTAACAACATATGCATGCTCGTGTATTAGAGTATGCCTGATACAATGACTTGTAGTTACTCGGACTGGACTTGTTTTTGCCTACGGACCTCCTTCTTCAGGATGGTTAAACACTGGAATGAGAATGTGAATTCTGTTTCCATAGTGAGCTTCTTGGTAAAAGTGTCAAAAGAACTGTCATAAATCTGTGCCCAGTACTTAACAAAGCCTTTTCTTGCCAACTTCCCATCAAGTGTGTGAAGTATGTGGCTGAAGGTTTGTTTGCCGAAGGGAAAAAGCTGCAGTGCAGTGTGATGTTATATCAACACGGTGTTATTCAAAAGGATAAAGATGTCTTTGTGTTAGCTTTACCACAGGCCTTAAAAAAAATTAATGGTATTTCTTTGTGTTAGACATATCTAATTATGTTTTAAAATGAACCCATAGTAAAACATTCTCTTTATTCTAGGAAAGAGAACGGTTATTGCGGTCTAAAAAACAGAAGAGGAAAAGTCTGAAGCCTCCAAAGGTGAGCATATCTTCAGGTTTACATGCATCTCTGTTGTTGTGGACAACATGTGTACCAAATACTACCTGAAATTAAAGCACCATTTACATTAGTGCTAAAGTGTCATATAATTCTGTTTTTTTTCTGGTGAGTGCTTAATAACTTTTTCTTAGGATAATTCAGGAACTGCAAGTTCTGTACAGCACACAAGTTGTACTGTTTTGAGTTTTGTTTTAAATAAACCTTTTAGCCATTGTTGCCTAAATATTCAAGTAGCTTGAGTCCTAAATGATGTAATGACTTGAAACATCTAACTTTTCAAAGGACAAATACACAGTCCTTTTGAAAGAAAATACACCCCTTAAACTACTAGTACTAAGTTACTGCTTAATTGCAATTTAAAACTTTAACCCACGCTAGGGATATTACTGAAAGATTTATATATGTGATATATGAATAGTATCTATTTTTCTCTAGTAACTATTTTGCTCTGGAGTGCAAAGTACAAGAGAAAAATGAGACTGTAGAAACAGAAAAGTTTTGCTTCAGAGTATACCTTCAGTGTTTGTTTATTGTAACACATGCTTCAAGTAATTTTGCTGAATAATGTTTTTTGTGAAGTTGAACATTAGGAGCCTGGAGCATATGAGGGGAGGACAATGGGGTAAGAGGGAAAAAGTGGAAGTAGAGAGATGAGTATCACCTATATGGTAGTTTGAGATTATTCTGTCATAAATGAGTGCTTGTCAGTGTGTTCTGCAGAGCATATTCCTGATGACCTCCAGGTGGTGCTTTTTTATTGCTCTGCGTTCTATAATACCTGTGTTCTGAAAAATCTATCCTTTGGAGTTCTCCGTTTCAGCAGTAATTTCTTATGCTTCTAGTAATTATGTGTCTTTTACATATGAAAAAAGAAAAAATCAGAAGTAACAATAAATCTTGCATGCATTTTTCTGTTATGTAACATAAGGCTGATAGCTGCCAGATATATTTACAGTAACCCTGACCTATTCTTTCTTGGTGTAGTATACCTGGAAGTTTGTGTGTTGAGATCAAGTTTAAAAACAGGACATAAAATTTAAAATATATATATGTAACTAATACTTTAATTTTAAAGTCCTCTCTAATTATTAGCCCTTATCTGATTTTAAATTAATTGCCTAAGATCTTTTGTTCTTAATGTTCCTAATGAAACAAAACTAGTTAATTTAATTTTTTAGGAGTTGATAACTAGTGATGATAATTTCCGTAGACTGAAAAGTTCCATAATTATTCATTTATGTCTTAAAAATGTTCTCTGTTAATAGAACTTAAGTGGAACTAGACTCTGTAACCTTTCCTTCTACCTGTGTTCTCTTGAGCAAGCTGTTGTTTTTGTGGTTTCTTTTTCTTTTCCATCTTGCCAAAGCAAGAGTTGAACATCATGAGGGTTGGAGAAAATGTGCATGATACCATTAAAAAATCTGTGGCACTGCCATTCTTCGTGTGGTAAGAGTACTATAATTGGGGAAATTTGCAGAGATTACTGCAAGAATTAAATGCATATGAGCAGCCGAGTTAGTAGAGGTTTGCTTCTTATTTATGATGATAGATACACCAGAAAGAACAAATTCATCAGTAGCAGACATAACTCCCGCTAGTTATTCCACCCCTTGTCTATTAGCTCTTTGGTGTGCATATGGAATTAGCTATTTGAATTTTATTTGATGCTATCTCCTTAGAGGAAAAGAGGACTATAAAACAAAAACAAGTGAAAAAGAGAGAGAAAGCTGTGTGAGAAGAGTGAATGGGATTATATATACTATACTACTTGGACTATATATACTATACTAATTCCTATATAACTATAGTTTTTAAATAAGTTAATTCCTTAAGGAAGAGAAGTAATCAGTAATATATTTGTTGTGTCCTATTACCTGCCATCGTATAAAACTGTAGGCTATTTACATGTATATGCAGTGTTGACTTGGAGTTTAAACACTGTTGATGATAGCTTCTAAAAATCCAATCCTGGCATATAGGCTAGTTTCTATCCAGGTCACCTGTGTGGTCTTGTGAGGATCAAAATCCTCAAAGGAAGCTGTGTTTCCCACAGCTTTCCAGCAGCTTATTATTTAAATAATCTATGTAGAATGGGTTCCTTACTCAGATGAGCTGTTGAGATTGTACCATCTTCATCCTCTGTTTTTGCAGCCTATCTCAGGAACCCAGATGAAAATGGTAGAATTAACAGAGGTGCGATTTAGACATCTCACTCTGGACAAAGTAACATTAAGTGGTGACTGTTCTCCTCTGGAAGTAGATATCTAAATAGGCCGTATGAGTCTTGTTCTGAAATTGCCCATTTCTCTCCATGGGCTATAAAGGCAGTCTAAGATGAGTTGCTTTATACATAGACATGTACTGTGCAAGTGTATATCTGTATTCTGCAAGATTTTTATATCATACATATGATAACCTATATATAAGAGTAGATGAAATTATGGGTGTATCTGTCCTAACCAACCACGCAGAAAAGATTACTGACTTAAATCTTTGGCTCTGCTTTTCTAAGATTTGTTAGATGTAAAATTAGCATTAACACAGTGAATTAACGCTTTTGGCTGTTGGAGTTGGATCTGTTTCCAGCTGTGTCCCACTTCCTTTGACAAAGTGAAAAAGGAAGTAACTGGTAAGAATTAGGTTTCATGAAAATGGTCAGATAAGCTCAGACTAGAAGGTATGGAAAGATTCCTGTTTTGTTTTAATAAACAGGAACTTGGTGCACAGGTTGAAGACTTAACACTCACATTTCAGCTTCCTTAATTTTTGAGGTACTCTGACTGACTGGCTGGTGTCTGTGTGTGTTTTCTAATGAGTATTCTCCTGACAGTGCTTCCTTTTGTCTGGAACAGAATCTATGGTATGCCTTTCTCCATCTTTGAGACAGCTTGTGTGACCAATCTGTCAGACCAGTCCAATAGCCTTTATAGCCTGCTTGGGTCTAAATAACATCAGTTCAACTGAGAAGCTTTAGGATTTAATTTTAGTTGTTTTTTGGGGTTTGGGTTTTGTGGTTTCTGTTGTTTTTGGGTTGTTTGGTTGTTTCTTTTTTTTTTCAGTTACATCTGTGTTATTTCTGGAGCTCTGTGGGTGCACTAGGTTACTGTTGCTAGTGTAGCTTTGCCTGAGCACTCTTTTAATTACCATGGGGCACAGGAGTCCATAGAGCAGTGCTGGCAACTGTCTCAGGGTCCCAGAGGAAAGGAGCAGCATAGTGGGATGGGCTTTATAACCTCTGTGGTTACAAGTTTTTAGAGGAGTAATATAGTGACTTGTATAGCCAGGTACTGCAGGACACTTTTCTCTGAGGTGAAGCAGCCTAAATTGATAGAAGTTTTGCTTTTTTTTTGGATGTGTTGGGGTTTTTGTGGTTTTTTAAAAATTATTATTATTATTTTGTTTGGGTTTGGGTTTTGTGGGTTTTTTTGTTTGTTTGGGTTTTGTTTGTTTGTTTGTTTTTTGTTGTTTTTTTTTTACATTAATGTGCCATTGGACATGTTAGGAAAAAGATACAGTGGAGGTGAATCTTCTTCTGCTGTTCAAAGCATACTTTATTTCCAGGTGGGTTTTTGTTGTTTGGGGTTTTTTGGGTTTTTTCTTTCCACTTTTGATAGTGAAACAACCAAGAAACTCCAGAAACAGTATTTTTTGAGTTTTGTTTATTTTTGATACCAAGGATGGAGTTACAGTGATTCCGTGACTGATGGAGTTCATGCATTTGAAAATAAGACATAATTGCCCAGTTTGTTTGGCAACTGCAGGGCTCTATGGATTTGTTTCTTTATATAAACTTCAATAAATTGTATTTGTGATAGTGGAAAGCCTGCACACTGGTGTGATGGAGTTCATATTTCTTGTTTTATACTTTTGTTTTTTTGTCTGCCTCTGTGCTTTGGTGTGCCTGTATTTTTCTGGCTGCCAAGAAATGACATATAAACATGAAGGTAAGAAGTTACTGATTAGCTCATCTGATTGCATTACAAGGAAATTCTTGGATCATTTTCATGATGGTAGATTAAGTACTTGAAAATGATATATTTAAATGTAAAGTGAAGCTACTTTAATAAAAGAGAAGTCAGTTTATTTATATGTAAGTATATCTAATCCAAACCATTAAAAACATGAGGGCATACTGAAATTTGCACATAATATAGTCTACATGTCACTATTGATTTGTGATATTCTAAACTTCCATGTTTACTGAGCACCATAGTTCAGCAGGTGCCTTAATACTTGAGTTATAAAGACCTAGTGCATAATTTTACTTTAAAATTATGGAAAACTGATATAAATCCACATGAAAAATACTTGCCACTAAATGCATGGCAGTAATCAGTAGAAATTAGAATTTAAATAAGAATTTTTCACCAATTTATGTGACTATCTTCTCAGTTATTAACTTATTATTTAGAAGTAACAAATGTACAAATCAATGTAAAAAAAAAAAATAAGTTAACTATGTTCCCATTTTTAAGAAAAGTTTGAATGAAAATCCAATGAAAATAGTATCTGGTTACAAAAAGCCAGTGAGTATTGTATATGATTTTATATACTTTTCGAAAATTATTGTGATTCAGCTGTTGAGCTGAATGTGGAATCTCCCTTGGAGTTGGTATATTTATTTATGCCTTATTATTTATTACAGTGTTTATCAACAAACTTTTTGTGAATCGGATGTCATTTATTTATTTTTTTTAATCCTTTTTTTTCCTCTACAGCTGTTCCCTTAACAGTTAACTTGTTCTGGTTTTGCTGTGCAACACTTCTTGTAGCTAGTTTCTTCACATACTAGTTGATCAACAGCAAAACCAGCTATTTTGTAATCATGTCATGAAGCAATTCATTCACGTACAGTTAATATACAATGGTTAAATACCTTGTCTCTATTTCTGTGGAAAGCATCTGCTCCACAAAATGATAAATGTACAGCTTCTCTAAAGAGCAAGGAGCCATTAAAAATAAGTGGTTCGCTCATATCTCCAAATACCATAGGCAATCTGTATAGCATTTAACAGGTTTTGACTTTTAACTGTCCTTGAAGTGTTGGGTTTTTTTAGTGTGATGGGGAATATTAATTTTCTTGCCTAATTCCCTCCCATCTAATAATAAAGTGATTTATTTATTAATATATGCCAATTATTTTTCCCTACTTTTGCTACTAGTAAAGTGTTTAAATGCAGCTGGTATCTTTTGTTAAAATAATGGCATTGCTTAAAGTGTCTGCTCAAACCTATATACATTTAAGTAAAATCAAACCCACTCCTTTTCTGTTTTTTTTCACTCCTTGAATAGATGTGGGGGAGTTGTGTGCATGCAGGGTTAAAGGAAGATACATTCTTAAACTGAGTAATCTACAGAAGTGACTGTATAGTGGAGGTATAGCAAACCCCCCTGTATAATAAGTCTTACTGTCAGTTTTAACTAAACTGATGCTGGCCTTCATGGTATCGTCTTCTCTGTGCCATATATGTGATAATAAAATGGAGTTTTGTTCTCCATCTTTTAAAGTCACTTCTACCAACCTTTTCAAAGCGAAGACTTGACTCATTTATTTTGTCAGCCCTCAAGCCTAGACTTTATTGCAAGTTTTGGTTGAGCTTTACTGAAGTGTGTTTGTCATTTTTGAGGGCAAGCACCCTTGAAGCAGGAGAAAGGAGCAGGTCAGCTGTTCAGTCATCTGACTTGCCTGTCCTTGTCTGATCCCTCTGAAGCACAGGCTGATTGTTTTGAGCCCCATCCACAGGGAAGCTGTTACAGGCAGAAGAGCAGAATATAGAAGTATGGGCATAAGGGTCTTCATGCAGCTTTGTTTTGGGTTTGCTCCCAGCATCTTTGAGTAAAAGGCATCTGCACTGTAAAATGAGGATGCGGTTTTCATGAGTCTCTTGGGTTCTGTTTACCTGCCACCATCTTCTTTACCTCTGTATAACCTGCTTTCGTCTTTATGAAACTGTCTGGTCATCGGTTTGGAGTCAGAAGGTTCTTCTTGATGAGTTGACCTGGCAACCCAAATTGTAAATTTGTCTTCCTTACAACTTGAAGGTAGCACCGTTTCTTTAGCCCTATTTTCAGCTCCCAATATTTACTGGTACAATTAGTGTTGAATGATTATAGGCTGCAATCAGTACTGAGTGTGAGAGAAATGCTCAACAGGCCATCTCCCAAGGGCTAGCTATACCTCAGTTTTTGTGGTAAACCTTTGTACTTTCATGAGAGAGGAGTCTGAAATGTTTGTAATTTGAGTGTGAGAGAACACATTAGCTTTCTGGATAAGTCTTGATATTTCTAGAATAGAGCTTAAACCTGTTCCTGGTGTCAGCGTAGATGTGGTGCATAGGGACATGGTTTGGTGATGGACTTGGTAGTGCTGGGTTGACAGTTGGATTTGATGATCTCAAAGGCCTTTTCCAATCTAAATGATTTTAGGATTCCATGATTCTATGATTTGTTTTTTAAGTAGGACAGAACAGTGAACAAACTGGTGTAGTAGCATGTGAATGCTGGAGGAAACGATAAAATTATCCCAGGAAAGTGTTTCTCTGAAGAACCATAGACACATCTCTCCCTGTTGAAAGGATCACAGTGCTGCCTATACAACTGAGTAATGTGTCTTTACAGGGTTTTAGTGCTATAATTGCAATCCTTTTCTTGTGAATACACTAAATAGTGGTCTAGTAACTTGCAAAGGAAGGTGGTTTCTGAAGATTTTTCAGAATCTCTTTTCCTTCTCTGCTGCATCATCTTTTTCTGTATGCACGTGGCTTTTTGGTTTGGGGGTTGTTTTTGTTTTTTTGAGTGGATAACATCCTTTCAGAAGGAGAATTTAGCAGAACTAGTTAATTTTAAAATGCAGACTGAATGAAAATTTTAAAATTATTTGAAGGGTTCATCTTAAGTGAAGCAATTAAGTGGTTCAGAACAGGGCCTTGAAGCTGTCCTTGGTAGTTTGAGTGGGGTCAGCTGTACTTTGAAACAATAATGAAGTAGTTTAATTTATGATGTGAGCTGGTGAACCATAGTAAGCAGGGCTGCACACTGTAAATGGAGTCCATGGTGTCATGCAGGCACTGAGGCACACCTGCAGGTCTGATTTTGTGGTACCACTTAAACCACGATAGAGTATTTTGGCTGTTGATGTGAGCTATGCTGAGTCAAAAGCCATATTAAGCATTATGGGGCTTTGTGAGAAAGCGAAGACGGTACTTTGTAGACAAACTGGAAGAATGTATAAGGTTAGGTAAGCCTAGAAGACTGTAGGGAAAAGTAAATATTTGGAATTCATAATTAGATAGGGCATTATAAATAAAATAAAACCTTTCAGTATCTTGAATGAAATTGATAGCTCATGATTCCACTCAGTGAGTTTGGCTTTGCTGAGATGTAAGACGTCTAGTGTTCTGAATTAATAACAACTGATAATTTTTTTCATCATTTAGGCTTCTTTAATGAAACAAGGTTGTTATCTTCTCACATACAACCTGTGGTTTATATTAAAAACAAACCAAAACAAAATACCTGGAAAAAACTGTGACATCAGGATCTGTGATTCAGCATCAAGCAGTGTTAAAAAATATAGAGGTGGATAGACAGATTTTTCTTCATCTTCTTAGAGCCACCTCTCTTCACTAGCCTTGCTGTCTACAACGTTTCGTAACCTGGCTCCATTTTTCCAGCAACACCATTATTATTATTTTTTCTTTTCCATAATTTCTTGCTTCTCTAGATTTGTGTTGGATTAATAGAACACTTGTGTGGTGTAAAAAGTTAGGCTTTCTATTGATTAATAACAGTTAACTTTTGTTACTGTTATTTGGGAAGGAAAAATACTTGACAAACTTTTTCTAGTTAAATGTTTAAAACAATTTTATTTTTGTGAACAGTGGAATTGTCTATGGAAATTTGCTGCTTTCTGAGCATATGTTAGAAGACTGATGGAAAGGGGGCTTTTAAAATGGAAAGAATTATTATAGTTGTGATATTTTATATAAAACACATGTTTCACAATAAGTATTGTACTATTCACTTCCATTGGCTACTCATTTTCTTTAGTTTTCTGTAAGCATGCATTTAATTGATTACATTATGTAACATTTTTAAAATCTGCATTGAAATGCTGCTTTTCTCTAGGCATAGTTTTTTTGTTTAGTCATAATATTGGAGCAAAGTTTTGAAAAACTTGAGAAAGACATATTGAAAAAAGAATGGAAAGCAGCAATTTATAATTTTAAGTAGGATTTTGCAAAATTGATATTATAAATCAATCTTTTTTTCTTTTTTTCTTCTTTTCAAATGAGAATGAATGATGAAATTTGTTCCACATTGCTCTTAGGAATGTTTTTTCCCTTTTGGTTCCACATATTATGTGTTGCATTGTACTGCATTACTTTCTTCTGAATAGATAATGCATTCCGCTACTGTGAATCTTGTGAGATCTGTATGATTTTGGAAAAATCAGCTTTTATACTATTGCTAAAGCATTATTCTATTGGCAATTACCCAGTGCTACCTGCGGTTAGTTCTTGGAGGTTCTTACACGGATGTTGTTGAGAACGTAGCTCCTTTAATCAGAGAACAAGGATTTACAATGGAACTTTTTTCTTCCTAAATACTAAAATAATGGTCAGAGGAGAACTTGGCTACTGCTTACTGAGTCACTGGGGTTTTCCAACTGTTTTGCTAGTAACTAAGAAAAACTAACTTTTCAGAGGCATGTTGTGGAGACATTTTTTGGATTTGATGAAGAATCTGTCGATTCAGAAACATCATCTGTAACTTCATATAACACAGATAAAACAGACAGAACACCAGCAACACCAGAAGAAGATTTGGAAGATGTAAGTAGTAGTTGATTTGTTCTTAAATTCTATAGAAATTGACATAGAATATAAAGGCAAACATTTGTTTTTAGCTATTCTGGCACAGGAACTATGAAAAATTTGGCAGAAAATTGCTTTATCTTGTTTCAAGTCCAGTAACACAGACAGTCATTGCAATAGAATTAATAAGATAATATTTTGCCTGACAGATTTGGCAGATATTGGGCTCAGAAATAAAATTGGTTTTCTCAAGCCCTTTCTTATTAGTCAAAAGAAAATGAATATGAATGTTGCTTTGCCAAAAGTCAATAGTTAATAGACAATAGTTTCCCTTTCAACCTTCTAATTTATTTGACAGTTCTGATACAACCAGGGCTTTTTTTGTATACTTACAATACTCAGAGAGGCTTTTGCAATTCATTAAGGCTTAAATGATCATAGGTAGTAAATACCCACTGACAGGTTTTGTCTCAGCTCTGTGATATACAGTGCAGCTGGCCTACTTTAAAAGATTGCAAGGCTGAGGACAAAGCATGAATTAGATGCTCTTTTTCATATTTCTTTCCTGTTCACTAGCTTGTGCCTAATACTCCTCAGTTACAAGAAGCTTTCTATTTTCCTAGGTTTAATATCTAATAATATTGTAATCTCTTTTCCTTGGAGCTTGAGTTCCTGGAGCAAAAATTAATTAAAGGGAAGGACATTTATTGCCCTCAGCATTATAAGGAAAGACCTTGAAGGTGTTTATGTCAGTTGCTCAAAATTCCAAGAAAATTAAGACATTAAAAATACTTCATCTTAAAAAAAAAAAAAAAAAAAAAAAAAAAAAAAAAGCAAAGCACACACCCACCCACCTCTACCCCCCATCTTATGGCTTTTGAAATGTAACTTCTGTGTTAGTGTGCTTGTGCTGGTAAAATGCTTTACCCTGGCATGGTAGAGAAAAAGAGTAACAAGGGAGTGATGGACTGCATGACAAATAGAATGAGCTCCTTCAGAAGCTCCTGTGGCTCTGGGGTTGCTGAAGACAGTGGTGCATAGAACTGTTCTATCTCATCTTTCCCCAGTCAGTTTCTTCCCATTTCTATATGTTACTGCCTTATATAGTAACTTACACTGTCCTGAAATTGTAAGATAGACACAGTTACTGATATCTGCATTTCTGCTTTATCCTCAAATCATCCTTCCATTTCTACTTCTTTCAGTTTTTTAAACCTTTGAGACTCAGTATGAGTTGTTGTTGTTGCTTGTTGTGTGTATCTATCTGTCTACATAAACAAACCCATTATCATATATATTTACACAAACCCACTTCTTTTCCCCCTCTTCATTAAGAGCACACCTAAAGAAGAAGCTGAACTAAGGTTCTGCCAGCTAACAAGAGAATATCAAGCTTTGCAAAGAGCATATGCATTGCTTCAAGAACAAGTTGGTGGAACACTGGATGCAGAGAGAGAAGCAAGGGTAATTTTTTAACTGAAATGCCTTTTAACTCTGAAATCATTGAAAAAGTTGAAATAACTTGGAATAGCAGGAGGTATATTTGCAGGTCAGTGCAATGCAAAGCACGATGTTTTTGAGGATTAGAGGATATTAACAGTAAGGTGACAATTCAGCTTCATCTGGTGGGATCAGAACAAAGATCTCATACTTTAATCTAGCATGCATAATATATTAAAGATTTTGGTAGTAAGAGTGTTATTGAGAATGAGATCCCAATTGAACTTGCAATTTGGATAGCAATATAATGGATTTAAAAGAATTGGAGAATAGGTTTTTGTTAGTACTTAGGTACTTTTATCATATGAGTATATTAAAAATCTGACCCAAATCTGACAAGGGAAGTTTTTCTTCAAATGTTTTGTAGAATATGTGAAATCATAATTTCTTCTTAAAAAAATTATCAGTTTGAGAGTATTCTTACACTAAAAAGCACATAGCTAACTGTTGTTCCTATTAAATGTCAGGATGTGTCATTGTTTGCTCTCTCTGAAATAAATGGGGTTTTTTATCCTCTCAGCAATCTCTGTACTATAGGTAGTTGATGTGTGACAGAGTATGTGTTCTGGTTTGATTTACCTTTCTGCCACCACTAAACCATTTAGTGCAGAGATGAGGTTAGCAGAAGTCACGCTAACATCTTCCATTCTGTTTTTTCCAAAATGGGGAGGTGAGAAATCACTTCAAAATGAATTGGTGAGCTCTGACTCAGTCTGCAGATCTATTCACTGTACAGCAGTGACATCAAATAGAACTGAGTTAACTAGACACTAAAATTCTTCTACTTTATCACATCTCCTTGCAGATAGGGGCATGTCTAGAAATGTAGCATATTTCCAAGTGCTCCTCTGACTGAATAACTATTATGATCGATGACCAGAGAGCATGTAACATCCAAAAGGGTAAGCAATAGCCATAGGGCTTGAAACTTCATCATCTTCACCCCATGTCCTTCATTGTGCATCAAGTACAGCTTGAACCTGCAGACTGCTGACTACTGAGAGAGTTGACTGATGTAATTGTGAGGCCATTCTCAATTATCTTTGGAGCATCATGGCAATTGTGGGAGGTTCCTGAGGACTGTAAGAAAGCAAATGTTACTTGTCTTCAAGAAGGGCAAGGAGGAGGATCTGGGGAACTGAAGGCTGGTCATTCTCACCTCCATCCCTAGGAAAGGGATAGAGCAAATAATCATGGAAACTGTTTCCAAATTCCTGAAAGACAAGAAGGTGACTGGGTGTTATCAGTGTAGTTTTACAAAAGGGAAATCATGCTTAACCAGCTTGATAGCCTTCTGTGATGAGGGGACTAGCTTGGCAGGTGAGTTGAGAGCAGTGGATGTTGTTTATCTTGACTTCATTGACACTCTCTCTAATAAGATTATCTTAGGCAAACTGATAAAGTACAGACTAGACAAAGGGATACTAAGGTAGAGTGAAAATTGGCTGAAATATCTTAAAGGGTGGCAGGAAGTTCAGCTGGAGGTATCATCAGTGGCTGCATTAGGAAGAAGGTCCCCAGCAGACCAATGGAAGGTGATCCTTCCTCTCTACTCGGCATTGATGAGGCCACATCTGGAGTGCTGGGTGGTTGTGGTTTAGCCCCAGCTGTTGACTAAACCCCACACAGCTGCTCACTCATTCCGCCTGACAGGATGGGGAAGAGAATCAGAAGGATAAAAGTGAGAAAACTTGTGAGTTGAGATAAAGACAGTTTAACAGGTAAAGCAAAAGGCATGTGCACAAGCAAAGCAAAACAATGGATTCACTGATTACTTGCCATCAGCAGGCAGGTGTTCAGCCATCTCCAGGAGAGCAGGGCTCCATCACAGGTAATGGTCACTTGGGACACCATAACTCTGAATGCCCCCCCTTTCTCCTCCTCCTTCCCCCAGCTTTATATGCTGAGCATGATGTCCCATGGTATGGGATATCCCTTTGGTCAGGTGGGGCCAGATGTCCTGGCTGAGTCCTCAAACCTCCATGTGCCCCCCAGCCCACTCACTGGTGGGTGGGGTGAGGAGCAGAAATGTCCCTGGCTCTGTGTAGAGCACAACATCCCTGTGTTATCAACTCTTGTTTCCTCCAGAAATCCAAAACAGCCCCATACGAGCTACTGTGAAGAAAATTAACTCTACCCTAGCCAAAACCAGCACATGGGTTCATCTCTGGGCAAGTATTAGAAAAACACAGACATACGGGACAGAATGCAGTGAAGGGCCACAATGATTAAGGGCTTGGAGAACGTGATACACAAGGAGAGGCTTTGAGCTGGGCATGTTCAGCCTGGATAAGAGAAAGCTCGGGGATATCTTACCAGTTTGTGTAAATGCCTGATGGAGGGAGTAGAGAAGATGGAACCAGACTTCTCAGTGGGATCCAGTGAAAGGACAAGATACAACAGTCACAAATTCAAATACAATACTATTTAAGCATAGAAAAAACCCGTCTTACTCTGAAGGCAGTCAAACATTGAAGCAGGTTTCCCAGAGATGCTGCGGAATGTTCGTCCCTTGAGATATTCAGAACCCCACTGGACAAGGTCTTAAGCAGCCTTATCTAGGTGCCTTCCCGCTTTGACCATGGAAGTTGGAAAGGTGATGCCTTCCAGCCTCAGTGAGACTGTGATTCTAAAAAGTGTTTAGGCGTTAAAAAACCCCTAACCTACTTACCCCCCAAAAATACCTCCTGTACCCCAGAAATGGAGAAACATGTTAAATATTAAATATTGTGAACTATTGCATATTACTGCCTTGCTACATGCGCCCTTCGTTGTATTGTGCCACCGCAACATGTTGTTAATAATACAGAAAGACAAAGATTTTAATGTGGTTTAAAAAGTACTGATGGGGATGGACTCAATTTATCCCAGAGGTAGGAGCTGCCATTAGTTTAATGGTTCCACTACTTGAACAATAAATAAAATATTCACAAAATTCTATATTGCTAGTTTGATGATGGTTATTAGGCTTACATGTGTGCTGTTTCATCCATGTCATTTTCTCTGACAAGCATTATAAAATCCACTTACTGAATATTCTCAGGTATAGAAACAGTGTGCTTGTGAGAGCAGTTCTGTGTGTTCAAAAGCAAAGCTTTCCAGATAACAGTTACAGAAGAATGTAGACTGCTTGACATTATTTGGAGTTATTTACAGCTAAAAATGTTAGTCCTTGACCGTCAGAACGAGTATCTAGAAGATTCAGGGTTTACTTTAATATGTGTCGAGTTTTGTTATGTGTTTTTTCAAGGTTCTTTGAAGTGACTCTCAATCAACATTAACTTTTTTCTCCCTGTGAAATACAGTTCTTATAGTACTAGAACTATTGCTTTATGGCTTCATTTGTTAGAGTCTTCAGCATCTTACAAAAGCCTAGTCACATTTGGCACTCTTTTTTTAAGTAGGACGCTTAGCCAGGGAAAGCAACAAGGACTTTGGAGATCACTTCTGAAGCTACAGTTGGGGCGAGGGGGTGTAATTACATCTACCATTAAAGGAAGATTTCAGAGGCCCTTGTGTCTGTCAGTCATGAGAGACCATTATATATTTCCTTTGCCTTCATGGAAAAGGAGACCCTGGTATTTTTGTAATAGCTTTTTTAAATTTTATTTTGCAGCTATTTGCAGACTTTCCCTTTAGTACACTTTGTAATTGTAGCTCTTTGTTTTCAATGGTGTTGTGATCTCTTTTGTCACATCCACGCAAATCCATCTTTTGAATGAGTCAGAAGGTAGCTTTTTGCATGGCTAGTTTTGTAGGGCCCGGTGTTCTGATGGGATGAACATTTCCTATTACTTTTAGATGAGGCTTAAGGTAAACAACAAGGACCCAAAGATGCAAACACGCAGAAGGAAATCCCTGTAGGAATTTTTAAACTGTTTGGGTGAAAGGGTACCTGAAGTATGGTGGGAAAAGTACTGGTAGTAGCCCAAGGAACCTCAGTGGCTGAAGGTCTCCAGAGATATCCTTTGGTTTATATCCTTTTTTTTTGGTACCTGGTACGATTCAGTCCCTTTTAGTGCATCACTGGACTCAGGGGGTAATACCTACTGTAGTGCAATAGTGTAATAATCACACAGAATGAGAAAAACTGACTCCCCTATGTGTTTTATGGGATTTGTAAATTATTGTGGGTGAATATATTTTATTTACCTGTAGGCCTTTTTCAGGGCTTATTGCAATTCTCCTTCTTTCTTGCCCCTTTTTTCCCAATTACCTTGAATTATTAAAGCTTATGAATAGCTTCTTAGAACTCTTTCAGTTCCTAACTTCCACCCCACCCCACCCCAGCCCCCAAGGAAAAGCTTTGTCATTAAATATGTGATGATAAAAAAGCATTAAAAACTGACTGGGCAGCCCGTAAATGGGTAGAAAGTATGTGTACTTTGATTCATCATGCAGTTATATCTACCTGTCTACCTGGATGTGCATGCTTTTTGAAACTTTTTTTTTTCCTCCAGACTCGTGAACAACTACAAGCTGATCTTCTCAGGTGTCAGGCAAAAATTGAGGACCTGGAGAAAGCTCTAATCGAGAAAGGACAGGTAAACGGCTCTCTTAATGTCCTCCACCACATCATTTTCTCCCTTGCATGCAGTGGTGCCCTTGCCATCTTCATTGCTTGCTGGTGTCTAAGTGTGACAAATATGGCTTAATTGCTACTCCAGCAATAGGTTACTTAAATAAAGGAAAGTATTATATAGGCTAAGAAAATGCCATTAAAGATTAATTTTCTAACACATAATAGCATAACGCTGAAATCACCGCATGTACATGCATTGTAAATTTTGTTCCTGTTGTCATTGGGTGAAGGCCTTTTTCCTGTTTTCCATTTTTTATTTGCTATAAATTCCAATAAAATAAATATTCTATATTTGTACTGGAGAATATTTTTGGTGTGTAGCATAGAAAATTATTTTTTTTTAAAAATCACTTCCACACACACCTCAGCTAGAGAAATGAACCACCAAGTATGTCTGGTTACTGGAAGCCACTTGCAGTGTCACTGTCCTAGGCATAAATTCTTAGAGGGCCCAACTGCTTTCAAATTCCCATACCATCACACAGATCAAAATTAGGCTTCATGCTGCACTGTATCTTGTAATTACTTGACGAAGATGTGGCTACTGATGCATATTTAATAATGACCAGGATCTTCAGGAAGGCTGATTAAGAGTTATGAGAGTGCATTTCGAAAATGTTCAGGTGCTTCACTGCTAGAACACGCTGAGAAAATTGGGAAGATATAATTTTATGCTTTGTTGTTTGAAATAACAATTTTAAGATTGCAGGTAGTGTATGTAATATAAAATATTGCTATCTGTAGATATAAATTTCAAAGACTAATGATTGAATAAAAACAACCTACAAATAATGCCAAGTTAATGATATTACTATTTTTATTATTCTTTGTAAGAAAGAATTCTGTACGATTCTGTATAAATACAAAGGTTTGGGGACAATATTAAAATTAAGGTTTAAAATTGTTTATGCTAGATTCCACAAACTGCAATTTGCTTAGTAAATTCCATGTAAATAAAATCTTACTAAAAATAGACTGTTATCAATCTAAAAATGGTGGGTCACCGAGCTTTTGGAAGAATAAATGAAACTGAAGACTTCTCAAGGATCTACTGCTGACATTTTAGTGTGTTGATGATAAAGGTGTTGTGGGCGAATTGCTGTGTAATTGAAAACATAAAATAGTTGTCTATTACAGTGTAAAATTTAAGTACTGTGCTGGTAAATAAGATAAGTGAAGGTGGATACCTATGTAAGAAATGACTTCTGTGATTTTTGCTTCCAGAATGGTATATCAAAAAGGTATGCCTGGAACTTAGAATTTAATTAGTTATTACTTTATGAGATTCATAACCACATTTTCCACCTTGTATCTCTTACTAATCCTGAGAAGGCCAACAGGGGCGTGCCAGTGAGCAGTACGATACTGTCTCTAGTGGGCTAGTTTGTGTGCTGAGAATTAGCTTTCCACAGAAGTGGGCAGAGTATCTCCCTGGGAGCTCTAGCACCTGCTTGGTTCTCCTGACCTGTTAGTATTTACATTCAACAAAATAAATGGTTGTGATGATAAACTCATTTCTTTGTGCACTATGTGATTTATTTTTTTATTATTATTACTTGTCATTTAGGTGGTCATGGTAGTGATGGTGATTGAATAATACTTCTGAAATGTTCATTTGGGGAACCGGTCCCTAAAGTGCTTTTGAAAGGGAAACAATGAATCAAAAGATCCTAGCATATTATCCCAGGATTTTTCAGTTGTCCTTTACAGCTTTAGGAAACAGAAGCACCAAAGACCTTTGCAATTCTCCTGAAGTCAAATTCAGAGCAGGAGATTAGAATCTTATTGTTAAAAAAATATTTGAAGTTTGGCTTATAACAATTTATGTCGAATCTCAAAGTAAGTGCCAATGGCTCTTTTAAGAGAATTAATCTCTCATGAGATTGATCTGTCAGAATTCCCCTAGATGTAAAATAAAACTAATAATCCATTTCTGCAAGGTACATTGAGGTGCATGCATAAAAAACTTTATATTAATGGAATACATTCTTATAAGATATTGATGGGGTAAATAATAAATCTGAACATATTGGAGTATATAATGTGCCAGATGGATTGTGAGCTCAGCTTTCCCAGTGACCTGGTGTGTACATAAATATAATTCTACTGGAGTTAAGGTTTTCTCAGAAAGTAAGGTTGAACTTCATGAAGAAAGACACAGAAGTTAATTATCAATAGGGCAAATTAATCTTTGTCTTCTACTTGTTTAAACTGGAGTAGTTGAACCTCCTGGTCTGATGTAACCTTTGAACCTGCCTTTCACTGTATGCATGCATTGGAATATTCACCCTACATCTGTGCGTGCAAGCCTGTTCGTTCCTTGACCTTAGTAAAATGCTAGTTAAATGTTAAACTAGACATGGAATTTTATTCTCAACATTTCTTTTACTTGTTTCAAAAGTTCTTGTCAAATTTCATGCCTTTTCAGTACTCATTTTATTATATTATTCTTAGTATGATACTTATCATAACCCTGAAGAGCTTGTTTACTGCATGAAAGTTGAAATGTACTTGCACATTCTTGTATATGAGTGGGAAAAGGAGAAAGAACAGTAGAATATGAAACTGTAGTGGACAGTAGACAGAAAAATTAACTTTTTAGTGTTTTTGAAGAATGCCAATTGGAGTAAATGTTATAATGATTTAGATTCTTTTGGTTGATATTTCAAAGCTAGTTAATGGACTGGGATAGCCAGATTTTATTAATTTCTCATGCAGCATCAATGTGCAAATACCTTGCTGACAAAGGAAGTATCAGCCTCAATACTTTAGTAAAGATATCTAGATTTTAAATAGATGTGGTCCTTTTTACCTAGAAAATAATCTGATCTAGAGTTAGTATGGCATGTTAAATGTTGGTATTATTAAACATATTAGAGCAGTATGAGCTAGGTTATGTAAAAAACTTTTCTCTGTAGGGAGAACAAAGTGAATTTGGCAGTTATAATCCATTAAATCTGAATGCCTAGCTATGGCTAGTGGTGAGGTTTTGTAGCTTGGGTCTTTAAAGGGACATTTGATGAGGCCTTTTGAAGCCATGGAGAAACCTAAAAGGAAAGATCGGCTTTGGAACAAGTGGTCAAATGGAAATACAGTTTTCAAATGGAGTATAGAATATCTTATATCACTTCACTTCCACCACAGCTTTGAATTCCATATCACAAACACTGTGTATGAGCCTGATTCTCACACTTTTAGCAGAGGGCAATTAACTGCATACCATTGAAGCTTATTTTCAGTCATTAGGGGTAATAAAATGTTTTTCTTCCCTTCCCATTCTCTATTGGGATTTGCATTACGCCACTCAAAATGGGTTGATTTTGCAAGAAAGTTACCAACTCTTTGCAATGGAAAGAAATAGTTTTGAGTTAAGCTGAGTAAATAAATGTTTTTTAAATGCTATGAAATATCATACAACTGTGTTCACCCACAATTGCTCTATGTAATGATTTTAAAAGATATGCTTAGCTGGAACATACTAGGAAACGAAAGTAAAAGAAGACTTATAGGACTCAAATAAGTCTTCAGCTTCAGGAAAAGAAGGGAACTTTTATTTTCTCTGTAGTATAAAATGCTGTTTATCCTTGAAATACCTAAATAGCTTTATTTTTTGATGTGTGACCACTTTTATGCTTGAATGTACAATGATGTTTGAAATCTTCTAGTTATTGTGGTCATTTGTAAGTCTTGCTTAACAAAATATATATAATCTTAATTTTTTTAATCCTCTTCTTCCTCATAGGATTCAAAATGGGTAGAAGAAAAGCAGCTGTTAATCAGAACAAATCAGGAATTGCTAGAGAAGGTATGTGTTCATAGTCTGGAATATTTTCACAATTGCTTCCCTTTATCATAAAAGAAATGGTAAAAGGAAATGGGTGTACTAAGTACTGGAACATCAACATGAAAATTGCTTACTTATTTCTCTTCAGAAACAGAAATTTGGATAAAAAAGTCTAATTAAAGTACCAATATGCTTTTGTACTCTTTGGAAATGGAAGCTTCTCTTTATTGTGGAATTACAAATTGTATAGCGAACAGTAGATCCCAAGCTAGCTGATGTTTCCAGTGTCCAACAAAATACAATCTATAGTATTAAGCATAATGTGGAATCTTGTATTTTGCCAAACAGTTACACAAAGATTATTATTGTCCTGAGCACTAATAAAAGTGCCTGCTCCCTTCAGCCTTCCATTTTTTAAGTTTTTCCACATATTAAGTAATACTGATTGATTTAAGACTATTGTATCATTTTCTGTCCGAGATACTAAGAGATAAACATCCTCATTGTTTTTCATCAATATTGGTGGGAAAGTTAGCGAGTACTTAGGAAGTCAAAGGATTATATTTGTTAATTAGTAGGTCTATATTAATATAATAGGAGTAAGATAACCAAAGAAAAATTCATGACTAAAAGTAGCTACAGTTGGACTTAATTTATTCAGACACTTACATGGGTATTATAAGCATTATAGTATGTTATGCCAGACATCACATTTCTGTTTAGTTTTATACAAATAAAAAGGTCACCCAGTTAAGTTAGACAGTAGACCAAAGCTATTAGTTGGCATAATGAATAGTCAATTTTGAACTTCTATTTTGTCATTGTTAGCACTCCAAAGCGCAAATCTGGAAAATTAAAAAGTAGGTATTAAACCCCCTCCATTACTGTCTTTCGTATGCTGTAAAGAGTAGATGTCCAGTTACACAAAGACAATGAGAACAGTCTACCCAAATGTTAATGTAATCCATTTTCATTCACTTGATTTCAAAAGAAAACTTGTATTGCTTAACTTATTTCGATATAATATTCATACCACTTTTCATACTACTTCCAGATAACTGTTCTAAGAGAACTTTGACCATTTTCTGCTGGCAGTTCTCACAAATACTTTCTGATGTGATGTTCCTTCTTTATCTCCAAGACACAGCCCAACATCTAATGAGAAACTGAAATAATTAGCAGTTTTGTCTAAACTCCTGGCCCGTAACTCTGTACAGTATTTTCCTTTGCTTATGGGGTGTTATGATGCTGTGTTTGTCTCATAGATTTACAGAATGGAACAAGAAGAGCATCAGCTGAAGAATGAAATGCAAGATGCAAAAGACCAGAACGAGCTGTTAGAATTCAGAGTGCTAGAGCTTGAAGTAAGAGATTCTCTCTGTTGCAAACTCTCAAATGGAGCAGAAATTATGTTTGAACCCAAGCTGAAATTCCTGTAAAGATTACTGATGTCTGGTGCATGTTTAAGGGAAGTCACTTAGGTATCTATTTTTTAAATGTTGTATCTTGGGATAATGAAATTGATGCCGCTGCCTTAATATGTTTTGGAGAGAGTGCTCACTAATGTTTATAAAGATGTAATATAGCTAATATATATTGCATATAGTTTGTTTTTCATCTAATAAAATATTTTGTTTTGCAATATTTTGCCTTTTTTATTTGTTTCATTTCCATAACTGCTCCTTTCCTGCATGTAAAATCACTTGGTATGTATACTACAGCCTTGGTTGGCATTGTTTAAATTAACACACCTTCTCACATCTTGCATGCAGCGATCTGACTAAAGATCTGACACATCCATCACATCAATGTATAATTGCTTTTAATTACATTTGTTTAAGCTTGATGATGTTAATATGAAGTAAAATTATCTTAAAAGAACACATTTTGATAGCACCTTTGAAAGAATTTCTCTTACCTGAAATCCATTTTCTGATGGTATAAATGGTCATGTACTGGAAATAATTGGCCTCAGTCAATGAAAAAAGGGAAACAAAAACCCTCTGAGAATGTCAAAGTTGAAGTGGTGAAGCACAAGTAAAACTTCTGTACATGAAAGCAGTCTGTTGCCCTATACTTTGCATTAACGAAGTAACAGATAAATTATTTGTTAATTACAATTTGAACATGTAGCCTGTATCACAGGAGAAAGCAATGGTTCTCATCACCTCGTAAGTGGGGCCCGTGTCAAATTTAGTAATGCTAAACTAGTTGTGTGCGATGCACTGTTGTCACACAGTTGTATTGCCTGATAACACATTGTTCAGTTTTAAAGATCAGCATTCTTAACACCATTTAGAATAAACTCTCCAAGAAACCTGTCATTGTCACTCCTCCATAATTTTCATCACCCAGCACGTTTCACCAAAAATCTTGGCATGTGTAACTTCTCTGATAAAGACAGAAAGGTCGTGTCTTCCTGTTATGTGAACATTCTGCTTTTTGCTGTTGACATTTCTTAATCTTTGTTTTAATCCTTTATCAACCATATATTTTGATGTCATAGCCCATTATATTCAAAATTATTAACTTAGTTTAGTAGAATTTCAGTAAATGTTCAGGAAAATAAACATGCCTTTTAATATACATCTTTTTATTTTATTAAGCAACTGTAAAGTAAAATACCAAACAATTTATCATTTGGATTGGCAGTTACACTAGAAACTGCTTCCTAATGTATAAGTGTTCTTAGAAGTAAAATAATCCAAAAAGTTTTCTTAGGAAACAAAAAAAAAATGCTTCATGAATGTATTTTTCACATGGAAGAATCACATGAAAAATAGCTCAGTGTGATGTGTCGAGTTGTGTCATGTGCCAAATTTTTAAGGATTTGTTTCACAGAATAACAATTCAAGCATTTTTGCATGATTGTAAGAAAAGTGTTTTGTTTTCTTCCCTTAATAGGCAAACATCTAGTCACAAATGTGATGGACAAAGTGAGTGCTTTAGTAAAGTCAGGAATGCTTCTGGTAGTCAGGACAGTATTTTTTGAGAGTGATTGATTACATTCTTTTGGATGAAAATGAGGCCAGAGTAGAAAAGAACCATTTATCATTTAATGCAAGCAAATTGATGTGAATTTAATGCAATAGCAAGCCTCTGGTTTCGGGTTAAAACACCTAGGTCATTTAAACCCATTTCAAAATTACACTGTTAATGCAAATATTTTTTAAAACTGATCCTATGAAGGGGCAAAAATGTATAGGGTATGGAGACTTTTTTTCCCACCTATAGTTTCAAATTAGGTTTAAGCTAGTTAATGAACAAGGGTTGCCATGCTTTCTAACTTGCTTAAGTGAATGGATGCAGCCCGCTTGCCATATCAACTAAAGCACCTAAATTCGTGTTTTAGAAGATGGGCCCATGCATGGTTTGTCATAGGAGCAAAAATGTTTGCAGTAGCTCACTCTCATTGTACTGTCAGAAAGTGAAGCTCTTCTTGCAGTGCTACCTCTTGTAATATGAAGAGGAAAGCTGATTTTCCTCACTTGTGTTCCCGTAGCCAAAGAGAATTCAGAGTAAGACCCAGTGCCTGGGTTGCCCAGAGCCTTCAATCCAGTCATTTTCACAAGCATGTTAAAATTTGACTTAAATAAAATAGCTTATTTATTGTTTCTCTGTATTTCTGCCTTCTGAAGAAATAATAGGTTGGATTTTGAAGAAACACATGAAAGTCAAATAGATGACCTGGATAAGTTTTAGAAATACTATAGTTTTAGATAAGTGGGAATTTAACATTTTTAGTTTTGACGAAAGGATATCATAAGTGTAGCTAGTGTTGCCTTTCAACATGTTCAGACATCCTAGGTTGTGCAGTGAGCAGGACTGGGGGTTTTACATGCTCTAATACAAAGGTTAACTGCAGAGTAAACGAGGAGCAGATGCACAGCCTTAGTTTTATTGAGAAAATCTTCAGGGATAATACTATTCCATGGTAGAGTTTGAATTGTTTTCTGCAGTTTCTTCTTCCTAAACTGTTCTTTGTTCCATGAAAGAAAGCAATAGTTAAATCAACATAAACCTACAGAGTATTTTAGGGCTCCACTCAGTTACTTGGCTGGCATGCCAGGGCTCCTCCATCTGAGTGCCAGTTAACTTTGCAGAAACCGTATGTGCATGGAATCAGTGGCAACTAAAACCATTTTTGTGCTTAGTTAAAGCCAAAATCCTTCAAATACAGTGAAAGTAAGAGGAAATACCATATATTTGGAACACAAATAGGAACCTGTTTTTTTTTTAATGTACGAGTATGTTTTGTAAAGGTGGGAAATAAATGTTTGCATATAATCACGCGTGTTGTTTTTAAACAAAATCTTTCCTCAGGAGAGAGAACGAAGGTCGCCGGCATTTAATCTTCACATAACCACCTTTCCTGAAAACAATGGAAGTGCACTTCAACTGTTCTGTCAACAGGAAGGAATAAAGGTATATGTAGAGCATTAGTAACAGTTGGATGGCCCGGAACCTTTTCAGAACGACCAACCCGATAACCAAACAAGTGGTTTGCCATTTACCAGGGAAGAAAATCTGAAAAAGTACAGTAAGAAAAGGTATTGCTAACTGGGGAAAGGGCTTCATAAGCATATGATCTGGTAGTCTGTCAGGAGTTCATCAAAGAAAATGAAGGCTGGTCAATCAAGGTAATTTGCGTTTAGGGAACTTCTGTAAAAACATACATTGCAGAGAAGAATGTGGATGTTGATGCGATTCATTGTCAGGCATGCTACAATGCTTCATTCTTGGTATTAAATGTTTTCATTTAAGGTCAGAAGTATGATATTGACCTATTGTTTTACACCTAGTGTAGTGAAACACCTGTGTATTTCACTAGTTGAATTAATATGCTGAAGTTATTTGCCTAGGCTAGGGCCTTGAAGCATGAAGTGCCTGATCCAAAACTCATTCGAATAGGTGAGACTTTGTCATTGGAGATCAAGCATGCAATAAACATCAGGCTCTTACTTGGTTAGCTTCTGCTATGAGGAAGCAAGGATTACTCTTTTCACTTCTGTTCTGCCTTGAATGTCTAGCTGTACAAATGGATTTGCATACTGGTCCACTTAAGACTGAATTCAGGCTTCCTTTGTTAGTAAAGTTGCACGACAGGTGACGGTAACTTTTCTATGAGTAACTGAACTGGAATATCTCTATATGTGTTACACTATGGCACTCACTAGTAATTTATGCTTGTGTTTGTAATTGTGTTTACAAGTCCTCATATAGAAGGCTTGTTTCTGTTCGGTGCCTTAATAAGCAGAATACTATCTGTAGTGGAGATAAAATGAAATTGTAGGTTGCATATCGTTAGGGAGCTGAGTAGTTTAAAGGAAAAAAATTATAATTTGATTCTTACCTACAGGTTTGCTTGGGTAGTCATTTCCCAGACCACAGCAAGGGCCATCAGCTAGCCTATTACCTTTCACACAGAGCCTCCATGGGATGCCAGACCTGCTTTTTACCTTATCTGTTCTTTGAATTTGCATGCTGGCTCTAGCAGGTACAGCTTACCGCCATCTAGAATTCATATTGTTTTCCACCGTCTTCTGTTGCAATTCTGAAGAGGTGGTTTTGTCAATCTGCATTTCCGTTCACTTACCTGGAAGCATGGGCAGTCACCTAATTTCAGTCATACTGAAATTGCGGACTTTGTATATGTTTTGTGTGTCTTTCAAAATTGTTAGCCTTCAGTCACAAATTAGATTCTAGAATAATGCAAAATCTGATTTGGTTTCTAACTCTTACTTTATGCTTCCTCATGGAATTAAATGAATTAGAATGAGTATTTCTGGCTCAATAGGTGCAAGAACTTGCACACCTTACTGAATTCCATTCTTCACTAGTGTAACTGAGCAGCTAAAGACATTTCCATTCAATATTGTCAGTGCTGGTCATAACCAATAGTTTTGTTTTTAACACTGGTCCAAACACAAGTGTGTGTTAAGCTCCTCACCATTCCAAAATTAGTGATGTGCACTGTTTAATAGCTAATGTAACATTTGGAGACACTGCTGAAGTGTTTGGGAAGAGAGGGAGGGAAATTCTCAGGATAGACCAACTTGGACAGAACACATTATTCCTTTTTTAGAGCCAGGATGAACTAACCGGTAGATTCTCTCCCACATCTGTGTCTGGTCTTCAGGAAATCTTTCATTTCTTACTAAGCCTTGCTCACTGGAGTCTGTTGAGGTACAGTCATGAGCAATTATATTCTGGTGTAGCTATGTAATTTGCAAGCATAGCTAATTTAGCTTTAAAAAATTTTAAAGATTGATCACCCTGCCTACCAACATAATACAGCTGCACAACAGACAGATGCAAACCAGCATGTTACCTCCTGTAAGTAATGACAGTAGTGAGCCAGGGCACAGGTCTGTGAAATGTTGACTTAAGAAGGGCTGAATATGCGAAGCTGAGGTGCCAGCGTTTACCAAGGCTACCTTGCTTTTCACATGGGTATTAAGCATTTCGGACTAAGATGAACGGGTCTTTGCCCACGCTCTCAAGCCTTCAAAGCTTCAAATAGTGTAGCTGCATATGAGCTGTCAATGGGAATGATCCCTGGTCCACACTAACTTGTCGACCATGTCCGGGTTAATTCAGGAGAATGCAATTAGTGCAGGTTAAACAATTCCATGAAGCTTTCCAACAACTTTTTTAAAGCAGAAAACAGAGTTCCAGGGCCTGGGGATGGACCTTGGCCCTTGGCACTGTGTAAAATACAAACATCATATGAACTTATTCCTCTCTCTTTTTCTTTTTCTTTTTCTTCTTTTCTTCTTCTTTTTTTTCTTTTTTTTTTTTTTTTTTTTTTTTTTTGTATGAGAGGAGTGCTTTTCTTGATTTCAGTGTCTGGACCTTAGTAAGGATGGGTTGTTCTCTTCTTTTTGTGGATCTGGGGGCTGACTGGCAGAGGATCATGTCTTTCTGCTCACGAAGGTTGTGAGCTGATAGCATTTGGAATCCTAGTGATAGTGTTCAGCCCACCACGTATATTCCCTCCTAACATTGTAAGGCTGATTTGAAACTCCGTGCTTTTGTTTGACAAAGAAAATAAAACCCAAACCACTCAGCAAACCTTCTTAGCAATTATTTCATTCATGCTCTCTGTCCTTTTATCTTCTGTAGCTTGATGTACTTGATGCTGTGCTCCAAACAAACAGGGAAAACAGTCCTTTAAGCCTGTTTATCAGTTTTGATCTGTCATCTCCTGCATCAATGGGATGATAAATATGAATGGTTCAGGAACATTCTGCCCTTATACGCAGACATCCCGGTTGCTTGCTATAACCAAGAGTGACATTTGATTTGGCCTCTGAAAGTATCAGTGACACTTTTGTAATTGTGATGCAAAACTAAGGTTTCACTTGCTTACGTTTCAAGTCTCTTTGCATGCAGAAATGAAGAGAGGGTACATAAAATGTAGCATATAAAAACTGTTTCTCGCCGACTTTATGAAAAATAAGTGTTGAACATCTTTTTCAGGATGTGAATATATCTGAACTTATGAAGAAGCTAGATATTCTTGGAGATAATGGGGTAACAAAGTTTTAATTTCAAATATACCTCTAGTTTTATGGTTATTTTAAAGCACGGGGTTTGTTTGTTTTTTCCCCACAACAGAAAATAACATTCAAGAAAATGCACAGGGTGATTTTTATATGCCTATTTTTGCATGAGCAACATGAATGGTTAAGTATTACTTTTACAAACTTAAAAGAAAGTCTTCTGGGTAAAGTGATGCTATTGCAAAGTATTTTCTCAAGTATGCAAAGTATTTTCTCAAGATGAGATTTGATCTTGGCTGAATGACATGAGAAAAAGGCACTGTAGTAGGCAGAGGGAAAAGATACAAAACAGGGGAGAAAAATAAGGAAGTCAAAGTGAGACCTCTTGAGTAGTAACAATAGCATCTGACAGTGTGAAGGTTGCTTCTGCCAGGGGTAGATTTTCTGAGAGAAAGGGCAAGGATAACTAACTGGTTCACTTTCTTGCCCTGTATTGCCAAATACAGTATAAAATCTTGGTCATGCAGTTGGGGCAAAAACGTTGGTGGAGTTAGGATCAGTTTATAGGTAGCTTTAACAGTTTGAGGTCTCTATAATGCTAGCTTTAAGCTCTAGATTTGCCTTTTATGTTGAAAGTTCTGTGGAGGTTTCTGTGGTACTTTGTCTGCATTTGTTTTGTTAATAGGAAATCTAGCTCTGTAGTGCATGAGGGGGGGATTAACTTGCTGCAGGGCTATAGTCCAGTGAACAGGTATTTTTCTGGCTAGGAATGAAAAAAAAGACATTTCAAAATCTCTGACAGAAACCACTTAATTTTCACTGAATAATGAACTGTTGCAAAAGTGTTGTGGGGACTGGTGTACTAAAATAGAGTGGAGACTAAGTACCCTTGCTTTAGCTTTTAATACTTTCAATCATAGGACCCTTTTTGGTCACGCTTATAAAATTTTAAATGTTATAGTTGATTTATTCTTTATAGTTAAAATTTATGGCTTGTGTTAAAGGAAGGATTTCCAATCCAATTTAAAATGCGTCTTTTTTTTATTTTAGAATTTGAGAAACGAAGAACAGGTTGCAATAATCCAAGCTGGGACTGTGCTTTCGCTCTGTGAAAAGGTAGAATTCAGTAAAGATTTTTGTCTGCCTAAAGACTCATCATGCCTTCTAAGATATCACATAACTTTGCCAGGGAAGCATGGCTTTTCTGTTCAAGTCATCTGGACTGGAGCATGTATTCGTCCTTACATGACTGTTGGGATTGTGATGTGTTGAGGTCAAACCAAACTTAAAAATAAATCAAATTTAAAAATAAAAACATGTTTTGGAGATATTCCCTTAACATGAAGTACCAAAAAGCCACTTAAAAGGGACTTCATTCTCAGAAATGCCAGTGTCCTCAGCTCTCTGGGAGCTTTGCTGTGAAGTGCTAAGTCATACCACCCTGGTGCATCTTGGGCTCATATTTATGAGCCAAAAAGCTCCAGGTGGTCTGTAGTCCTTTTTTCTGTAAGTTAGCTGGCATAGATAGCATAAAAGTAGTTTGTATAAGATAGGTAATCAGTCAGGTTGCTCAGTTCTGCATGGCTAGTTCTTTACTTCTCCAATTATGGAGAGAAAATAATCTGTGTATGAGTAAAGGTGATGTTTAGAACTAAGACTCACCTTTTTCTCTGAAGAAGCTTTGTCCTTTTCATGGGCTTCTATTAAATTGTTCCTAGATGCATTCTTGAAAGTCAGAATCAGAACTTTAAAATTAAAATTTGAGCATTTTCTAATAAATGCTTTAATTGGTATAATTTTGATAACCTACTTAACTAAATATCTTAACGTAGATAATCTAAATTAAGTAATTTAATAATCATTGATTTAAGTGAGTAATTGCTATAAGCAAAATACTAAAAAGGAAAAGTGCTAAAATTCATATGCTTTTCATTACATTATTGAATTATAGAATTAAAAAGAAGAGGTGATGATCATAGCCCTTTACATCCACTAAGGAAAGTGGAAGAACCCCAGTACACAGGGCTAAGACAGAGCAAAGCTGGCCAGACTTTTGGGACTGGATTGGTTTATTATTGCTCAAGTAAATTAGTGTTTATGCAAAAAAAGTACCACTGGAATTAGAAGGCTTGTTTAATTTGTGCCAGTGATGCAGAATAAAACATACATTTTGTAATCTACAAATTATTTCCATTAGTTACTGATCACAGCAATAAGGAATTGGAAGCTTTGTCAACTGAAATAATTCCTTAAATGAATAGAAACATACAATTACAATAGAGATTTTATTTATGCTGAAGTTGATCTATAATTTCATTTCTCTTTTTTTTTCTCTCTCTTTTTGGCCATAGTTCCTAGTTTATTTTAACAGATTTTTGATTTTTGTGGTCTTATCAGGTGATATGGTTATTACAGAAAGTGAACACTCCATCAGAAAGATGGAGGGATATTTTAGTTTTAACTTGTATAGATAAATAGACAGCATTTAAAGAATGAGATGAGAGTGTGTTATGTATGGACTTTATCCATTTTGGGCCACTTTAGTGAAGTGCCTCACAGTAATAAGTACAAGCTGGTAACAGAGGGTACTCTAAGAAGCATGAAACATTTTCCTCTTTTTCATGGTGCACATTTGAGGTACAGGCTAATCAAGTGGCTCTGATTTTCTCAATAACAGAAGGCACTATCCTTGTCCAAAGTTTAGTAAGACAAAGAATAACAGAAAACACTCTTATGCTGTCCTTAAGAAAACAAACATGATACGTGCTTTGTAATACCATGTTTTACATCACAGACAAAATCAGGCAAAATCTGATAAGTAAGACTGGGTGATTGTTTTAATGTAAGTTCTGTTGGGTGCATACACTGAGTTTAGATTAAACAAAATATAAAGCAACTCCACTGCCTTCTCCAGTGTAATGCAACCATTTCAGATGTCCCTCTAAATACAGGCCAGACAGCTTCCCATGTGTATTCCTGTAGTTTTTAATTACAGGAAACTATCATATATAATAATCTCATGTGATCTTTTGTGAAGAAATGGCACTACAGGTATAGATGCGCTAGTTATAGTCACATGTGCTTATTTATCACACTCATTGTTTATTTAGATCAAATCTGTTATACCCAGGCACTGGAAGTGATCCTTTGAAATCAAGCTGCCAGGCAAGGAAGGTTTCTGGGTTTTGCTGGCACAATTCCAGAAGCTTATTTTGAATGCTACAGCTGATTACCACTCCTAAATACACGGCTGTCTCTTCTGTGCCCCTGGATTCCAGAAAGGCTTATAGGCATAGGAAGATTGGAATCAACATTTAGTCTTGCATATCATCCATACCTTCAAAAATTTTTGACCTCTAATGTTTGCAGATAACCCTTTCATCTGCAAATATTGAGGGTAGCTGTGAGAGATACTGAGGACTCCCATTCCTATTGATTTCAAGGGATCAGAATGCTCACTGTCTCACTGAATCCTTTATCAGTGGTGAGGCTTCCCTTAGGAGTATCTTCAGTCTGTCACCTTCAAAATGAAGAAAACAAAGATGATGAAAACAGAATCACTGGGGAATACGGTGTTCCTCTTCACTTTTATCAGCTCTGCACAAAGCTAAACCTACTAACTAGATAAAAGAAGTTGCCCTTCTAATCCACCAGCCTCTTAAATAGTTGAAGGTCCAAAAAGGATAAAGTAGTGTGTACATGTTTTGCTTATTTGTAAATTATGTTTGCAGATTTCCTATCTAAATCTTTGGGAAAAAATGGATATGTCGTTAATTCCTTTGAGGCTGAGCCCCAATGAATGCACCAAAACCCTAAATGTGTAAATCATTCTCTCTGTAAGCCAGTCTTTGATCCTTATTGTGGACCATAAGGAAATTCAGAACTGAGCATTCCCATCCGTTATGATAATCTTAAATGCTGAATATTAATATAATGCTAGTGATGGTTAGTAATTAACCAAGAGCCTTCTATCCATGCATTTAGCTATTACAGTATGTAATTTTACCTTTGGAATGCAATGACCATTCTTCTTCATTCTAGTTGTTTTGTTTATGAGCAGAATGGTAATGGATTCATGGTAGCAACTGCATGACCTTCAAGCTGTCTGTCCATTTTATTGTTCCCTTTATATTAGTAATGTTTTAGAAGTGAGCTTCCTCCCACAAAGGGTGCAGCAAACTCCAAAATAAAGGATCAAGTTTGCTGCCTTGTCTTTTGTTTAAATCGCCATCTGAAAAAATGCAGGACTGACACCCTGAGGTCATATGATGGTTTTGCAAATCATACCAACAAGCAATAGGTATACCAAGTTGGAAACGGGTTGATTTTGCATTCTTGGGCCAAGTCTGGTTTATATTTTGAACTTTACAGGGAGAAAACCCTTCAATTTATTGTAGGAAAACAACCTCCACTTGTTAGTCTTTGGTACGTTTCTGTGGTCCTCTATTCTGCCTGTGTTTTCACAACCTGTTTATTCATGTGTAACTTCAAAGTGAGTAGGTAGTAAGCGGAAAGCATATGGCTGGGAGTGTTAGCAACAAACTTGCAAAATGTTTAGTGCAAATATTTCAAAACCTCTGTGTTTTTAATATTTTTTTTTCCTCTTCACACTGCTGTGTTCATGTAGTGGTTAAAACAAATAGAGGGGACAGAAGCTGCACTGACACAGAAGATGTTAGACCTGGAGAACGAAAAGGTAAGGAACAGTGACTAAAGTTATAATTCATTTAGCTAAAAAGGGAATGTATATAAACTTCATCACAGGTTGATTTGATGCCTTTCTCTGCTTAACAGAGATTGCTTCATGGTAAAATAGGGAAGCAGTTTCTAGAATGATTTATTGCCTGTATTCTTTGGGGTGGGACAGAACTGACAAATCTACATAGAACAAAAATAGCATAATATATACAAATGAGGATATGAAGGCATAACTTTACAGAGCATATTAACCAAACAGTGTGAAACTGTCTTTGTGCTTTCTGTGTATTAATTTGTCTGGCAACAGCATCGTCTTTTTAATTTTGGGGTCACCTTAGCAGAATTGTCAAGAATATTCCTTTACTCTCTGGTATTCAGCTTCTACACAAGTTGTAAAGACCTCTTACTCCAGATGACCTTTCTTGCCCCAAGGCCTTCATGCTTAAAGACAGAATGTTTTCTCAAAAGCAGTTCTGTCTTGCATAACAAACTCAGTGCAATACTGACCTTATTTCTCCATATGTTGGACAAAGAGTTTTGGAATGAGTGTTCAGTTTTATTGGTTTACCATGCCTGCTGTGCTTCTCATCTTCAAATGGCTTTACAAACAACTGATTAATCCTCGCCACACCTTTTACAGGTAGCTAAGTAATTAGCATTACTTTCATCTTAAAGAATGGGAAACTGAGACAGGGAGGTTAAGTGATTTGCCCAGGGCCACTGAAGAAGTGTGTATTTGGGCCACAATGAAAAAAGAAGTGCTCCGACTGTGTCCTCTGTTGAGTGTAGCTTATCATACTGGTTGTACTTTAACATAGATATGATCCTTTCCACATCTGGTATTTCTTTAACTTTTGTTATGGAAAAATGCAAAGGTTTCTGAAAGGGAAAGTGCCCACAAATACTAGATTCTTTCATAAAAGGAACTGGAAAACAATACTTTCTTTCTAACTTGGTTTGTTATTTTCCCACTGCCTGTGATGTTTTCAAGTTTTACTCTGGATAGCCCTATATCTATTTCTTTAGCATAGCAGGCTGACATATTCTGCATTGTCAATGACTGACTCAATTGTGAAATGAGTTTAGAAATAATATTCTCGCATGACACTTTCAGAAGGGATGAGCACTGGTTTAGTTGTCCTTGGAACCCATGTTAAGAGTCTGAGGTCCTGTTCTCATCTCCTTCCCTCTTGCTTTTTGTGGCTAGCTTTTACAATAGCTTTTGGAGAAGCAACATGATCAAGGTATCTGCATTGCTATTCTGGAATCTGTTGGTGGCTCTGATGCTCTCTACAGTCTTGGGCAAGTCAATCTGCTTCTCTGGTGTCAGGCACCTGCAAGCTCTTTAGGACCAGGCACGTCCTTTACCATGCATTATGCAGTGCACAGTGGTGTTGCATCTTGTATAGCTGTTACTGTAATCCAAATAAGAAAATAATGCCACCTGGGTAGTGAGGGTGGGATTCAGTTGCATAAACATGATGTCTAATGCTGTATTACATTCTTCAGAGTTCTGGAGATATCCACAAGGGGGTGTGAAATATATTCTATAGGACCAGCTGGAGATCCTTGCCCTTCTGGGCCAGCAGCTGAAGTAGCACGCTCTAGCATGGCTATAATAGCAATAGGCGACCATATGTCAGGTAACTGAATTCCAGCCCTGAGATCGAAGCCTGACTTAAACTTTGGTTCTAAATTCAATATTAATTCATAAGTAATTAAAAAACCTCCAAGTTTAAAAAAAAAACCCCAAACAACTGAACAGTAAATATTATAGTTCTTATACAGAGAACAAATAGCGGCTTATTCCTCTGAGTCCTTTCATATTGGTTGTATGTGTTGCTGCTGCCACCAATTATAAGTCGTTCTTAACAAACGGGAGGTCATCTGAAGTTGTTCTGTGCTCTGAGCCCCTCCCAAGCATTAATTCACTGATCAGAATGGATTTGTTTTAAACCAGATGTTTGGAGTGAAAATTCATCATCATGGTTCATGCCTAGGCAAAGTCTGTGCCAGTGCTACATTGACAGCGGACAGAAAAACTGCCCGAAATCCACATGTATGTCTGAAAGTAAAATTCAGCCAAGTAAGTGACTTTGAGGCAATCCAACATCCAATAACACTCACCAGACCAGCAACATTTGATTTTTTTATATTGTAATAAAAGCTGCAATTAATCATCTCAACAACCTCATGTATTTACTTTGACATTTATTCTATACGTTGAGGAAATGCAAGTTTGGTGAATAGAAAAAAGAATGATGGAAAATTTTGAATTCAATCAAAGAGTTCCTCTGCTTTCTTTTTTTTGAGCATGAAAACCTGCCTTGAAAAAAAAGATAATAAAATCAAGTAACTGGTTTATGTTCGACTAACTGTCATCCAAAACACTCTAAAATCATATTTTACAAGAGCGCTGTCACCAGTCAGTACTCACTTGACTATTCAGACAACCATAAAAATGTCCGCAACTTTCTTGCAACATCATGCTTCTGGATACTGAGTTCCACTGAAATCCCAGCCTGTGTTTTATATATGTCTGTGTGTATATATATATAAAAATATAAAACAAAAGCAAAAATTGCCTGTAAATCCTAGGTGTCTTGAAAACTTCTTCAGCTACTCACTTAACCTCTCTGGGTATCACTTGACCCATTTCAAATTGACTTCCCAACCTTCACAAGTGGAGAACTGAGTTTTTTAGTTCTGCTTCAGTAATGCGTCAGGGAATGCTGCTGCAGAACCCAGCTGCAGCCTTGCCTGTTCTCCTTTCCTCCCTAGAACAGACAGATTAGAGTTTGCCCCGTGATTTCCTTAAGGGTATAGGCTGGATATGTTCAGAATATAGTGTGCCCTCAGCTGTGTTTCTCTCTCCTGTCCCGCAGCCCGCTCTGTGTAAGTTATTACTGTGGGGTCACATGCACGCACATTCCTGCAAACCTTCTAGCTGTTGTGTGCACATCTGTCAGGTCAGGGCAGGTTTGTACACTGGTGTAGAGGTCAGTGATTGCTAGGTACAACTTGTTAATATGATACACGTATTTTTAAGTGCTAACGTTGTAAACGTGATATCCCAAATATCCTTAGGATGAATGTGGTCATTGGCTATAGATTTTCTTTTGCTTTCAAGTGGAAAGCTCACGTAAAAATGATGGCATTTATGATTTTTCATGAATTAGGATAAAGAACAAACACTCCCTTGTTTTTATTATTGCTCAGGACCTGTTCAGTAAACAGAAGGGTTATTTAGAGGAAGAACTCGACTACAGGAAACAAGCTCTGGACCAGGCATACATGGTAGGAAAAGAACAGTCATTAAATTTTCATATTTGAACAGATTTGATAAAATACAGTTGTTGGGATTTTTTCTTGTAATTATAAATAGGGTTCATTTTTAATTGATTTCTTTTTCTGCCAGAATAGGAAATCTGATATCACTTAATGGGAGACTTAGGAAATGGATTATAGTCTTCGGAAGTGTAACGTTTTTGCATTGCATTCTTTATTCTGAAATATGTGAACATCTCATTAGCACATCTGGAATGGGAAGAACTGGTTTATGTGTGCACAAAACCATGACTGGTAAAACACCCCAGAAATTACTTTAGAACTTCTCTGATATTTCTTTTCCCTAAGCATTTGTAAATATCACTGCTGCTAACCTATCCTAAATTGGCAATGCCTTTTCTTCCTATTCAATTCCTTCGTGTGCGCTCCTATCCAACCTTATCCTTCCCAGTTTTCAAGAGGGAAGCTGCAACCTTGCCTTCTCTCAGGCTAAGCAACAATTAGGAATTATCTAGGAACTGGTAAAAATGAACCCCCAACTGTGTTAATAGCGAGACTTCAGAAAATCAAAATATAATGGCCTGAAGAATTATTTATACATTGTAAATATTTCTGTTGGGGAAAATGTTTTCAGAAAAAAGGCAAGGTCTAGTGCTCAGAGCAGATAACAGAGATAAAAGCAAGCAGGTTCTATTTCTAGCACTGTGACCTTGGGCAAGCCATTTAACCTCTCTGTGCAGCTGTTTCTGCATCCCTAATATGGATGGAATTACCTACCTCACAAAGGTGTTATGACGGCTAAAGGGATGTTGTCAGATGTTCCTGATGCAAATATCATCAGTCTAGATGCTGGTTTTTAATAGGATCATGTTAACCCCAGTAGTCAAGGAAACCCTGCCATGATTCCTTGCTTTCTTTACTCTTGGGAATCCAGTTCTCCATGTGGATGTGAAGTTCTGCTGTGCTGTCTGCTTTGCAGAGTGCTGCAGCCTCAGTCAGCGCATGAGAATCTGGTTAGGAGTCTGGCAAATGGCAAGACATTGATGAGGGATTAGAGTATACAAGTGTGCAAAGGTTCCCCTTTTCATTGCTTATGGCAACTTGGAACTAAGCCAGTGACGCAGACTGAGCAGGGGATGACATGACAGGAGGGGAGAGGGAGACACTAAGATTTCTGTTGTTCACGGTTCTCTCCGTGGGCCTTTTATTTTATAGGGTGGCTTAACAATTCAGTTGCAGTTGAAGGGAAGTTGTTAGTTTGCATTAATTTTGTAACGTTCAGCATCAGGAATTGGGGTTATATCACATATTGAACGCAGACCTGTCATCTGAATCTTCCCTAAATAGAAGAAATCAATCATTTACTAGAATGGGAACCATCGCCTGGGTGTAAGTCAGGAGTAAGTAAGGAGGCTACATGCACTCTGTGTGGAATGCTCCTCACTGCTCACAACTGCCACTTTCTGTCTACCTGTCTGTGTCTGTCCTTCCCTCCTGCCAAAGGCTTCGCTTGCTAGCCTTCTCCTCTAGCTGTTGGTGGGGCGTTTGCTTGCTGGATTCAAATGGCAGCCTGTCTGTATGTGATTTGGGTTGCATTAGAAAATCCAGGAGCTGGAAGCCACGCTGTATAATGCCCTGCAGCAGGACCCAGGAAGGCGAGCGAGCGAGTCGCTGACTGAAGCCCAGAGGGAGGACCTGCGAGCGGCAGTGGAGAAGGTGCGGCGGCAGATCCTGAGGCAGAGCCGTGAGTTTGACAGCCAGATCTTGCACGAGCGAATGGAGTTGCTGCAGCAAGCCCAGCAGGTAATCCCGCGTCTCTCCCCTCCCGCTCCGTGTTACCTCTGTGGTTGCCACCACTGCCCGTACAACAGCATCACTTCACCCTCACCCCATTGAGTTACACTGAGTCTGTTCTTTGTATTGCTGCCGTGTCAAGGGGACAAGCGGTGTTGGGACCCGGTTGTGCTGGGCATGGTACACACGCAAAATGAGTCACTGTCTCACTACAAGGTCCTGTTGCACAACCTGTTCACTGTGTGTACAACCACACAGTCTTCCACAGGGCTCCAAGAGAGCTTGCTGCAAGTTTAAGGCCTAAATTAGAAAAAGCTGGAATGGGAGGTTTTAAGAGTGTGACACTAGGAAAAGAGAAAAGGCAGAAGGAGTAGTTACAGGAATCCAAGTTTTTTATACTCCCCGCCCCCACCTTTTTATTTCTTGTAGCTATTTGTGACATCTTTTAAACAACAACAAAAAGAGGCAGTCATAGGAAGTCTCTGAAGAGGCCATTTTAAAAACTTCAGGTCTTTAGTTCAAAAAAGCCTTGTCTGTCTAAACCACTTCCTTAAGGACAAATATTGACATCTTGAGTTCAGGCAAGGTCCTGGCCTATGGAAGCACAGGGATTATTGACTCTTGGTAAGATTGCTAGTTTTTCTGTGCAAATATTCAGGGAGAGAAGAGAGCTGCATGTCTCAGGGTGTTATTCCAGCAGGAATAATTGTTCGTAAGGATTTTGGTTCCTCTTTAAAGTAGCCTCTGGAAGTTGCAGCCAGATGTCCTAGATCTTGAAGACTGCTCTCCAGTTGTTCTGGCTACTTTCTGTGCAAATCTGGAATCACATATTGTAAATGCCAAACCGTGCTGTGGAGATGTTGTTGCTATTTTGGATGCTGGTTCTAGGGCAAGAACCGCACTGAGCTTAGTTCAAGCCTCTCTCTGTCCAGGTTGGCTTTGTAGATTAATATAGACCACAACTGATATAATGTACTGACCCAGCACTGTTGTGATCATCTCCTGTCATCCTGCAGAGTTAAGAGCAGGTGCTACTGTTGAGAGCTGAACTCTGACTCCCTAGAAGTCTCCTTTCTCTTACTCCTGTGCTATGTTCCCTTGGATTGGAACATGAAACATTGAGATCAGGAGAGGAATTTGTTTTTAATGGGTGTCAGATCAGCAATGGTGTACAGAAAGCCAGAGAAAGTAGGCACAAGCTGATGCTACAAGTGTTTGAAAGAGAGTAAATATATGAAATTTGGTATTGTCTAGCCATTCTTGGCTAGGACCTTTTTGTAACCCTTGTTGTAGTGTGTTTTGGGGGAACACCTGAGCAGAGCTTCTGATTTAGGCGCATATAATATTAGCAAGAAGGAAGGAAAAATAGGAGTAGGCTTGAAGAGTGTAACAGTTGTTCCTGAGGACTCGAAATCCATACTATGTGCATATTAAGGGTTTAATCTGGACTATGTTCCATTTGGTCCCATGGCCTGCTCACTATTAGGCAAAGCACTTTAGGTGCACATCTGGAGCAGATCTTCAGTTTGAATCCAATTCCTGTACTGAGAGATTGCTCCACAACTTAGTTAAATATAGTGAGTTTGGAAGAAAACTCCGGCTCTGAACAAAAATGCTAACCTAAACATGGCCTCGTTAGCCATGGATGTTTATGTACCTGTCTCCAGGTCCATTTTATAGTGTGTCATTATTTTAGTGTTGTGCCCATCTCATTAGACACGCTAATGTTACAGCCCTGCAGGACATGTTAAAGTGAATTCTACTGCTTAATAAGGAGCTAAGTATTTCAGTCATCTATTTTTAACCCCCCATAGTAGACAGGAAAAACAAAGGCAAAGATGATAGTTAACTTGCCTGGAGTATGGGAGATTAACAGATTGCATTTGAAATCCTTTACTCAGATTGTTCTCAGTTGTTAAGTCTTGAAGGTTGTATTTGTGGGTCCTTATGGGACCAGTGGTCAACACCAATAACCTAGTAGTTCTATGCAAATATCCACGACTTAAAAACAAGAAAACAAAAAACAACCCTAGGAGGGATCAGTAGTGTCAGGGCTAATTCTCATGGGATTGCATTCATCTACACTAGCAGATGACAGAAGCTGAATGCTGCACAAATGGAACCATACTTGTGTTGGCAGACTCCTAATGTATGGATGAAGGTGCTCAAAGTATAGTACATCCCTAGATGCTCTATTAAATTAATCCCCTCTTTTACTGATATATTTATGGCTACCGAGAGGTTTTGCTGACATTGTGACATTAGCAAACACCATTACACTTTATTCCAGGAAAACTGTAGTCTAGACCTGGCCATATCTGTGCAGTCTGCAGTGCCTTTGTGGTATGCACGGCACTTCTGACTCTGCTGAAGCAGAGGCTAAAGAGAATGGTAAGACAGCGTGATGGTTCTTCCAGACTTAATACAGAATGTTCTCGTTGCAAACACTATCAACTTCCCCTGAAACAGAAACCATGTATTAAAGACTCCAAACTCTCTGAAACTCTGGAAGCTTGATCACTTCCAGAAGGCCTGTTTCTTTGCTTCCGTTACCTTATGGTCTGCCTGATACAAGGGCTTCAAAAGAACAACTCTGCTTATCCTGGCAGGCTGGCTACAGCCTTCTCTGGGTCAGAGTTTCTGTGTCAGACATACAAGAGTGGGGGTCCAAGAAGATCTGATGATGGAGAAGGAGGAGTTCTCTCCTGCGTGCAAGTGATCCTTGGCCATACTGGAGGATGCAGAAGTGGCAATGCATGGGATGAACACTGCAGGTGGATCTGCAGGGTTTCATTGCAGGTGAACTGCTTCGTGTAGGGACTTTCAGGATTTAGCTTGTGAGATGCTGGTGTTACAGAGCTGATAAATGTTCTTCCTGGGGAATGTACTGTCTGAAAGAGACAGGAACGTGCATAAGAAAGTGGGTAAACTGCTGTCCAAATGTGAGCCTCTGCTGCTTCGTGTGTGCTGCTTTGTCCAGATATAAAGCCTTAGTTCCCAGCCACTGGGTATTGACTTTGTTCCAATTAAATAAATGCATTTTAGGATGTTAGGCCCTGTTCTACATTGGTAGGTCTGTTCATCTTGGGCAGTATAGCCCCCCATTATTAATGTTCATTAGTATATAAATGGAACCACTCATGTATACCTATTGTGTGTTAAGGAAACCAAGCCTCTGTGGAGCCCAATTAGACAGACTGTGTGATTAGATCTGCTTGCTAAGGCATACCACGCTGTTATTAAACCCAGAGTGCAACATGCAGGTCTAGGGGACAGATCCGCAGCTAAAACATATTCACAGTACTCCCCTGAAGTCAGAGAAGATGCTTTGATTTACACCATCCTCTCTATTTGGAGGAAGCAAAATATATATTTTAATTAAAAATCTGTCCTGAGCAGCTTGTGATACTTGCTTCTAGCCATAGGGTATGTGCAGTTCAACTGCCGTTCCTGTATATATTGCCATCAAAAATGTCTCGTTGTGCTACACTGTTATTATAAGCTTTTGTAAATCAATGTCTGGTTTATTTTTAGCAGGACTTCATTTAAAAGTAACATTTGTGATCTAATCACTGCAGTGGCATGACTTTTGTGCATTTTGGAAAATGTGAAGATTATTACTATCGAGTTCTGTTAAGAAGGGTAATCCATATCTCCCACGTGATAAACCATTTCTACAGAGAGAGAAAAATGCATTGGTGTAGCTACAAAAACCATCTCTGAGAAAAAATATTTCAAGCAGAGCAATACAATGTGTTTCTAAAGTAGTGATATCAATTTCTTAATTAAGCAAACTAAGAAGAAATAAAAAACAAACCAAAAAACAACAGAAAGAATCCACACAGCATCATAGTTAATCGTAATCTGCTGGAATTAATAAATTTCTACATGTCAGGTTATGCTTTATGTAAACCAGATGTGATCTAACTTGAAATATATTCCTGTTGATTTGACTGTAGCTCCTTTTAGAGTAAGAAACTGAGGAAAGTAATCAGAACCAAGCTTTAAATTATGATAGATCAATTCAAATTGCACTGTTGGCAGTATTCAAACACGAGGAAAATTATGATAGAAATAGAATGTATTCTGATTTCATTTTAAGTTATTTTAAATACAAAGAGAAGCTAGAAAATCCTTGAAGGACAGCAGATTGACACAAACTCAGTTCCAAAAACAATTGCTGCCAATCAGAAGGGATATGAGAGACAGATTTTATTAATGTAATCTGATGGTTTCCCTGAGCAGTCTTATATTTGTATAAAAACGTAAGAAAAAAATGCAAAAGATGTGTTAGTTCATTGTGGCATCAAAAAGTGTGAAACTTTTTTTCCCTCCAAGTTGCCCTGTTGTACTGTACTAAGCTGGGGGTGTTTTATTATAACTTGGGTTAGAATATTCTTGAACTCAGTTTTACAGAGTAAACCAAACCATTGCTTCAGTTCTAGATGAGAATATAATACATCTGTGGAATGTTGAAGACATCCAAATTTCCACACTAGATAGCTGGAATATAGCTGTAAATATTTTAACTATGTTTTCTTTAAACTATAGCATTTACTCCTGTGACCAAGT
This sequence comes from Falco rusticolus, assembly GCF_015220075.1. Taxonomy (NCBI): domain Eukaryota; kingdom Metazoa; phylum Chordata; class Aves; order Falconiformes; family Falconidae; genus Falco; species Falco rusticolus. Next base: position 75,738,050 of record NC_051187.1, on the reverse strand, counting down.
TGGATTAATCATTGTCATAAGAGCAGAAATTGCTACTTTATTTGCATATTTTACTAGAAGAAGACATAGGACAATCCTTTGACAATAACTCAAAATTGACCTCTATATGTCACTGCTGTAAAGAAGGATTCACTGCAAATGCAATGCCTCAGGCACTTTTTTTCATGGAGACCAAGGAAGAGGCAGAAGCAGTGATGTCTTTTTTTTCGTCCGGAAATGTCAAAATATAAATATATCTTGAAGTCCAGAAACACCAAACTAATTTCCTTTATTCCTTTTTTCTTCCTGGCTTCCTAAGTTTCTTCATTCCTTTTTTTTCTGACCTGAAGAGCTAAGTTCTCACTGCTTGAAGGTCAAACAAAGCTATAGTGGATGACGTTCCTCCATGAGTTCTCCCTGCTCTCTCGTTGGTAGGACACCCTTTTCACACTGGGAGAGTTGTTTGTTTACAAATCCATAAGGCTGGATGCCACCACATCTATAAGATCATATTGGCTCAGCCATTTGGAATACATATGTTTTTGTTGTGGTTTATTTCCTGAAAAGCTTCATTTAAAAAAAAAAAATATATTAATACAGTAACTGTGGGTGTGAAGTAGGAATATGAGATTTGCCACTTGATATACTACAGAGGTTCAGGTAAAGCTTGGATAAATCCAGCAGCTGATCTGCTCCCCTTTGCTATGTAATCTGTTACGGTTGATAGACCATCTCTTTTTCATTCAAGGAGCATTATGAAGTTTTGATGTTTGACTGGGAAGGCTCTTAGGAGTGGGAGAAAGGGAGAGAGGGTGCTGTGCTCAGTGTACCTCACTGATAGGTGTGGGGAGGTTGTCTTAAATTTGTCCTCTTTGGCACATTGCCTTGTGTCAGGGAGGACAAATTAAAGACGACACCTCCCCTGGCTTGTTGCCGTGTGCCAGAGAGGCTGGCTTGGTCAAAAACTCACAGCTTTGTCACACTATTTAGAAAGTAGAAGTATTACTACTAAAGTTACTTACACAATAATAGTTGGGGAAAGTCTTAGATCATTTTACATCCAAATCTATTTATCTATATATGATCTGGTTTAATGTTTTTATTTTAAATATGAAGTGTTAAGGTGCTAGCAAAGCTCATTCCCAGCTATTTGCATATAACTATACATGAAGAGGAATACATAGGGCAACCAGTGATTATTTTTTTTCTATTACTAATGCTTCCAGTTGAGAAATGTTCTGTGCTTTGCTGTTCAACATATAATAGATTACTGTTGATAATGCATATTTTATATTCATTAATTGCTCTTAAAGACATCTGGTATTATGGCTGTCATCTGTATTCATCAAACACATCATGACTAGGTTAATCATAGCTGACCTGTGGTATTGATTTGTCATGCAGGAGTGAATATTGAGTCTTTCAAGGCATCATTGCTGCTATAATGACAATATCACAATAAACTTCCGTAATTTCCCACAGATGAAATGTGTGACAAATGAGAGTTAATTTTAGTCATTTCTATATGTTTATCTCACAGTGTTGCCTTATGTAGGTTTTCTGTATATTTAGTCTTCAGATCAAATCGTGCCTGTTTTGCTAACTGCCTTAGTGATGCTACTTGTCTGAAAAAGTGACGATAACAAGACTGTTGTAATACCTACAAAATATATTTGAAAGATCTTCTCTCTTTGTCCTAAACAAGGTGTGATTGAGGTTGTACCCAAGTTAAGAGCAACTGTATGCCTTAGAGTAATATTAGAATCCAGAAAACCCTCATCTGAAGTTTGAAGGCTGAAATTCTGTCATCTGAAACCCTGAATACCCCCTGTTCCTTAGGTAAGGCCAGTGGGAGCTGAGCAAAGGCAAGTCTAACAAAGAAAGTGTTGTGAAGTTTGTTATAGAACCAAAAATTAAATGTGTTTTCATATGCACAATTCATATATACATCATGATAATTGCTTTACCTGGAAATTTGCCGTATAATATCAGAATGTAAATTAATCAAAATTTAATGCTAAATAAATATTACATGATGCTTCCCCCCCACCCCTGATAATGGGTCTAGGCTGTCAAGGAGTCAGTTTTAAGATTTGGAATGTGTTTTTTTCTTCTGAGTTTACATAGACTTAGAATAGCCATTCTGTATAAATATGTCTAATGTGGCTTTAATTATTGTTTTTCCCTAGTAAAAAGTAATAGGACTATTGATATTCTTCTGTTAGGCATCAATATATGGTGTAGTTTTGCATAAATTAAGACTCACAGTGTTAAAAAAAACAAGTTTACTAGTAAATATTCAGCCATATCTTTATGTACACAGTCATTCAGTATCAGCTTATAACAAATATTTATTTTAAGCTAAATGCATTTATAAAATTCATTGATTTACTACTCCTTGAGAAGTCAAATAAAGAAACTACAAGTGCATAATAAAGATTAACAACAACAATTCTCCTACTTCAGTAACTATTAATTGGATTATCATGCTTGAGATGCAGAACACAGACGGGAATGAAATGTTTACCTGCCATGTAAAGAAATACCTTGGTGAGAATCAGAGAGGTACAGTATATGCAAAATGATCTATTATTACCATATTCAACTGGCTGAAATTTATATTAAGTTTTCATTCATAAAGTAAAACAATATGGCAATAGAAATAGCTTAAGCTAATGCTGTAACAGTGTGCTTGCTTGTTTCCTTATGACTATATTATGCAAAATCACATTCTGGGAATATGGGACTAAAGGGAACATTTGGATTACTGAATCCATAGCCCTTACAGTAGCAGATCATACAGCTTGAGTAAATACATATGGCAATTACCTATGCAAATTGTATATAAACACAGTAGAGGCTTTGAAACAGCTGTTAACATGTATTAGATTTTTTTAAAAAAAATCAAGAAAATAATATATTTTCATTAAGGAATTTTATCTGTCAGCGTAGTTAATTGAATAATAGCTAAAGGCACATCGGATTATATTCACTTTTGTTTAAATTTATACAGGTTACACAGTTATGCTGTTCACATTATTAAAGATCTTACATACCTGTGTCTTAATAGTGTTGAGAAGCTGCTTTAAATAATGATATAATGAAACAATATTGATCCTTCCCTTTCTCAGACTGACAAAATACTTCCCTTGCTAAATTTTGTTGCAGAATGGTATACATTCTTGATCATAAACTGGCTTCAGAGATTCAAAACATGGTTCATGTCTGATATAGTCCACCCATGGTGCTTATCCTGTGAATGTACATCAACCTGAACCTTTCCAACATTTCAGAGCAGAGCGAGGCTCTAAGCAGCTTAGCAAATCCTTCTTTGTCTGCTTTGTGCTAAAATTATCAAATTGTTTTCTTGGATTTGCTGATGAACGTAAATCCAATGAGTGTGTTACAGGAACTATTAAGGTGATTTCTAAACCCCCTGATTAAGAACATTCTTGTGTTTTCATGACTATAGTAGCATGGCAAGGAGCATATTTTGCAGCCAGATAAACTGATGATCTTGATACTGCTGTCAGTAAAACAGTATGTTTGTTCAGGTGGGCTTTTTACTTAAACACTTGTCTAGGAAACAAGGATACCAGTTCTGCAGCTTGACACCTACATGAAGGATGAGGTGACCATCATTCTCTGGAAAATGAAATTTGGCACTGGCGTTCCTTTCCTGGTAGCATTTTCCCCATTTGGCAAAGCTCCTTGAGGATTTGAAGCCACGTGAGATGTTGGTTCAGGACTGTGAATGACTGGCTCATGCTATGAATGAATAGGAGAGGATAAAAGGCTTGGATATGAAGTACACTTCGTCTAGCCTGCATCACTATCCATGAAACAGAAAACACTGAAAAAGAATCTGTGTTTGCTAGCTGAGAGATCAGGTGAAAAAAACAGAATGTAAGGGACCACGTAATTCTAGAAAGAATGGTCCATTTCTCATCAGAATGTGAGGTGTCATGAAAGAAAAACTGAAACAAATGAGGAAATATACATATTTTGGTTCTTTGGTGGTGGAAATTTGAACTTTGCATCTTAAAGTAGTAGGGCACTTCATTATATCACAGATCATTTTTCTTTCTTCGTAATGTTAAAGTTTTTCCCATGACAAATCTCAAAATTCCCATCTCAAAATGATGACAAATTGTTACTGGGGTGATTTATTGCCTCTAGCAGAAAAATGATAGCTCTGAGACGGCAATCCAGTGCTCACTGAGCCCAGCAGAAGGATTTCCATTTATTTCAGCCCTCCTTTACAACCAGTGCTATACTAATGGAAATGGTACTTAATGTAGATGGATTGCTATTATAACACAAGTTGGGCACATGAACTTCATGTACTGTGTGGGAACGCAATTAACTTTTTTTTTTTTCTTAATAGAGCAATACATTCATTTTGGCTAAATTGTTTGATGTTAAGTAATGGAAGAGCAATACCTGCTTCATTATTTGTGTTTCTTTGCTCCATAGTGCAAGCTGAGTTTTCTAAGCCTGTGTTATTGGAATTTCTCTGTTAGTGAAAGCAGAATATTTCCAGACACATGTGCACTGTTGTGCTGCTTGCATTTCACCTAAACCTTGATTCCTCAAACATCCCAGAGATGTGGTTTGCAACCCTGAGGTTTCAGAACAGCCACAGGAGCCAGACCGTGCTCAAAATTACAGGAATTTCCCTTTTGAAACCAGTACGTAGCTGGTTCTCCACTAGCAATGCGTTAATATTATTCCATTGGACCTGACCTCTGATTTGAATGGTCTGTGAGGAAGCAATTGCCTTTAATTCAGTTTTTAAAACTGTATTATCCCTTTGTTTGCACCCTTGTACAAAGGAGGCATTACAATAATGAATTTGGATCTAGCGTTTTCTAGGCTTTTCCTGAGTTTGGATGTATTTGGAAAACAAAAATCTCTCAGGAAATTATCCCACTGTCAGGAAAGCTGAGCTGTAGGTGCAGAGACACCTGAATGGGTTCTGTACAGGCCAGCTCAGGCGGCACACTGCCTGTAAAGCAATGCTCCATGCAAACTTAGAGACTCCCCTTCTGCACGAAGGTCAGAACTGCTGAGGTGTAGCAATGTGTAGTCCCATCTGGGTGTCTCAGGCCAAGCTTTGCTGCTTCAGAAAGGAAGAGCTGACGTGTCTTAATGTCCCTACCAGTACTGGAAGATGGGCACTAAAGGCACTTGCCATCCAAGTTTATCAAAGAGGAGTTGCTTATGTGAGTAATTGTACTTCAAGAAGTGTATCCTGTTTCCCAGAAAGACGAACTTTCCATCATGAGGTGAAGGGAAATGAGGTTTATAAGCATTTAGGAGGAATCTTCTGCTGAGAAAAATGTTTAATCTCCAGCTTTTGGGCACTTTGACAGCCCTTTGTGTCTGGAGGTCTCCAGTAACCGGAGATTGAAGAGGAGGGGCAGTATGTGGTCACTGCAGTCACCGAACATATAATTTGTACAATTGGAAATGACGAATGGTAAACTTCCATAAAGTAACATCATATATATATATGGTGATATATAAAGCACCCATGATAGGTGTGCTTTAGCGGACTTTCGGTCATGTGCCTGCCTTGGCACTATAGGCTTCCAAAGGAAATGTATGCTTTAGCTGCCTGAACTTTCTGGACGTTCTCTCTCTTACCTAATCGTTAGCGTTTTCAGGCTGTCCATCAGGGTTTTGTAGCCGTACTACCTACCTTTGTATATATCACATATATGTAACGACCCTTAAGAGAAATTTTATAATGGAACTTAAAAGTCTGTTCAAATTTCACTTAAGTAACAAGTAAGGCATGTGTTGTACATCTTTAGTATCCTTGTTCTGTAGCTGTCTGGCAATGCGAACGGAGGTGGCTGCCGCAGCCCCGGCTGTGCTGGCAGAGCCATCTGCTGTTAGTGCAGCACCGCAGGGTGGCTCTTCGGCCCCGCTGCTTGCTCCCTGCTGGCAAGGGCTTGCACAGAAGTGGCAGCAAACTTAATTGCTAGTGGAAGGATGGTTTCTCAAGCAGGTGCCTGCCATACTCCAAAACTCAGGAGCGGGTGAAAGTAGTAACAGGGGATATTCACAAATCTAGCCAGCCATCATCCAGAAGTTTTGTGAGCTTTTATTTGCTGTTGTAACAAAATCAGTGACAAACTCATTGTTTGACAATAACAAATGTTATCATGTTTATGCTCTTCTCTTTCACGGTTGCATTCTCATTGCACTATTTTTGTCTCACTGTGGCTCTTTGTTTGCCTACAGTAATTCCTTTGTATGTCCCCATGATTTGACAACACAGTGTTCTTCTCGTGAATCCTGTCAGCCCCAAAAAGGTGCGTTCATGTGACGGAGGGGCAGCTATTAACTGTAGGAACACAGGGATTGCTAGAGCCCGGCAGAACACCACTCCCCTTTGTCCCTAATCCTCGCTCAGACTGGAACCAGTGCTAGGGGGTTTAAAGAAAACATAAACACTGTGTTTGGTTTTAGTTCATCTATCTATATCTTCTATGCCTCCCTTTTTAAAAAGGAAAATAAACAAAAGAGCACCCTGTGGCTTTCTTCTCAACCAGGACTTCTCAATGCTTTGAAGGCAAGATATAGCAGATTTGGTGGCTTGCTTGCATCGTTTTCTGTGCAGTGGGAAATGCACTGGATTTACCCTGCAAGGTCCCTCCCAGCCTTGCCAAGGGTAGAGCTGAATGCAGTTTTTATAGCACAACTCTTATAACACTGTATGACAGAGTAGGAAAAGCTGGAACTACTGATCATCAGTTTATGTCCTGAAGCATGAAAGCAGATATAATTTATTGATAACAATAAGATAATTCTGAGTGATTTGTTGTCACAGTTATGCTTTGACAAACAAACAAATCAGAATTCACTGGAAGCATCTAATGAAGTGTTAAAAGCCTGAGAGTCCACAGCTTCTTGATTGCTAATCCTTGCAAATAAAAGGAAGACTAGATAAAGATGTAAATGCTTAAACTGAATCTCAAGCAGTCCTGCCTTTGGTCTTAATTGGTATGTGTAATTTTTGTGTAATTTCCTTCTCAGTAGTTTAATATAACCTCTGACTGAGTAACATCTCTTGCCACTCCTAGAAAATACTTTTTTTTTCTTAAAGCTAGGATTGCTGCATGTAGCTTACCTATATTTTTTAAAGTCATATTTTAGAAATTGTTAATCTTTGTATGATCAAGACAGTGCTGCAAACAGAGATAGGTACAATGGAGGGAAAAGAATTATTTATATGTGTTAAATACTGCATACAGGTGTAAATCTATTTTTTCCTGCCAATATATTGCATATATTTGTATGTATTTTTAAGGTCATCTCTGTGGTTAAATGAAAATAAATGAGTTACATCAGATTTTTCAGGATGTATAAATAGCCGAGCTAGGCTGGTTATCTTCTAGTGCTGACCCTGTGCAATCAGAGGATACTGATAGGAATAGCTACGCCCATTTCATCCTCCTGGATAATCCTCCATACAGTAATCCAAGGGAAAGCAAGTAAACAACTAGTACTAAACAGCCCCAAGCTTTGATACCTGCTGGAAAATTCCAGCCCACGGGTGTGTTTTAGAACAAATTCTGACCTGTCTAGGTTTGAACTCTTAATTTCTGTAATAAAGAAGTTGGTTGCAAAATCTTGCTCTTTTTAGTGTGTCTTCTGTCATTGTGATTTCCACTCGCATAAGGGCAATACCAGCTATTTAAACACTCATCACCTGTCTTCAACATATTATGGTTAGGTGGCAAGTCTGCAACTGGTCTACAGATACACCTGTGCACATGTAAATATCTGCCATGCTGACTGTACCCACCCTGTATATATCTGCCTTACTGACACAAATCTAGCTATTTTGAGGTTTTTTGTGGATTTTCACTGCTAAGAAATTCAACCCTATGTGTACTCCCTATCAATTGCTAGGTTATATTTGTATTCAAACTGATTTTTAGGAAAGTGTATATTTCTTCACCTTAAAAGGATTCTCTAACTTTTGTCTCACAAAGTTTAACAGTTATGATGGGTGAAGGGTGGGAAATGGAAAACAGAAGCCTCAGTCCTTTTTTTTTTTTTCTTAGAACTGTTCTGAATAGCTGGAGAGAATAGCTGAATAGCTGTAGTCTTTTGAAAAGATTAAAAATTCACAAGGGAATAATAACTTCTCCATTTTTACTTAATTAACAGAATTCTCGAATCTGAAAAATGCCATCTTATCCTAATTAACATGTTACTTTATAAAAGAACACTTGCTGTAGACCCTGAGGCGAGAAAGCCGCCAGATGTTTGGGAGCTTTTTTATTTTCCTTTTTTTCTGGAGGCAAGTTCTCAGCAGGTATTGGAAAAATATCTCACGTGATAAATCTTGAAGGTGAAAATGGTATTTAAAAATACTGCTTCTCTTCACTTTTCTCACCAGCGTCAAATTTTATCACAGAGCATAGGAGGACCCCCCAGAGAGTTGAAGTCTGTCACTTAGATCTGGGATGTGGTTGTAAGTAGGAACCAGCATAACTGAAATGAGTGGGAGAGAACAAGGAGTGTAACCTGATGGTCCAGAGATCCCAGAGGTGATTACATCTGCCTGCTTCTCCTCCCATGGCTTTTTACAGTGATTGTGATACTCCTGCCACATACAGTATATGAAGGTGATTGCTTAAGAGATAGACTTGCCTTGAGCAGGGAGCAGATGAAGTATAAATCAATTCAAATGGAACAGAGGAAAAGTGAAATTAATTCAGCTGTGCTTGGGGCATTTGTTACTGTCAGTAAAGCCGTGGGCAGTTGTGTCACACAAGGGTAATCTGGTTTGTGCTTTTATTATTATCTGGGGAAATCTCTGAGCGTTGCAGCGTGATGCAGTGGAGGGTCTGACTGACTTATTTTGACTGCATAATATTCAAAATAGTCATTTTAGCAAAATCTTGTATTTTAAAACAGGAGCAACAATAACAAAGCTACTTCTTGTGACCCATCTGCAATATTTGTGTGGAGAGTAGTATACCCTAGGAAAAGTGAACTGCAGCGTTGGCTGTACCTCATCGTTGAGGGAGCTCCAGGTTAGATTTCCAGTTTTCAAGCCCATGGTCACTGGATCAGCTGATGCCTTGCTGCAGCTGTCCTGGGCTACTGTGAGTGTTGAGCATTTCTTACTGTCTGAGGTCTTTGAACTGAATGGAGGTAATCAACTATCGACATCAGTTGCTTGCACAGGTTTGTAAGTAATGATTGGATGCTGTTTTGAAAGAGATACTATTGTTCAAATCAGTTTGGGAGTAATAAAACAATTCGGCAGTGGTGCAGTAGCTGCTACATTCATTTTATTGACCAATGCATAGAAATTACAGTAGGTGATAATTTCTCTTTGAAAGTTCAGGAACTGTTAATAGCTTTAGCTGTTGTAGGCCAGGCAGAGGTCAGGTAGTTCTCTCAAAAGAAGGTGACAGTATGAAGTTGCTCCTCAATTCCTAGTGGCTGTTAGTAGGAGATTCCATGTTTCTGCCTGTAAAAAAGAAAATAATTTATGAACCTACACTATCTATAACAAGTACAATGTACTAAAAGTGTAATGAAATGCATCTTTTTAGGGTAGAAGCCCAGAAAAATAAAAATAATAACAAGAAAGCATAACTTACAGAAAGGAAACAAGGGGACCGAATTAAGATATGTGGACCCAACAACAGTCATATTTTTTGAGAAATTTTGTAGAGATGAACAAGGAAAATCCTTAAAAATACAGAGCACTATGCTGAAGGGGACATTCTCTCTGACTGGTGGGAGGTGGGTCTGGTAATAGGATGGAGCGGAATTTCTTGACGGTGTCTTGGTGATGAACTGAAAATCCATGTCTGCTGTTTTTCTGCTATGTGGTGACTATGCCAGAAGCATAGTTATGCTTTATAAGAAAGCAAAATAAAGAGTTGAAATGTAATAATATGATCTGCTGCTGTCTAGGTAAGTAGAAAAACTTCTGGCAGTTGCAGAGAAAGTAGTTTTGAACTTCTAAGAGTTGTGGTGCTAATTGGAATTCTCTGTGTGTATATGTTGAAATTGTGATTAATGAGTACTGATGAGTAGACTTCCTAGTAGTAAACATGATGTTCTGAATGTGTAGCTTGTTTAAGATGCCATGGTTTCAAGGAAACATGGAGCAAACCTGCCAGGGACATGCCTAATGTAAGTGTAAAGGAAGTGTTGCATTAATAATAGGCATTTCTTACCTTAATTTGTAATCTATTTCTTACCTTTTTGATTGATATACTTTTCAAATTATATATTAAAATGTCTATTTTTCTTTTTCTATTCCAGCGAATTCGAGAACTAGAAGATAAAATAGAACTTCAAAAGAGGCAACTCAAAGAAATTGAGGAAAAGGTAAATAAATGCCTAGGCAATGCCAATGGCTTTTTTTCCACATACTAATTTAGTTTTCTCTGTTGCATTGATGTTAATAGTGCTTAACCTAGTATCATGAAATCTATTTTAAAAAAAGATAAAACTCATTGCTGCATGAAATGAAGCTCCATCCCTAATCTGCTCAAAATTATTTGCTGTCTGGGTTTTCTAGCAAGTACAGAAAGGAATCAAGGGGTCTGGAAAAACATTAGAGTAGAAGGGGGAGGATTAGCTGTGGTTTAGACCAAGAAACAACATAAAGATTTGTCTCTGACAGAATTGGTTAGCTGAGCCCTGCTTTTAGATAACATTGCTTTGTAAAACTTGCAAGTATTGAAAATTAATGAGGTGCATGTGACAAATATTACAAACAAAAAAATATTTCTTGCTTTAAGATAGCAACAAGTTCCAGATTAATATCCCAGATCCAAATTTTCTCCTCTTTTGAAGAAACTCTAAGGCTTAAAATGGCAAGTGTATTTTGGTCCCTGTGGTCCCAAGCAAGAGATGGCATGAGGTTCCTAGACCATGGGCTCAAGTGTTTCCCATGTCTGTGGAGTTCAGGCTGTTCTGCAGGTCAGGGGCTGACAATGAGTCTTACTCTAAGCCCTAGCAAAGTGTTTTAGTTATGTTGCTTTTGCTAAAGCAGTCCCTATGTCCCAAGACGAGTCACATTACCTAAGATTCCTTGTTTCCAGTACATATGGGTATCTAATCCTACATAAACCTGCTGCTGGCCTGAATGGAGAAGTTAGTGGACTTTTCAGTCATTGGTGTTTTGTTTGTTTTTTTTTTTTTATTTTGGGATCAGAATGGGGTAAAACAACCAAACAGAGGCTTTTGAAGGACTCTGAATGGGAGTTGGAAGAGGTCAGTGGGATTTGCAGAACTGAGAGAGGCTTTGGGGAGCAGTTCGCTGGGTGAAGGAAAGTTTCTTCCTCACCCTTCACTAATTTCACTGTCCATCTGCTCTCTGGATGTGGCAGTCCTCCCTGTGTCACCCTCTGGGAGTATTGCACTTCTAACAGCTACTCCAATTCCCTCAACAGCTTCCTTGACCCCTTCTGCTCCCACAGGAGTTGTTTCCCCTCAGCAGTACCTGGTCTTGCACCCTTTGAACTGCGATACCGGGCTGGGTGTGTGGAAGAGCCAGAAGAGCCATGTGAAGCTGGGCTGTCTGCTGCTGTTGCTAATTGTCACTGTACATCCCCCCCAATACTCCCTGGCTGGGGCTAGTCTGTCTGCATCCATCGGGAAGACAGTGATCCACGTTTCCACTAGCAGAGAAACAGAGCCAGTATCCCCCCCTTAAAGGGCTCTTTTGCTGCCTTTGCCCTCTGCTGCCCTGGACCCCTCCTATACCTGTAGCTGTTCGTGCCTAACAGCCAGTGATGTCTAAGATGCTGCAGTTAACTCCTCAAAGCAGAGAAATCTTGAGGGATTGATGATATCTCTGCATGTTAATTATTGCTAATAGTGGTGTTTATCCACCTATTCTAAAGCACCAAAATCTCTAGACGTTGCTATTGCCAAAATACCCTTAATGCACTACCATTACAGTTTGCAGAGTAGGTATTGGATTTGACAGACTGCTAATTTTGAAAATGGAAGTTAACGTTATTTGTGCTGGTTCATCAGTCAAATGGATGCAGAAAAGTATTGGAAAAGAAACAGCTTAATCACAAGCTTAGCAGAAAGCTGGTAATGAGTTAAAATGATTAACGTTCTCTTTGCCTTAATGTTACATTAGCAGGAGCTCAAAAAAGCTTCATCATTTTCTATTAACTTTCAAGTCCTTGATGGGTGGAGGGATTCCGTCTATCTGTATTACAGTTGATTTTTTTTTCCTTGGGATTAAATCCCACTCTGAATTTGACTGCCCAAAGGAAGGTTGTGTTGTCAGAGAATCAATGAATGATATACTTCTACCTCATTCTTCTTCTGAAGGTTTAATATGTCAGTGGGTGCAGACTGACACCTACATGCTGCTGATACTGAGCACAATTATTTCTGTGGAAAGAAATCTTCTGCTTCTGAAGCAGTTTTTATAGCTGAGTCTCACTGCTTGTTGTAGCTAAGGGCAATGTGCCACTTAAAAGTGTCATGAGTATGGCTTTTTATTTTCCTTTAGGAATGGATTCAATTTCTGAGTTTTATGTAAAATTCTGTCAAATCAGAACATAAGGATGACAGTATTTTTGCCCTATAAATTCTTTAGCAAACTGCCTTGCTTCTAAAGGCTATACAAAATAATAATGTAGAATTTGAATTTTATTCTACGAGTTGTTATGTAAGGAACAAGTGCTGTTTAAACACGTCATGCTTTTCTCATAACTGATTCTCTACCATTTAAGTTGCATTTAGTTTGTGCCCTTGGCTTGGTAAGTCCTGGTTCAGGAAAGCTTTCAGGTGTGTAATTATAAGTACTTGCTTAGCTGAGTCACAAAGACAAGCCTTATATTTCTGAAGTTACATAGTCCAAAAATGTTAACATTTGTAAAGCTGCCCTCAAATACTGAATTCTGTACCGTTACCCTTTTAGAGTAAGATTGGTATACTGTATCTCTCTTCCAGATCAACTCAGTTAATATTGATATAAGACTAACTGCTATAATGTCATTGGATTTCATATTACATATCTTACATCTTTTTTCTTTTCTTTTTTCCTCATTTTCTTTTGATCTTATGTTATAGTTTTTGTTCCTTTTTTTGTTTTTTTCACTAGCATTCATTCTGTGGCCTTGATGACACAACTGCGCCAAGACGTGTGGTTGGTATTCTTTATATCTCTTTGTACTTATTTTTTAACTCTTAGATTTTGCCGTGTTTGAGAATTGTCTTCATAAGACCATGAAGCCATGGGGGAGGGTATGCTGGTTTTGCTTGCACAGAGAGGAAGACTCACCTATAAAATCTGACTCGGGTGCCTTCAGTTACCTTCCTAGACCTCTGCAGAAAGCTACTGGGTTTTCAACAAGAAATGATTTTGCATCCAAAGATACTGACTGCCCTAACTGCAGTGGGTGTTTTTCAGTTCTGCAGAGCAGGTACATTTTTTCTAAAAGTTCAGGTATTGCTGTAGGATCCTACCTTCTGTCATGCCAGATAGAGAGGTGACGGACACTATCTGGTTTTCAGTTTTGTTTTCTAAAAAGCCCTGTAAGCATCAACACATATACAGAAAAAGGGTTTCATTTTACCTCCTCAAGATCCTTAAGGCCGCAGAATAACTCAGGAAGTAATAACCTGATTTCCCTTTTATGAGACAATGAGAAGGTTGCAATGTGACTGGCCTTCCATGTGCCCACACAACACGGGAAGAGCAAGGATAAGAAACCTCCATGGCTCTCCCTTGATATGCTACCATCATTCCCACTATGTTTTCCAGTGTTCTGATCTTTCAGCTCAATGCAAAAGACAGTGAATTTCTTTAGCTGTCATGGAAGCTATAGCAGTAGTGCTCAACTTTCACGCAGAAGGAGGGAAATACAATTTAGAAAATCTGTTCTAGCTCTCCTCCCTGGAGCAATGCCAGTTGCACACTGCCTTTGCATAAGGATGGCAACTCAACGATCTAACTGTTAGAGGATTAAGTTGTGGTTTAAAACTATTGAATATTTACACTGGTTTTGTTATTGCTGTTGTTTTGTTTTGTGGGGTCTTTAAAACTGAAAATACACAGTGTTTTTACCTTTACAGTTTTTCCAAGTTTTTTCTTCTTTGGAATTTGTTGTGAATTATGTTCATGGAATCCACTCATAGTAGGAGATGCACATAATCAACCCCGTTGAAATGTTATCAACTACTGTAGGATGAAGGAGCATGATAACAAGTTACCCAAAAAAGCTATTATATTTACCTTACATTAAGCTTGAACCAGTATTTTCTTCTGCCCAGATCACTTTTGAGAAATCAGACCTATTATGGGCTCTTTTGGAGGTTTATTCAGCTCCCACTATGTTGTTATCATCTTTCTGCTGATGCTCTTGGGAACTGGCTCTGGTCTCTCATTACTAGCGTTGCTGCATGTGGTTTATATTTTGCAATAAAATGATGGGTGGGATGTAGTCTGAGGGTATTACTGATTTGTTACAGTAGCTTTCTTTTGGTTGCTAGATGGGTGTTGAAATTGAGCAATATTTTTACAGCATTTTGGGCATTCCTTTTGAAATTTCCTTTATTTTGTCAAAGATTGAGCATATGCTTATAGAGCTGTGTGTAAGGAAAGGAGAAGCCTTGTGATACATCATTCACCTTACCGCAGTTTGAGCTGAGTTTTCTGTTCTGTGGAGATTGGAAAGGACAGGTGCTGTTTTGGTTAATGTAATAGTAATTATTGAATTTGAAAGAGTTGAAGAGTAATGTTAAAGGAAGTTACCAAACTGTTGTCTTTGGAGTTTCAGCTAGCTTTTTGACTGCAGTTCCAGTTAGAGGTGCTAACATCTGGATGAATATATTTGTTTCTAAATACTGTGAAAAGTATACTGGCCAAGTTTAGAGACACTTTATAAACATTCAATAAACAGTGAGATCACCAGTATTTTTGAAATTCCATTTAAAATACTTTGAAATAGTATGAATTCAAGGCTTAGGTCTGATCTGTAGGCTTCGTTGCTGATATAGCTGCTGGTATTATGGGTCTTCTTTGGGGGAAAAAAAATATTAAAAAAAATAAAAATTACAAGTATACTTAGTCTCCAGAAAATACATTGTGCAGATATAACCTGCTGTCCTTCCTGTTAACAGCAACTATTTAAGTGGTTAGATTCAAGGTTGGTGACCAGAATTTTGAGGGGATAACACAGGGATAATGACTGTGTAGCCATGTAGCTACTCAGCTCTCAAGTTTCCAGGAGTGCACATCATATTGTGGTGCTAGTCCGGAGGGCAATTTCCTTTAGTTCGTTTTGCCAGAGGTTAATCTGTCCTGATGAATGTAACACAGCTAAGCCTATTTGAAGAGACTTAACTATAGTTGGACTCTTGAACATTGTTCATTATTTCAAGGCAAACCAGGCACTTTACTGACAGGAACTTTGATTCTTGTTTATTTTGAAACCAATGTAAAACTTTTAGAAAGAGGTTGTGGTGTCTGTGAAATCAGGGCTGGATGCCAACACTTATTTCTAAATTAATGTAATCTATCTAAAGCTCATCAGACTTTTTCTTTGTTTTGTTTTTGTTTTCTGTTTTGTTTTTGGGTTTTGGTTCGTATACAGGCTATTAAAAGAACCTATGGAGTGAACAGATGAATCCACGTGCAAAAACACAGAAAATATTTATTGAGCAGCTTTAAATTGGTGCATTTTTTTTCATAAAAGAGTTTGCATAATACTTGAAGCTGCAAAATATTTGAATTTAAAATTAGAGATTTTTTTAAAGATGTAGCTTCAAGCTGGAATGGTTTGATAATCAAATAAGGACCAGCACATCATAAACACTGAAAAAAATCTAAACAGAATTTACACTCTCACACCAACCAAACACTGGAAAAATTACAAGTGCAATTACTGGCTGCTATGTGAGCTGTTACCTACCAAACGGTTTTCCTACAGTACTGAGATTTTTGTCTCCATACTGCATGCTTTCAACAAATGTGGTTTGCATTTCACCCAGGAAACACAGAATCTCCTTTTTAATATCTATATAAAAAAAGCTAAGTGTTTGACAATAAGTTCTCTATAGTAAATAGCTGACAGGGAAAAAACTGTTCAAAGTTCAAAACGAATAGAGATTTATAAACCCGCAGCGGTAAAATTCATATTAAATTCATAAATTGGAAAACCACAGATGGAGAAGAGATGGGTTTTGGAGAAAGGCAAGATGGTAGATTGAATGAAGAAAACTTTGAAGTGAGTAAGAACTGCATGGGAGAGATGATTTTTTGAATGTTTCTTAAAAATTAAGGCAATAACTTGTCAAATAGCACTGGGAGAATGGGAGATCCGGAGGTGGCCTGAGAGGTCAGGAAAAGAGAACTCATGATGTGCTGTGTTTAGTTATCTCTTCAAGAAGAAAGAGGGGCTTGAAGAAGCGGATGTGTAGACAAATGTGATAAACAGAGATGTAGTTGTAAATAGGTATTTGGAAATTATGGCATCCTTCCAGGTGAAATAAAAAAATGTTGAGAGTAGCTACCAGGAAGCAAAAATGGCACAACCTCAACCCACAGAAGTAGATAAACAGTCAAGAACATGGATCACCTGAACTGCAAGAAAAATTTTTGGCGAAGCACAGATTGAAAAAATGAAGGTTGAAAAAAGTTGTTTAAGATGGAGAATGCTTAGATAATCCAAAAAGATTAGGCTTTTCTTTCAAAGCGGGAAAAGAGGATTGTTTCAGAGCTGGAAAGGCAATATGAAAAAATAGATTATTTTAATTATTTCTGGAATGTTGAGGCAATCAAAGTATCAAGAGCACAATATTAAAAGATAACTTTCTCCTCCCTCACATTTTTTTGAAAATCATCTTTTATTAAAAGGGCTACATAGAAAAGAAAGCTACAGAGAAACAGGTCTGCTCCCACGGACACACTGAACTCCAACATGAATATAAGGTAGAATAAGATACAATAATACATCACAGAAAGTGGAAATTATGATTGAAAAAAATAACATAAGGCAAAGAACAATCATGGCAGCACAAAGAAAGCTGAGGAAAAGATTTGTCACAGCAACGGAATATCTCACTGCTGAAGGTGCAGGAAGCAGCCTCAGAAGCCGCCAGTTTTCTCAGATAATTTTTAAGCTCTGAAGTAAGACCAGAGCTGTGCTCTTCACAGAGAATCACCGGACAAGGTCATTTACCTGCAGCAGGAGCCGAGGCACTCCACAAGATTAATTCAGTCAGATGCAGCAAACTGGCTTGTGCGAGGGTCTGAATAACCCTGTGTCCTGATACAAAGCACAACTTACATTGGGAACAAGGACCGTGCAGAAGTCTGGAAACTGAATCCCCAAAAGAATGTATCGCTCACAATGTGTTGTTCAAAAGGAACGAGCATTTAGAGAATGTGTTTTCAAATAGAGGTTTGTCATGTTTTAGTTAAAGCTTTTAGCGATGTGATGACAGAATGTGGGAAAATGAGGCCTTCACTGCAGAAGGAGTTTTGGCATTGCCCTGAAGAGAAGGACTACAAGAGGAGTTAAACAGAGCTGGAGATAACCAAACCAGGTGCTGATGAAGGAACAGAAAGTGGAAAGTGTGATTCACTCGGCAGAGAAACACTTTCTTCGCGTAGACATGGTTTTGCTCATTACTTCTTTGGGGAGGAAAGTATAAGCCCAAATGTTGGATGGTCGGAGCACGTGGCTGCAGCGGTAAGCGCACTGCAGAGATGGGGGATGGTCTTGTTACAAACCAGAAAAGGTATGAGAAGTTTCATTTCCTATTTTTTTAATGCATTTGTTACGCTGTAATTCACATGTGACAGATTTCTCAGAGAAACTGGCTGATTTGGGTGACATTGCCCATGATACTCATGGTGGTTTTATTCTGCACTGAGCCAGCAGGACTTATAGTTTTGGAAAGCTGTGGTTATCATTCCAGTCCTATTATCTGTTGCATATTGGTGTCTATTATAGAGCTGGGAAAGGTGTGTTAACTGAGTAGTTTTGGTCCATGCAAGATCCTGGGCCTGATTTTCATTTTCTGTGACACAGCTTTAAAATCATCTGTCCCAGCTGTATAAGCAAAGAAGGAAACAATAATTTTCTCATTTCTGGTATCAGTGGTAACAGCTTTCCTGGGTTAATGCTGAAGTACTCAGTAGTTTTCAGGATGAAGCATAAGAATTGTAGAGCCTAATGGATTGTGAGGTTTGAGAACAACTTTAGAAATTATCGTATTAACTTTCATTATATCAGTGAATAAAAGTGCATTTATAAACAAGAGCACGTACTAGAAATATGTCAGTAGAAATCAGTGTAATGATTTTAAGTGTCAATTTGTTCCTGCCTGCTCCATCATCACTGCTTTAATCTATTGGCTACTTTCTGCAAATGATACCACTAAGAATTATATTTTTTTTACAACTTAGAAGTAGGATATTAGGCTGGGGCACAGTTGAAAATGGCAATCTGGCTTCCACTTTAAATTGTTAATGAGCAGAGTAATTATGTCCACTATGATTATATATTCCTTCTGCAGTGGTGTTCAGGGATGCCCATTGTCAGGGAGCAGAACGTCTATTCACTTTACAAATCATAAGTACAGGCAAAGCATTAGTGTCTCAAGGAGCTTGAAATTGAAGGTCCTGTTCCATTTGGGAAATTACACAGGCTAGGGGGGAGCCATGATTATGTTTACAGGTCTCAAGGAGTGCATGGTGTCTGAGAAGGGACTGGGCTTGGTAAATCTAGAGAAGATTCCAAAGTGGTTTGAACTTTGTTGTCCATGTGGATTTATACTTTGTCTTTCTACACTTGTAGCTTTTACCTATCATTGCTTCTCAAGGCGCTGAGGAGTGGCTGAAACTTTTCAGCTCTAGGTCCTTGTGTGGCTGACAGAAGGGCAGTGAGTGATACAACTGGCCAAAAAAGTAAAATTTTAGGTAATTCACCATATGTGTGAAAAGTACACATCAAAACATGGGACAAGAGAAGAATTGCGTGTTTATTCTTTTTGTACTGATTTTGTGCTATTTTATGCTCTTTGGTGGCAAAGATGTATGCTACTTTTTCTTCTTCTTTGCCCTATAGATTCAGCATTTGTTTAAAAAAAAAAAAAAAGAAAAATTAATTACATTATTTCCTGGAGAATAGGTCCAAACTCAGTGGCTGAATTCCAATTACATATCCACTTCCAAATTAATACAAACGTGGCAAAAGTAAAGGCATTTCACAGATTCCAGTTACAGGACCATGCTTTCTGAAGGGAGTTTAGGTAAATGAAGGTGAACTGCAGGGTGAAGAACTTTTAGAGCTACAGCTAAAAGAGGCAAAGGAAAAGGGCCAATCTTAGATTGTCTTCCCAAGCCCGAATTTAAAAATTCCTTCTAGGCATGGTTTCATAACCTGTCAGAGGTGAAGTAGACTTGTAAGTAAAATACTGAATGCAGAATTCCAAAATACTAGTTAAAAATACTTAATGTTTCTCTGAAATAGTCATAGATTGCCTTTTGAATAGGAAATATCCTTTTTTAATTTTCTATCTCGAAACAATAAACAAATCATACATTTATCCAAAATAAGTACATTTTTTAAAATAAACATACTGAATTTTATGAAATAATTTAGTAGAAAATTATCCTCTTTTCAAACTTTGAACCCCAATTCCTTCATGAATTAGTCTAATTGAATCTTTTATGGAGATCTCATGTTGTGAACTGCAACTCCTTTCATACATGCTGAATTACTTTGGGGCTAATGAAAGGAGACTCTTTCATAAATAATAAATGTGTACAGAATCAAGAAGGACTGTTCATTTGATCATCAGACACTTAGACTCTTATTGCATGCTTAGACTGCAGTACATTGAGATCCTAATAATTTGGGCTTTTTTCATCATGGATCCTTCATCTGTGAGTGAACAAGAATTTTGTTACCGCATTAAAAAACCTAGCAATGAAGGGTTTGATATCCTAAATTTCAGTGTTCAAATTGATACTTCCTGGATTTTCCAGGAATTAGAAGATGCAAGCATACCTGATGAACGAGTAAACAGTGCTGAAGAAAAGAATTTAAACCTCAGAATAAAAAAGCTGGAGAAGCTGGAGCAAAAACTGAAAGGTGTTCTAGAGGACTATGTGGAATCAGATTCTGTCCTAAGAAATAGGTAAATAAAAGGGGGGTTTGCATTCAAAATTAATGTGATGTGACAAATGTACTCTTTTCTTTGCTCCATGTACTGGCTGTCAAATGATACATGTAAAGCTAGCAAAAAGAAGACTTTTATGTGTTTTTTGAGTGCCTGATAAGATGCGTGTATATGTGTTTATTGTGGCTGTCAGAATAGAAATGCGATATTCATTATTTTTTATTGTTACTTAAATCAGTTTTACCTAATGCTTATATTTATATATATATATATATACACTTAAATCAGCATGATCTAAAATCTTGTTGCAAATAACCAGACAGCTTCCTCAGGATGTTTCATTTGTAGATATTAATTAGGTGTAAATTCTGTTTGGAAAATATATCCCTTTCCTTTTTACAAGTTAAGAGTTAATTTGGAATTTTGTGTTGAAAAACAAAAAAAAAATCCTTGTTTCAGAAAGCTTCATCTAGTTTAGTATGTTAATTCTAATCATCACAGTAGCTAAAGGTGCCATTAAGCATTAATTATGTAGTTGACTAGAATAATAAGATCAAGGTTTTCATAGTCAGCAACTGCACTGTTCTAAAGAAAGCCAAATAGTTAAAAGGACACAAAATATAAATGGCATTCAAAATAGTTACTTGTATAATTTCCTAATGCTTTGATTCATCAAGGGATTTGGCCAGAAATGTTTTGATAATGGGCTTTTTGTCAAAATAATAACGAATCTTTTTTTAAATTGAAGCTTTTGTAAAAATAGGTCTATTTTAATAAAGATTTGGGGGAAGGGAAGACAGGAAGAACTTTATTTAAAACCAAAATAAAATATGAGACAACAGTTCAAGGAGAGCAAACGACCAGCTGAAACTTGTCTGGGATCTAGGAAGCCTATTTTCAAGGATCTTGGGTAGCAAGTAGAAAGAGAAGAAATCCTGTGCCTGAAGTTCTTGTGGCTGAAGCGCAGACAGATGGGACAAGGAATTATGTGGAAGGTGCAACTATTTTCAGAAACAGAGAAGAGTCAGCAGCTGTAACAAATGAGGGCAGAGTTTTGGGCTGATGTGGCCCAGTTTCCTTTGATACCAGTGGTCAGTTGTGCAGTGCCTGTCTGCAGTGAGGAAGACACTGTCAGGTTTACTTTGATACTTATTTAATGATGTGTTTTCTATCTTAATCCTATTGCTTCATAAGTAGGTTTTTATGTGAGCTTTTTGAATGAAGGTGGCGTTGTCATGCTGGGATGGAGGTAGTGGGAAATGTTGGCAGGTAGGGGCAGTAAGACAAACCTAGAAGATAGGATTGAGCAGGGCAGCTGAGTGGAAGGCTGTTGAAGGTTGGATGAAGAAAATGCAAGGAAGAAGATATGGTACAGCACAGTCTTGAGGGGTACAGGGGGTAATATGTGCGCCTCCGAGATGAGAAAAGAGGAGGCTGTACTGCCTGTGCAGGAGATGAGAGGCTGGGGAAAAGATTTTCCTTAACAAGAAAAGGATTTTTTGAAACTCACAAATAAGGCATTGAGAAAATGTTGATGTGGAGGCTGAAAAGGGAAGGAAAACCTAAAGGAAACTTGAGGCTTGCTCTCATAAGATTATCTTAGGTATTCCTCCTTTGCAGAGGAACCCCATCACATCACACCACATCATCTTACACCACCATTTTAATAGCAACAGGTGAAGCAAACCTGTATTTTGTCAAAATCCAGCTTTGTGGGCAGGGTCAATACAACCATGCATCCTAGGTTTCAGTACCTATTGAAGGTATGGTACAAGTCAGCTGTGTTCCCTTTGGTTACTAAAAGACATAGTTACTTGTAGGTTACATGCAATTTTAATTTTTATGGAAAGTATTTACTGTAATCATAAAATTTGTTAATCCTTTGGTTAATAAAATCTTATATAATTATTAATTTTATTAATCATGGGATTAATCATGGTCAGATACATGTAGAGACCAAAGTGTTGTGGTTGTCTTTATGGTAAGTTGTTACTTCATATAGTATGTCAAGCTTTAGCGAACATTGACCTTGTAAATTATTTGCTTATGGTTTTCCTATTAAGCCAGCAGAGAGAGAATGAACATAGATGTTAGTTTTGACAGTCTCCAGCATAACGTGAAAACCCTAGTAGACTTACTAAGAATTAAGCACTTGTTATTAGTGATCAACAATTTATTACTATTATATTGCTGGGAGAAAAATGGGAAAATAGAAAAACTGATGCATTGCTGATGACTGCCTATCCATCTGGAACTGTACTGTGTAGTATTTACTTAGCAAAGATCTTTATTCTCACTATCCCAGGACGAAAGAGCTGGAGCTGTCACACAGAACACTTCTTGTGATGATCAATCAACTAAATGTGAAGTTGCACCAGGTTGAAAATGCAAATGTTCGTGTTAAAGGGAAACTGCGAAACATTCAGAAGGACCTGATCAGCTGGGTGAGGAGGATATTGTTTCAAATGACCTAGTTTAGCTTTTCTTTGTGGTAATAATTTATAAGTCAACCTCATCTCCAGTGACCTCTCTGTTTTTAAGCAGTAAAGCAACTCAGCCTTTCTCTTTTTCTACAACCAGAGGAATCAGAAGAAATTTCGGTCTTTTTTCCTGCCACTTTCTTTTTCTCTGACATCTTTGACAGCACTACCGTTATTCCTCTCATTTGGGCCCTTGATCTTGGAGATATATGCTGCCACTTCCTTCCTCCTCCCCAGAATCTGCTCAGACTACTCCTCCCTGGGTCAGGCTTGAACTTTCTAGTCCCATAATAAAGCATTTCTGTTACTTTCGATTCCCTGTGTACGCGGTGCAACAGCACACACAGCCACCACAGCCTGTCTTCCCTACAAAATGCAGCGGCTCAGCCCGTCGTCTGACTCCTGAATTGCTCACGTGTTTTCCAGCTGGGCCCCACCTGCTGCTGCATCCACCTTAAGCTTCCTGCTTATCTTTGTGTCCTCTTCCAGCTTTCCCAGGTTGTTGGGGTCTTACCTTCTTTCCTGTGATGCATCGCCATGTGGGCCACCACTCTGCAGAGCCCGGCCGGTGGGAGCCCTCCTGTGCAGGGTGCCCTTGGCTGACCCGCTCCCTCCTTGCCAAGAGCATCCCATGGCCAGCCACCTCACAACCCAACTCCCTCCCTTGTGTCTGTTCTGAAATTGGTGGCTCTGCAGGGGGAAGCCTTCAGTTCTCCCAAGTGCTAGCACTTCACATAAACCTTTTGTAACCGGAAGGTCAGCTGTTGGCTAATTACACATACAACAGGTATTTTTACTTTAGTGATCTATGAAAATGGAGAAGGAATGAAAGTTTTTCACGAAAGCGAAACAACGTCTTTTGATTCTGTTTATCATAAGATATGCATTCATTCTCCCAGCATTTTAGGTCCAAGTTGAATACTCTGACACGACACTAGTACCATGCAACAAGACTCGTAAGAAGGAATAGTCTTTGCTTTTTTAATTAAAAGTGAAATGCACTTTTCAACATGCAGCAAGCTTAGACATATATATATATATGGGAATATATATATATATTCCCATCAACAGTTAACCAAACAAAGTATTATCACACATCTACCTGACTTTGCATAAAATTTCAGCCAAGTGTTCCTCCTGTCCTGTCCTTGCTGGTGAACCCCTCAGACAAGAAAGTACCAAAGATCAAAAACTGACCTAAAGGAGTCCTTGAAGAAATACAGTAATGCCTCTGTGCCTTCAGTCTGGCTTCAAAGTTGCCACAAGATCCCTATGATACTTGTGATTCTTACGGTGCTTACAAGAAGGCAGCATGGGAATCATGAAAGCTGCCTCTGTCTTTCACAGACATCTTTCACCACTGTGTCTCTGTGTTCAAACACAAAAATACCAAAGTCTTTCTCAAGCTGATTCAAAAGGCATCTGTTCTGTTCTCCTTTTTCAGGACGTTCATAAATGGAGCTGACAGCTGACAGGTATGGGGTGAAGGGCAGAGGGCAAAGCCTGGTCTCTGGGAAGTGCGTGTGCTGTTTTCTGTAATAGAACCATGGCTTCCCTGCCTGTAGCATCGCAGTGCTACGCTGCTGTCGCTGTTAAGGATCTGTTACTGTATAGTTCAGAGCTGGTTGTATGAATTCCAGTTCAAAAGTTTCTTTTGATTTAATATGTACTGTAGAACATGCAAAAAAGGTGTTTAAACATGTCCTGTATTTTATGTAGTAGTAGAAATGGGTGAGTTTGCGTTTTGTTTGTTTGTTTCCTACTGAGATGTGTCAGTGATGGCTGAAAGGACAAAACAGTGGGTCGGTTTTACTCCAAATGCAGGACTTTACTGGCTTTTTTAAAAAAATCTACTTATATAATTCCTGAGCTTTCAGGAAAAAAGGGTAGAATTGTAAATTTAAGAAAAGTTATAAAGGAAGAAGAGATTTTTTTATTGTGGTGTTAAGCATACAACTCGCTGAAATTACAGGTTGAAAACCAAGAAAAGTCAGAGAAGAAGCAAAAGGAAAAATTACATTGGCTTCAGGAGCAGCTGAAGACAAAAGAAGATGAAATAAAAAGCCAGTCAGAGTATTTTGAGCACTACAAGCAAAGGCAGAGACAACACACAGCAGCACTGAGAGAAAGGGAATGTTACCTTCGGGGTGAAGTATCTAGGCTAGAAAAGCAAGTCCTGGATCTTAATGCCCGTATTGCTCTTTTGACATTTGAGTTAGAAGAGGGAATGGTGCAGTACCTCCAGCAGAAGCTGGAATCAGCATACAGTGGGGCTCAGGGCTATAAACACTCTGATGTGGACTTAAAGGAATTGAAAAGTTGCATTGAAAATGTGGAGCATGACATGAAAAGCCACCTCGAGGTATTTCAGCAAAATCTGGAGTTCTTAAGGGAAAAAGAGGAGGACAACAGAAGAGAACAGGCAGACCTGCTGACTGAACTCCAGTGCTCTCAGGACACCGAAGACTTTCTCAGAAGAAAACTGGAAGAATCTTGCCATCATGTTTATTGTCTGAAATTGTCTGAAATCAAACTACAGGAAAAAATAGAACAGCTTTTGGATGAAAATAGAGCTTTAAAAGATGAAGGTACAGTGAAGTCAAAAAAGAAGAAAGAAAAGGACTCACAACTTACAAGACTGGAGAACAGAGACAACAGTCCTGACCTGGTAAGTAAAAATAAGGCAAAATATAATTAGCTTTTGTCTTTATATCACCCTGGATGACACTTGTCATTAGATGTGTGATCGAGATGCAAGTGTGTGGCTTTTTCCCTTCTGCATTTTTTTCCTTTATTTTTGTTGATGCATTAGTACTTCACAGTGTCTAATTCACAGCACTGGAATCAGTAGGTGGAGCTTCATTGCATCAGTGTTGCTATTAGGTGCACATTGAGGGCACCTCACAAATCTTGTCTCCTTAAGTTTTTAAATGACATGCCCAAGGCAAAAGGTCTCGATTGGCACTAGAAGTAGAGCTCAGAACTTCTGAAACCTCTCTGTCATGGACACCATTCAGTGGAGGAGTATGCATATGGTTGGGTGAGTTTTCACATGTTATTCATGCCCAAATGCTGAAGAAAAAAGCACAGCTGACAATAAATCTCATCTGGGAGATTTTCTGGATAATGGTAAACAAGGGAGGATGGATACAGTATTCATGACTGGGAGTGATTTGAGATATTCAATGGTTTGCATCCCCGTAGCATTGTGATATGCCCTGAATACACTGAATAGGACTTGTTTGCTTCAAGCACTTCGCCCCAACATTGCATGGGAAAGCTCTGCATATGCTGTAGTATGGCATTCAGCTTCTGCCAATTCATTTTGCTGACAAAGAACAATTCTTGTTCACACAGAGAACTCAAACAAAGTTTTATTCTTTATGCACTGAGATGGAGGGTATTTTTATTCTGAGGATTTGTTAAATAAAGTGAAACCAGCTAAGCCTCACACTCATTCTGCTCCATTCAGATTGTGACCTGATATCCCAAGAGCTCTCCTGATTTTAACTGCAGTTAACCAAGAGGTAATAGGTGTGAACAAAACCCGTTTAGTACAGGAGAACAATCAGATTATGAGTACTTCCAGAACTGGGAGAAGGTAGAGAGAATCTTTTGTCTGTGAAAGCCAGAAGAAATAAAGGCAAATTTTTTAACCCAGTAGTTGAATGTACTTTTGCAGACATGGGTGATTTTGTACTATCAGTGGCTCTACAGCCCCAAAGAAATGAGCTCCAGGAGGTTGTCTTTGTGAGAGAGATAGTAAGGTCACCCTGCAGTAATGGGCAGCACATGGGTGACCTGTGTGGCTAGCTCTGTGTAGCTGTGCCTCACTGCACGTGTCTCCATAGCGGCCCCGAGGCGGCAGAAGGACCAATTGCTGTTGCTTACTTTTATACTTAGCCTGAACCATTGCTACAGTTACTTTAACTAGTGAGTTCACTTTTTCTTAGAATGAAGAAGAAGGTTTGAAAATATTTTAAGATATTTCTAGGACTTGCACTGAATTGTAAACAGGTACAGCTAAAATCAGGAGCTGTGAGGGCTTTCAGAGCCAGGAAAGAAGTAGTAGACAATTCCTGTTGCTTTGAGAAAACTGAGAAAAGGAGAAAATAAATGGTGAGTTATTTGAAGGTATGAAAGCCAAGTATACCAACTGACCAACTGCCTGAGGCTAATCCAAAAAGTCTTCAAGAAACAGGACCAAAACTTTCATTCTATACTGTACCCTAAGAAAAGGTTATTTTTTCCTCTACACAAAATTTTCTAACCTTTTCTTTCCAAAGTATCAATTTACAGCTGTGTTGTCATAGGAGGATACTGAGTCTCGATTACTGGGTCTTTGGTACAACTGAGCAGGCCAGAATTTTTGTTAAACCCATTTACTTTGTTCTGCTGCACAGTAGGTTGTATTCCTTAAATGCTGTGCATAGCATCAGCAGCATCAGATCTTGTGCCTTCTGCATTTCTGGTTGTCTTTTCCTCCTCTTCTGGCACTGCAACTAATTCACTAGGATTTTTCTAGTAGAAAATGACTTGAGATAGCAGGGAAAAAGAATCTGTATCTATGATAACAGGAGGAGGGAGACATCTGGTGTTGTGCTGTAAAACTGAAGAGGGCTTTTCCCTTACCTTGTGTTTTACTAGCACCTGATAAAATAAAAATTCCTTATTTCGTTACCTTGATCTTGTAGTATTCAAGCCAAAATAGTGACAAGAAAAATCCTGTTTGAGTTCATCATACTCTATCAACAGCTTTAGAAATGAGAAATTGTGTGCAATACAAGAAAGATTTTCATGCTGTTACTTTTCTGGAAAGCCGTTTGTATATAATTTTTCAGTGAAAAAGCAAATGGGATCATTTGCCTGTTTCACAGCCAGGAAAAAAGTAGTTTGTCAAGACAGGCTTATCAGACTCCCATGAAGGCCATCAGACACATGGCATGAGATTCCTCGGTAAATACTATGTCATTCAAATGCCAAGTAAATCAGTTATTCTTGAAAAACTAGCCTTAGTGTTGTTATTGCATCTTCACACAATAGTAGCAGATCCAATTAGGTGTTTTGTTCTGGTACTGTAGAGGTGAACTGCATCTCACAGAGGGGTGTAGTCACATAAAGCTTGTCAGAAATTTGAATTTCCAAACTTGGTATCGGGATCCTGTCTGCAATATTCCAATTGCAACCTATGCCTGAATGAAAAATGCATGAAAAAGCAGCTAGCTCCATGTGACTATGTCTTGATTTATCAGAGAGTTTGTAGATGTGAATGTTAGGGGTCTGTTGAAGGTGTTGCTGAAGGAAAAGCATGAATCACCAAGCAATGCACCTTTCTACAGCTTTCACATGAGAGCTGAGGTCTTGATTTCACAATATGATGTTCCTGTTATCCAAGCATATCCAAGCATTGTACCTTTTACATCATTTTGTGTAACTTTCTTCTGACAGAACCCACATATCAGTAAAAAAAAGATATCTGGGAGGGATAAAGGCAAACTTGCAAGAAAGGAATCAGTGTGTTCCAGGAAATTAACATTAGCTTCAATATTACTGAAAAAAGGAAGGAAGAAATCTTGGAACTGTTGCGGTTTCCACTTAAGTCATGCCTCCCAGTCAAGATCTCATAATAAAGCACTGTAATGTGGCAGCTTACACAGGATGAAATCAAAATTATTCTCACTGGTGATCCTGTAGAAAATAAAGTGGCCTTTTCTGACTCGCTATACACTGAACACTTTGAAGTCATTGAAGTGACACGAAGTCACTTTCCCAACCGTATGTAATTCTAAAGCTGCAGCTCAGCCCAAATGGACCAAGTTTGTTTTCTGCTGGCATTTGATTCAAAGCAGTGCAGGAAGACAAAAATGACTGTGTTAGCTTGTTTTCTGCACTGTAGCTGTTTTGGCTACCACCTCGATTATGTGCTCTGTTGAGAAAATCAAACCTGAGTCTTCTGTTCACTAAAAATGAGCACACTGCATGTGAAAAGTGGCCTGCTGCATATCGAGCAATAAGGGTATCTGCTTTGCACCAGAATTTGTCACAATTTCCAAATTCGATCAACGGAGTCAAGATAAATGTCAAGAACAGAATATGAAATGTATAACTAAATTATCAATGAAAAAGAAAATTTTATTTGGAATAGTTATTCTACTTTGAGTTCTTCCCACCTTGGAACAGTTGTCCTTGTAGCTGGGCACTGAACTTTTAGTTTCATTCTCTACTTGATTGGACTTTCTTTTCTCTTTGTTCATAAGCATATAATTTAGTCTTTGTTTAGATAGTGTTCCATCTGTGATCTGACATATTACATTCTTATTACTCAGATTTTCTTCCTAAACTCTGAGTGAAGTATGAAGGAAGTTTAGGAAGGAAGAAAGTATTACGGGGAATTTTAAACCATGATATTTACTAGAAAATATTATAAGGAAATAAGGAATGTAAAATACCAAAAAAAAAAAATTATGTGCCTGGTTTCATATCACAAACACCATATATTTATAAACTGTTTTATTCTTTTCCTCCTCCTTTTCCCATTAAGAATGGAGGTCTAATCCAGGATGATGTTCAAAATCTGAAATGGGGAGCAGTCTTGGATTCACTCAGAGGCAGACCTAACCAAACTCCAGCTGTGCAGCTACATGGTAAAGAGTCTGGTATGAAAACAAACTGGAATATTTGCTTTCATTTGTGCAATAGAAGTAAAGATTATTTCATTCATGTGGCGTGCATGACCTAGAAGGTGTAAGACCTTCTAAACGCCTCCTGATCTGTAAGAAGGTAAAGCAATAACTGTTTGCCAGTATGGTACTAGCATTTAGAGATGACCTCTCTCAAGAAATCCTACAGCTTTCAAGAAGCTATAGAGATGAGGAATTAGGGAATATTTCCCATGCCATGGCTGAAGTCAGACTTGCTTTTCGACCAACCAACGTGAAAGCTCTGATCTTAGCAAATTATATTAGTTAAATTCTTCCAGCATAAATTAATGGAAATTTTATAGCAGATTTCAGTGTATGCAAATGCAGACCTGCACTGAATAATTTAAACCCATAAGATTTTATCTAACCACTGTAATGAGGTGTATTTTCCATTTTTGTATGCTTTGAGAATGGGGGGGTGGGGGATATACCTTATTTTAGAGCTTAATATTTATGTTTTCTTATGAAAATTGTTTTATTTTTTAATGTCTTTGTCATTTCTTATCATAATGTCATGCTTATCTTCGCATCATTGGTGATGCATGCTTCCGGTGGAGAAGGTAGCCTTGAGCATACTCTCACTAAAATACTTTTCTGTTCAAAACATCTGGTCAGATGTTTTTGGGTTTGTTTTTCATCTTATTATCTGGGAGTGGCATTACACCTGTTCAGTGCTTTACCATAACAGGAACACCAGGATGCAGCCGTGATGGGCTAAAGCAGATGGAGGAGCTACCAGTAGAACTTCTACCAGTTTTGGAAGACAATTCCAGTACCTTTGCAAAAGTTGCTGGTCTAGCTGAGATTGAGCAGGTGAGAAGAAAAGTTACTGCTGCTCTTGCTGTCTTTGTGCACAGTGAGTCTGTGAAGTTTGAAATAAAATGAAGAGTTGGTGTATTTAAAGATGGATATAAAATTAGCTTTAAATGATAACTATTAAGGATGCTATTTAAGATGAATACAGGTGTGCACTATGAAAATGGTTGAGTTATTTGTACCTTTTTGTATTGTTACTCTCTCTGCAAATCTTTAAATAATTTCAAAAAACTTTATATGGAAATATTTTTTTCTCATCTGTCTGTGATCAAGTATTTTATGGATGAAGTGAAAAATGAATCAAGATTAACAACATAGAGTGCTGTTTCTTGACTTATATTCTTCAGTTTGAAAAAATTTTTTGCTGTTACCAGGTCACCCTTGGAACAAAGAGGGCAGGTACTCTAGAAGATGGTTTCACTTTGTTCAGATGTACCCCAAGTTATTGTGCAGCAAGACAGCTTCCCCCTTGCTCTGAGGAGTTAACTAATGATGAGACAAGTAAGGGAAACAAAGACAAAGAAAAATTTTTTCTCTTGAAGGAACAAGCTGTAAATCTACCTGTAAAGATGTTCCCTGTTTCTGTGGTTGACACTCTGATGGGGAAGAGGAGGCTCCAGCTTACCTTGTTAGAACCTGAAAGCTACCACGTATCAGCTGGCACCACTGTGAAGAGCGTGAGGAGTTTGGGTTTCTGTGAGGCAAATACCCATCTTGGCTCTGAAAGACTCTGCCTTGTTGCAGAAGGAAGATTTTCTGACAAAGCTTCTGCACTTCTTTGTGGAAAGATGCCTTGCATTGTGACTGAAATTTTTGCATCATCTCTAGAAAAATACAATATGGAAAAACATTGGGAAGGCAAGCAAATTCTGCCAAAAAGCATAAGTGAAAATAAATGTCTGGATAAAGTTGTTGATCATGGAAATTATCACCAAAAAAACTTTAGAGGGAGAGTTAAAGCAGAAGAAATACAGAACAAGGAAGCCCAACCACAACAGGAGATATGTCTTCCTGAGGAAAGTTCAGGGGGTTTAAAGAAAACTGAATTAATCAGGCCTAGGAAGCAAGGAATGGAAGCCAAAGACAGCCTAGGTAGCCCACAGGATGTCCGAAATGTATCTGTTGATTTTAAAGACTTAAAGAAGTACTTTGAAGGGAGCGCTGAACTAATGGAGAAGCAAGGAAACCTCTCAAAAATCTGCATCTCTGATGTGAATAGGGTATATAATGGAGAAGGCATAATCCAAGTGGAGGAGAAAGGAGAGCAAACTCAGAAACCAGCTCACCAAACAAACCCTTCCAACAGTATTGGCCTGGAAGAAAAGAAAGACCAGACTCGGAAATTGTGTGAACCAAAGAAGAATTTCTCATGTCAAAAAATAGCTGCTGAAAACATGCAACATGCATACTCCCAGAAATTTTTTTGGTCAGAAGAGAGATGTCTGCTAAATATACTGTCTGCTGTGCAGGACGGGGCTGTGTGCTTAAGCAAACTCTTCCGGCAAGGGAGCAATTCTTATGAATGTCTGTCTCATCTTCATCTCTCACCACTGGAAGCTGGTAGTGAACGTCATGTGAAAATATATGCGCTGGAAAAAGTGGTGGCTGTGTGTTTTCAGAGGATATTTCTACTGATGGAAGAGAATGAAAATTATTCAAAAAAAGTCTGTATATTACAACAGGAGAATGAGAAATATGCCCAGATGATGTGTGCACTGGAAGAGGAAATGGATGCATATTTTCAATACATTTTAGCGGTAGATGAAGCTAACATTGTTTCATTCCAAAACTTACTTAATGAGAAAGAAGTTGCTGGTGGATGTTATATTAACTTATCAGAAGAAAACACCATGAGCCCAAGAACATTTTTTGTTGAAACTTCTAAGAACCTCTCATATGTTGAAGAAAGAAACGGGAATTCTGAAAAAGATTCATTGACAATTGCATCAAATAAACTTCCCAGGAGCGTTTTATCCCTGGACGGAAGGAACGTGAGATCTTTCCAGCTGCTTTCTGTCCTGAAAGAAGAAAGAAGCAGATGCTTCAAAGAAATAGCTAAATTATTGCAAGACAAGGAGAACTATGTAGCAAAATATAATGAATTAATACAGGAGAGAGAGAGGAATTTACAAAGAATATCTCTCTCAGAAGGTGAAAAAGAAACTTTATTGGGATGTTTGGCAGAGGTGAAGTGTGAACAAGACAAATACAGGGCCTTGGTTTCAGAACTTCAGGAATGCAAAAACAGCTGTTATCAAACTATTTCTGATTTACAGGAGGAAAAATGTGTACTAAAAAGAGAAATAGACAGAATAAAGAAAGAAACTTCAGAACAGCTTGATGCATTTCAGAAAGCAAATGCAAAATTTATTTTAGAAAATAACAAATTGAAAGAATTAATGTCTTCTTTGGGTTTCAGCTATGAAGAGCTGAGAAAAGATACAAGTTTGGGAGCAAAGGAAAAGATAGTAAAACTAGAAGAAAGTCAACAACATGGTCTTAAGCCAAAGAAAGTTGAAACAACATGTAGTGTAACTCAGACTGGAGAAGGAGGAGTTCTGGTTATAGAGCCCTCAAACTATCTTCCTGGAAAAGAGGTAAATAATAACAATGAGGAATGTTATCAAGCAGGATTTTCTACAGAGAGGAGTTGTTGTAAATGTCATTTGGAGGGAAAAGCTAAATTAACTTTGTAATACAAAAAATGTTGTACTCTCCTATGTGTCAGAGATCTGAAGTGCTAAAGTTAACTTTGAATTAAAAGGCAAAATACCGGCGCTATTTTCTGAATGTTGTATTAGAGAATTTTAAAGTGATACAGAAAGCTACAAAGTTAAAAATAATATTTTAAAGAGTGCGTTGTTCAGGCATTTTAAAAATTATTTATCTTATTGCAAGAGTAAAAGCTTCTGGTAGAGCAAACTAATTCCCACAAACTTTTGTTATAATGGTGAAGTATTCAGGGTTGTGAAACAATCATGTCTTATTGAAAAGTATGCACGTGTTCACTTACTAACTTTTATTCTGCTAGAGTCTATTTTTTTTCCTGTTTTGATTTTTATGAAACATATACCTAAAGAAAGGACCTTTACTTACAGTGGATTTCTCATCCATTTTTCCTCTAGTCATGAATTTTTGTGGAGATTACTACATTCTCATAAAATCAGAATTACTACTTCAGCTGAGAATAATCAACAGGGAAAGATTTATCTCTAATATCTTGATTTTATGCAAGTGTTTTTAGTAATGCAGAAGGAAACCATATATTGTTCGGTAAAATCCTGTGTGCCACGTGGTATGAGAGGAATCACGTCTTTCTGTTGTGTATCCAGGGCAGCATGTTTGAAAGCTACAGTGTGATGAAAGACCAAGTCGAAAAGGCAAAAGGGGAACTAAAAATGCAGCAAAAGGAATTAGAAAAATCAAAAAAAGAGGTAACCTCCTGCTCTTATGTATTTCTAAGGAGCAAATTTGTTTTATTTCTTGTTTCCTTATGTGGCTGTTCTTCCTGCCAGGATTTAACACTGTAACAAAACAGAGAAGCCTCTGATCTGCCGAACCAAAACGTACCTTTTTGATCTTTCAGTTCAATGATGAATTGCACAATCATTCATGGTTGGCCAGAACTTCAAGTGAGGCTGCATTCCTCTGGCGCAATTTGACAGAGGCTGGGTGCTTAATAAGGACACATAGAACAAACTCTCTGCACAAGGAGGAGGAGAAGGCAGCAGAAGCACTGAGGATTGCAGCAAACCTGAATTCAAAGTAGTTTTTGAATGAGAGGGAAAATGATGTAAAATCTGACACTGTTGAGGGATCCCGCTATATCCAGTGTTGGTGCAGGGCACGCACACTGCCCCTTCTTTTGACATATATGTAGTAAACACAAAGTCCAACACCACCTACATGGAGACTTGTGTGGATGTCTAGTTCTGTGCTGTGTAAAGTAAATCTGCAGTTTTAATACCAACCGAGGAAGTTTTTAGCGTTCTGCCTTTCCAAATGCAGTACTTTTTCACATTCCCACTTTTTATTGAACAACCTCCACTCTATGCTTATCTAAGCAGAATGCATTGCTTTTATGGCAAGTGTATATTTATGGGGCCGTCTCATGCAATGGCAGGCATTGCTCAGGCTCTCTGTGGAAAAACCACTGGCAGTAACAAGTGTGTTAAGTATGCAGAAGAGCAGTAGGATGATATATGGTGGGTGTACAAAATTATTGTCCTTTGAGAGCTGCTTTATAAGACTTCCCAGATTTCAGGTGAGGCAACTGGAATGAAGGGATGGATTTGGATGAGTGATGGATGGTTGTGTAAGAACTGCTGAGCTTGTAAGCTGAACATGAAGAGACCAATTATTTTTTATTTATTTTTAAAAAATCTAATTAACTTGGATGCTTCTAGTCCTTTTGTGTTTTACAAGGAAGTTGTGTTACAATCCCTTCCTTAGTCTACTTAAAAGAATGAGAAGCCTTTGTTTTCGGAAGGGAGAAGAAATCATGTATCATATGAGGGAAGGAGCTTGCTGTCAGCTAGCTGATCTACCAAGTGGTTGGTTTGTGGGGGTTTTGTTGTTTGGTTGTTTGTTGGGTTTTTTTCAAAACTACAGTTAATAGGTGAAGAAAATGTGTCCTAGAGGAAGTCTAAAGGTGAACATATGGAAGGTTTTTTTTTTCCTTTGCAATTTTCTTTTTTGACATTATTCAGGAAGATTATTTTTCCCTTCTGGCTGATAAAATCTTACTTTCCATTTGCTCTGACGGCTTTCAGAGATGTAATCTCTAAAATTATGAGTACATTCACTGCTGCTTTTTTTAGCTTTATTTAGAATACTCAAGATACCTTCAACTTTAGAAATCAATTTTAAAATTAATCTATTTTTCCACATAGCTCTAGTTAGATATGTTTCTATAGGACTTACTTTAAGGGTCTTACACATTTCTTAAAATCAGACTGTAGTGTATTGTGTAATTCCATTTATTTTAATCAATGTACAACAACTTGAACCTTGTGATGTAGGGCTCAAACTCAAGTCTGTGGTTGTTAGCCGGTATTGAAAAATGATACCACTGCTAGACTAATTATACTCAGTAATTTTGCATTTTTATTTTTCCCATTAGGCTCAGAAGTGGTACAGAGAACTTGGCTTTGCTGAAACAAGGTACGAAGAAATCAAAATCCGTTTGACACAGGCTCTCTCAGAATTAGACCATCTTAAACAAGAAGTTGGGGAAAAAATGCTTGGAAAGCAGAACTGGAAATTAATGGTATGTATGCAAGTGGAATGAAGAAATGCATATTCTTTGGGAGGGAGTGTTTTGATGCGGAGACACCCGTTATTGTTATTGGTAATAGAGCTGAAGCAAGTATAGAGCACGTAGAGCCACTGGAGCTATAAACTTGAAAGTGAGCAGATATTATGGAAGGCAGACCATCTGTCTACAGGATAGTCCAAAGTCTGGGCTCTGCATGGGCACTACAGCCACCTCCATCTTTTTTTAGGACCCTTGTCCTGCTCTCTTTAGCCAGAGTCATTTTCTGAGGCATGGATTTTCAGCTGGTTTTAATGAAAGGTGTTAGAGGAGTCTCCAGTGTTTCCAGTATTTGGCCTTTCTGCCTTCTGTCCCCGATTTTAGGTTTGGACAGGCAAAGTGAAGCTGTGGTGCCGGGCACTTTGTAAAGCAACTTCCATTCCCAGTAAGCAGGTGGTGTGGATTAATGGGGAGTCAAAGTCTGTAATCCACACATGTGGCCCAAGTATGCATCCCCCAAATCCATGAGATCTTTCTATCACATGAGGGAGAGAGAGAATCTTGTTGGGAAGTACCTATATCACCAACATTCTAGTTTTGCTATAAATGAAAGCATTTTGAATTTTCAGGTGGTTCTGTGTCTTGATAAAGTTTTTGTGTTTTCCACCAAAATTAGAGTGGTTTATGGGATGATTTTTAATTATTGAATACTCCCCTGGAAGCTGCTTTTATAAAGACTTTTCAGCTGGCCCTGAAATTATTTCTGTCCTCCGTAGCAGGAAAACTGCCAAGAAGAAACATGCAACCTTTACTAGCTGGAAAAGCAATTTTGTAGCAACCTACAATATATGCAAATTCAGTTTGAACAGGTTAGATACACGCATGGCTTTGGAAGAAGATAAAAACAAATTCTGGAAAATGTAAAGATTCTGATCTCAGTTCAGTTTCTTAAATGTCACTGTTCATCCCATTCATTGGCCACCCACCTGCAAGTCCTAAGCAGTTATTTCATATTAGCTTGTACAACATACATGGCACTATTTGCTGATGTTTAGAAAACTGGGTTCTGACTGTTAAGTGAAAACGAAGCACAGATTTTTCATATAATTATGAGGTATTGGCATGTAACATCTTAAAACAACGAAATCTATTTCAAGTAAGAAGAAACTCCCAAATTGTTTGAAAATAAACAGAAGTGTATCATAATGTTTTGTTTAAGCTAACACTTAAGCTTTTGGGGGCATTTTTGGGCAATGGACATTTAACCCTTTTGTTTGAGGACAGTCTGGAGCAATTAATGCTTATTTTATTGGCCACTGAATTAAAATGTTAATTATTTCTATGACTGACATGGGAATAAAATTTGTCAACCTTGACAATGTTTTTACAGTGGAAAAAGTGCAGGTCATCCTTTGTTCTGAGAACAAAACAAAACCAAACCAACTTTTAAATCACTCCAATAGCTAAATTTTCATGTTTGTGTTTATCGATCAGTAGTACATATTTATGCAATATTGCAATGTTGTTTGATTTTTATCTGACTTCATCTGATTTAACTACTTGTTGTAGGGTTAATATCAAATTGTTGAATGCACGTCTCATTCCAGGGTCAAAGATGCAGTATATGTACATCACAGAACTGGATTTATCCTTCAGTTGCACTATTTGATGGCACAAATAATTGTCTGCATGACTCAAGTCTGTTACGTCTTGACCAAGGGATATTGATTTCATTGGCACAATTAAGCAAATAGTACAGATAGAAAATAGGGTAGAGGTATTTTAACAAAGGTTCTGAATTTATTTCAATAATTCTCTTTTAAAATAAACTTTTTAATATACACCAAGCTGCTAGTAGTGGGTTTGTGACTATTATCATAGGAAAATATGACCTAAGTTTTTCTAGATTGAAAAAGGGATAACTTTTTGGCACAATGATTGTAATGATCTAGTTCTTTAGCATTTTTTTCCTGAGAGCAGTTCTGTAGACTGGTGATCCTGTTCTTACTTTCAGTTAGTTGCCACCCTTGTCCAAAAGCACTTTTCATCCCACAAAGTTATTAATAAACTGATATAATAAGTCACAATAATTTATGTTTTTTCCTATTCTAAATTTAATTTTCTGGAAGAACTGTGGCTGCAATACTTGAAAGGCATGAAGATGTTAGCACCCTGGACCTAGAACCCAAGGCTGGGAGGTTTTTAAGATATGGTGTGTTTTGAGCATGTCTTTTAGGACTTTGTACATATCTTATGTTCTACAGGTCCCAATGCCCACGGATCCTAGTCCTCAGCTAAGACTCCAAAAGGCTGTCATGATATTGTTCCCTGCAAGTAAAAGACAGCCAAGATAATACGCTCCAAGGTTACTGCCAGGACTCTTTGTTTCAGTGGTGATGCTAACAGTGGAAATACCATTTAGCATTAGAATATTTGGGGAAATTTTCCAGGATGTTGAAGTGGCCTTCTGAACCATGGTGCTGTGTTAGAAGATAGGAGAAATATGTGGGTGAGTAGGCATGGAGCAGGGTGCCATTTACAGCTTTGGAAATGAATGCAAGCATATTGCATTAAATGCACACAGTAAATAAGGTGTCAGGCTTCCCCAGTGAACTCCTGACTCCTGTCATGGCCTGTAGCCAAAAAGTTGTATTCAGTTTCATTTTCCCATTGACTTTTCAGACAAGCACAGCACACACAAGGAGAGGAAGGTTTTATTTTTATTTTTAATGCTTAGCCACCAAATTCAAAGACTAGAGATCTTGCCAGTTTGTAAAGGAATGCAGAGTGTTAAATGCTACGTTTTGAGCTGAGTTATCCTTTAGCTATTTCCCGGCCTTAGCTGCTGGGTCCTTCACCCTTCTGGAGCTTGACTACACAACCCATGGTTACTGTTAGCTGGGACGTCTGACACTGATCATAAATAAACCTTGTATGTCTCATTTGTGCTTTGAAACTACAGAAAATTGCTAGTAGGTCAGTGAAATGCAAAAGGAAAGACAGAACTCTGTCTTTAATCAAGCAAATTTTTTTATTTCCCCACCTCTTTTTCCATTAAGCATCTTCAGTTTGGGAGT
Source organism: Falco rusticolus (assembly GCF_015220075.1). NCBI lineage: Eukaryota > Metazoa > Chordata > Aves > Falconiformes > Falconidae > Falco > Falco rusticolus. The sequence continues at coordinate 75,699,592 of NC_051187.1, read as the reverse complement.
GTTACTAGTTTTTATTTAACATATTTGTGTGGGAAAGAAGATGATGAGGAAAATACCGTGTCTCAGACTCATCCTCAGGCTCTTGTCACCGCAACCCTGGTCTAATCAATCTTGATCTGTCCAACAGTTGCTATTGTTCTTTTCTCTTAACACAAGAGGGAGCCAAAAAGTTTGGTACCAAGCACGCACAACTTGCCTGAACGCTGTTCATAGAGGAAGTGCTTCATTAGGAAGAACAGTTCGAAAATGTCATATTTCTGGTTTTACCTGTGTTGCAGTGGTGTGTTGCAGGCAGAGTGATGCGATCTATCACTTCAGTTTGCTGTTTTCTGCGAATAGTGCCTTCAGTATGTTGTAGTCACCAAGGGTGTCAAAGTTGGAAAGGCATCCAGACAGTGAGGGAAAATTTAACTGTGGTGTGGTACATCGCGGCTAAGTGTTTGCTCTTCTCTTGGTTTTATCAATGTTAGTAGCCATTAAAATCAAACCCTCTTCCGGCATGCTTTGTCAGAAGGTTATATGGTTTTACCACAATATATCATAGGTCTGACTAGAATTTTTAGCTTAATCACTGAAATGCTTAATTTTTTAGACTTGCTTATGTAACGTGTTATCAGACATCTTGAGCAGCTGTGTGTAACAATTCAATATTTTTTTAATCTAAGTGCGCTATAGCATAAATATCTTTCACAAGACTTTCTTTACCCTCAGATTTTCCTCATCCTTAATCTACATGCTTAATCTGACAGTGTCACTTCTAGGAGCTGACCTTATGATATTGACTATCAAACTAAAGCTCTCACTAATTCTTCTAATCTAAGTGCATGAAACTGAAAAAAAAATTGCAGAGTAGGGGAGGAGGAGTTAAATTCAGAAGCTCCTCCTTCCACTTGTTCTGTACCACTATTACTACATTTTAATGTAATATTTTTAATATATATTTTTGAGATTTATACTTATCTGATTAGTTTTATTAATGTGCTTCCCAAACAGAAGTATAACTTGGAGAGTTGAATCTGCTTTCTGAGATATATATGTGTAGAAAAAGAAGGGATGTCTTAGACGGCAGTTGGAGCAGGAGACTGGAGACTTTTGACTTCTGTTCTTGCTCACTGTGTGACCATAGGTTGGTCACTTATCTGTCTGCGCACCAGTTTCCCCAGATATTAAATTATTATAATACCATACTTGCCTTGAAGGAGTGTTGTGAAATCTCAGTCCTATACCTGCTCTCTCAGGTCTGCTCATCTCAGAGGGGATCAAGAACTCCTTGCTCATAAACAATTTAAGGTTAGTGCAAGACATTAGTGCCAAGGTTTGAAGTCATACGGTTTATATCAGCTTAAATATTTTTTGACATTCAAGGTATGTATACATGTATTGATTGAGAAGTTTTGGGGTCTAAAACGTGATTGAGAATATTTTTATTATTTTATACATCTAATTTGAAAATCTGTGTATTTGCTCTGTAGCCTGTGTACACTGTGGAAGATGCCCATGAAACAGAGGAAAATAAAACAGCCAGTAAGAGATTACAGCAGCAAGTGCTGACCTTGAAAGCCCAGCTCAGGGACCAGGCTGCATTACAAAATCAGTTTCGTGACTTGCAGAATGAAGTGGAACTCCTTCAGGCTCAGTTGGTTGAAAAGGTAAGCTTTTCATCAATAATCATAAAGCTGTTTTCTGCATGTTTAAAAGGGTGGACAAATGTGAGCTTAGACTTCAGATTCTACATCTTTGTTCTCAAAGGAGAGAACCAAAACTGTTGTCTTTCCTGGGAATGAGTCTGAGGGTTTCCAGGCATATAAAAGTACCCCTGACTTCAGAGAAATATGGAAAGGATGTAAAATGCCTGGGTGGTGAATGTTCCAGAAAGATGATAGACTATAATAAAAGTTGCCACCGGTCTCTGCTATAAATCCCCAGAGTGTAATGCAAGCAAAGTGGTGCTGAAATTCTTTACTGAGCTACCTCCTTGGCTTAAATTGTCAGAATATTTAACATTCCTTACTCTCTTGTTACACCATATCAGATTAGGAAACACAGTGAGCTAGTGGTAGAATTTTGACAGATTTTTCTAACCTTTTTTTTTTTTTTTTTTTTTTAATCCAGCTGCTAGGGCTACATATTAAGAGTTTCATTCACGCATATTTAGTTAGGAGTGTGGTTTGTATTTTTATTAATTGACACAGTTGTCCTGGTGAAAACTCCCCATGTATGCACAGGTATATTTACACAAGCAGTTTTTACACTTGTGCAATACTTCACCTGGCAAATTAAAGCAGGTGCAGACATTAATATTTGCAAAGCTACTGCCTCATGTGACAGCAAAGCTACTGCTGTCAATGTGACTGTGACTGCTGAACTCTTAGGTGGCAACAAATTCCTGCTACAACTTTTTCCCCTTAGTTTTTGTTTCTTATGTCTTTGGAAACTATTTCACAAACAGGGATGATAGTTACCATGCGAGCCAAATTAGAGTTGCCCATCATACTCTGAAACTAGTAAATGGCATTTTCTCAATAGTATTCTTCACACCCTGACACATGTAGAACATGCTTCTCCTCTGTGATTCCTCTGAAACACAAGATTATTTTCTTCTCCCTACTGGGTGCGAGTTTCATCCTACTCCCTGCACAGTAAACCCACCTGTTCTACAGTTAGGGGTTTATCTGGGGTTGGTTTGTTTGTTTGTTGGTTTTGGTTTTGTTTGTTTGGCTTTTTTTCTAGCCTTGTCATGTGCTGTGATTTGCTTTAAACCAGTGCGGTACAGAGGATTAGTGGCTCCTCTCAGGTATTGATTAGGATGCCTTTTAGCAGGATAGTGGTGGTAAAATGAAATTGTTCTGTGGTGTCTGTAGTGATGGATGGTGCATATCTGATGGTAGGTAAGTAAAGGGTGAGACATGCTATCCATATAAATAAGCAACTTCTAATTCCTGTAGTGCATTGGTGAATTGTTTTGCTCCATGCCTTATCAAGAAATGAGTGTCACCAGTGCAGGGACATACTGCCAGCTTTTCTTTGTTCCCCCAGTGCTAGTGCAATGCAAAAACATGTCTCTCCTGTCCTATCTACACTGTTTCTTCCCAAACCCACAATTTATTACCTGACTATTGCAATTTAACCCCAGCCAGCAACTAAGTACCATGCAGCCACTCGCTCACTCCACTCCCCATCCCATGGGATAGGAAGGAGAATCACAAAAAGGTGAAACCTGTGGGCTGAGATAAGAGCAGTTTAGTAACTGAAACAAAGTCATAGCAATAACAACAATAATAATTGTAATGAAAAGGAAAGGGAGAGAGAGGAATAAAACCCAAGGGAAAAAAACCCAAGTGACGCACAATACAGTCGCTCACCACCTGCTGACGGATGCCCAGCCAGTCCCCGAGCAGTGATCGGCCAACCCCAGCCAACTCCCCTGGGTTTACATGCTGAGCATGACATCCCATTGTATGGAATATCCCTTTGGCCAGTTCAAGTTGGCTGTCCTGGCTCTGCTCCCTCCTGGCTTCTTGTGCACCTGCTCACTGGCAGACCGTGGGGCACTGAAAAGTCCTTGACTTAGAGTAAGCACTACATGGCAACAGCTAAAACATCAGTGTGTTATCAACATAATTTTCATACTAAATTGCAAACACAGCACCGTACCAGCTACTAAGAAGAGAATTACTCTATCCCAGCCAAAACCAGGACACTGAGCACCATGCGACCTCTTTCAGCATAACCGAATTCTCATAATGGGAGTCTTTTTCTGATGCATGTAATACATTTACTGTAGGATTTATAGAAATACAAATTGTCAAGCAAAATGAATGCAAAGGAATCTGTATATAATTGCGAAATAATACTGTATTGATTCATAATAAAAATGGATTTTACCTGGCAGGATACTGTATTTTTTTCTGCATAATCAGAAAGCAGGTTCCCCATGAATAATAAACATCTTGATCGTAAGGTGAAGCCTAGGTCATCTGGCTCACCCTGGCTCACCTCCTAATAAGGGACATGCATGAGCTGTGTCAGAGTAGAAGGTTGTTGATGTTCGCATTTTAGAGCCTGCTGAGGGATAGACATGCAGAAAATCCCTCCCTGTTTCTCTCACTCTTCAACATCATATAGATAAGAAAAGGGAAAACTTTCCCCAGAAGAGTGTTCGGGAAGACTCACAGAGTGGAAAGGAACATGAGTGCATAATGAAGGCTAGCAAGTCTTCAATGTGATGCTGCTTTGAGGAAATAACCCCACTGATACAGGGCTCCATCTAAAAACATCCAAAAGCCTTTGGTACTACAGAAGACCAACATCAATGCTGGCTGGGCAGTGTTTGTGTGCCAGGGTCTATCCCCAACACTGCTTCATCTTGTTTGGGTTACAGGGTCACAAAGATATGCAAAGTCTACCCTTTGGAAGCCAGGTCTAAAACAAATATCGACACACTGCTACAGTATTTTAAAGTGAGTCTCGAATAAATTAATGCAGAATGTTTTTCAATCTTTCAGGAAAAAGAACTTCAGAAGAGAAAGTCTGAAATGAAGTTGGCACTAGCTCCACTGAAGGTACCGTATTTTCCTGAAAGCAGTGCAGGACCTACGCAGAGGTGTACCCCTTTGCTTACAGGCTTTGGTGCATGTGCCTGCCTTATGCAGCTGCCCCTGACTTAGCCCTAAAGATGCTGGGCATTGGGCTTATAGGCAAGGGCTTGCTGACTTTATTGCTACGGGATACTCTTCAGCCCAAAGGAGAACCTTGCACATGGAAAGGAAACGTCTCTTTCCAATTTATCTGTGCATGCATATTGCTGTTGCAAGGTGCAGAGGCACCTAATAGCCTAGAAGCATAGGAATGCAATCTATAGCTTTGGGTCAAAACATGTGAAATTACAGATCAGACACAAAATATAATCTTGCAGTCTCAACAGGGAGTGAAAACAATGTATATATGTTCGTGCCATATAGGCTAAACTGGCTTCTCTCACACGCAAGTGCCAGGAAAGGAACAGCTTCATTAAAAGGTTGCATGGCGAATGTCACAGGCAAGGAATTATTAACTCTGCTTTTGATGAAGAGGTGAAAAACTTGGTGAATGACGTGGCCCTGGCCGAGTACACAGCCACCTTTACACCAGTGTGTGACCAAGAGGTAAGCGTTTGTACTTCCTTGTAGGATCCTTCTGTTTTCAGTACTGTATTAAGTCCATGATTTTTTTTAAGTGTTTAGTGAGACTCAGTATGTAGCTATAAAATATACTTCATTAATATATATATAAATATAAATATTGCTTCAGACAAGTTGGTAGAGTTGGCCATTTTACTGCTGTTCTTGTCAGGGTTTAAAACTTGAAGAGCTTATCACAAAGTATATCCGTGCTCCATGTAAAAAACACTTCCCTGATATTTTGACAAAGTGTCCTAGTGGATAATACAGTATATATTATTCAATTTCACTTCAAATATGAATTTTCCATTTTCTTCCTGCACAATGCATCGTCTCAAATTTCTGAAGAAATAATTTAAAAAAAAAGGTCTACAATGAAACATTTTAAGATTTAAGTCAACTCAGCGGACATTCATATTCAGAAGGGAGTGAGTTAATGTGTTTCGCTGGCAAGATGAAAGTAATTCTGGCGGGATACACTCTGCTTCATGCCTGGTTCTGTTCAGTGTTATCATTAACAGCTGGGATGCTGGGAATATACTTTGCTTTTTTTGAGTAACACCTGCTTGAAGACATTCTTAAGGACAGGAATCTGAATCCGGCAAGCTGGAGAAACAGGAATTTTCTTGCAATATTTCAGTAACCTTCAGACAAGCTCTTTTTATCCCTTGTTTTCTCTCTCTTATTTTAAACAAAGCCTATAAAAATACCCAAACAATATTTGGTAATGTTTGTGTCTACTATACTCAAGTATAGTTAAAAGGGAAGGAAGAAAAATATTTTGTGTTACACATTTGTAAAATATTGGGGAAGTGGCTGCCTGCCATGACAGGACACAGGACATAGATTCATACTATGTTTTGAACTTCAGCTCACACGATGCACTGCAAAATGAGTACATAAAAATAATTTATTTTTTAATGACACTGACATCTATTTTTCATCAGCAGAAGTAAAGGTGCACAGAATGGGCACATGGTGTAGTAAATCCACAGGATTATTTTTCTGATTATTTTACATTTTTACACACAGCGTGGTATTCTGTATCCCTCTGAAGCAGCTTATTCTTCTAGTGTTATTACGTGCCGCAAGCTACCACTCAGTCATACTTGTTTCTGTGGCAAGAAATAATTTAACGGCATGTTAAGGAAAAGGTAGATTCATCCCTAGTTGCAGGACAGAACAGGATTCTGTGTCTGGCTATGTCTTCTTGGAGTATGTCATCTGGGTCTCACCCAAGCTCACACTGAGAATGAATGCTTTATGTGACAGTAGTTAGTAACTCATCTGCCAGAAGGGAGACAATACCTCACTGCCTCCAGACACTTCCTCAGACATTGCTGTGATAAATGAGCATTAGTGTAAAGCTTCCCAATACAATAAATATCAAAATACTGTGCACACACACACTGTCTCCCTGAATGTCTAATTATCACAAAACCTAGCAGCTGCAGCAGGAGAGAATCTGTACTCTGATGGCCAGTGAATTCATTTGCAGTGTAGAATCCCCACATTCAATTCCCTGCTTCAAGAGATATTTAGCTATTCATACTAAGTGGGGCACAAACCCTTTCCCATAGTATCCAGCTCTGCAATGGCCAGAGGTCTCACTTAGGCTCAGGCACACTAGGATTCAAGCCTGGGTTGTTGGATCATGCAGAGAACAGACGGGTTCTTGCTGGGCACCTTGACACTGAGCTTCAGATCATTCTGGTCTGTGATAAGTACTGTGATAAGTAATTCCACGTGTAATAGGGGAAACCTTTCCTGCCAAGGCAGATCTGTATGTTCCTGTGAACAATTTAGGTTTCTGTGGATCACTTTTCCAGTGGAAAACATTTCAGTGAGAAAATGTCCAAGCATCATGACTCCTGATTTAATTAATAATGGTTACACTCAAGAAGAAGAGAGACCCTTTCATATTCATGTGGTACGTCATTTGGCTTTAAAAATCCTGCACTGAATTCTGTAGACATATGTTAGACTGAACTGACTTTTCATCTTTGAGGATTCATTTTTGCACTGCAACTCTTACTCTCACTGGAATTCACATCTAAAATTCCAGAGCTATGTCCCGCTTTTACTTATGTGAAACTCCTTTGAAAGCTTATTCCCTTCCTTCCACTCAGATTTTCATTTCTAAATCATTCCCAACATTTGAATGCTTCTAGGGAAAAACCTGGTAAAGTGAGGGGCTTTTTTTTGGCTTCCCCCCCTCCTTTTTAAATTAAAGATTTGCAATTGGCTTTATGAATTTCTGGACCCAGTGACAAATGGAAGCCTGTCACACACTGACAGCAGACCTACCTGCTTTGGCTTACTGATGAATTTCAGCTGAAAGTTTGCAGTGATGAATGACGGGCTGATCCAGGGCACTCTGAAAGGAAAGGGGACTCTGCATTCAGTTCAGTGCCTGGCCTTTTGTAGCTCTGTAGAAAACTTTGTGTCTGGTTCTCAGAAGAAAATATGTTTTTAAATTCTTTTAAGAACTCTTTTTTTTTTTTTTTTTTTTTTATCTCAATATGGAATTACATGTATAATGGATAGATCTGCCTTAGTTGTGTGCTAGGAAGCTCCAGCTTCGGTGGAGGGCTTACAGGCATCAACAAGTTGCTCATGCTTAAAGACAAAAGTGAACTTCAGTTCTTTGCTCATTCAGGACACAACAGATGATTGATCATTCCCTTCTTTGTGTCAGAAATATTTTCTTCCTAATGTTCACCCCAATTAAAATACTAAAACATGAAGACAGTGTGATGCAAAACTAATCATCTTCAGAGCTTCTCTTCAGACCTCACTTTCAGCGTTTGAGACTGTTCTTGGACACAATAAATCACTTGTTGTCCTGATGGCTTTATTTTGCTCATTTGCACTAACTCAGGGCTTCAAATCAGTTCAGCTGAGCAGAGCAGCATGCATTTTGAGTTCTGTCATTCTTGATTATTTTCACAGCCCAGTGTTACATTCAAATGTTTCTGAGTGAGAAATAAAATTTACTTGAATCATGTAGTATCTCAAGATCTTGTTCCATCAGTGTGCTCTTCACTGAGGCCAGATATACACTAGAGTAATGTTTCAAAAAGAAAGTCAATTTTCCTTCTTTTAATATTCTTTCCAAGTCCATGTAAAGAAGACTAGATTTTTAATGACTTTTCCTCACCATAAAACTGAGCACTGTGAAGCTCTTTATTTGTAATTTGGTTGAATTGAATAATTTAGTATAATTTAATTTAATTTTAGCTTGTTTTATCCTAATAAACATATACAATTGCACAGAAGGAGTTTTATTTCAATTCTTTTTCATCCAGAGAAAAAAATCTATGTCACTGTAGTGAAAGCAAAAAGTGTGTGCAGGATGGTGAAGAAAAGCTGCCTCTCAATTTTGAGAAAAAATGGCCTTTTGGGGAGCCGTAGGAATGACGATGTATGTCTAACAATGGACTTGAAATCTTTGGAGACACTAAGAAGTTAATTTCCAGGACTTTGTGATATATTTTCCTTTAAAAAAAAAACAGAACTGAGAAACCATTGAAGCCCCTTGTAGTGGAGCAATAGTAAATTTGAGCAACTGAAATAATTAAAACCTTGTTTCATTTCGGTGTTTGGAAAATGAAAGGCATGTGTCTGAAGAGGACACGTCCCAGGGACAAAGGCTGCCACCAGTGGGTACACACGGCACTCGGCTCAGTGCCACAACTGGGATTCACAAGCCCAGTGTCAGAACGAAAATATGTGGTCAGTTTTGGCCTTTTGTCATATCTCATTTTAATCATCATTTCTTAAATGCTGATTTTATTTTATTTTTTTTTAATTGGAAAGGCCTTGGCCTTATCTTGCTTTACTTGCTGTTGTAGAATTAGTTCAAGGGCATTATTAACAGTTACTGCTTTTCTGCCTTTCCCAGTGGAAAGCACACAGGACAGCATTCATCAACTGATGTTAGACATTCATGTTCAATAAATGGCAAACAAAAAAGGGCTGAGACCGGGCTTTGCAACACCTGCTTTGGTTGTGTTGGTCAGTGGGAAGCAAAAGATGATGCTCCAGATAACTAATAGGAAGTGTGAAAGGGGAAGCTCCAGTTTTTTTCTGAATTTAGGTGTCTATTGCAGTTTAAGAAACAGGCTTTTCCCAGTTTGACTAGCTTGAGCATGAGGCTGTGTCCACGCTGCTTTTGATATATAAGAGAACCACACAGAGGAGCAAGTGAGCTTGGCTTGCCTTCACGTGGGCTCCTCCCAGCCAGGGCAGCTGTGCAGTATTTTGGGGGCTTTTCTCTCTCTTTTGGGGTGTGTGTGGAGAAATGGGCATGTGTTCAGTCCTTTCCCTCAAATGACTGAGCCAACAGTCTCTGTCTGATTGCTGATGGCTGTAATGGATAACACTGCTGTACTCAGGCACATCGATTTCTCTTGCACTGAAAGGCTTTGACTTGACATATTTTATATATTCTTTCCATAGTGGATCTGAAACTACTGCAACAACTTGCCCTCATTTCTCAGGGCTGAGAGGGAATTTGTGCAAGGAATATGGGGATAAATGGAAGTGGTTTTTACTGCTTTTCATGGAGTCATCTTAAACCTTATGGATGGAAAGCTCCAGGCATAGAATATGTCCAGTGTAGTGATTTATTTGTTTTACAGAATAGGCAATAAATTTGGAGAATAGTATAGATTAATCCTCTTTTGTGTCAGGGAATTTCTTCTGGGATACTTTTTGGTAGAACAATGTTTTGGGATTTTTTTTTATTATTATTTTTCTATTTCTACTCATTTCTCTGCAAGAAACCACTTACTGCTTTCCTGTGAATCACATTTCAAGGAAACAGGCCTGAAATAACATTCTGTGATGATCTCCTTGAAATGATTTGTGTGTGGCTGGTGAGATCAGAAGCTTTTCTGGCACTGAGGGTGGGATATGTTTCATGTTTGATGTCTGTACTTCAGACAATCACAGCCGTGGTAGTTTATCTATTTCTTTTCATAGTTAGTGGAGAGAAAGAGGAACTTACAAGGAAGCATCCTGCCCATTTTGCATATCTGCTTGAGATAAGGTGAGAAGAGTTGTACATTTTGGACTCGTTGTTTGCGAAGGGGACCAGGAGGACATATGCCTGGGTCAGATGAGTCCCCCCCTCAGAGGGGAGGATGAATTTACCTTTGAGTTTTCAGTCTTTTGGGGACCATGATGATCAAGACCAAGGAACCTTTCAAGACAAAATTTTTTGCAGGAAGAGGCTTCTTTTTCTGACTTTACAGAAAATGTGACTTGAAATGTTGGGATTCCAAGGAGAAGAAAGGGAGGAGATGGTGCTTCTTATTTGGTAATTTTTTTTAAGAAGGGTAAAAGTCATTGCTGAGAGATATGTTATTTTTGACCTTCAGACACATTACTAAAAATACTGAAGGATATAATATATGGATTAAAAACAGTTAATGGCAAGTTGGTCTTTCCAGTGAAAGAACTGATAAAGCTGTTCAATAATTATGTAAACAGCTGTTAGTACAGAGGGTACATACTCAAAGTTAGTGCCATTTTAAAGTAAAATTGGGTTTGGGTGACAAAAATTTAGATCTGTTTCCTGACTGCATACGTAATACAGATATTTTAACAGTGCTTTTTGCTCTAATTTGTGCATAACAGCATGCGTTTGTCTACAGCAGTAAATGCAAAGTAGAGTAACAGCCATGATGAAAAAAAGAAAAGCTTTAAAAAATAACCTTCCTTTATTTTTTGATAAATGTTATAATTTAGAATAAGATAAAACATGCAATTAAAAATATCCAGGTGAATTAAAACATTTTATTCTTATCTCTGGCACCACTGGGTTTTTTATTTTTGTTGGGGGGAGGTGATGTATTTTGGTTTTAATGTCAATCCCTTATAGAACCTGGCATTATGCAAGTTTTCACTTCTGAAGCTTTGGTGGAATACCACAGTGTTTTCATTTCTTCCTAGGTGGGGTCATTTGTGGGAACTTGAGAGGAAAGCAAAAATTATCAAAGGAAAACAGAATCAACAGAATCAATATTGTAAAAAAAAAAAAAAAAAAAAAAAAAAGAAGACATTAATAGCCGGGGGTTGAGACAAAATGCAGGATTTTTGCTTAGCTACACCCACAGTGCTACAGAAAATATGATCTTTAGTGTTTCACAGTCTTATGAAACACTGAAGATGAGCCTTTTTGAGAGAATCATACCAATATTCAAATATAGCTCAGACCATACTGTGAAAGCTTCATCAGTGTAGTAGCAACTACATTTACCTACCTTTCTACTGAATTTCACTACTTTGGCTGCAGCAGAATTCATTAAACCCAAGAGCTAGAAGAGTGTGTGGGTTGAACAGTTGAAAGAAAGGCACGACCCTGCAAGGAGGTTATTTTTCTAGAAATGAAATGTGCCAGTGTCACAGTTTTGATTTGGTGCTGCAATTTCTCTAGTAGCTTTTCCAGCTCCCCAGTCTATGAGGGGGACAGTGATTTGCCTTTGCATGGGTCATTGAGCTCCAGAGCTGGTTCTGCTCCTGCTGACTTTCATCTCTCACCAGGGATGCCTCTAACTGTGCTTCCTGTAGTGAGGAAATTCTCATCAAATAATTTTAGAACCCATCTCTTTATGCCTTTAAAACGTTTCATGGATGCCCTCTGTAACCCCTCCGTTGCTTTCAGCCAGCTGGCATTTTTTAAGAGCGCCGGGCAGAGATCCTGCACTTATAACCTTGGTTAGAAACCAAGGACTTCTGAGGCTGCCTTTGGCTTCTGTGTTTGTAGGGGAACATCCAAATGCATAGCTTTCATTTTCCAGCTGATGATGCTGGGATATGAGCGGGTGTTTGTGCCGTCCTACCTAAATGAACACTGTATCCAGACAGTGGCACAGCCCCCTCTGTAATCAGTGTAGATGAAGTTAGTCTTTTAGGGAAGAGCAGCAATCCCAATTGTGCCCAGAGCTGGTCAGTATGACCAGTCCTTCAGTTCCTGGGTGTCACTGTCTTGCTCCCTAGCTCGTTGTTGAGCCCAAAGTAAGTGACCTAGGTGGCAGCTGCTCCTGGTGAGTGTCACAGCTGGCCAAACATGCCATATTTGCTGCTTCAACGGGACCAACGGGCAGAATTCAGCAGCATTGTTCCCTCCTCTCCTGGTGGGGAGCCAAGAGCAGAAGATAAAATGGTACAAAAGGCAGCATTCCCTGGGGGTGTTTGGATTCCTTAAGCAGTGTACCCTGGGGGAGGGTCTGTCCTGCAGCACACTGCATCCGGAGATGGACAGGCACAGCCCACCCTCCTGACCCCACGAGCTGAATACCAGGGTGCTGGTGTACTTCAGTATCGTAAGACACATACTTCAGGGAGCCCATGAGCTTTGAGGTTCAGTTTACTAACAGGAGATAAGACCAATGAGCTTTTCCAGGTCTGGGTGGCTTGTACTTGTCAACAGCTGGGATTCAGCATCACCTCAAAAGCTATGGGATGGTACGGCACCACTGATACCTATATGATTTAACCCTGATGCTGGAGCTGCTCTTAAGCTGCTTGCAAGCAGCATGTTTCTCATAAAGCTCCACAGTGATCACTCCTGCAGGACAGTCAAATTTCTTTTCCTGGCAATGGCAACAACTTACACACTGTCCATTCTTCTTCGTGCCATAATAGAATTATATTTTGATGCATGAGCTTGTCAATAAATACTCACCTATTTGTGGGGTCACATCACAGCAATCTTACACCACTGCAGCATTTTAAAATCCTTTGAATTATTTTATTTTTTTTTAAATGGACACAAATTATGTACCTAATGTTTGTTAAAGATGTGCAGAGCAAACCAAATTTTATATTAAGTAACTATTTCTGACCTGGCGTATTTATAGTATTAGCATTTTCGGAGCTTTTGCAAGAGGACTAATGGCCATGAGGTGATAACTCATAATCAAATGTATTAATTTTGGAAATAAATAAATAACTTTTAAAAACCCACAGACTGAAACTGTTGTTAACAGTCTCATATTTGTTTTTTCTGTGCAATAACAAGAAAAAACGTAACACTGATCCTGTAGTTTTAATAAATTTGCATTTGTAGATAAAATACCCCTGCCCTGTGATACTCATTTATGTTCAGGGAGATCTTTTCCTCCTTGCAGATGTTATGAAAAAGTGCGTAATTAAACAACTACCATTTCTCTCTAAGTTTGGCTTCATTTGAGTGAAGATATTCAAGAATAACATTTGTTCTGATGTTAAAGTTGATTTGGAGGTGAAATAAGATCAACTGAATTAATATTACTTTGGTTCAGAATAGGAGGGTCTGTGTAAAAGTTCATGCAGTTGAACTAATAGACTAAATCCATTCATCTTAACTTTCTTGAGCATTTCTAAGTAGACGAAGCTGAATTTCTTGTGTAGGATGGAGTGAGAGAATGTGTGTGAAAGAATTATGTTAGAAATTTTGAGATTCTTGAAGGGGAGACCTAGCACTAGGCAATTTTTAAAAATAGATTTTTTTTCTATTTTTTATCTGGGTTTTCTTAATATCCAGGTGCAAATACCAGCTCTAGTTGAAGCTTAGAGATTTTGTTTTGGAGAAGATTTGATGAATACAGGAGTCCTTTTTAGACAGATGCAGGAATGCTTCACATTTAAAATAATTGGTATATTATCTTTTTTCTTATTTTCATAAATGTAGTTTATTTACTTTTAATTTCTGTGAACAGCATTGGAAAACTTCATTTAGCTTGAATTTCTTGAAATGGTGTCTTCTCTTGCAGGTGCTGCCTTCTTCCACAGACCTTTCAGAGGCCAATGGGCAGCCAGAGGGTCATGAGACAAGCATCAAAGGGAACGGGATGACTGGGTCAATACCTGCAGACTCTCAGCAAAAGGTGGATAGCATCCATAGTTCTTGCATCACTCCAAACATGTATGCTGGTTCTCCTATCAAATTAACAAGCCCAGAGAGGATCATAGCCTTGCATCGAGAACTAAGGCAAAACCATCGCAAAAATTGCCAGGTCAGTAAAAATTTTCTCATAGTTTTTAGTTTAGTGAAATCTATTAATCTTGGCACACATTTTATAGATCACATAGGTATTTGAATGATTGCTTCCAGAGATGCACAGTTGATTGTTAGTTTAAACAAGCTAACGATGATCAATGCTTAATGTTTTTCATCATACATTTTTTTCCCCATTGTGTAGGAATGGCTTAGGGTTTGTAAAAATAATTAAAAGGTTATTAAGAAAGTGATTGGATGCTTAAAAAGAAAAAAAGTTGTTATGTTGCTCTTGTCCTACCTTTTTTCCTACAAGTCTTTTTTTTTTTTTCAGTGATCCAATTATTCCTATGCCCTGAAGCTCTTTATAGTAATTTCCATTAACTGCAGGAATCCTGTTAAGAACAGAGCTGATCAATTGCAATTGCATTTGTGACAGTCTGCTGCTAAACTAAACACACAGGAGATTTTACCCTCTCTGAGAGAACATAACCTCTCCATAACTATATGAAAACGAATTTCAAGTATGCAATTACTGGAGCCAGTTAACTAGAGTAGTTACAAATACTACTCTATTGAATTCCCTTTATAATCTTGGATTAAAATAAATGTAATAAAACAAGGAAAAGTGTAGTTTCTGGGTTTTGCATTAATAGTTGAAAAAATCATGCAAGACACTGAAATCTCCTCTTAGTTAAAAAATTTATTATACATTGAAATGGTGACTCAGAATTCTGATAGCATGTTAATTAGTCCAGGGGATATATGTGACATTCAAATCCAGTTTCCCAGTCATTTTCTCTATCGCAGTCGCATATAAAAAGGATCATTGAAAATATTGTCATAAAAGAAAATCATTATGGAGAGCAGAATATAAGTAGCTCTCTGACTGACCCAACCTTTGTTAATGCAGGGAATTTTTATTGTATATACATCACATGAGCTTTAATTAAATACCAATGAGAGTGTGACACAGGCCTACTGTACAATTATATGGGAACCTACATCTGAAATCAGCCATGGTGCATGGAGTGGCCTGTTTCCATGTAACATACAGAAACACACTGGGACATCCAAGGTTATGTTTTCTTTCCTTCTTTCCTCCTCAGATACCTTCGGTTGTCTCCTCCAAGTCAAATCCCAAGGCTGACTGCAACCTGCCCATGATCCATGAGGAACCCCCTTGGCCTCTGCTGTCAAGGATGAAGGATGCACTGGTGCCTCCGGAGCGTAATGCTTTCTGGGCCACACAGGGGAGGGATCGGTTGTTGAAATGTGATGATGTATATTGGGGTCAAATCGGAAATCACCATGCAGGTGCTATTCCCCAGGGAACGAAACAGAGAAATGCCGTTATGAATAAGGCATGGCCCTCTAGAGAAAAAACAGATGGCTCAACCTCAGCTACCACAGCAAAAAGCTATTTGTCAGACGTGTTGTCAGCAAGTAATAAAGGTCGAAATCCCGTGGGGAGAAATCCGCTACACAGGAAAGAATAAAACCCGCAGAAATAAAACAAGGTAAAGCATCTTAGCAATGTGATTTCCCCATTGTTACAGATGTACTAAAAACTTTGTAAAACAAAGATATTTTTCTGTTTAGCATGGTCTAGCAACTAGTTTGAGATGACTGGAGAAATTACATGAAAATAGCTGTCATAATTTCTGTGATCAAAATTTCTTTGAACATTTGAGGTCACTGAAGCCTATGGATTTTTCAGTAGCCAGGCTGCCTCCCCGTTTTTTTTCTCACTGCTTTTTTATGATTTGCTTTTCTGTTAACTGAGACTGTGAAACAATCTATTAGATAGCTGTTATATTTTATGTATAACCCATATCTTCGGTGTGTGGCGGCAAGTTCTGAAAGAACATCGGCCTCACATGACTGTTTGCTCTAGAAGTTAAGAAAATGTGGTGTCACGGACTTCCTAGAAATCCATTTTACAGAAATTGGTGGGTAGTTATGCTGTTAGTGTTTCTTCAGTGTCTTGTATTTTTTTTTTATTTTATCTTTTTTTTTTTTTTAATAAGCTGACGTACAGCAGGATACTCAATGTATTCCTGCAGATGGTAGCACCTGTAAAAAGTTGTTACTTTTCAGTAACAAATTGCAGCTTAACTTGAGTAGTTTTACTGGATGTGTCCCTGATCGCTTTCTTCAGGTGACCACTTGGGCAGCACGAGTGCAGTAATGTCTGAGTTCAAGGGGTGGATGGTTCAGACTGCACCCTGGGCTGCCAAAGCCCTACACCTACAACAGGGAGAAGGGGATGCAGCGCCAGGCCACCTGCACTAGCACAGCTGTGGCAGTGCTTTCTCATAGTCTGGCTCAGAAATAGTTGTGTTCTGGGCTGCATGAACCTTTAATGGATCTTGGTTATGGGAGGGAGGAGAGAAGAGTGTCTGTGCCAGTACGTGTGTGTACTAACACCAGTTGACTCTGGGAAGTTTAACTGAGCATAGTTGTAAATTCCCCAAAACACTGATTTATACTGGGATCCCACCAGAGTTAACACTTTTGGAAAACCTCCATTATTCACATGTCCCAGCTATCTTTATTTTTAATGACTTTTGTTAGAAAAGGGTGTTTTTAACACACAGTAATATGTGGCGCTGTTCCTGTGCTTTTCCTCTGCCACCATTGATTGCCCCAGCTGGTTCATAGTGCATTACTATTTTGTTTGATGCTGCTTTTTGGAAGCCAAAATCAAAATGACTGCTTTTGAAGAAATATTAATGCACACACTCACACTTTTGGGGGAAACCTGTCTCCATTTGCTCAGTAAGGTAGCAGTGCAATTGCTTACAGTAGTAACTGAATTGGTCTTCATCCGGCATGTCTTTAGTAAATACACACCAGATGCCAAAGGAAATAGCTCCTGGAAGTGATGTTTTGGAGCACTGTCTAAGCAAAGGAGACACCACTGAGGTTCCAAAATCTGGGCTTCTGTTTTCATGTGTCTTTTCTTCCTAATACCTGCCCAGCACTTCTGATAGTAGATATACCTGATACCCAGCCACCAGCTGTCTTGTCAAATGTTAAGATACTTTGATGTGCAAAACCACTCGTAAATATTTAACGTGGTAACTTTTACATTGATAAAATGATGCTTGAAGAGTTAGCACTTGCGAAAACTTTTTTGGAGCTTTATCTTGCTGACAGTAAAAAAGCCTGGTAGTTCAGTCTGGAGGTCAGATCATAATGCGTGAAGTGTGCTAGTAAAATATGGGTGTTAATAATACCCTGTGATAAGAAGGTAGTAAGTCTTTGTTATCCTAGTGTAGCTATCTACTTTGTGATTGAGAGCGTAGTAACTTACCATGAAATTAAGCCTTTCTCAGTCCAGTCCCTTTCTATCAAAGGCAAGTATGGTTTATTTTAAACTATCAGTCTTCGTTTTAAGCTAATTAGGTTATTTGGCCCCATTCTTCCTTCTGCTGGAATTAATAATTTTCTGAACAAGGGCTGCAGACACACACAGGTGTAGATGGCAGACAGACATTTGCAAGCATATTACCTGCACTGAAGCACCGCAATGCAAAATGGACTCAAGCAATTCCTCAGGCAAATGGATTCTGTGCTGGCACTTTGTAGCTTTGCTTCACAAGTCAACAGATCTCAGTTAAAATCCTGCAGCTCCTTGTGTTTATAAGTTGTTAAGACATTCATCCTACTAGAAAGCATCGTTTATATTTGTGCAGGTGCCACAGTTGTCGTTTGGCCCACTGTTTTAGCTGCTCTTAATTTCTCTTAAGTAAAAATGTGAGATTTCAGACACTGCAGTGGTTTTCTTTAAACCTCTGTCCTACTCCATTTTTTCCCACTACTGAATGGGCAAATGAGAAGTGGTAGTCAGATTATGCCAAATAATGTGCCAGTTGATGTACGAGAAGATCAGATGATGCATTGCACCGGGAAACAAGGTCCTTCAAATTCTTTAAACACAGTCATTTATAGAAACCAGCTCCAAGATGTACAGAGGCCGGATGGTTTGTATATTGGTGTCCTGCCAAGCTGAGGTCCTTTGGGATTCTGAGCTTGCTGAGTGACTCATACAGAATAATTAATATCGCCCCGTATTCTGTAAATGGTTTAGGGTTTTATGAAATTGAGGGTGATCAGTAGCAATGTGCTTACAGCACACATCTGAACAGTTGACTTGTGTTGAGTCACCTGTGATCTGCTGTTTGTCATCCATCGACCCACCCAAGTCAAGCACATTATCCATACTTGACTGAACAGTCAGGACACTTGGAAGGAGGCTGGATGGCAGCATGCTTCCTACCAACAGATGTCACTGAGCCTGCTTCCCATGCAGACTCTTCTGCTTACAAAGAACAGCACAGAAAACTCTTAGCTAGGATCAGTAGTTCACATCAAGTGAGTGTTTATTAATGTATTCAGGCAATATTTGCCCAGTTCTTATTTTCTGTACTTGAACTCTCCAGTACTAAAGTCAAAATATCTCATTTTAGCAGCAAAGTGATCTCTGTTCCCTCTAGTTTTAACAGAAGTATTCCTCAGAAATAGAATATAAGTGCAATGCATGGAATTAGAAACCTGAAATGGTACATAGTGCTTTTTAAGGGCCATGTGAAAAATAAACTTCAAAAAGGAAACTCATGGTGTACCTGAGCCTACAAATACATGGTAAAGTAGTTTGTACCCTCTTTGTAGGGAGGAACTGAAATCTGACAATCAGAAACCACTGAAAGGAATAGCCATTCTCGTATGACAGGTAAAAAAAAAGGAAAAAAGAATTCATCGCTTTCTCCCAACACTGAACAAGCAGGTTTATGTAATCAAAAAAACCTAATAATTCTCCTGCACTTGTGCTTCATCTCTTTTGCTTTTCCCTGGTAGGAGAGGGAACCTACTGCCAGTTTTTATGTTCAGATGAAAAGAAACAGAATACCTACAATGACACAATGACACATCATGTGTATTTTAAAGAAAGTTCTCTTTAGCCAATGCAATTCTTGTATTAGATGACTACTTCTATTCCTCTTATTTTTCAGGAAAACAGCATCCATAATATTTAAAAAAATAATAAATTGCTCTGTATTTTGTCTACACTCACCTGTGCATGCAGTCTTACTTAACTACCAAAAATTCATTATAGAGGTTCAAAAGGTAAAGTCTGTTGCCAGTTACATTTTAGAAACATCTAAACAGACATGGTTTGGTCATAATTGGTGGAAGGGTCTGCATCCCTCTTTGAGAACTGGTCTGCTGGAGAAGGCCTGAAAGGCGCTGGAAACTAGGGAAGAAATCAGGACTCAGTGTCTTTAAAGTAAGCGCCGATGTCTGCTCTAGTTTCTCCTGGAGATTAAACATTTGTAGAAACTGCAGGCTCTGGAAGCCTGCCACTCCCCATCTATTGCTTATCTTGTGCTGTGAAAAGCTTTTGTGCACAATAGGGATTTGAGGATCAGATCTGATGCTCAGCCCATGCTAACTTGGTACCCTACTCAGGACTGATATTTGTATGGGTCAGAACAAAAACAAGTTGCCCATGGTTAAACATTCTGTAGTCCTTAATAAATTGTGTTTCTATTTTTTGGGTAGCAATTCTGATTTGTAAAAACACTAATATCTTCTTAGTAGCAGCCTTTTCATTTAGCCCTTAAGCTGATGGATATTAAAGCTCCTAATTAAAACCAGATAATGCATGAAAGATTTCTACAGTGCAGACCTTCCTCTTAAGGCCCGATTAAACCAAGAAACTCCCACATCTGTTTCTACAACTATATTCTCAGCAGGTCAGGCAGCTGGTAGCATTGATTTAAGTCCATCTTTCTTGCATGAGCTTTTTCTTGGGAATAAAGAGAACACGAAAGGCTAGGACAGAAAATGGAGTATTTCAGAACCTTTGGCCTGTTACATTTAGCTAGGAACATTGTCTTTCCGCAATCTGGGGCTCTGATCCTGTCAGTCAGGATAATGGTGAACCCTAGAATAATGTGTTCGTTTACATATGAATATGTACATATTGTTTATGTGCATACACATATATCTATATATAATTGCACGGGGCTGACATAAATAAAGGTAGGATAAAATAATGGGGAGAAGTCATTTTCCACAGATCTTTCTCTCTCTTCTCCCCTTCCCCCTTTCATTTTTCCTCTCTCTGTTGGGATTTGCTAATAGCGGTAGGGACATGAGAAGAGGCTGATTTGTTTATTTTTTTAAAATTATTATTTTAAAGAGTGAATTTAAACCTTAAGTTAAGAGGAAATAAGACTATGCAGTGGAAGTTCTGGTTGAACCTTGACTCTACTGCAGGTTAAAATCCAGGTGTGTATCAATCTATCTTCCCTCTCCCAAATGCATCAGTTTCCATGGGAAGGCAGCTCACTCGTGCGCTCTGCCTGCCAGCCCGAGTGTAGATGGGACCAGGGCAAGGGGGGGCACTCACCCTGGAGCACCTTATCCTCCCCATTGCCTCTTTTGCTGCTGAAAGAAGGGATGAAAAAAGATCTGTGGTTGTATAAAATATTCTCAGTACATTTTTGCCTTGT
Source organism: Falco rusticolus (assembly GCF_015220075.1). NCBI lineage: Eukaryota > Metazoa > Chordata > Aves > Falconiformes > Falconidae > Falco > Falco rusticolus. The sequence goes on along the minus strand of NC_051187.1, from coordinate 75,678,923 downwards.
TTTTTTATGCATAAACTATTGAACCTTTACTGGTTTGGAGTTAGGCACCAGGGAAAATGCCAGGTTCCCACCGTGGAAGCTAGGCTGACTTGTGCCCGTGTTGAAGATCTCTCGAACATGTAGCCACTATCCTATTCCATGCAATACAACCTGTCTGCGTTTGGAAAGCTCAGTGCCATGTGGAAAGTCCTGGAGAGAACATGTTATGGCTGGTGAAGCAAGCAGCCCTTAAAAAGAAGGGGGCTGGGGATGGGTAGGAAAAAAGAGCTGGAGGATCCCATTACAGATGATGGGTCAGGTTCACCAGGGTGCCACAGCAGCTCGGTTTCAGTCTGGTGATCCAGCGCAGCTGGCTTCCCAGGCACTGAAACAGAAATGCCCAAGCCATTAGTCAATCAGGTCAAGTATCTAAGGATGGAGAGAGAGAGTTCTTTTTGTGGTGGGTTACTGGGAATATTTCATTGACAGTTACTCAGAAATTAAGATGTTATCTGTTCTGCATAGCCACTGAATTTTTGGTCACAGTGTGAGAACGTGGGGCGGAGTAAAGGGGAATTTCAGCAAAGGATTCCTCAAAGTTCACTTGGGTCAGACTTGTAGTAATTGTATTTGGACAAGGTAGTGAGAAGCTTTCAAGCGCGTGGCCTTTCAGCATATGGCTGTCTGGCGAAGCCTTCTTCAAGTGAGAAGTTCCTGGAGCACATTATCGATTTTTGTAACAGGGCTCCGAGGCTGAAAGTTGTGAGCTGTTCTTTCTCACCCTTAGTGAAAGCCGCAGCTAAAAAGGGAGGATGTGGCCGTCTCTCGTTGCCCTCCCTTGCCCCCACCATCTGCTGGGTGCTGCCTCTCTGCTTTCCCATCTGTGGGCTGGGGACTCTGTCTCCCAGCAGCTGCATCTTTGTTTCCAGCTGGCTGCAGACAGGCCCTGCTGGTGAGCAGGCTTTAGCATCTTGGGGTGAGGGTGCCAGGCTGGAGAGTACCCCTCATTTGTGGCTGTGCAGAGAGCTCTGCCTGGGGGGCATAGGGCTGCTCTTGTCTCTCAGAGGAGCTGATTTGTAGGAGAAACTGCACACCCTCATGTGGCTGCTCTGTGGAGGCAAGGGGCTGCAGTCTGCTCATCTCTGCCACCCTTACAATTCCACATGCCTTTTCGGTGCCAAGATGCTGTGGCTTCCAAATGAACAGTTAGTTAGAGATCTTGTGTGGATGGTGGATCTTTTGCAAGTGGCTGTTTATCGATGAGCAGACAGGTTGTCTGATGTACGTGAGCTGGGCAGAAATAAAGAACAAATCTACTTTATATGGCTCCTATATGATCTAGATACCTCATTATTTTGCAAAGCAAAAGTGTACTGTCTGCATCCTATAGCTGGTGAGAAGTGTAGAGAAGCCAAGGTCCAAAGGCTTTAATTAAGAGCACACTGAGCATTATCAACACTAAATTAAGACATGGTCTCCAGGAGGGCAATTCCCAAGTCTGACCTGGAAGGTAGAGGCCTTGGTCGTGTATTTTTTATGATGATGGCTGCAGAGGTTTTCATCCTCTAATTTATATCTCATAGGTCATCACGGCCCTGGCTCTATTGCCTCCCATCCACTAACAGAAATTGCCATCTCCTCAAACCTGTCAGTGTGGCTGTCAAGCGATAACTCCCTGAAACCATTTCTGTCAAAATGAACCTGCTAAAGGGCAGGTGACCACAGAATGAGCTCTGCAAGTAGTTCTGGGGAAATAGCAGTGTGTGGCAGATGGCTGGCTCTGAGTGAGTGTTTGAGAGAGGGTATTGGAGGCAATAACCTCTTCAGATTTTTGAAACCTAAGAAACACAGCTGCAGCTGGTGTGGACAAGTATCCCAGTGTGTTAGGTGATATGAATTGCATTCAGAATAGAAAGTACCTTGTGTGATGATGCTTAGAAGAGCCAGAGAAAATCACTGCTTGTTGTACCCGACATGTGCATCTTTCCCAGAGCAGCATGTTCCTCTAGTCCCCCCCTTTAGATATCTCCGTGAACCTGGGATTTGCACTGACTTTTGCATGCGGACAGACAATTGACTCGATGCTTCCTGGTTCTTCTCGGGTGACACAACATCTTTACTAGGCTACAGAATTAAGCTCTTTATTGCTTACAGCTCAGCCAGCTTTGCAGACCCTCACAGCAGTGACTGTCAGATGTCTGGCTGCCAGGCAGGGAGCTTGTTATCACGTGTTTAGGAGCAAAACTTAATTCATGCTGTAGGGAGCGTGATTCCTTGAAACATGTATGTCTGAATTAGTGTCCTGGGGTCCCTGACAATCATGAAGAGAAATCAGCACTTGATCTATAGGACAGGATCCATCTCATCTTAATGTATATCTAAAATAGGCAAGATGATCTGCATTCTAGGGGTGCCTTTTTCAACTCAGACTATGAAGATGAGTGGAGAGGGACTGCCTCAGATGTCAGCTCTACACTGCAGAAGAAAGGGAGGGTGATTCCCACCTAAGGTACTGTGACCAAGGTCATATGGAATTTGGTTGTGGCAATTCGGTAGTGCCTTGCAGGACAAAGACTTGAAATCTTCCTCCTGTATCCTAGGTGACTGCTTTGAACACTGGACTAGCTTTCTTGTAAGAGACAATGGACATTAACACTTGGGAACCTCTCTTTTGTGTTGTTCTAGCTTTTTTTTTAATGTTCTGCCTGAGGACTTAATTCTTGGTACTTATACCTTGGATTAACTATATAGTTTTGTCTTAATTTATAGTCACCAACTCTGGATTCACTGTAAGATACTGAGGTACCAGTTTGTAAGTATATTAAATGGGAAATAAAGCATGTATGTATATCTGCAGGCTTGTTGACCTGACAAATTCTCCTGAGGCCCCAGGAGATCAGAGACACCATTCATCGAGTGAGGCATTGAGCATATGCCAGGTCTAGTGCTAATACTTGGGAGCTTTTGCATAAAAATAAGCCGGATTCACAGTTCTGTGTCTGTGAAATGTGTGCTTCTCCTCAGCTGCACATGCTTCCTTTTGAACAGTGTAAATGAGGACAGTGCAGAAGAGAGGGCAACAACTTATAAAACAGTGTATTCAAACACATGGTTTCAGCCCGAGCTGTGGAGAGTTTTCTTCCCTGGATTAGTACCTGCAGTGCTGCCATTCTCCTGGGAAGTCACATAAGCACGTGTGTTTCCTTCAGAGGGCTTCTGACCTCTTTTGTGGTGTTCTTCTTAATTTCTGTGTCCTAAGTAAGGTGATATTAAAACAAATCCTTGTTGGTATGCTTACTTGGGAGCTTTACAGAGTGTAAAGGAGGGGAAGTAGTTTCTGCTGCTCCTAAATTGAAAGTAATCGTTCAAATTCCTGCAAGTCTCCAGAAGATGACATGCCTGCTTAAGAATGAGCACTGCTCTTTAGAGTGGCAAACAGGATGCTGGGGACAGAAAATGTGATTGTGAGGACACATCTTTCACTTTAATAAACTATTTTGAGAAGGCGGCTCTGCCTCAGTTTAATAGGAGTCCTTGGGAAAAAAAAAATCTAAACTCTAACATGAAAATAAACACTCCTATTTTGAAACAAACGTACTTCTGCAGTACTGGGGTACGTTGTAAATTAAGCCTTTTATAGACAAATGAGATATGAATAAGACAATTGCCTTAGCAGTATTATTAGGAGTAATAACTTCTGTTGTGGATAAATCTGACCCTTTTTGAATGTAAAAATATTCATATTTTATTTCCGAGCCTAGCTTTTTCCTTGGAAGAGGTTGTCTTGTCTATAAGACTTATCTGAAATGTCCTATTATGAATTACCACTTTTGAGCTCTGAGTTGAACAGAGATCGTAGTGATATATTGTTTTGCACATCTCACCTGGATACTCTGGAAGATTAACACTGGGGGCTCCTTCCTGCTCCAGAACGATTGTTTAGGGACTAATTGCCAAGTCACAATGTTGTACAAAATGTCTGAATCTGCTTGCCAATATCCTCCCTGATTTTCGGTGGAAGGAACTGCATTTCCATCTGTGTGTTTTACATTGGGACTCCTTTACATAGGGGTCTCCCCTCCCTGGGCAGAGAGTTTATACTGCTCCCACAGTCAGTGCACCTGGAGTGTTTTCCCTTGGCAGCACAGCCATTACATCCCCAGCCATTGCAAAGCTGATACCTATCCATCGACACTCAAAGAAAATAAAACATCAGTCATATGGACTTCAGGCCCTGGGAGCTGCACTGCTGCCTTCTGCACGTGAAGCCATGGGATCCTTGGTATTTTTGGATTGCTGCAACTGAACTCAGTGTCATCTGTTAATGACCACACCATTAAAAAATCAACTTCTAATTTATTGCCTAATTTATAAGCCCACCTGATAAACCCGTGACACAAGTTGAACTCATGTTCAATGTTTAATGTGAAGTAAAAGGTAGTGTTACGTGGCCCAGTTAGATTAGATGCTCTTGATCTAATCCTGTCACTCAGCCACAGCTGTTAACAGGTTTATGTCCTTGTAAAAGACTGTACCTTTGCTGCTGGAGGTTTTCAGACTAAAAGAAAATCACATTATAACAAAATATATAGTCAGAGCTTATATAACTCAGTAGGATAAGAGATAAACATCCATAAACATAATCAGAAATTTCTAGGTAGATATGTTTAAACAAATAGGATATTTACCATGTGAAACATTATGGAGGTTTTTCAAAGTTGTAAGAAGGAATTAGATATCCAGATTTCATTGCCTTTCCATTTTAGTTGGTAACTAACTCCTCTTATGTCTGAAAATGTCCCCTAAATTATTGAATTTGATTATACATGTCATATATAATCATATAGGGCTAAAGATGAGGATTTTTTGTGATTTTTAAATTCTGGGTTTTTTCAGTGCAGATTTCCAATTGAAATACCTACCCATGGGGCAGTATAGATAAAAGCAGCTAAAGAACCTCAAGGTGTTTTTTCTGGGACTTGGTAATATTTACTTTGGTAACACCTGGCAAGTGATAGTGCTGCTGAAAAGGTTTTTCATCACCCTGGGCTTCAGGAAGTGGCTGTGGAGCTAACTGCCACACTACAGGGACAGCCTCAGTCACGTGTTGGGTTGAATGGGAATTAACACATTCCAGAGACGTTAAATTAATGTTCCCTTTAGGAAGGACACTTTTCTTCTCCCCCTTTTTGTGTGACACGATCAATCAGGGAAACCTTTGATACAGAATATTTTGAGCGAGCATACAATAAATAATATCCTCTTGACTGCACTCAAAAAAAAAAATCAGAAAGAGTTTTCCTGGTGTAATGAGCAATAAGTAGAACAAAGATCATTTGGGAATGAAATGTAGCTGTTTGATCCATTTGATAATTTCCATCTGGATGGCATTTGCTTCCCTCAGCAAAGGGAATGGGAGCTGCCTAGTTCTAGGCAATCTGTTCAGTTTCTTTTATGGAAAAGGACAGTTTAGCTATTCCTTCCATATGGGCATACATTATTACATCTAACAAACATGTTGTTCATCTTTCTTTTTTTTCAGACCCTCTAAGAAGTCTTAATTCCTGGGTGGGATGGGATGGGGGTTGAATATCCTCTCCCCGCAACCCCCCTCAGTAATCAATAAAGGAGGGGAAAGATCCCCATTGTTCTCTATAGACAGGTGCTAGTTAATGTACTAAAACAAAATAAACTTTGCTTGAGGGCGCAGAAAGCAAGATAGCTGTAAGAATACCAGAATAGTCATTGTTCGTCTGGGCCTGAGGATGCTGGAGGAGTAAAGATCTGCAGGTGTTGGCTCGCTGCTACCATGGGACCCGAGTCATGCAATCTGCCATAAATTAAGCAAGTTCTATCTCAGGATTCCACCTCTAGAACAGTAAAGTATTCTAAACATTAAAAGAATCATTATAATTGTAATGTCATCTCGGGTAACGAAAGAGAAACTATTTTCTTAGTACAATGAGATAACACTGGTTAATTTTGCTTTTTTGCCACTGTCCTGGGACTACTGAATCTTGCGCATTCTTAGGAGTTTTTTTCCAGTTTGTGGGGTTTTTGTCTGAGGCAGCCTGTGCCCTTTGATCAGCTTTCAAGAAGACTTGTGTATCGGAGGGAATGCATCAGAGCTGCTCCACTGGCATTCTGGCTGGGCAGTGAGGTCTGCACCCTCACCAGGCACAGTCATTTCAGCATGAATTCCTGTTGCCCAAAATGACATGAGGTACTCAAGTACAATAAGCACATAGGCACTGGTGCTTTGTTCTTGGAACACTTTTATTTGAAAAGCAATTCTGTCCTCAGCGTCATAATTATTTTGGAAGTGCTGGTGTTTAAAACCTTTGAAAAAGCACTGAAATTTCTTCCTGATATCCCTATGCATAAAGGCAGTAGGAATTGCTGGTTTCCTGGTTGTAGTTTAAGACAACAACCTTATTTTCTTTATGAAAAACAAGCTTAGAATTCTTTTTCTTTGGCAAACACATGTGATGTAGTCCTGCAGAAATGGATTATTGCATGACCGCATGAAGCCAAGGAAAGGGGCAAAAATTCAGAGAAGGATATGGCGCAGTGCCTGGTGTTTTAGGGCCACACCTCCTTCATCCTCTTCTTACTAGTAGAGCTTAGATACTGCTTGTCTCTCTCTTGCTTTGGTGTGAGGTGCTGGGCTTTTTCAGCAGTGAGTTTGAGTTTTGCCATACCGTGCCCAGCATCCCCAGTGGGTGCTGCTGTTGCAGGTGTGCCCAGGCAGCTCAGCTGTAATTTCATCCACGGAATGGTTCAGAGTTAAAGCAGCCTTTTGTTGCTGCCACCAATAATCGTTTGCTCTATCAGCAAAAAGTTGCCACCCTTACATGAGATCCATGAGAACATGGATAGCTTCCAAATGTGCTAATTGAGCAGCAGAGCTGTGATTTTTGCAGCAATTGCTCCTTAGCATTTTGCACCTGGAGTTGGTTTTTAATTTTCATATTTATCAAACAGCTGTAAATTGAGACCTCTAGCTTGCAAATACTTTCATGATCTAAAAAAGTCTGTGAAGGATGATTACACTCCTATTTCAGTGGCATCTTACACCGATTCAGCTGAAGTTCAGTTAGGGACTGATTCGCAGAGGATTTCAGTGCCTCGGCAATCAAACATTTCATCAGTAAGTTATGAATTTTGGATTTCAGTGCTTAAGTGTTTTTTTTCCATTCTCCTTGCTACTTGTTGGAAGCAAGTAACCTGAGAAAGAGCAAACCCTGACTGCTTCCATGGTGGATTTACAGTGAGTCCAGGCCATAACAGTCATGTTTGGGATGTGCAATCCAAAAGACAAGCACAATTCCTAACTTCCAGAAAAGGCCATTTTTTCCTTGTTCTGACCTTTAACAATCTGCACCAGTGAACAGAGTAATAGGCAGCTGGTAAGAAGGCACTCAGCTCTTTCACAGACTCTATCTGGTGTGCCTCCAGCGTGAGAAGGGGGATCCAACCAGATCTCACCTGCCAGCTCCCCAGACACAAGGTTTTGCCGGTAGAGTGAAACCAGAAGTTCTCTCTGTTGAGAAGTTTTGAGATTTCTTGGGGCTGGAAATGAAGGATTTAGCTTTAATTCCAGGCTGGCTTGGCTGTCCGTCTCCTTCAGGAGTGCTCCTAAACTCTCCCAGTGACAAGAGATGATGAAAAAGTGTTGGTCAGGTTCCTGGTGACATGGAGTCTCATTATTTATGATGTCCACAAGCCACAGTGAAATTACTAAGGATTTAAGCCTAGTAGGCTGAGTTGGCTGAAAGTCTTTCTTTCATTCTCCCTTTAAAGGAGGTGAGGAGGGACAGGAAAATTATGTAAGAGAAGAAATCACAGAATCACAGATTGGTCAGGGTTGGAAGGGACCTCTGGAGATTGTCTAATCCAGTCCCCTGCTAAAGTAGGTTCTCCTACAGCAGCTTGCACAGGATCATGTCCAGGCAGGTTTTGACCGTCTCCAGAGAAGGAGACTCCACAGCCTCTCTGGGCAGCCTGTCCCAGTGCTCTGTCACCCCCAAAGTAAAGAAGTCCTTCCTTATACTTGGATGGAACCTCCTGTGCTGCAGTTTGTCCTGTTGCCCCTTGCCCTGTCCCTGGGCACCACTGAAAAGAGCCTGGCCCCAGCCTCCTGACACTCGCCCTTAAGGTATTTGTAGACATTGATAAGATCCCCTCTTGGTCTTCTCTCCTCCAGGCTAAACAGCCCCAGCTCCCTCAGCCTTCCCTCATCAGGGAGATGCTCCAGTCCCCTCATCATCTTCATAGCCTCTGCTGGACCCTCTCCAGTAGTTCCCTGTCCCTCTTGAACTGGGGAGCCCAGCACTGGACACAGCACTCCAGACGTGGCCTCACCAGGGCGGAGCAGAGGGGGAGGATCAGCTCCCTTGACCCACAGGCCACGCTCCTCCTAATGCACCCCAGGATGCCACTGGCCTTCCTGGCCACCAGGGCACACTGTTGGCTCATGGGCAACTCACTGCCCACCAGGACTCCCAGGTTCTTCTCCTCAGAGCTGCCTTCCAGCAGGTCAGCCCCAGCCTCTGCTGGTGCACGGGGTTGCACAGTACAGGACCCTACAGCTGGTGGAAACAAGAGTCCATCCAGGAACAGAAGCAGAGGCTGGTAGAAGAAGAGATGAAGTTGTGTTGAGGCAGAAGGGCTAAAAGGAAAATAGACCAACATGTATCAGGCAGGACAAAGATTTGAACCTGAATCCCTGTTTCTCAATTCTGTTGATTAGGTTTTATAACTCTGTGTATATTCTTGTTTCTTAGCACATATTTAATTCTTCAATAAAGCATAGTTAAAGCCAGAAACATCATGATTTGTGGTGAGGATACAAACAGCTTCCTCCAGTGATGGAGGGGGTTTTATGCTGCTGAATGACCCATATCAGAAACAAATACTTGAAGTACTGGAATTACTTGTCTTTCTCCACATTGATGTTTCCATGGGGTATTTTCAGTTTGTTGAGGGAGCAAAGCACCAGAAATATTCTGGATTTCCTTGTGTGTAGGTTGCTCATGTAGTGAGTATAAAGGGAGGAAAAAAATTATTAGATTTATTCAGGGTACACTTTAAGAAGCAAATGTCATATGATGCATTAAGCTATTCTTTAAAACAGGAAAAAAAGTGGATGTGTGGAGTCTCCTGTTCGCCAAAGTTTCAAGAACTCATGGCTGAGACAGTTAACACATTTATTTCTGATGTGAAATTCGGTCTCACCATGCTGGAGGCCTTTGTACCTCTACAGCACACAGTCAGGATTAGAAATGTTCTGGTGGGTTGGCCCAGATGGGGAAGCACACGTGCCTGGCTGCCTGGAGCCCAGGTCCTGAGGGACTGCTTGGGGAGGGGAGAGGCAGTGGGTCAGAATGAAGAAACAGATGTTGTCTAGGCAGGAATTCCCATTCATTTTGTTTACTTACCTGGTTGGTGAGGAAACCACGTGACAACATACGTTTTCAGCTGATAGCCTTTTCATAAATTAGCTGTGACAAATGCAATCCCTTGTTTCCCATGGAGCGAGCTGACGTTTGTTAGTGCTGTGTCACTTCAGTTGCACTTGTGGATCTTTTTTTCTCTTTCTCTGAAAGTAGATTTAAATGAGACAGAAGTAGTATCTGGTTAGCTAACACAGAATTAAATTAAACATAAATTAAACAGCCAGCTGAAATTTCCTTCCTTTGCCAGAGCCCTTAGAGCTCTCTTTGTGCTCTTTAAGGTTTTATCCAGACAGACTGTGTTTTTTTCAATCCTGGTGGTGTGTGACAGTTGGATCTGGCTAATATCTACACCCTTAATGAGTAATTAAAGCGGGAAGCATCATTAAGAATTTATTTTATGCCTTGAAGCCTTTTCCAGACCCTTTTGTTATGAGACGAGAGCGGCTACTGCTGGCAAGAGGGGCTTCGCTGCGCAGAGTTGTGGCAGCGCAGGGGCTGTGCAAGCTGCACCTGTGTGGCACCCTCACACACGCTGGCACTGGCGGGGGCGGGGGGGGGGGGGGGGGTCGCTGGAACAATTAAGTTACAGCAGTCAAAGTAGGGGTGCAGTTATGTTAGGCATAGTTTCCTAAAAATTGACTTTATTCTTACTTGCAAGACTGCACCCTCATGTATTCTGCAGGCATGTTCTAGAACACAACTAGTGAAGGCAAATAGCAAAGTGGTGCTTCTCATGCTTAGAGAATGGAAACTTGCTTGTGGGTAGAAGGATAGAAGCATGCTTGCGGACAGAAAAGAAAGATCCATAAAAACCCATGAACCAGCAGCTGCAAGCAGATACCCTGGGGAAGAGAAGAGGGCAAACTCATACTCGAAGGCTTTCATCACTTGCTGCTCAAGGACATCCTGAAGCAGAGCTGGTTTCTAATCATTCAGTGAACCTGATGGATTTTTCTTCTACTGGATTGTCAGGTCTGTCTCAAACCTGCATGAACGTTTTTGTATTTGCAGTATGCCATGGAAAGAAGGTCCACCACTTAATTACATCTTAAGAACCACTTCGTTATGAACCTGTTACCAATTACTGCACCGTGGCTCTTGTCATTCCTGGCTTCTCTCTCCACTTAGATGTACTTTTACCCAAGAATCAGTCTTCACTCTGGAGTGTAAGATCTGCACAAGAATCTATCTGGCAAACAGCAGCTTTGTTTACTGCTAACTTTTTTTGTAACTTTTGGACTCAGATTTCCAAAGCCATTTCAGACCATATATAGAGTAAACATTTTTTGAAAAGTCAGAAAACCTTTCTTCTCCAAAACAGAAGGCTTTGATGTAAATGGGATCTTATTATTCTTTCTTTCTTTCTGAGTAAGAGAAAGTAGCCACTGGGCCAATTCCAGAGACAAAACTTTTGGAATAATGGCTAATATTGCAAGGTGTGTTCCTTAGCAGAGCTTGTAAGATAAATTAGGCAATGATAGGTAGTGGGAAGGTAGACTAAGTTAGGAAATAAATACCATTTCTTTTCTATTCCAGATAAGTGCATCCATTTGAATTATTTGACATTTGTCATGCTCTGTCTCCTCTGTACAACTCCAAAGTATTTTGCACTCTGGCAATCCTCAGCTTCAAAATTATTGTCTCAGGTTACTATAGACCAGAGTCTCTTCTTGCCAACTCTTTAAAGCTGTCTATGCACAACTAACATCATGCTTCCTCTTCCTGTTTCAGTTACTACCCACTCTGGAAAAACTTTTAAAGCTCAAGTCTTTATGTCTTTAACACATATTTCTACCACAGAATGCCCAAATACTCATTCTGCTGTTGAATATTAAGTCAGACAGTCAGCCTTTTCTGGTTGAAATGTGGGTTTTCTCAGATTTCTTCCTTGAGAATTTAGCAGTTATTTTTTCAGATTTTTTTTTCCCATGCTATACTATTACACCTGCTTCTTTTCATTCACTATTTTACCTATTAAAGTCCCCTTTCATTAAATTAATTTTACTACAACATGTGATTTTGGTTTATTTTAATGTATTTTAATGAAAATTTTATTAGACTGCCTAGCTAATGCAGAAGATAGCAACTGACATGAGTAACTTAATGTTTTGCTACTAGTCAAAATATAGAATTAATAGGGAAATTCAGAGTATTGACAAGGAAGTGTTGATACTGGAAAGCTGTGTCCCTGTTGAAGCAAAGCATTTAAGGCATGTGCTGAAATTGCATTGTAACTTGAATGCTGTATTGGCCAGGGGGTTAACAATTGACTTAATAGTAAGAACTCAGATGAAATGTGCTGAACTGGGGACCCTGTTATATTGACTTTACTCACTAAAAAAGATAAAAGCACCAGTGCCTGCATTTATGCTATGTCAGTGATCTGAAAAGCTAATGAAAATAGTGTTCTTGCTGTATGTATTTTTTGTTTTCTCTGCAGGGATGATTTTGCCAGTTGATTTGGACTATATTATTAAACTGTGGAGAGAAACAGCCTGATGGTTGGTTTGGAGAGATGGTGATGAATTAGGTTGTTGCAATATGACTTTCACTGCAGAATACAAGGTAGGTTCAATGCAAATGAACACTTACTGTTTTATCTCAAAAGACATTAAATAAGTTTTATGTAATTTTGATGCTAGTTTTTTGTATAGTTTCATTTAGATAGAGAAAACCTGGTATGCTAATTTTTAGGAGTGTTAATTTTCAAATACACCACATCGATCTTGAAACACTCAATAAAATCAATATAACCATTTCTGATGACAAACACAGATCTGACATTTTTTTGCACAATGGTCACTGACATATAATCTATTCTGTTGCCTTACAAAAAAACCCAAACCACTAAGCCAAGCAAACTAAGTAAAAATATATGTCATCATGATAGTTTTAAAACTATTTAAAATAGGTCAGTATAATTATTTTCAGCTGATATACCAAGTCTAATTATATTTCCTATCCACACGAGAAGGCTAGGTTTCTCATTCTTCATTGGTTCTGGTCCATCACAGGTTGTACACTGTTGCTGAGTCATCCAATTTGTGTCAACTATTTACCTGCCTCTCATGAACTGTGTAATGCTTGCTTCAATCACGTTCAAGTTCTCCACCCTCTTAAAACTAGCTCCCCTTTCACCATGCCTTTAAAATACAGCAGCTCTATCTTTTACTGAGGTACAGAGAGATTAAATCCAAGGTCATGTATAGTCTGTAGCAAACCAGAGTATCAAAGTCTAGTCTAAATCCAAGGGCAGTGCACTAAGCACTAAGCACTGGATCTTCTTTTATCAGGAAGGAAGAGTTGACCAATTAAAGGCCGACATGTAATTTTAATGGGAAATTGATTTATTTGCATTAAATAGCCTGGAGAAAAGGAGACTCAGAGGAGACATCATCACTCTCTACAACTACCTGAAAGGAGGTTGTAGGCAGGTGGGGCTCGGTCTCTTCTCACAGTTAACAACTGACAGGAGAAGCGGAAACGGCCCCAAGTTGTGCCAGGGGAGGTTTACGTTGGATATTAGGAAAAAATTCTTCACTGAAAGGGTTATCAAGCATTGCCCAGGGAAGTGGTTGAATCACCATCCTTGGAGGTATTTAAAAGATGTGTAGATGTGGTGCTTAGGGACATGGTTTAGTGATGGATTTGGTAGTGCTTGATTATTGGTTCAACTTAATGACCTTAAAGATCTCTTTCAACCTAAATGATTCTATGATTCTAAATAGATTTAATGCTTGTGAAAAGTGCCAGGCTGATTACCTGGAAATTGCAGGAATCCTATATTCATCAATACATACAGTAAGTTATGTTGATATAGTTACTGTAAACCTGTGTAGGCTTGAAAGAGATACTTTTCTACAAAAATAAAAGTTCATAGTTCATACCTTGATCCTTTGTTTGCCTGAATGCTTAAATTACTGTTAATGGGGACACATGCTATTGGATTCATTAGGAGGGTCTGCGTATTTCTTTCCTACCTGCTGCTCCATCTTCCCCTATCACAAACAGAGAATTTCTTCACTTTCACAGTAAATTCAACATTTCCTCTGTCTGCCCCATGATGCCCCTTCCCCATTTCACTCCCTCCAGAGACCCTACAATACTGTTCACCATTTCTCATAGCTCCTGACAACTAGCTGGGCAGGAGACAGTACTTGCTGCAGCTCATCTGAGGCTAACTGTATACTCATTTTATCCAGCACGTATGTGCTGACTGATTCAGGATCGCTTGCCCCTTTATTTCTTATGAAAACTGAAATGACTTTCTAAGTAACTATTGAAAATGCATTCAATTATCAATATATAAATTTAGTGCATTTTCTTCTTTATACTACTTTGGCATAGATGCAATATTAAAGGTACACAGCATATTCTGCCACTATTGTTTGTAGTTTGAAATTATGTACGCTTTGCAATTCTTCCACATCTTCCTATGCATAATTAATTTTAAATATATGTCTTTACTGCCCCTTCCAGTTCTTTAAACATAGTCCTGACGCATGTAACATCATCACTCCTAGTCATCCTTTCATTTGGATTTGTGAATATATTATCTGAAATTACTCATGAACTTTCAAAGGGATGTTGTTTCTACCCTCTTATCAAGGGCTTGATCCTGCCTTATTAAAGACAATAGTAACTCCATTTTCTTTATTAAGAACAATTTCCATAACACAATAACTTCTGTAGCTTGTGGTTTAAGAAAGATATCTGTATATACACACATTTAGGAGCAGCTCTTTAGGTTGTTTAAATTGTGTTTCATCATACAAAGACAGTAGTTGAAGAACTATTATAGTTCATGGTTGCCATATGTTTGCATCTGGCTTTTTTGGTCAGTGTTTATACTGTGCTATGCAGGAGAATTTTTTGCAAGCCCAAATTGTAGTTTCATGGCTGAAGCCCTTGCTCAGCATTGCACTAAGAGCTGATTCGTCTAGCAGTCCCCTCAAAATCCATTGCTTCCTGACGATTAAGTTGCACCTTGCCATGCAAAGCTTAAATTGAATCCAAATGGCCCAAATTGAACTGAATGAACTGAAGGTGTAGGCACTGACTTAAAAGAGAATTTGGGTATATCTACACAGCCCCAAGCAGAGGGGACCTGGCAGGAGCATGTGCCACTTCATTTATGCAAGAAACACTGGGTGAGGTCAGAGGCATTCCTTCAGCTTTCTATTACACAGGCACAGGAAGACCATGCCAGCAGGTTCCTATGAAAGCCTGGAGATAAACCTTTTGCTGGAAAATAGCATGAGATTTCCCTGCATGCCAAAGATGCTTAATTATTGAAAGATGCTTAAGCAAGCCAGTTACCTAAATATGCATGCAGGGAGAGGAAGAAGAGTAATGACTGTAAGGATTTGGCCTGATATAGTTAGCCTGGGCTTTAAATTTTTACATATATAGTACTGTCTCTGGCTGCCTTTCTGCAGTCATTGGTGGGTGTGAAACTGAAGAGGCATTTGGAACCAGGTATTAGAAGAGTTTAATAGGACAATATCTAGTCAGCCATCTGAATACTGCAGCTGTGCTAGGGTCAGGGAGGCTTTTATGCTGCTTGTCTCCAAGTCTGACAGAACATCAACTTGCCATTTCAGTCCATCTAACCAAATCATGATAAAGTAGATGCTATGAGACATAGATCACCCTTTAATATCCACCTAAGACTTCATGACCACCAAAGGCAAGCATCTATCCTATATTAAATCATTTAAATGTGTGCCTTTCACACCAACTTTTACCTGGTTTTGTTTTCTGCCACGGTTATATCCAGATGAGGAATTGCAAGTCTGTCATGAGTTCAGCAAGTACCAAGGTAACCAAGTCTTTGTTGAAAGACATTATTTATTCTATCAATGTTTAATGTGGAGCAACCACTGAACTGCGTAATTTGATAGAGATGGGTGTGCTGCTCCCTGGATTCCTCTCATGCTGTCATGCTTGCTTCACTTTTTAGAAGCGATGGAAGACAATAAAAAACAAATGGTGTTTATTCTGGAAAATTCCGGAATTCTGGCATGTTGTGGGAAAAAGCATGAAACAAGCTAATAGTACTTGATATTGCGTATGTATTTTCATGGCAGTTTTTCTGAAACTCTCCTGGGGGCTTAGCAGTGTCTCTTAGCCAGTTGGTGCTCAGGGGCTTTGCTGGCACACCGAGGTTGATTCCCAGCACACAACATCTGACGTGCCTTTTCAAACATACATTAGCTTCTCCTGGGACTGGTGGTTCTTCCCCCAGTGAGCCCCTAGCAGACATCAATTTAGTTGTCATAAGCAAGGGAGTGAGACCAAGTCAGTTTGCTCTTGGTAGCACTATGCCTGCTTAGCCTTCTCCATGCTCCTTCCTGGCTCTGAACGCCAAGGCAGCCTCTGAGTCTGTTAGGCCAGCTCTTTAACAGCCTCATTTGCAGTTACTACTGTAAGTACACCAAGATTAGGTTTATTTCTCTGAGTTACTTAAGGTTCACCCTGAATGGTATTCAAAAATTCCATAAAATCCTCATCCATGCTGCTTTGCCTGTATGTCCTTCTTCCCAGATGTCTTTATCATCTGTCACTATTCGATTGTCTGTGATAAATGCTCCTTTGACCCTTTATTTCTCATGTCGATGCCCTGCATCTGCCCTTAGAAATTCAGTAGCATGCCTTCTCCTGTTGCAGGTTTCTTTCTCTGTCTTCCTACCTATAGATGTGCAGGTGATAGAAGTATGATAAAGAATACGAAAATGCCATAAACCATGCAGCCATATGACAAATCAGTTTATCTCCTCCCTTTGGCCCTGATCTCTGCTCCAGGGGGCTCCTCCAGCACTCCATGCCACTGAGCTAGGAGCTGTCATTTAAAAATACAAGCAACATCACTTTTTTTCTGTCTTGTGAAATTCTCACCCATCGAAATTGCTCCTTTGCAGAGGTTCTGTGAAGGGGGTAAGATTCTCTCAAGGGCTGTTAAATACAAGAATTTTTATGTCGAGGATAATTGTTAAAGTCCAGGATATTATTGTAATCTCTCCCATAGGAAAGGGAGAACTTTTTGCAGTGTGATTTAACACTTTAAGTTCGCTAAAAGACTGAGATCATAGACTTGAGGCCATAATAATTTTTAGCATGAAAGAGCTGATTTAATTTATAAACAATTTATGAACTTCAGTGAGATCTTTACAGCAGGAGTCCAGATGCCAACACCTAGAGCAGGGAAGCCTTGGAATATGTTGCCAAAAATATATTTTACACATTTCTAAAAAATGACAAGTAGAGAATAAAGACTTTACATGGGAAGTATTTAAGAAGACCTGTATTACTTACAAGTGGTCTGACACTCCTGTGTAACCTAAGTCTTCTAGAGTAAAATAAAACTAGGTATTTCTCCCCTGCATCTCGTTTCATGTACTCCATATTACATATACATATTACATTGTACGCAAAGTACTGCAATCTCTGCTGCTACAATCGAGTAAAACTCCTTTCCAGACAAAGAATTAGTTTACATTTACTAGTTTGTTCCGATATTGTATCAGAAAACATTGGCTAGTGAGATGTATTGCTAAAAAGGCTGTAGGAAATTAACATTTTGCAATTAGTATATTTCTCTTTCCAGACTGTCTTAGAAAACTCATGCTCTCTGTGTGCATTCCAAATCAGTGTTCACACTGCTGGTGTTTCTGGCTTAGTTTCTGAGAAGACAAGTGTCCAGTGCAGTTGTAGGGGAGAAGTCCTGTGATTTGAAGCTCAGTCTTGCTCTGAAAAGCAACAGCCTGTTGCCAGCTCTTGTAAGGCAGCAGTTGTACTCTTCATGTGGAAGTTAGTGCTGATGATTATCCTCAGAGCATCTCTGTGCGAATCCATGCTATTGTCTTTGTTGCAAAAGCATCATTAATTTAAATATAGGCATGTTCTACCAAGGAGACACTTTTATGGCAAAGAACCTGTCAAGGGTCAGTAGCACATTAAGAAGAAATACACAAAGTAGTTTAGTGCAACATTTTTTTTTTTTTTTTTTTTTTTACTGAAGCATCTGTTTGTGATTCCTCACTAAGGTGTCAGGTATCTGGGTGAACAGTTCCAGTGCCTCATTAAAGGCAAGCTCCAAGTGACAGCAGATGGAGCTGGAGCTAGGATTAATTGTAAGCAAAGTGAGAGCTGAGAGTGTGTGGTTGCAGTTTTGAGAATCAAACCTCCTGCCCTAGTCAACACTGAGATATTTTGATTTGATACAGATTGATAAGGAGATTACCACAGCAGGGAGATAAAGAGCAACCTCAGATGACCTGATTAAGACCTGACTTTATTCACTGTAACATGGAAAAACTGTCAGTAAGGGCACAATAAAAGTACCCAGCTATGGCAAAGTTTGCTTTGAGGATTTAAGAAAATTATTATGTAAAGACTTATGTGGGTTAGAAATACAGGGAGTTCAAAGTTTTGAGGATCTTCTGAAGCTTGGTTAAGAAAATTATGATTTCTCTTACTGAAGAAAGTAAGAGGCAGACATTACGTCTTGGTGAAGAGTGGAAAAAATATTGGCTAGGTAGAGACTGTCTCTGGTAAAGAGATTTTAATCAGGTCCTTCCATGGTAACCTAAATGTCTTTAAAAGTCAGGTTCCTGCCATGCATGAAGGAAAGGGTGAGCAGATCAGATTTTCTCACCAAGAATGGTCTGTAAGACGTAACATCTGAGTTTGACTTTGGGTTTGGCTAGGAGAATATCACACAGCACAGGCTACCCAGAGGCTTCCCCCTGACCTGGGCAGTTCTGCGTTACACACACATATATATAGATATATATCCCAGAATGCAAACAGAAATAATAACTGACTGCTGTTACATGCCCCTGCAAGCACAGGCTGACATCAGTAAGTCATGACAGTTGTTTCAACGTTTTTATTGGTTCAGTTTTTGAAATGTTTTATAGTGCTTTTGAAAAGCCATGGCACCAGCCCTTCTGCAGGGAGCTGTGGCAAGTCCCTTTATCTTAAAAGAATATATGTGATGTTGTAACTTTCATGTATGAATAGGTGTTGAGGTCTAAAGGTGATTTATTTTTTTTTTACCCAGATCAGAGTGACTAATGTTCAGGCGTGAACATGCTTTGTGATGTTCCCTTCTTGCTGTTGTTCTGCCTCCAGAGAGATCTTCCAGTGTATTACTCCTGGACATGCTTCCCACATTGTGTCCCTGCGTACTACATGTCCAGGGGAGGGCACAGGCTGTACTGTACATTGCCAAAAAATGAAATCAGTCAGCCTGTTGGATTACAAATGAAACACAAATTTACTCATTTGAAACAGAAGCTTGCTTGCTTTTGGATTTTTTATTTTTTGTTTTTACCTTTGAAATCAAAATGGGAAAGGTGTTAATTTCACACAGTGGCAGGCAGCATTATTCTTGGCAACTAATCTGGAAAAAATTAAAAGGAGATAATCTTAATCCAGACAAATAAGAGAGGGATGTATTCCTTATTTATGGCTGCTAGTCAAAGTGAAATAATTTTACCCATCTAAATGAGAAAGCAGTGATTCTTGGGTGTTTATTGCCATACAGTAGATTCTGCGTATTTGGTGGTTTATTTTTAATTAATGCTTGTAAAGCTTTAATTGAAACTCTTCACACAAGATCTTTAAATTCTCTGATTATATTGAATAGCTTATTCAACAGATGTATATTTAATATTTTTCTTTAATTTAATATAGTTTAAGACCCCATTTTTTTAAATGTAGATGTCATTTGACCTATGCCAGATAAAACTGAAAACTCTCTTGGCAAATACCGTACCAGACTGTAGTGAGGAAATGAATAGAAAGCTAGTGATGAAGAAAACTAGTTGTCCTGGGTAAAAGCAAAAATGCTGTGAGTGCTGATGAGCAATGCTTTTATATTTCATAGTTTTTATAAGAAGTTATTGACTCACATTGTAACAGGGACAAACTGATTCAGCACATTCATATTCACTAGGATTATAGAGGGGGTCTCGTGGTGAAGAACTAATGTTCAGTGCACTGTACATCCCCAGCTGGATACTCAAAGGCATGCTTTTGATCATCTTTGCCTCAATCTTTTTTGCTGTTGTTTAGAAAATTAATCTGGGGAAGATGCAGAGTGAGCAATGAGAGAAAAATGCAAGAAGTGAAGTAACACTTCTCTTGGGCTGCATGGGTCGATCTGTCAGCTTTCTTGAGCTTCATGTTCAGCAAGAGATGAAAATCATTATTTAAACTTCAGCTAAGAAATATATACTTACATTAATTGTAACAATGTAGGTTTTGCTTTTAACTATAGTGATGGAATATTTTTCAGATGGAAACTTAACTTTCTTTTGGTGTCTCCCTAAGTTTTATATTATGTACCACCATTTATGCAGTGCACTATATACTAGTGATTCTCTTCTTCCTAGAGTAGACCTTGCTGATTTTCAGAAGTAGTAACATGAGGAATAACGTCTGCAGTGCCAAATTTACAAAGATACAGACAGAGATGTCTAGCTGGTGCGAATCCCTAACTCAGATTGGATGCGTTGGCCTGAGTGTTTAGTTTACACTTTTGAGATGAATCTCCTGTTCATCCCCTCTTTGCTGCACTATAGATAACATAGTGGAGTAGGCAAAATGGAATTCAAGTGAATCTAAACTGGAAAATGCTCTCCAGCTTGTGATGGCTTTCCATCCATCATTAGATCATCACTAGATTAAACCTATTCCAAAATCAAGTCCCCAGAAGTTGTACAGTATGGATATTGGGTCCTTAACACCAGCTTTCTGTTCTGTCTACTCCTATTGCACTTCATTACTTGCTAAGTTAGGCAAAGCCAAAAATATTAATGGGTATTTAACATTTTAACTGCATTGTAGATGTTTTTCTAAATCACCAAGGTACCTTCAAACCCCTCAGTAGATCAGGTTTTATGACAACAAACTTGTTTTCAGTGCTTTGTACCAAAATATTGTCTGATTAAAATATATTTCCTTTCTCCTAAATATGTTGCACAAAAGAGGAAATGCCTTTAAACGCAGTTATTTGCTAAAAAATAAAACAAATAATTTTGTAACCCAGTACTTTTCAGACAGTTGCAAATGTATGGTCTTTGCTCTCATAATCATACGATCTTGAAAAAGCTGTGAGAACTTGGGACCAAAAGGTTATTTGCTGTTAATGTTTTATTAAATACTTGCTTACATGCTTTTTGTAGCAATAAAATAGCTCCTGTTAAAGTCAATAGTAAAATATTGTTCAGAAAGGCAGGATCACAGCTTGAGTGAATACACAGTTTCCTTCTTACTTGTGGTACTCTTCATAAAACATTAGATTTCTATCCTTTACGCATAACTAGAGTCTCCTGAGAGAGAGCTTTGTTTCAACATCGGGAGCATGCGACACTATCTCTGGTTGCAAAAGCACTTTAATCTGGATGTGACAAACAGAAGAGATTAATGGCTTCAATTTGGACACATGCAGGCAAGTACAACATTGATTCTTTAACAAAGGCAGAACAGACATGATTGCCTGGGATTTAAGAAAGAAAATACAGACTTCATTCATGAGCTTAAAATACATTCTTATATAGCTTAAAATATTTTTGATATTACCATAAAGATGGGAATAGTCTGTACACTCCAGTGCCATATCAACAAAACCGCTTAAGTGTATGTTTAAGCATATAATGAAATTTCATGAACTTCAACAGCAAAAGACATTTAACTAAAGGTATAGATAAACTGAGGGGTTAAGCAGGTGTTTAAACATTGGAGTAGTTCTTACATCCTTGTTTTTACGAGGATACAATTAAGGCACAGAGAGGCCAAGTGACTTCCCCAACATTTTCCAAGGAGTCTGGGGAGGAGAAAGAAGCTGTACCCAATTTTCTTGGGCTTTAGACACTAGGTTAGGCTCAAGAGTGACCTACAAAGCCACCCTTAAAATGCAGACAGTGTCAGCATTGCCATTTGTCAATGCAAATACTGGTGGAGTGGGAAAAAACCCAGTCTTTGCACCTCTAGGAGCTTTTACTAGTCAGGTTTTTAGACAGATATTTTAGAAAAGGTATTTTGGACTAGTTTTATCAACAAAAGTGAAACTGAACACAAAAAACAATTTATAAAAGTTTTAGGCAACAACGATATATTTATGAATTTTTTCCCTTGTCTTTGCAGGGTTTTTTTAGACACTATTTGACACTTCTCTGCAAAAGATGAGAGACATGGGCTAGGATTCGAAGGAGGGTTGCAGAAATTATATAGATATATTTTAATTGCTAGCCAGTGTGCTGTCATCTCTAATGAAACCTTTTCTTAAGTCAATTAAAATAAAAGGCTTAGAACACAGGAGGGTGCAGAAAGGTGTTAAGAACTGATGTATGGTCATATTAGCTGGAGAGATGTAATGTTTATTTTCAAAGGCACAAGGGAATGGTGATAGGTCAAAAAAACCCTTTTCTCATCATTCTGTTAGACTAGGAGAATAGGAGGATTTTTCCTTGGTGGTTGATATGAGCGTTGCAAAGTGCGGTCTAAGACTTTCTGAAGATTCACTTGTGACATGTGAGACCACAACCAAGAAAAGCCAAGCAGCATTCGGACCTCTGTGATGGTGTGACATACTTGGCACTTTTAAAAAACAGGCCATTTAAATAAAGCTAGGAGGCTAAGGAAGGCAGGCTTTAAAAATCTTAGCCAAAAGCTTTACAATATCAAAGGGGTAAATAACTCTAAATGTTACAAGTGTGAAGTTAGATGTAGAGTGTGATGGGTTTTGGGTTGGTGTCATATGCAGGTTGGTTGGAATTAAGTAGAACTCTGTCAGTACTGGGAAAACAGGTAAATGGACCCAATTTAATCAGTTTCTTCCCTCCCCAGTTTTATCTGGATGTCTTTGAAATTAGTGTTTTTGTTGGAAAATGGCTATGGAGTAACAAAATCAAATTTTCCACTGGACTTGTGAGGGCCTATCCTTCCTATACTATCTACAGATTGCAAAAGAAGCAATGAGGGAAAAAAAGGCCAAATACAGAAGATACGAAAGCTCTTTCTTAGCTAAATCACCCACAGTAAGAAATCAAAGCTAAAACCCCAACCAACAACCTAAGACCCCCAAAATACAACTGTCCATCCAATGACAGAGCTGTTCAGTCCAAGAATCCGCTGTCTGCTTTACGAGACTCCAAGGGCAAAAAAAAGCTTCTGCATTTTGTGTTAAGGCTGCAGTGATAGAAGGTTCTTACAGTGGATTTAGTTCATCCTCATCAGTTCCTCCACTGATACTGGTGGGGATTTTTTATAGTGTATGGCTTTGAGGCACTGCATTTTGAAGCTCAGTTTCCCTCCTTCACAAAAACAGATAAATAATCCTGCTGCCTTTGGGAGAAGGAATTGGCTCAGAGATTTATGTTAGTATGGATATATATAAAAAATAAAAATAAAAATAAGAAAGGAACCTGCCTGAGAAAGAACAATAACATTTATTTATTGTCTGGTGGAGACAGAATTTTGTGATGGTGTGGAAGGTCACCATACGACTTGTATGATACTTAAATCTCACCTGAAGGCCCACTGTTTTGTCTCTTTTGCTTGGATGATTACTCAGAACGAGAATTTCTTGCCTGTCCTGGACCTGAGGCAGTTAAAAGCCAAACAGAGCTACCCATGCCTTTCTGACCTATGGTCACGTGCACACACTTGGGCAGTTCATGTAGTAGTAATGAAGGAAACACAGGCTAAAACTGTGCTTGCTGCCTGGCAGTCTTACAGCAGCTGAACCTGGCTTTTAATGACAGTCCAGCAAAAGAAAAAAAAAATACTTCAGTTCCCTGGTATCTCCCTCCACATACATCTCCTTCATGTCATCATTCTGGTTGTGTGAGCAACTTGCATCCAGACCTGATGGTCCAGATCATTCAGGAGAGATATCTTCTTTTGTCTGCTGAAGAGCTGTCAAGCAAACTTTTACATTTATGTTGATCTGTTATGAGCTTGACTCTTAAGCAAGCAAGTCTCTAGTTCGGTGAAAGTTAGTGACTTCTTAAAAAGAACCTGTTGAGTACAGGAAAATAGCAAACTGAAGGAGAATGTTATCATTATGCTTAATATTCCATAAGCTGGCTACCTAGTTCTGAATTTACTCATTTTAAATATTGTGAAAATGTATGTAATCTGCAAATCTGGTTATGAATTCTAGCTTCTACAAGCTATGATTAACCTTACTATAAAATGTACATTAGTCTTCTGACTTTATGAAGTAGTTTAATTGTATGCTAAACTGAAAACAGAAAATAAACAGCAAGTTTAAATAGTGTTGTCTTAATATATTGTATTACATACTCTAGGTTAGCATTTAAATGTAACTGTATTTGGAAAAAGAGATTAAATAAGTGTGACATCATGAGTAGAGTATATATGAATTCCATAGATCATTAATCTTTAATCTTTAAAGTTTCTTATTCAAGGCTATAAATACATTAATTCAGCTATCAGCTCTTCTCTGCTATCTTGATTATGCAGGTCCCAGAGGTTGCTATAGTAACCTGGTATTACCAATGTAAAGGCCATAAAGGATCTGGGTATCTAGATAAACAAAATAATCAAGGGGTGCTTGCAACCAGCACCCTGGTTAATGTAATGCCTATGTCCCTTGAATGAACACTTAGTCCTGTGCGGATTAGGCCCTTGGCTTGTGAAGTATGAGACAGGCTGGCACTCGAAGCCTGTTTTCATATGGCACACGTTAGTAATTCCAGAGGTGCTGTTCACTGGGAGAGCCCCTGAATTATGGCACCTACGACATTCATTTGTTGCAGTCTTCAATCACGCTGTCAGCAGGCAGTCTGGTATGGATCCCATGGGTGAACTCGCTCTCGGGGATTCAGATACTGTTTGGACATTTTGAAAACCAAGAAAAGGTGGTTTCTGTGAAGCTGAGGTAAGTCCGTATTGTTGATTACAGCTGTTTAAGGGCACAGCCCAGTGCCAGCCATGACTGGGCACTTTGTTTTATGGGAGAGAAGGCTGCATTACCCAGCAGTTAGGCAACAGGTGTCATTAAATGCTATTGGCAATCTGTCTCTGTAGGGGGGAATATCCCAACTTGTGTCATTTTTCCTATAGTGAGGAAGCTTATTGTTGGAGTTGCTTTCTTTTACCAGGCCTCTGAGTTCTTGGAAACTGGTAAGAAGCTTGAGGCTTTTTCCCAAAGTTTTAGCTAAATGTGGCCACTGGGTTCAAAAGCAACGCCAGAATGCAGGTAGTAGAGGCACAGTAGTGATGAATGCTCCGTCTCCATTGGAAACCAAGCCTAAACATACTCCTGTAGCCACAGCTCAACTGTGCTACCAATGGAAGTTGCTGGCTAAGCCTGTGAAATAACGCTCAAGCCTAAAGCAGTGAAATAAAAGAAAGCGGTAAAGTTGCAGTGTCTCGTGAGCCTTCGTTCAGCCTTCAGTCCTACAAAGGAAACCTCTCATTGCTTTAGAAGGGTCCCAGTTCTTTTCCTTTTTGTCTGGCCCTGAAAAGCCAGAGCAGTTTTGTGACTTGCTTTGTTGAGACTGTCAGCCTGCTCTCTTCGAGAGGCTGCCGCTGTCCTGGCGGCTTCTGCTGGGGGGGAAACGGGAAAGAAAGATTCTGCATCAGCAATTCCATTCGTGTTGCCTTCCTTCCCTCCTTCCCAGCACAAAGGTGGTTTTGTTTGTGCTCAAGAACCAACTAAAGAGTCTGGCTGTGAAATGAGCCCTCCTCTGGAGGAAAGGGAAGGAGTGGAAGATGTAGCATACAAGTGCCAGGCACAAACTTCTACCCACTCCCTCCTCCAGGTCAGGGGCTAGAGGTGGCTTTTGTGTTAGCTGGCAGTTGTGGCATTTCACACAGCTGCAGAGCAGCTAATGGGGCAGCAGTTGCTGTTTCGAATCCTTGGCAGAAGTAATTTAGTAAACTGGAATATTCTATTCTAATTTTGTGCTGTAATTAGATAGAAGAGAACTTGAAAGAAAAGGTGCTTCCCATTCGTTGGTGTAACACAGGGAACAGCTGAGTATTTATCATTTGCTCACATTGGTGTTTATTACAATTCGGAATGTTTGGTGCTGTCAAAAAGGTGGGTGGGAGAAGAGCACTTAACCCTTGCAGCTAACACCCACCTGGGCGTCTCAAGATGGGCATTACTTGAGCAGACTGAATAGCATTAGACTCATTGAAATAAAAATTCTCCCGATAATTCCCACTGGTGTGTAGCCTCTGCTGATAAAACAGGTTCTGCCCCTGAAAAGCTCTCACTCATATTGCTTGTTTCTTGTGTAACCAAGGATTTGCAGGATCAGAGAAGTATCTGCATTATTCTTCTTCCTGTCAGAGATGAGGTAGGTAGAATGAATATAGGGGAGTCTCCTGTGTGCAGTAGTCTTATGAAAATATAGCCACAGGCAAAGCACTGCTGAGCGCATTTCAAGGTTTAGACTACAGCAATAAGAGGATAGGCATGGCCTATGTACCCAGGGCAGTCTGGCTCCAGCATCAGATGGGTAACTGAATGCCCAGCTCTGTGCTTAAATCCCTCGGGCAATAATGGAGGAAGTTCAGAGGAATGTGTGTGTTTCCTTTTGCCTCTGCAACAGACAGTGGTTTACATATTTTGAGGAAAGAAGGTGTAATGCCTCTGTAAGAAATGCCGAGGAAGTGAGCGCACCTGGAAGTTGTCCAGTGTTGTTCTTGATGAGCTTGGTGCCCTTTCTCAGGCTCAAGGCTATGGAATTCGCAAGATAATCAGCCACCTAATCCTCAGCAGCTTTGTATGCTCAAGCAAAGGTATACGATACAGAATGTCTGGCTAATTAGCCATGACAATCCCTTTCCAGCTTTTTTGGCTAAAAATGACTTAGAGAGCTGACCTTTGTCTCTGGTGCCTGGTGCTGCTAGTTAGATGCTGGCTTGAGGGTGAAATGGAGAGAAAGCACGGTCGGTCTCTGCCCCATAGCCGCCTGTGCAGCAAGCCGTGGAAGAGGCTGCTGTCTGTGGAGCCGCTCTCCATTGGAGGAGCACTCCAGTTGAACTGGTTCATCCCAGTGCTGTTGATGAATCTTCCGAAAACATCACATGAGAATCTGTTTATAATGGAGTGAGGAAGAGTGGAAGGAAATAAGGGTGAATGAACTATTTTATTTAAAAATTAGTGCATGCTTTCAGTGAAGGTCTGTTTTTTCCCTGTGAGCTTGCCAACATCCCTTAATTCATATCACTTAGAATAAAATGACTTCTGGGTGTAAGGAAGATTTGAATTGTCTTTTCTGTATCGCTAAATAATGATTACCTGGGGAGATACAAAATGTAAATTGGAAATGAATAAGGTATAGCTGGTAATATATTAGATGCATTATCTCCAATCTGAGGCCTTCAGTCAAAAGGGAAGGTCGTCTGTTATGATTAAAGAGCACTGCAGCAGCTATTTATGTTTGAATTTTTCCTCTTTTTTGAGTTGAATTTTATTCTCATAAACAGTGCAGCACTTTTCTAAGGAGACATGTGTCATGGCTTTTTCTTAGACTTCCTAAATGATATTATTTTGTGATATAACTTATGTGATAGAGGAATCCGAGGATCTGTACTTTGCTGATTGATTGATTTTTCACTAGTTTTCTGGAAGTGTTTATTTTTTCCCTTTACCTTCTTTTCTGAACAATCTCACTTTGTACAACTGCTGTGTGGACAATTCAAACCATGAAAGCATTAAGCTTCACTTCCAATAACCTATGTTCCTGTGTTGGAATTGAACTTTTTCTTTTCTTCCACATAAATCATTACAATTTACCTTACATTATGCTGAGTGAGTCAGACAGCAGTGCAGGAGAGGTACTAAATAGTCCCATGAAGTATCCCTCATGCTTTGTTGAATGACAGAGGGCATGTTTCTTAAACTCCAGACCTCATTTTTCACATTTAGAAAATAGAGTTGGAATTATTGATGGTAATAATGTCTAAGGCAGCAAATCCTAGTTAGTTGGGGCAAGATTGTACTGGACAAATGCGCTGCAGCAAAAGGAGTATGGCATGCCTCAAATTCCTCTCCAGATATTCCCAATGAGAACAAAGAAACTGGAAGCAGATGGAGACTTCTCTCTTCTCTCCGGTCTGCTGAAGTGAAGCAGGACTGCTTGTAGTCGATCTCCTTATAAACCTCTGGGTTTGTCTTCCTGTGGAGCAAGAGGGAATCTTTGAAGCTTTGTGTCTCCCAGGGCTAGGACACTTCTGCACTGCTGAAGTCTGGGGTTAGTGGATGAACCATCCACCAATGAAGTTCATAAGCAACAGTGGAATTGCTATTTAATTGATCTTGGCTTTTCTGGTTGTTAATTATACTCCTCCTATGTTTTTTCATGTTTAAGTTGTGTCATTACACCTAACAAAATGTTTGTTGTTACCTGCTGTGCTTTTGAATAATTCATGGATTTCGTATGCAATTTGGGACCATCATAAGTACTCCCTGGAGAAAACAAAAGGTTTCTTTGCTGGTTTTATCTATTTGAAGGTGAATGGAATGCAGGTTCTGCCTCCTATGGTCTTTTTTCAGAAAGTTAATTTTGAATCACCCAAGAAAATTAAAGAAAGCATAATGAAGGTATGATATACATAAAATGTTTGACATATTTTTATGAAATAGCTTGCAAGATAAAAGCAACCTGAGTAAATCAGCCCAGGACCTCCATAAACAACAGTCTTGGCTGTACTTTGAGTTAATAATTTCCACAGATGTAGCCAATGACAACATTGTGTTTATCCTATGGCAGTGTTACTGCAGCTCTCCATTTCATTTCCTTTTTTTAATGGATGAGTTAACCAAATCTAAAAATAAAAATCTATTTTTTTCAATTACAACAGGGGTTTTCTTCCATGAGTTTTGTGAGTTGCCCTGGAAACAGGAAAACACTGAAGGTCAGAAAAATAGTGTCGTGCCAGCCATTGTTCCCAGTTTTCTGTCCCATGTTAAATGATATGGCTGAGGAGTCCAGCTGTCAGTTGATACTGGTAGGTGACTTCTGAACAAAGATAGGTGTTTTATGTTTGTTTTGATTAGAAGAAAGTCATCGGGAGTACTCCACAGTGAAAAGTCACTGTGTCAGAAAAGCATTTTTAAAAAATGCTGGCCTGGCATGTGCTCTGGAGTTGCTTCACTCTGTGCTTCATCACAGTCTCAGGATTGCATTGACTCCATCTTTGCACAGTCTGTATCAGCCAAGATCTTTCAGAGTGCAAGGCTGAAATCTTCTTTCCGTCTGTCTTCACAGATAGTTATGGAATATTTTCTCCTTTTTCCAAGTGATGAAAATGCTGGTCCTCTGAACATGAAGCAGACCAGTTTAATGTTAAAATAAAGGTCATTCCTAAAGGTTAACTGCCTTATAAATAGCCAGATTGTTCCCTCACTCACTACAAGTTTGCAATCTGCTTAATATATGCACAGTCAGGGAAAAGCTGTAACTATAATGCTAAAAGCAGACGCTTGGAACTATTGCTCTTGCTTTTCCTCAGCTTATGCAACTGCAGTAGTTTATTGCCAACATAACTGTTGTGTCCTAGTACTTTGGGCTTCATCTTTAAGTCTCCTGAATACGCTGTTCCCATTCCAACACTCTTGAACAGATCTGTGTGAGGAGGGTTTGCAAGACCAAGTTGTTAACCAAAAGCCACAAATACATCACTGCCTGCCTCAGCCATCAGTCTAGAACTGAGCTAGCTCATGAACTTATGCCAGCTGAACTCCTGGCTGAAAAAACACTAGTAACCAAACATTGTGGTCATAAGAAGCTTACCCCTGAACTCTAACCCAGACAGATCACTCCACCTGCTTCTCCCTTTGCAGATGACTGAAGTTCCCTCCTCCAGAGGTTTTCCAGGGAGTCTTGCTGATTTTTCAACTGCAGCTTTCTGTCCATTGATAGGTGTTCTTTTCTCATCTGCCTGTTCAAAGCAGAGCCTAAACATGCAGAGGTTATCTGTATCCATAGCCTTCCCTCTGCAGACAGACCCAGAAGAGCTCTGGCAGTAAAAACATTCTTGCTCCACAGGTGTGTAAGTCCACCGAAGGTGATTAGGTGATCCAGGAAACTGCTGCCCTCATAAATTCCTGGGACTGTGTGCTCAAGGTATAGTGTCATCTCTGATAGCTGGCTGCCACTGGTGATCTCCAAGAACAACTTATAAAATCATAGTCTAATGCATTAACAAGGTGTAGAGAGAAAGATGTATTTTAGGTAAATTTAGTCAGGAAGTCTTTGAAATTAATTGCTTGAAGTGAGTGGGGAAAGCTGATGGAGTGTGATAGACATACAGAATTTTTTCTCTACTTTCAGAATAGATACTGTTGATTAAGTGGCCTTAGTATAGCACTGCATATATTAACTGAGCATAAAATTGTTCAGTGGATGAGCCTGTTTTGTGGATGAACTTAACAGGCCACGATCTGGGTGTTATTACAGATGCAAATTTAGGAAGTTTTGAAGCTATACTTCTGCAGATAAAACCATTGTTTTTGGTGAACTTGGTATTAAATTATAGTCCTGGCCAAGTGTCAATATTTTAATTTGTGGTTAAAATTGAATTAAAAAAAAAAAAAAAAGTGAAACCATACCTACAGAATGGACTGTTTATTCTGAAAATCCTCAAACTCATGAGTAATGCCAGGGAAATCCTCCTTCACATACGCTACTCAGCATAGGTACCCCAAGAGATGTGGAAGAGTTGTCTGTTATTCAGCCTGCTAGCTGACATGCAAAGTCCTGTTTGGTCTTTCTGGTTTGTGCTTGTTGGTCATGCTGACTTGTCTGCTAGAACAGCCTCTGATTTTTCTTTGGTGCTGTTCTGGACACTGTCTACCATTCTGCAGGCATGGGCTACATGTCTTGTTCCTAGTATATCACCTTGCATTTAACCGTGTTAGATCTTTTGTAGAACATCAGTGATTTCATTTCCATGCTGGCCAGAGGCTGGAGTTACAATTTAGAGCTACCTTCTTGATCTGGAACTGGGATGTGCATAGATGTCTACATGTATTTGATACCTGAATAAAACACATAGTGGTGCCTACTGCAGTAGGTCAAATCTGTTGTTCTCAAGTACGAGTGCTTGTCACGGACCTATGCATATTTCATTTCAGCATGAGAACTGGGTACCTGCTGTTGACTTGTGTCACCTCCCCTTCACAATACCTTTACCTAGTTTTGATAGAGAGAAGACTTCTACAACATCCAAGTCTGGATGGAGTCTCCTGCATGCTGTGTCCTGTGGACATTTGTGAAGTCCCTGACCATTTCCATGACCATTTCAGAGGGGTGACTGGTGGTGGATGTGTGACAAAATGGAAAAGGTCAAAGGAAAAGGCAGAGCAAGAAGCAGCATATGAAAGAATTAAGTCACCAGTTAACAACTGAACTTAAACCACTATATTAAAATACAGCTAACATGAATTAACTCAAAATCTTTTCTTCTCAGAAGCGAAACTGCACTTGAATGGATGGGCACTGGTGAATTAAAAAAAAAAAAAAAAAAAAAAAGCCTCATGAAAATGATCCACTGTGTCTGATTGTAAGCACCAGGTTGAGAACATGTAACAATTAAAGGTCTTTGGGAAACTGAAGGCTGAGATTTCAGTGGGTCTCCTTTAATAGGAAAAAAAGATGAATATGAGCCTTTGGTGAACAGCACACAAGGTTATGTAGCAGTCACAGCATATTCTGTTTTACTTATTTGGGACAGAGCACCAGATGCATCACTGTTACATAAGCCTGCTGACCTGCATATAGAGCTTTGTGGCAACAGGAGTTTCAGAAAAATAAATCCTGTTCAGCTTAGCCAATAGGAAGATACAAAATTAGTGTCTTTTTAAGTTTTGTTGATTTCTCCTTGCTCTCTGTGGAGCTGTCTGGATATACGGGTATGTTAGAAGGGGAAAACCCCACAAAACATGTTATTCCCTAAAGGGCTTGGTTTTGAAAATAAAATTGGGAGGGCATGAATACCTGGGATGAAGAGGAAGAGTGAGGAGGCAATGACTGTGATGAAAGCTCAGTCTGCTGAGTAATGGTGCAATCTGTATGTTTAGGGAATGGGACCACAAGATGTGTTGTACACCAGCCATAACAGCCTGTTATTTAAGTGGTGCAGCATGAAAAAAAGATCATGCCATTTTGCAGAGGATTTTGATATATTTGTTTAGTTTTATTTTATTCCAATTTCAAATGGAGTATTTTTTCAATTTTAAATGAATAGGATCGAAGATTTTCAGTTGGAAGGGTCCTACAATGATCATCTAGTCCAAAGTTAAAGACATGCAGAACTGGAGACATCAGAAGCTCTGGGGTCCCCAGCTTGAGGAATTCTGTCTGGATCCTCTGGCTGCCTGGGATGCCAAGAAGTTGCACATTTCCAGAGCTTCCAGGCTCTTGCTTCTTTTCTTTCTGCCTGGTGGGCTAACAGAGAGCTGGCAGCCTCGGAGTTTATGAGCAGGGATACACTGCTCTGAGTTTCTTGGCATCGTGCCTAATGAGATCTGTAGAGGAGCCAGCAGCTTAGGAGCTCTGCAATCTCTGAGACAATCCTGGAGCAATAAATTCTTTCAGACTCCCACTCTCTGTCAATCTGTCAGGAGTACTGTTGAAGAACAGGGAAGGGGACCTGGCAGGAAATCAGGTGTGATTCCTGCAGCCTGATCAAAATCAAATGTTCCATTCAAAATGTTTCTGACCACTTTTAGTCATCCCACACAGAAACACTAACATATCAGCACCTGACCTTGGAGGTCCTGCATCCCCTTACTTTAGATGTAATGGGTGCAAAGCTTGAGGAAGAAGAGAGGATGAAGAGATGTTTAGACCATCTTAGTATCCTTGCAGTGGGGATGCAGGTCAGCTGCAGCTCTTCCCAGAGCACTAGACTGCCTATAGTCAGGTGGCCTACAAATCCCAGCTCTCCTGACGGTATTGGAGGACATGGTGATTCTAGGCAGGCTCTTGACTGGTAGAATGCTAATATGATGGTACTGGAAAGGCAAGTGAAATACTTGTTGGCACCCTGTGCTTTTTCCCATGCTCACTTTATAATTGATCTTGAGGCCTGTGTCTGAGTAGAGATATTGGTCCAAACGGGAGAATTGTCCGGGCACACATGTCCCAAGCATATACTTAAAATTCGATACAGATATTTCCAATATAAGCGATAGCAGCCTAAATGTTACTGTAATTTATTCTTACAATCTACAGCTACACTGATGTTTCAGCAGCCGAGGGTCTTTGCAGGGCAAGCATCTCTTCGTTTTACTGGCCACAGAGCAGGAGGATGATAATACAACCGGCCTTGTGGCTCACTGTCATGGCTGTGGCCCTGCAGGGTGAATTAGGACTAATGATGCAATGCAAAATTGCCCAAATGACAGAGAGAATCTGGGCCACTGCATTCATCTTGTCTGATTTCCACATTTTTCAGTGCTCAGGGGGACAGGATTATAACCAAGTTTGACTCCCTGCTATGTAGGTCATATGCTGTATGCTGAATCCTCTACCACGGGGGTAGAACTGGACCAGGGAAACTTGTTTTGCCTCTGTAAATACTGATGGGGATAGCAAATGTGTTACCTTTATTAGTAATTTTCAAGTAGTTAAATTTGGGATAAAACCATTTAGATTTTTACTGCTAGTGGTGCATAAAATATGTTGCAGTGACAATGAGTTGCAGTTATTAAACCCTGTGGTCTTTGCTGCCTCTGAGCAAAATTCGCTGTTGGTCTGGAAGCTTTCAGGGTGACGAGTCTGGCTCTGCCCTGGGATGTTCAACAGCACCATCGCCTTAGCACTCCTGCGACCAGGGCTGTGCATGCACTGTCTCTGGCAGTCAGGGCTGTGCAGGCTGACACACAAATCTGCTGTACGCTGATCTGGGAACAGGGTGAGGAAGTAACCACAGAGAGCCTATGATTTGCTTACAGACTTCCAATGACACTGCTTTGATAACTACTTAAAAAATAAAAAAAATCCAAACTACTCTAGCCATTATTCTGGCTTGCAACAGGCTTTTGGAAAGATCAAGCAAGGAAAACAAAGCAAAACTGGAAAGCTCAAATATTTGTGTGCTCCTGTCTTCTTAAGCTTTTGCTATGGGTACAGAACAACTAGAAATCCTCTTCCTCAGATGCTACTTAATCTATTCTGGATGTGCATATATCACTTTCCCCTGCATGGTTGGAGGGGTAGTGGGATATAAAAATGCTTTGCTGAAATGTGAATTCACTTGCCCGTTTTTTTAGGCTGACAGCAGCAAGGCAAACCTGCTGATCGGTTACTTGTATGACTGTGCATTTTAGAGGGAGATATTTCATTGTTACTGCTGCAGCTCCCTTGCAGCAATTAAAAAACAAATGTGTCTAAGGAGGAGGCAGGAGGCAACAACTCTGAAAGCATCTTTGGTGAATAAACATTATACTCTAAATATACAAGTTGCTGCTGATTTTCCCAGTCTCCTGTGAGTCATAAAATCTTGTTTTATATCGAGTGGGCCATTCTTAGTGACCTTGACTTAAAAAAAAAAAAAAGCCTGTGACTCCCCCTAAGTCAAATAATTTAAATGAATGGTTTTCTATAGGACATTTGTCGTGCTTTTCAGATCATTAAAATTCCTGAAGGACAATGAGCATGTCTGCATTTGCAGGCATCACTGCTGTCCCCAGGACAAAGCCCCTGGCCCAAAGGTTGGTGTGGCTTAGATGAGTGCAACCCTTGGTCTTCTGAGCAGCCTTTATCCATGCAAATGTGAACAAGACTGCCTGGGAAGATCATCTGGTAAAGAGATAGCGTGCTCCAAAGACTGAAGGGCTCACATGGACTCTGCTTCCAAGGACCTTATGTGGTCCTGCTCACAATTTGTGCTTTTCAATCCCAGCAGGTCTTTCAGATGATTGTACTTACCTCCTTGGCTTCCTCAGCATCTTGCACAGCCCAGGGTGCTGCTCTGGGGTACAGGCTTTCCCCTCGTAGTCTGTTGATTCACTTTGTAACGTCTTGCTGTGAGGAGGTTGAATCCAACTCAGGATATGAAGCATGGTTTTACAACATCCATGGCTGTTATCTACTGCAAATATACCTGTTCCAGTGGCGTTCTACTACTGGTCTGTGAAACTGATATTGCACATTACCAGCTGAACCTTATTAAGATTTCAATGTTCAGGATGCCTCTCTGAGAAACTGTAAGGGAAAGGAGTGGCCCAGCAGCCCAAAAGGTTTGGAAATAACCAGGCTGACCATGCCTCTATTGCATGTTTTTGCAGGGTGGCTGTGGGACTGTTGTGGGTCAACCTGGCTGTTGCATATTCATTCCTGGAAGAAACACCATATGTCCCAGTTGTAACTGGATGTATTAAGGGGCTAAGGCACACAATGAAGTATAATAGATGTAAACTATTTGTTCTGGTTGTTGCTACTGTCTTTTATTGTTGGCAATTTTCTGACAGTGCTCACTTCTTTAACTAATCTCTGCAACATGCACATGATAGGGATTGTCTCCATTTTTTACTTGTCAAGATAATCCTTCTGGATTTTGCTTTTTCATTGTGCTGAATTGCATTATTGTTTTGACATGTTTCTCAAGAACAATACGCCCGCCATATAGAAGGTGCTACTCTGGCATTGTATTTGGACATGTCATGCTGTTATTGTCTCTACAGTGTAAGGTTAACTAATTTGTATTAACCTTTAAATCCATTATAACTGTCTTAATGAGAGAGATGTAAATAACACTAAGTTCATGTCCTCGATTTACCTTAGCACAAAAAAAGAGCCTATATGTCATAAGTGCTGTTAGATCTTCAAGGCTAGTAAAAGCTCTGGAGTAAGTAGATCAGGAAGCGCCTGTACAAGAAAATTGAATCAGTAAAGTAAATGAGGTCCTGTGCAAGATGCTTTGAATACAAGGGTGTTTAAATTGTTTCTTATTTTAAATTGGAATAGGGCCACTCTTTAATTAGGACTAGCACTGGGTGAACTCTGTCATCAAAAAAAAAAAAGATTCCAGCTGGTTTTTCCTTTTTTTGTGTATCTCAACAATCTGTGATCAGACTTTGAGGTTTCCTAGTTAAACTGTTGGACTGCTTCATATCAGTGTGTTTCACCCTAAGTTTGGCAAGCTGGCTTGCTTTGGCTGCGTTTTCAGATTTTGGGTCAGGAATTGATCTCATAAGTGTGTATGTTACTGCTGCCTGCCTGCGAAGTTGTGGAATATTTGATGAACAGGAGGTTAGACATTGGGATTCTTCTGTAAGCGTTTGCATCTCAAAGCTGCAAAGGATTGCAAGGATAGCAAGGATATTTTTCTAGAAGACAAATTCCAGAATGTTGCTCAGCACAGCAGTGAATTTAACTATTCATGCACATCTGTAAGATTCACATTTGGAACTCCTGTTCATGGTGGTTACCCAACCCTAATTAAGACTCTTAAATTGTTCTTCTCCAAACAGTATGAAAATGAGTGTGTGTGTGACATTTTTTTGAAGAGTTCCATAACATGAAATAGCAGCACTGCTTGTATTTTTTATATTGACCATGTTTAACTCTTAATGAAACGAATGTCTTTTGCATAGAATGTAATTAAGACAAACCTCATTCATCACTGCATGAATTCGTTTTATCAGAGTAATACCATTCGTTTCATGAGAAAGGAACTGGCATAAAACCAGAGCAACGACGTTGAATCAGATTTATAGATGTAACACTACTTAGTATTTAATAGCTTTATTAAGCACAAAAATGTAGAATAACATGATTTCAATTTCTAACAGAAGAGAACATGTTTTATTCATGGTTTTCAACATCCATGGTTGGTTAGTTGGTTGGGTTTTTTTCCCTGGGGTACCATTGGTGTAGCTTTTCCTTTCCTCTGAGGTATAGGCAAGAGCTATCGGCCTTTGGTTATAATTGGGATCAATATGTCTTCATTCAGAGTTTAATGAGATTCACACCTCGAGCTCCAATGTGAATCCATCAATTAGAAACGAATTTTATAAGCAGCAGTTTCTGAATGAAAAGACTACACTGAATACTATTTGATTTTCTTTTTTCCAAACACAGAAGTCAAATGTTTTTGCAAAGACCAGTATGCTCTTGGTTATATAGCATTTCTTTACCGAACAGCTGAGGAATCCTATGTGTATTGTGGCAAAATGCAGCTTTGAAACATTTCCTTTCATGTAATCACTTTCTTTTTTGCCAGTTTTTCTATTTGCACGTAATCAACATTTTTCTAAATAAAGAAGTTTATATTTTAATACAAGCTACTGTAGAACACACATGAAATAATTTACAGTAGATAATTTTCTATTAAAGTCTGTGTGTGCCACAGACACATTGATATTCTTTTATTGATAAAAAGATAAAATGACTAGATGCTCATGATTTTATTAGTTAGACCAAGTAAAATATCTGTAACTTCATTACCAAATATGAAAGAACAGCACAAGCCTTCATGCCTAGCATTTTCTCTTATTTGTGCTACTGTAGCTCCAGAATAGTGGTAGAAGCCAGTGTCGCTCTAGTGATACTAAAGAAAGGATAACATGTGACCCTTGATAAGGGCAGAGACACAGCAGAGTGATTCTTTCATATTTTACAGCGGAAGCTCTTTTCAGGTGTTGCATAGTATCTTCTTCAAATATTTGTTCACAATAGCAAAAAAATGTATTTTCTTGCTGGGTATTAAGAAATTTTATTAATTCCTTTAATTTTGCACTTTCTTCAGATTAAATACCTGTAATGATACAAAACAATGGAAATACAGTGTATCTACCCTGTATGTCAGGGCTGAGGTATAGAGCACCCACTGCATACTGGTGACTTTGGATCTTTGATGCTGCATGTTACATACTGAAGAGATGTTCCCAGTATGCACTGACTGCTATTCAGAAGTCAGACTGAAGCAATCGGAGCTGAATGGCTATGGCTGTCCATCACCTAAACCCGCCTCAGATATCTGGAAAGTTAGTAGACATTATTTTTCATATGTTTTTACAGTGATATCACCATGTTTCATGTCTTCTTTCAGATCATCAAAACAAAACAGCATCCTCCTTTTTCCATCTTTATCTTCTCAATGAAGGAACTTTTTAACTTAAAGTCTTGTGTGGGCATTTGTTAAGGTGGGACTTGATGATCTTAAAGGTCTTTTCCAACCTAAATGATTCTATTATTAATTAAAATAGAACAGGGACTCTCTGAAGATGCCATAGAGATTTTAGGAATGTGTGTACAGTCCGGAGCTGTTTGGGATTTTTTTC
This sequence comes from Falco rusticolus, assembly GCF_015220075.1. Lineage (NCBI taxonomy): Eukaryota > Metazoa > Chordata > Aves > Falconiformes > Falconidae > Falco > Falco rusticolus. The sequence goes on along the minus strand of NC_051187.1, from coordinate 75,641,201 downwards.
TTTTCAGCCCTGCTGCTGGTTGTCCTTAAAGTCTCTATACTGGCTCATTTCTCTCCGACTCGGATGCATGCTCTTGAAGCTTTTTGCAAAGCTTTTACTGCTGCACCTGCTTAAGGGGAGGGAGATGGCTTCCATCCCGTGCTTTGCAAGGGGCAGAGACCACGGACTCTGGCAGTGGATGCAGAGCTCTGCTCTCTGGGGAATAGATTGGAGTGGAGGAGTTAAACAGGACAGCCCTCTTCAGGAGGAGGTGTGGGTGCTCGGCACTAGTTCTGTTCCACCAGTATGAGCGAAGGTGGGTGAGCTTGTGCAGACCAGTCAGTACCATTTTGATCATCATATTCTTTGTATCGTCTGTCTCTGAACAAGCTGAGCAGGCCAGGGGAGAGCAATGGCCTTGGCTGGCAGCATGGGCACCCTCCAAGCTTCCTTAGAAATGTTAGTTTAGGCGCTTGGGGGAATAGACCACTTGCTCCATGAGGAGAGGCCACGGGATCTAGGCTGAAGAACAGCCAGCTCTGGGTGGACATCACAACAGCCTCCCTGAGCCTTATGAGGAACTGAGAAGATGGAGCTGAACTCTTCATGGTGGTACATGGTGAGAGGTAAAACACAGTGGGGGGAAGTTAAAACAAAAGAGGTTTGGACTGGATATAAGAAAAGCATTTCCCTCATGAGGACAGCCCATCAAGGGGACAGGCTGCCCAGGAAGGCTGTGCATTCTCCATCCTGGGAGGTTTTCAGAATTTCACTAAGCCCTGAGCAAACTGCTCTGACATCAGAACTGTCTCTGCTTTGAGTAGGTTGATCTAAATGACCTTCTGAAGTTCATTCTTATGATCTTACAGTTTTCTGATACTTAGCAGATGATGAACAAGGATAGGTGAGGAGGACTGGAAGCAGCTAGAACAAATAGATGCTGGCAGCTCACAGAGGTGGTAAAAGATTGGAGAGTATCAACTGAGTGCGTGAAAGTGGGTTGCTGGTCTTTGTTATGTTGGAAACTTTTTGGCCCTGGCTTAAAGAGTAGTGCACAGTCTTAGCACATTTATGTTCCAAGGTTCCCTTTAAGGCTACAATGTCATGAAGAAATCAGTTTTGTTTAATGACCTGCATTAGCAATTCTTTGTATTGGTGACTGAAATTGATTTTGCTTCTGATGCAAAGGAACATGAGCTCAGCCTCCACACCATTGCTCAAGCATGTGCTTTAGCCCTAACAAAGAATGGGAGGCCAGCAAATTTCTAAGCATCAGAACACCCATGCAAAAACTCTTAGGTCCACTATTGATAAAGACTCAGCTGATTTTTAATCACTATGATGCATGGTTGGGAACCGCACCTTTATGCTTAAGCACTGGAAATGCTTGGTCGAACTTCTTCTTTGGTAAAGTGACATCATGAAGACCCTTTTTATTTTCCTCAAGCATTTCACAAAAAAGGCTTCCTCCTTGACCAGAGTAATTACAAAATGATTCAGTAGTCATTTATGTTGTGATACTGCTTAGTTAGATAAGTGGTATGAAGGAAAAGAATAGGAGAAGAGGGAAGGATAAATATGCCAAAGAAATAAGACTGCAAGGAGCACAAAGTTTCCAAAAGACTTGGAGCAGAGAATAAAAGAAGGGATAAATAATGTCACATGGGAAGGAGCAAGGACAGAGGAAGAGGATGAAAGGAACATGAAGGAGAAAGTGAAGACTCTGACAAAAACAAGAACAGAAATATAATTGACAGCTAACATTTAAAGAAAAAATAATAAAAATGGGAGGAAATATTGTGCAAATAATTACTTTTACATTTGTAAATGCTCCCTAGTCCAGCAGTATATGTTTGGCAAATACTTTTTATCCTGGACTTTGGAAAATTGGAGAACTTGGTTTAAATTTCCATTAGTGGATAACAAAAGATGTGGTCACTAAAGTACAAAAAAAAATTATCATTGAATGAATGAACTTTGAATCAAATTTCCACTATTCTAGCCACACCAGTTTTCACGCCTCATACTTTGGGGGCATTTTCCCCTTTGAACAGGTTGGTAAACTGACAACTGGTAGCAATAGGTAGCTCCTGTGCAAGCAACTGAAGGACTTCAGTTGCAACCTCTCTGTCTTCTAAAGTAAGGCTAAGTTTTAGGAGGGCCTAGGGTTATACCCTTCTGATCCCCCCCAGCTCCTATGCACAGCAGTGGGATCACAGAGAAAAGACTTTGTGTATGAGTAGAAGGGGAGAGATAGGAATGTATTTCAGCCCATCCCAGAATACAAGACCAGTTCTGCTGCTACAAAGTCATATTTGTCTCTGTAATATTAATTACAAAAAGGAAAGTGCCTGATGTCCCAAAAAATCTTTGGAAGCTGTGGCTAGCAAAGGCTGTGTGTTCTGTTGGATCTTGTTTTGATTGCACTTAGACTACAAAGACATTAATCAAATTAGATGATCCATGGATACTCTAGTAGCACTCCTTTTCCTTGCCTGGAGACAAGAATGAACCACAATGGACTTCATTTGTTTGCAGTACAGCCTGGGGCTCCATTAGATCACGGAATAAGAAAAAAATCCAAAAATTGTTTTGTTTAGATCTACCTACATCAGAGGCAGAGATAATGTATAACGTCTTAAGAAGCTGCAGAAAGATTCTGGTGTTGTTTTGAGTCCGAAACAAGTTTGAACGTTTGCCGCCTTCTGATCCAAAATGGAGATCTGAACTAGGGCTCTAAATGCCTCTCATCACTAGGACTCCTAAAAGTGCCGCTGCCCAGCTGGCACTCTCCTGGCTCAGTTACTGACTTTTGCATACCTCACTGGTTTTGTGTCCTACAACATCCCATCTAGCTGCTTCTCAAAAAATAATGGCCTCCCCTTTATTACTCTGCCTCACTCTGCAGGACTTTTTTTCAGTTCCCTTCATGCCTGGAAAAATCTTTCCATCCCAAAGTACAAGCCATAACGGCTCTCTTCTTTTCCAGTTTTCAATTTCTCTCTTTTGTGGGGCATGTTGGTGAAGGGGACATGTTTTAGTAATGACAGTTAGTTGCTATCACCGGTTGGTTATCATAAAATAATTAGATTTACCAATTTTTAAAATTCTGTATGCAATTATTATTTCCTATACTCCTGATGTACTAAGGCATATGTTTCTCCAGTAGACGTGAAGTTTTAGTCAGTATTAAGCATACAAGTAGTGCATCACTGGTGATATTTAACAGTAATAATTACAGTCTTAGTGGAAATTGCAAAGCCAGATATATTTTGCAGGCTTTGGAACTTAATATCTGAGGAAGAATTCAAATGATGAATATTGCTCTGAGAAGAGGCATAGAAATATGACTGACTTGGAAGGTTGGATTTGCCATGGCTGTCATCCCTGGGATGAACCTTATCCATGAGACAGCTTCTGTAGATCCCTGACAAGGGGATTATGAAATGGTGTTGGGAAGATGGCAGAGAGTGTGTATTCCCATACTGGTAAATGGATGACAGGAACTTGTTTACAAGGTGGAGCAGCAAAAGGGAAAAGTATGAGATGTGCTTTTGATCTTAAAAGCAGTAAATCATGAGGGAATGTCTCAATGTGTTTTGGACAGTTCAGTTTCTACAGTGTGTTCTCTTACTACTTCTATTATATTGTTTGTATGGAAACACCTAGGCACACTGCTTCCCAAATGTTTTATTTGGACTTTGAATGAATTACAAGTAATTCCTTAAATTGTGAAAATCCAGATACTTATGTCATGGTGGATTTTTTTTTTTTGGTTGGTTGTTTTTTTTTTCCTTTTCCTCTTACCCAGGGAAGAACATATCAGTCACAGAGAAGAAGCAGTACTGCTCTGAAGGAACGATGAAAGGTGCTTTGACCTGGTGGTGACTGCAGCTGCTTCATTATGGGAAGAACTGAGAAGTTGCCTTGAGCTACCATCTGCCACATTTTAGCCACCTCCTGTAGTGGAAGCTGGCCATGTGGGCCAACCCCATGTGTAGTTTGAGTTTTCATTCTGTTTTGTTTTCTTGGGAGCTCAGCATTTGCATTCTAAAGAAATTCTCAAGTATGGATCTCGGTCTTCATGGGTCTGCTTGTGTGGGCATGTAATATATCCAGCCTCATACAGCTTTGAGCATTCCTGAAAAAGAGCCTTTGATGTGAGCTAGGATATTTAGTATTTCTGAGGATGTGGTACCTGAAGGTATGAACTGTTTAGAAAATGAGACAGAACTGCATTTTTGCAAGGGTAAGTAGGAATTGGGAATGTACTTTGCGTGCACTCAGAACATCAAAGCACTGTGTCTTAATACTCTAGATTGATTATTTCAACTACATGAATAGGTCACACTGAATTTAACTTTCAGATAAAGCATTTGCATGCATACATGCTTTTCCTGAAACAGGTGGGTTTGTGCACCCTGCTTGGTAATAGTACACTTGATGCAAACAGGTTTTAACACGTTTTGCAACCCCACTGCACAATACAGATTTAGGCACCCATAACCCCTACTGTTCATGTCTGAGTACCCTTTTGTGAAGGCAGGGAGATGCAAATGCAGGCACAAGACTTGTGGATAAGGGATAATATGGATACATCCATTCCTTCTTTAACTAAAGGCACACAGCACTGTTGAAGTTGGTGGCAATACTTGTGTTAACCGGAATGGAGCAGCCGTGGGTACTGCTCTCTCAAACTGCCTCTTGCGGTGTAATGCACTTTCAGTCTTGATAAGCGTTTTATGACTTGGCTTTCCTCTTTTTTTTTCTTTTTTTTTTCTTTTTTTTTTTTTTCGGATGTTGAGCTAACGGTTACAATGTGCTGTCTTTACAATGCTTGGTGGCCCAGTAATTCCAGATATCCTTTGAAAGGAGGCTGAAGGATAATAAACTGTGGAATCCCAAAACAGATTAATGTAATGTGCATTTCTAGATTATGATTAGTAACAAGATGACATGTTGGCATGGTAACACTTGAAGCTTAACTACAAGTTCTTAAAATAAAGCAATGACATATGTGTAGGTTTCTATCCATTTGCATACCACCCACCTGAAAACATACATAATTTCCACAACACTCAGGCAATTAAACCCCACTTCTTACTTTTGAATTAAGTGTTGAAATAAGACATCATGCCTCTTTCCTAGTATTTATCCATAGTCTCCCACCATAAATTATAAATGTTGATAATGAACCTGTCCATTTTGTAACATCTTAGGCTTTCTGCCTTTTGGTTTCATTTCAAAATGATTAGCACAAGGAATGTAGTACATGCTTCATTCATTGTGGTTTGGACCACGTTGCTATCCTTTAAATTCTGCCACCTCTTAATGTGAAAATTGTCTCAGTGATATTGGAAAAGTCTGTTTCTTAATTAAATTGATAAAGCAGTGGGTGCATTTCATGTGGCTGAAGATCGGGAATTAAAATCCCAACTTTACCTCAATTCATTGTAGGAAAGTGGTAAAATTTTTAATGTGAAATTACTAGCTGAGACAGAGAGGCTAGCTATTATTTTCTAGTTGCCTTATGGTGAAGAGAAAAGTGTTGTCTAGTTGTTACAGAGTCTGTTCGGCTTTCTTTCACTAAGCAGAAGTTAACTTTAATGTTTTCTATATATGGTAAATGTGCCAGAGGATGCTCTACGTGTGTAGTTACTTTGTGTTAAACTTTATCAGAATGCAAAATTGGGCACCTTGTTCTGATTGCTTTATATGCACAATACTGCTTTGACCAAATTCCTTACAGTCAAACTTAAGATGCTGCTAAGTTCTGCGTAGGTAAATACAATCTTCTTCTTCTGTCACTCTAAATAGACAAAATGGGCAGTGTTACCTTAAAGAATATTAATTCTTTGACAGCTTGCTTATTTATGTATACTCTACTCTATAGAGCATCACAGGACACGGAAAATATAGCTTACAGGATTTCCCCAGCTCCTTATGCAACCTTTAAATCCTGAATTCTGTTCTTCACACCACTATGGATGGCAGATGCTGGAAGTACAATGATTGACTCCAGCATGATAATCATGTTACGTTCAGAATAATACAATTGCCAAGAAATATTTCACATGCACAGCAGAGTTCCCAGGATAAGCCTCCTGCTAAGGCATGGCTGATGTTTGTCCTTGTGGCCTTTTAAAAAGTGGAAACCCTGATCTGTGTTTCATAAATCTACCTGTATTTCTTACTTGCAGATGAAGGAATTTAGTATTTGAATTTACTGTGATTGTGGGGTGGAGGGAGGGAGGGACACATGCATGCTTGGTTTTGCCACTAATCCTTTGGAAATCCTTTAGTGCCTTAAGGAGGCAGAGGGGGAACAGACCTTAGGACTACAGAAACTTGTTCAAACCTCTTTCCTGCTTTAGCAGAATTCCTTTAAAATACATTGTGCCTTTGGCTCCAAATATATTTGCATTAGAAATCTGTAGCCATGGGATTATGGACAGGAAGTTTTGCCCCTGCACAAATGTTAGGAAAGAGAGTATACTGTTTCTTATATAGGATGTGAATTAAAAATAGAGCTAACTTAAGTTCTGCCACTGGGATCCATGCATACTAAGAAAGTTGCGAGTTGCAGGTAAAGCCAGAAAAGACAAAAAGAAATAAAAGGAGCAAGTTTAAACATACTGGATGAAATTCTTGTACCACTGGCATGACTGGCAAATTTCCACTGGCTTCCCTGGGACCAAGATTTCATGCTTGCTTCTGTTTGGCTTAAGAAATGCTCACATACGATAGATACTTAGGCATCATCCTCTCTTTAATGTTGTCAATGCACAAAGGAGGGGAAAAGAGAGGTTAGTAGTTGTGGAGACCTGCCTTGATTTGGAGTTGTTGGGATCTGTGGTATACATCTCTATTCAGTATTGTTCCTCTGTGTAACACAGACTCTTGCTATGGGAATATGAATATGCAAATGTAAATTACAATGTGAGAAGTTACTGCGCAGTGTGCACGAACCAATGCCAAACTATGTTTCTCTACTCTCTGAATTGTGGTCTTTTTTAAAAGAAAGGAAAATATAGTTAACAGGTGAAAACCATTCCTGTGCAAAAACAGCCTGTATGAGGCAATTTATGTACTCACTGATGGTCCTAAGCAGATCTTAGGAAAAGTTGAATAAACTTTTAGCCCACGAGCGAATTTTATCTTTTAAGTATTATGAATAATTTGTTGGTACAGAGCTACAAAAAAACAAAAAAAGAAAAAAAAAAAAGAAAGAAAAAAAAAAAAGGCAAAAAAATGAAGGCCTGAAAATCAGAGGTGTGGTGGTCTTCTATTTTGCTCCTGTGATGACAAGGAAGTTTTAAAGTGTATGTAAACAGTTGAAAGAAAATCATTACATGGCTCACAGTATGTAAGAGAAGACCCAGCATGGAACAGATTTTTCTAGCTTGTTTATAAATTAAGCTTCTGTCTTTTGTTTGGGACTTGCAAAAAGAAACCATGTAAATTAAATTAGGAGTAAAGGCGTACTGCAGACATTTGACTGAAACAAAGATATTTCCCCACCTCCTGAGGTATTAATGAGTAGTCTAGGAAGAATAATGTATGGAAATCTTGTCTTTGGAGCTCCAGTGCTGTGCAGCTGTGTAACTCTTGCACGGCCAACGGTGAGATGGTAACCAACAGTCATGACAAGTAGTTGTTAGGGCCACAAACTGGGGTCTGTTTGAAGAGGTGCCAAAGAATGCACAAAAAGGCTGCCGTTTATGATGTGAATATGCACTAAGAATATGTACCAGCTAGATGGGGGAGGGAGGGGTGTTTGTAAATAACTGCAAAAAATTTAAACTCTGACCCATGACCACCTTGTAGCCGGGTGTCAAATTGCTCTCAGCTAAATGAGAAGCTTCAGTAGCATAAGAGAGGCCACTCTTGTTTTAATCAGTTCCATTAAAACCTTCTGGATAACTTTTCAGCAAAGATCTCCACTCTAAGACATTTGTCATGGATATCAACTGTACATATGTATTAATTTTCAGTGTAACTAGGGAGGATACAGAATTGTAATGGAGTCACAATGTCTACTTGATGATTATCACAGATTTGTAACTCTCACTTAAATTATGTAAGATATGTTGACATTTTATCTTGTTAACAAGATGTATTTTTCTATGTTAGTTAAATGTATAATTTGTATAATTTTGTATATTAAATGTATGCATATTTTAAATTAAAATCTTTATAATTTTAATTATTTTAACTCTAAAATGGTGGCAGAGCTTCTGAAATATAGCTGTAAATACAACTTTATCCGTGGACAGCAACCCAGGAAGTCTCCATTTTGAAGAAGGGGCCACCTGGTCTCCTAACAGGATAAGGAGGCTGTTACGCCTGAGCTCTTGCTCCTCTCAGTGGAGCAGCTGCCATCCAGCTTTTGCTGATTTAGCAGAATTACTATGAATTAGGAGAGTACCACTCTCAGGCAGGGCGGATCACTGCTCAGGAAGTGGGAAACCTGAGTCTTCCCCAGATTGTGGGGTTCTGGATCCACGGTTCCTACATGCCAGGAGACAGTCCAAATCACCAGTCCATGGGATAGGGTTTTGTGGGGTGAGGAGGACACCACAGCCAGAGATACAACAGTCATGTAGAGCAGAGAGAGGGAGACTGACTCAGTAACTTAGCAGCTCAAATCACTCCTCTGGGAGAAAGAAAACTTGGGTCTCTTTCCCGCTCGCTCCCTTTGGGCTGTCCATGCTTTTTTTATCTGATGATTCTGTTGTAATATGCACAATAGCAAAAATAGGTGCAACATGTACATTGCATGTTCTCTGAGCCCCTGCACTGGGGAAGTCCTGTTCTAGCTCATGAAGTTCACACTGTTGCAAGAAGAGTTCCAGCTACAACTGGAGCCAAGCTGGTAAGTGGTACCTTTCTTGTTGGAGTTTTGTTGAAAGTTTTGGTTGTGTGAAGGAAGCCTGTTTCTAGGTTTTCTGCTCTCTCTTGTCTCAACTATCTGGAATAAAGGCCTGAGAGGAAAAGGGTGCACTTTCAGTCAAGTTCTGTCCTCTTTTCATCAAGCTATGTCAAGATAGGATGAGATGCAGTGTCTTCAAGAGAATATACCAAAGCAATATACTTCTTCAAAGTTGCATATATGTTTTTAAGTAAACTCACAGGGTGACAAGGTATCAGGCTGTAACTGGGTCTACTTCTGTAGCACCTAAAACTGCAATTTTATGTCTTAGTGAACAGAAGAACAGTATGCATCTGGTGGCTTAGAACACAGTTCCTAATAAACTAAAGGGCTACAATAGGAAAAAAAAAAACAATTAAAAGCAAAGACAGACATATGATTTTATGCTTATTTCTAACTTGAAAGTTTAATGCTGTTTTCTAAAGCACTGATTTGACACGTTCTCTGAGTCTTGTGGTCTCCTTATGTATCAGCATTAAGATGAATCTCCTAGCTTAATACTGAAATGAATAGCATTATTCTTTGTTATTAAAAAAAAACCAACAAAACAAACAAAAAAACCACAACAAACACCTGAGCAGTTCTAGAAACCTGAACAATGTTATCTAACTAAATCCCAAGTGTAAACAGAATCCATCTTTCTTAGCTTTATGGATGTTAAATAAAAGATGCTCTTCATTTAGCAGATGCATGTACTATGTACAACATACTAGACCTACTATGAGACCGTCAATTTTTTTCTGGAGGTTCACATTAATCTCTTGATTGGAATGAAATATCTCATAAAATGAATATTTTTTGCAATATTTACGAAGACAGGCAAGTCACACATCACACTCCATGTACCACCTGCATATTTCACTAACTGTCAGGGTTTAGTGTCCTGTGAAGGACCAAATTGACTTCTTTTTTTTTTTTTCCCAACATGATCAATAAATCTTAGTGTTACCATCAGGAACAAAAGATCAGTATTTGCCCACATACAAGAGAAGAATTTAAGGAGGCAACAAAGCAATGTCCTAGAACCCGTACTTTTTTTTTTTTTTCACACACCAGTGAAACCTCCATATGACATTAATATGTTAATGTGATAGCATGGTTTATTAAGTGAGCTGTGGAATCCTGGGCAATAATGCGCTTCGAAATGTTAGTCATGATACTGTGACTACTAAAATCAGTGTGTTGGCAACCAATGATCAGTGAAATTTTGACCAATTTCCTAACTCCCCTCCTGTGAACAACACATAGGGTGTTGAATGCACACACAGCATTCATGACAGCGGGTACTGCTACATTATAACAGATGCAGAAAAGACAGATGTTTTCCCTTGATGTGTTTTGGCAATGCTCAGGTAGGCTACATCACTGCTTTTTCACATGGTTTTGGTCCATGGGTAGTTGTTAACGAGGAAGATGGTTATCTGGACTTGCTTCTGATGAGGTCCCAGGGACCTCTGTCTTTAACCTCCCGTTTTTTCCTGACTAATTTCTAACTTGTGATTTTTCTTGTGCTGGGACCACCAGGCGTGCCTGTGGGCCAGGGCAACTGTGCTGTGTTGCTGGGCTTGTGTTCAAATGGCATAACCATGAGCAGGCAACAGACCTCGTGACTGATCCACTGCTTCAAGTTTGCTTAGCTGTTTAATCAATCTCAGACCGGCTTGTTCCAACATGTTATTTCGGAGCAATAGAAAATGTCCCTTATGCAACTGCTGGTGCATTCACAGCATTCAGAATTGTCTGGGACTGGCCGCGTGTGCGGGAGAGGAGCGTCCAGCCGAGGTGTTTGGGATGCAGATGATCTCCTCGGGTGTTGTAAGACGGGTAGTGGGGTCAGGACGGACCTTTGAAGCGGGCTGTGTCCAGAGTTGAGGGTAACACATTCTCCACCCCTCCCCGCTTTGAAGAAATCCTCCTCGGGTTTGGGAAGTGGCATCCCTCACAGCGCCGCGGAGCCCCGCGTCCCTGCCTTGCGCCTCCGCCAGAGCCGCAGCCCGGCCCGGGCGGGCGGCCCGGGGTGCTGAAGGGACAGCTCCGCGGGGCGCGCCGCGCTCCCGCCGCTCCGCGGGGGGCTCCGCGGGGGCGCGCCGGCCTCGCTGGCTTCCGCGGGGCTCGCCGGGGCGGCGGGCCGGGCGCTCCGGGCTCGGCGGGCCGCGCAACAAGAGCCGCGGAGCCGCCGTTCCCCGGCGCCCCGTCCCGGCGGCGGAGCCGGCAGCGCAGGCAGCGCTCGCCGCGATCACTTCCGTGTCAGGGCCGGCCGCCGCCGTGCCCGGCTGCCTGCGCCATGGGACGCCGTCGCAGCGCCGCCGCGGCGGGCGGGGGGCGGGGGCCGGGGGCGGCGGGGCGGAGCGGGACCGCCGCCAACCCTCCCCCGGGAACCAGCTGCTGCGGCAGGGAGAGGGCAGCGCCAGCCCCTCGGCCCCGGGGGCCTGGGGCTGGTTGCGCCTCCTGCCCCCGATCCCGGTCACCCTTCCTCCTCCTCTCATCATCGGTTCCCCTGCGGGCGCCGGCCAACCCCGAGCGGCGGGGGCAGCGCGGAGGGGGCCTGCCCCCGCCCCGCACCGCGGGTTGCCGCGGCCGCGCCCCCCCCGCCCGCCCCCTCTGCCCGGGCACCGCCGCAGCGTCCTCCTGCGGAGGGAGGCGGGGGGAGTGTGAGTGCGCAAAGTGGGAGAAACTCCCTCCGGCTCCCTGAGGGGGCTGGGGAGATTTGGGGCTTTTTTTCTTTTTTTCTTCTCTTTTTTTCCTTCCCACCCCACCCCCACCCCGACGCCACGTAGCAGCAGGTGCCGGCCGCCCGCCCGCCGGGAAGGACCCTGCTTGCGCCGGCTGTGTGTGCATGTAGAGGGCTCCCTCCTCCCCCTGCCGCCCGCCCCCCGGATCATTCTTTATACCGGGGGAGCGTGTGCACTGCGGTCCTTGCTCTGGGAATTGCTGCTGCTCTTCCTATTCGTCAAGGGCTTTCCAATCACCTGCCTCTGCCACCCTCTCCTCTCCGCTCTTTGTACTTTATTTTCACGTGCTCTTTACTAACACGGCTATTTTTAAATCCCGCTTGGATTTATTTCTTCCTCTCTTTCTCTCTTATTTTTCTTTTCTTTTTTTTTCCCTCTCTCTCTTTTTGTTTTTTTTTTGGGGGGTTGTTTTTTTTTTTTTCCGGGGGGTGGGTGGGGGGAGGGAGGTTAACGTTTGCATCTCCCTCCGGGAAAGATCCCACCAGCCAACCCAGCCCCGCCACTGCTGCATCCATCCATTCATTTTTATGGTCACTAGCAGCCTATCCCGGTAGTAGAAGGTGCAGAGAAGTGGGAGGCAGAGAGAGGGAGAGAGAGAGAGGGAGGGAGAGATCCGGACAGCGAGAATGGCCGAGAGAAAGAGGAACTGGAATAAAGAAGATGACCTGCCTGTGTATCTAGCTAGGCCGGGTACGACTGCCCAGACACCGCGGCAGAAATACGGGGGGATGTTCGCCTCCGTGGAGGGGGCCTACGAGAACAAAACCATCGACTTCGACGCCTACAGCGTGGGGAAAAAGGGGTCCCGGACCCCGCGGAGCGGCAGCCGGCACGACATGCTGGACGGCGGGGACAACTACAGCGAGACCGCCAGCGACATTAGCGAGGTCTCCGGCTCCGTCATCAGCTCCCCGGGAGACCGGGAGGACAAGACCCCGGGCGTGGAGATCAGATACCCCGTGGGGAAAGAGCTGCTGCAGGGCCAGGACAATGGGCAGGTGAGCGGGGCCCCGGGCCGGGGGGCGGGAGCCGCCGCCCCCGCTCGTCGGGCGAGCCGAGCCGTGCCGTGCCGAGCCGTGCCGCAGAGCCCCGCTCGCCGGCGCAGGGGGAAGGTGGCCGCCTTCGCGGGGGAGTTTCGGCACGGGAGGTCGGGGAGGCACGGACCCCTTCTCCCCGGCACGGTGATGCTATCGGAAGAGCCCGGCTGGCCCCTAAACTTGCCTGACCTTAGCGGGGGCGGCAGGGGGGGCGATCCCAGAAATCGTCTTCCTTTGTAAGCGATGGCGATGAGTTTTCTCCGTCTCCCTTCCTGCCGCTAAAACGCTGCCCGTGCCGGGTGGGCTGGAGGGCAGCCGGCCCCCTCGGCGCCTCCCCGCCGCCCCCTGGAACAAAGCAGCCCCCGCTGCGCTCCTGGGCTCGCCGGGAGAACTCGGCGGAGCTTGTCCCAGGCCCGCAGCCCGGCTATGCCCCGGCTGCCCCCCGCTCCCCCTGCGTCTTCATTGTCTGCCCGGCGGGGAGCGCGGAGGGCGGCGGGACCGGCCGAACCTGTGCCCGCGGGGTCCCCACCCCGGGGGCGGCAGCCTGGGCTCACGCCACCGACTTCAGGAAAAAGTGCGGCCGGTGGGGCTGCCTGGCCCCTGCCAGCTGTGGTTCTCCATCACACCCTGCTCTATGACACGCAGGCTGGGGGCAGACCCTGGCTCTCCTGGGAATCGGGGCTGTCATTGATTTCCCTTTAGAATAAAACGCGGCCTTGCAGTCATGTCCCTGCGGGGATGCACCCTTTCCCTTAGCGCCCTGCCTGGAGGCTGTATGGCCTGTCCATGCACTGCTCGTTCCACAGGCTACATACATATAGTTTCCAATCTTTTCTCCCCCTCTTCAATTTGACATGACTGGGGCACTGGTCCTCTCTGGGCTGGGGGCTGGGTGCAGGTGGCCTCCCATGCAGCCCAGTGGGTGCCTGCTGCAGTGGGATGCTGGTGGGAGCAGGCAGGGCTTGGTGGGACGCTGTGCCTTCAATGGTGCTGCTTCACTGCAACGACCTCAGCGTTGCCTTCAGAGGCTGCCAGCTGCAGTGCAGTCTTCCCTTTCCCAGCTCACCTGAATCCCTGTGCCTTTTCCATCAGGCTCTTGGAGTGGTGGGAAAGCACGGCACACTCCGAATGTCCCTCATCTTCTGGGACAACCCTGACGCTTCCTGCCCGTCTTCCCTTCTTTCTAGTTCAGCCTGGGACTCGGGGCAGTCAGCACATAGCATGCTACCTCTCCGGATCTCACAGTGCTTCCACAGCTGTCCGGCTTTGGGTTGGACTGGGCAGTGAGGAGGAGGTTGTGGATAAATAGGCTAGATTTTTTCACTGGGTTAGGAAGGTGCACCGCAAGCTGCAGTTACATGCCTGACCCCTGCACAGCACCAACCAGAGCTTTTTCCATGCTCTGAATGGTGATTTTGGGGTGAGATGTGTCAGGGATGTGGCTTGGGTGGGAAATGCCTTGTATCGATGTGGGTGTGCTAAGAGCCCCTGGCTCCTTGTTGCAGGGATTAACTTGGGCAGGCGCAGCTTTGCAATGGCTTTTGCCTTGCCCTTCCTACAATTTTCATGGGGCCTTTATCAAGCACTATGGGTGGAGGGAGGCACTCTGTGACTCAGAAAAGATGGAAGGGTTTCAACTAGCCACTTTTCCTCTCCAGCAGCTTCTGGCACAGCACCCACCTGGCCTGGTCTGGCCTGGCCAGGCTGTGCTGGGCTGTGCCATCACCCATGGCCTCCCTGGGCACAGGGCTGAGCAGGAAGTGGCACTGGGACAGTGACAGGGAGGGCAGAGCAAACAGTGATGTTAGGGTCAGAGCCATTGGTGGGACAGTGCAGGCAGTGCCATCAGGGACAGTGCCATCAGGGACAGAGCAGGGCAGTGCCATCAGGGACAGTGCCACCTGGGGACAGAGCAGGCAGCGGCATGGGGACAGCAGGGCAGTGCCATCAGGGACAGTGCCACCTGGGGACAGAGCAGGCAGCGGCATGGGGACAGAGCAGGGCAGTGCCATCGGGGTCAGAGCCATGGGGACAGTGCCATCTGGGGACTGAGCAGGCAGTGGCATGGGGACAGAGCAGGGCAGTGCCATCAGGGGCAGTGCCACGGGGATGGAGCAGGCAGTGCCGCTGCCATGTGCCGCGCAGTAGGACCCACAGCCGAGGGTCACCCCCCCACGGGCCCAGCCCCGCGGGAGCCCACGCGTGGGACCCGCCGGTGCCCTCCGCCTGCGAGCGGGGCGGTGGCGGAGCCGGGGGGGCGGTGTCTCCCAGCGCCGGTGCGGGAGGGAGGGAGGCTCCGGCTGGATTGATGGGCTGGGAAGGGGGGCCGAGGCGGTAGGGGTGGGGGACAGGAGGGAAGGAAACGCTTCCTGGGTTGAGCTGAGCGAATCCTGCTCCGACCTGCAGCCGAGAGGGCGCTGCTGCCGCCGGGAGAGGCAGCGCTCGGCGACCCCCCCGGGAGCCGCGTCCCTGTTTTATTGCAGCCGGGAAAAAAGGTGCCGGGTTTGCCTGGCTCCCCTTCCTCTGGGCGAGGAAACTTTGCCTCCATTACACAGCTCTGCCGGTTCGCCCCCGCCTCGCCCCATCAGCCGACCGGGCTCTGAATTGTTATTGCCTTTATTACCACCGGTATTTTTCCGCCGGGCTCGGCTCGCTCCTCGGGGTGTGTTGCGTGCGCCTGGCGCTAGCGACAGCCGACATGTCTTACCAGGGCAAGAAGAGCATCCCCCACATAACGGTAAGCGGTTCTTGGCAGGCAGCGAGCCGCTGCCCTCGCTCCTTTGTTAGCGGGGCGGGGAAGGGCGAGGCGGGCGCGCAGCGGCCGCGCAGAACCCCGCGGATGGCGGCGAGGAGCCTGCCGGGCTGCGGGGCCGCGGCTCCCCGGGGCTGGGTGGGCGCGGGCGCCGGTGCCCTCCCCTCCTCCTGCTGGAGCTGCGGGCCGGCAGTGGTTTTATTTCGCGTTTTTATTTTATGTGGCATTTTTTATTCCATTTTTTATGTTACTGTATTTTTTCCTCGCCCCGCAGCACAGCCGGGGCTCGGCGCAGTGTGCCCTCCCGCCAGCCCGGGGCCGGCGGCGGTGGGTCGGGGCCGGGAAGGGAGGGCGGGCCGGCGGGGGCTCGCCCCGGGGCCGGGGGCCGGGGCGGCGGTGCCGCCCTCCCGAGGCGCGGGGCCCTGGGAGGCTCGGCCGGCGGGCGAGGCAGAACAAAAGAGGGAGGGGACGAGCCGCAGCACAACGTGCCCCCGCCGCCGCCGCCCCCCGGCAGCGGGCAGGGGCAGCGCAGCCCACCGGCGGGGGCCGGGGCGGTGGGCCGGGGTGCGCTGGGGGTGCGGGGAGATGGGCGGGGGGGGTGGGGTGGGGAAGCGGGCGGGGGGAAAGCGTGGAGAATCAAGGAGCGCCATGATGCCAGCACCGACACCTCTGCGCGCTATTAATACATCAGACATGGAGGGGATCAGAAGTCAAAGAGTTAATCGTAACCGTTCCTTCCCCGCCTGTGCCCGTCTCCCGCTAGATGCTTTTATCCCCGAGCAGGACTACAATAGAGCGCGCTTTCCGCGCCAGAGGGAAAGATCCTTCGATTCGCAACGCTGCTGCCCCTAATACAGCGGGGCGTCAGGGGCTGGGATAAAGGGCAGGCAGAGCCGCCGGGGAGGGGGCTTCCAGGGGAAATCTCCGGCGTTTGGGCCCGCAGAGGTTTTCCGCAGCACCGCTGTTGGTGTCCAGGCAGGTGCTTGTTCTCCCTCTGGGGGGCTGGAGCAGCGGGTGGCGGGGTCACTGCTGCGGTGGCAGCCGGGGCCGGGGCCGGTGCTGCCGGCGCGGCGCGGGCAGGTTTCCGAGCTGCATGGTGGGTGTGGCCGCTGCCGGGGAAAACCGGGTGGTGAAAGGCGTTATTTGAGCCGGTGTTAAACTCGTGAGCACCTCGAGGTTTTCTTGCTATTAAAAAAAAAATAATCCATTAGCCAAAATATTTAGTCAGGAGGAGAACAGCCTCCTTCTAAAAGCACAATTTTATGATGCTGAAGTGCTGCATTTATGGTTTTCTGCTATCAACAGGCAGCAGAGCCTGGTGGCTGAGGCTGAGCATGGGTATTGCAGGGGCCCTGTGGGTGATGGCTCTTGCCTTGGTCCTCAGTGTGCCCTGTGCCTCGCCGTGGCTCAGGGTACCTCGGGATGGGGTGCCCTGGCCGCCCCTGGGGTGGGTGTAAGGTGCTTGGTGTGTGGCTCCACCTTGGTTTGCAGCTGGAGGGTGTAACAGGTTCCCACCCATGGCCAGTTGTTTGCTCTCCCATTTGGAGTAAAAGAAGAAACTGGAAGAATTACGAGTGTTTTGCCCTGGAATCAACAGTTCATTTTCATTTCCTCACTTCTCACAAATTTCCTTCTCTCCTGGTGAGAGGATTGGTGGGAAAAAGAGAGCCCAAACCGCAGTGTGTTCTCTTTGAAATGGGACGTGTTGTAGCTTCAACAAATGAATATTCATTAATGCTAGTGTTGAGTTTTGTGACCAAATCAAAGGCATAAATTAACATTTGTGAAGTTGGCAGGCATCAGGTCTGGGCTGCCTTTTTTTTTTTTATTTTAAAGATTTATGCTTCTGGCCCTTCTCTTCCAGTAAAAGCAAATCGAGCACTCTGTGTCACACCTTGTACAGACTGCCTGTCCCACAAGAGCCCACTGGATCTGTCCGGGTGTGTGTCTTCTGAAGCCCCATTCCAGTATGGCCAATTAGATGTTTCATCCTGCCATTAAGGAAATACACTGGAGCTTCAAGCCTTCTGGGCTCTGAGGAAATGTGATGGCTCTGTAAAGTTATGCAACAACAGTGATGATGAAATCATACAAAAATGTCATTTGTTACTGTGCTTAACACACCCCCTCCCTCCACACAAACACACACTTTTTGGAGCTATACCAGCTTCTGGATTCATTGGAATAGTGAGAAACTCATTTTTGACAGTGTCTCATGTGCCGATACTTTGCTGTGGATTTTCCTGTTCGCAGCCCGTGTTCCTTGCACAGGGCCAGGAGCTGTCATGCGCACACAAGAACAGCACCCAATGCTGCCATGGGCACTACCTGCAGTCAGTACCTGGCCAAAACTTCCTCCTGGGGTCAGGTCTGCAGCATCAGGAGCTTTGTGAGGGAAGAGGCAGAGGCGGGTTTCAGCTCTGAGCAGTGTGGGAGCAGATACCACTCTTGGGAAGACAACCCTGTGGTGTCCTTCCAGCGTTACTCCCCTGGGTGCATGAGGGCATAACTGCCTCCTTGTGCTTTGTCTGACTGTGCCTTGCCTCCTTACTCCTTCAGACAATTAGTGCCTGACTGATACCCCTCCTTCACCCCTCTCCCCCAAAGCAGCTTTATTCCTGTCTTCCTATCTCACCTTTTTCCTGGAAGTATCTAGGACAGTAGAGACACAGTGTTGCAGGCAGGCCCCTTTGGCACCAAGCATCTCCCTGCTCTCATTTACCAAGTTTGCACCTTTTTTTTTTTTCTTTTTTCCATTTAATTTCACCTGCGTTTTTTTTTCACTTCAGCCCCTGAAAATTCATGCTTCTTACAGTTTATCCTGGTTTTGACTCTGCTGCCCTTTATGCATCCCATGCGGCATCCAGGCTTGCTGTTCTTAGCTGAGCACCAGTGCTGCTCCAGTGTAAGGTGCCATTCAGTTGTGAGTCGGATTGGTGAAACTGGGCCCCTTTGGCTGCAACTACTGTGGGAAGAACCTCTGTATTTGAACCACCAGACCACTCTCTGGGTGATGTAAAATAGAGATGCACTGAACCAGTAAGTGTAAGCACTGCAGTACCGTCCCCTCCACTGTGTTAAAGTCTTTGTGGGGGGGGTCTCACTTTCCTGGTTCAGGAGTATTAGCTGGGGAGGGAGCAGGGCGTGCATTAGGTCAGGGTGGCCAGGAGTGCATCTGCAAGAGCACGTTTCTTGGCCTGTGTAGTACAGTTAGCCACCACATCCATTGCTGAAGTTTTTCTGCATGGGGTGGCAATCTTTTGTGCTTTGGTTGCATGGTGCAGGCATGCTCTTGTGCAGACCAGATTTTACAGGATACATCTCCCCACCCATTGCTATTAACAGCCCTATTGTATTCCTCTCGTGCAGCATGTTACAGGGAATTAAGGGAGATGATGACACTGAAATATCTGTTGCAAATTATTTTGGCTTCTGTGTTTTGGTAGTGCTTGGCACTTTTCAAGCAAGGCCTGAGCCTAGGTGAACTCAAAACTACAGCGTATGTAGAGCACAATTTAAAAAAGGCATGTCTCTTACAGGACTTGTTCCAGTAGCAATTCAGCCATTAAAACATAATCAGCATGAGCTCAGTGAAGAGGAGGTGTGAAGACAACTCTGCTGAGCAAAGGGAGAATAGCTAGTCACCGAAGCAAATGCAGGGAGGTACATGGCAGAGGCAAATGGTGCCTGAATCTCGTAAAAAAGGGAATAGTATTCCTGGGAATGGTCCAAGGGTTGGCATATGAATGGGGGAAGGAGCTGCTGGTCCTGAGCTGGCAGACTGTAAGGCATGGGGAGACAGAGAGCTCAGAAATGTAGTGTTACAGAGGGAGGATCTCACGATTGTGCATAGCAAGCAAAGAGAAGAGCTGCTGCAAGGTGAGAAAAGAAGCAGATGCAGAAAAATGGAGAGAGGCTGGGGAAATTCAGAGGAGTGGGCACAGAGAGTAATTTTAGTGGTAGCCTTTTGAATTGATTGATGTGAAGAGAACTGAGAAGTAAGTAGACTTCAGCTGAAGACATCAGAATACTTTGAGAGAGAAAATGCATTTGTCTGGACTTCTGTGTGGGACAGCGGTCTCAAGCTCGCTATTGAGGGTTGAGACCCAAACTTTCTGTTTGGCCTGAGCAAAGTGCTGGGGTAACATGAAGTTCTCTGGTGTAGACAACAGCAGTGTGAGAGCTGCCAGCTAACTCGCTTTGGACACCGGGGAGACATGCCCTACAGATGCAAGGTGTGGTGAGTACATGGAATGGGGAACCACAATCCTCACCTAGATTAGGATCTGTTCTGTATCTCCCCTGGCCACGCTTCCCCCCCCCCCCCCCCTTTGTTTAACAGTGTGGAGCTACACACAGATTGGCATGTGACTTGCCAAAAGTGTTTGAAAAGCCTGCTGAGTGCTGGGCATGGGAACAGTGTCTCACATTATTATTCTGCTATTGGCACAAGATTCGGACTGATCTGGACAGCACTTTTTGTCCTGCTTTAAAACACCAGGGTCTGCGACTTCTGGATCTATTCTTTCTCTTGAGTATTTGCTTAATATTCAAAGTTACATTTTCCCATCTGTAGCTGTAATAGACTTGGCCCCTCTCAGTTTGCTTGTCTGTCGATGAACATTTGTGAATTCACGTTGCATAGTGGGCTGGACTTGAACTTGGCAGCTCTGGAGGTGCTTTAGTTGCTTCAGTGTAAGTTGTTGGGCTTCCAACCACCGTTTCTATGGTTCTGTGGTAAGTTTTTTCCTTTCCTTTTTCTACAGGAAAAAAAGTGGCTGCATCATTCAAGCCACTTCCATCTGGTGTCTTAAATTACATTCGGAGTAGGTCCTTCTGGGGACATTTCTATGGGAACTGAAACCTTTGGCAGAGGGACAGAAAGAAGGGTTTGGGGCAGTGATTCCTTTCACTGCCACAGCAAGTTTGTCAGTCAGTGTCCTCAACAGGACGTTGGGGTTTTCAGTATCATAGCTGGTGCCACCACAGGGAGCTGAGCCGCGTTTTGCTCAAAGACGGGCAGGTTTGGAAAGAGGACAGTGGCTGGCTGGGAAGGCAGCTGATGTAGTGACGTGATTGAATCCCCTTCTTACAAGTGCTGAGAGTGACCACTGCCAATGAACCACTCTCCTGACAGGAGGTCAAGGTCTGTTTTCTGCTTTGTTGCCATTTCTTTCATAAACATACTTCTATATGTGATAAAAGGGAGAAGCTTCATTTTCCTTTGCAGGAGTCAGGAGAGCCCACTCGCTTGTGAAGCACTCAGGCACTGGGAGAGTTAGTTGGGATAAATTTCCTTCCTGAGAGAGATGGAAGAGAGATGAGCATCAGTTTATAATCTTGCTACGTATAAAGATGGTGGCCATGTCCCCTGGGACAGAGATACCTTGGGATTATTTTTGTTTTGTCACTTGATGCACTTGTCTCAAGACAAAATTTTTGATCTGTAGTGCATGTCCTGATGAGGTTTAAGGCCTCAACTCTTGCTTATGTTCCTACTGAATAATAAATGTCCCCACTGACTTCAGTGAAGTCTACACTCAGTGTAAAGTCTCCTGAGTGTGGTAGTGAGGACCCCAGTCAAGCTGGTCACCCTTGCCCACCGTGCCGTGGCTGGCTAAAGGAGTAGGCAGTGCTTAGAGCTGAGACCGTGGAAGGGTTGTTCATGAACCAGTGCTGGTACCATGTGAGATGAGGCAGCAAGCATCACAGCTTGCTATGACTTGCAGGAAAAGCAGGTATGTGAGGCAACATGAGAGCAAAATGTGTCTAAGTGCAAACAATATGCATCTGTACCCATTGCATTTAGTCGATCATGAATTACTATTGCTAACATTGTATTAAAGGGCATTTTCTACTACTGTTTCCCTTGCATCCACCTCCTCTGTCAGAGGAAGGATTCCTTATGGTGTCAGCCAGATTTTGACCATGACTGGTTCTGAAGCTGATGCGTCCCAGTAACCTGCTGCAGGTTTCTGACTAGATCTTAGATACAACACATTCAGTTCAGTGGCACACAGCAGCCAGCCATGCTGTAAATTGCTGTTATTTTCTCCCAGGTTTTACCTTTCCTATGAATGGCTTGCTGAGATTTTGTGATCAGCTCTAGCAGATGTAACCCATGTGTAACCCAAGAGATTGCTACAATGCAGTAGGTTCAGCCTTCCAGCCCATACTCAGGTGAAACCCCTGCTGATGCCAGTGAGTATTGTCATCAATGAGATGTTTGTTGTACTTCCCTTCTAAAAGCAAAGCAAAGATGACATTTACAGTGAAGCAGTCCCCATAGAGTTAGGAGCTGTAGGAGTAGGCCTTTTAAACTGTGTGATTAAGGAATGAAATTACTAGCTGAATAGAAAGTCAGGTCTCCAAAGAGGAAACAAAAGAACATCAGATCTTTTAAATGAATAAAGATGAATGAATACATTGGCTACAGACCAAGATACAGCATTACTACAATCAACATAATCCTTCCTAAATGAATTGCCATATACTGCAGTGCATTTGTTAAGAAAAGAACCTTGAAAGCAGGATTCTCCATTGGTGGCCTGTTGGAAATGATGTATCAAGTATGGAGTGTTTTACAGGCAGTACCCTGAGTTGATTCAGGGATCACCCTAGCTAAAAATTACTTCCTATGGAGGGTAACCTAGACATGAAATTCAAAAGGAAGGATAGTGCTGATTAAAAGCAGATATTCTATAAGCAGGCAGTGCTTCATGAAATCCCATTTGCAGCTCTTTGATCCTTACAAAAGGATTTTAAGCAAGTATTCCTCTTGGGAAAGATGTCTTTCTTCTTTTGCCATTAAGTTTAAAAATGCTAAAAGCAAGATAATTTAACTATTGTATCACAACTGGGTCTGAATCTGACCAGCTCTCATAACAGACAACCAAATATATCCACACACAAAAAAAATCCATTATCTTATATATTATGGACAATAACTCTGCAAGAAGGGATGCACAGAAGCACAGAGGAGCTGTGAGCATCTCCCTCCATTGTTTGCCAGTGGGACTTTTGCCTTTGAGAAACTGCTGTCTTGTAAATAGTCCTGTTGTGGAGATTTGGGTAGTCGAGGAGAACACAAACAGCCTGTGTCTTTTAAACCTTCCCTCTAAACTGGGGATGCAGTGTCTTTTCTAATTCTCAGTGGCCTTTTTAAAGCCTTAGCAGCAAAAGGTTCTGCCGCTCAGATGCTAAAAACGTAAAGGTGAATGTCTTGGCTGTGGGTGTGATAATATAGCCTAATGTCTTCTTATGTCTATTGTGTTTAATCTGATGTCTTTTAAACCACAGACATTTATAGACAGAGAACTGGAAGTACAGGTGGATTTGGAATTTAAACTGTTTTCAAATAGCTATTTAGCATAAAATCCTTAGTCATCTTCAGGGCCATTGACTAATCTGGATTTTAGAGAATACAGCCATTGTTGTTCTGGAGATGTAAGGACAATGGTATAGTCTAATAAATCCTTAGAATTACGCAAAGGATGAAATCAGTGCTAAGTGTTTCCTGGTCCTTTAGCCCTGGCAAGTCTGGGGCTAAGAGTGTTGCAAAGTTTTTCAGTTGGCAATGGCTGCAATGCAGCAATCGTCAAAGTCCAAATCCAAGAATGAAGGAGCACTGAGACCCATATGCTGGGTACGTTATATGAAGTTAGATGTAGATAAATTGTAAAGCAAACTGTAAATAGTTAATAAGATATGATTTACTTGATTCAGAGATGAAGATGTAATAGGTAGACATTCCATTTGTGGAAGCAAGAATGTAATAGCATATATTGAGATTGCAGTCTGGACAGATGCTATTTGATGAAAACATCGCTCTTGAAATCTGTTTGAATCCTTTTGTATGGCTAGAATACATAATGGCAGATTCGTTCTTTCTATTCCCCCCCGCCCCCCCAACTCCATCTTGTATGATAGAGGTGTGGTTTTCTCTGCAAAGTGCCTGCTGCAGGTGCAGTACCGCAGGTATCGATACTATAGAGAAGTGTGTGGTTTACTATAATGTGTGCTGCATTATATTTTGACAGGTTGCACCAATTTGAAATAATATTTATTAAATCTTATGTCAGGAGGTGGCAGTTTTATTTCTTCTGTTACTATGGTTTTTAGTAGTTCCAGAAGCAAGTTGAGAGCTGCACGTGTAAAAAAGGTATTGAATTTTGTGGTGTGTAATATTTTTAGATACCTCGAGCTCTGAATGGAGTAGGCGAATGAAAAAAGGCTAATTTTAAATTTCTTTGCAACTGTTCCTGCTCTAACATTTGAATCTAACACAAGGATCATATTTTCAAATGACCTGGAGCAGAGTGATTTACTGACCAAGGGAACTGGGCTTCACTTGTGGTCGTGCAGAGCCCACTGCAGAGCTGGGGACCGTGGCGGTCTTCAGGCTTGTGGTCCGGCAGGTTGATGCAGATGCTGTTTGCTGGCCTTTTACCACTGGGAGCGTATGAAAATATGGACATGCTTCACAAAACCTAAGCCAAGCTGATTTAAAAAAACCAGCAAAACAGACAATTTGTACAAATTGTGCCAGCCACCAGCTTACAGATGTTTCATGTTGCTCATACTGTAATGCAAACAATAGTTGTGAGGGAGTGAAAGCCACCGCCTCGTGTCTGAGCAGCCAGCCCCTCCTCCTGCAGCAAACCGTGCTGAGTTTGTGGCATCTCCTTCTGCTGCCATGAAAATTGCTGTCATGTCACAGATTAAGCTATGTGGCTTTGCTGCCAGCTGAAGCAGGAGAAGCTAGATCGTGATGAGCAAAAAAATCACCAGGAAAGCAGTATGTAGGGTTTGAAGGTGAAGAGCTGTGGGTAATAGGAATGGCTGTGTCATAGTCAGCAGTGAGCTGAGCCGGGAGGTGCTAGAGTGCTTGTAAAATGGAGCTGCAGGGAGACAGCAGATAAGCATCGTGCTGTGCTGATGCTGTGTCATAGCCAGGCACAAAACCCGGAAACAAACAGCGACGCATTGATGTGGTCGAATCACTGCAGCAGTGATGGGTGGAGGAGAAACACCTTGGCTCCCACACCCTGCAGTGAAAGCTGAGAAAGGACAGGGGTTTACCGTGGTGCTTTCTGAACCTCCTGTCTCCATGAGAACAGGTTTTTTGGGGCTTTTTTTCCCTTTGAATCTTGGCACCTAATTAATTGTTCAGTTCATACGTTCAATGTAATATCCCCTCTCTGTTTTGCCATGTTCCCGCTGCCTGTCCTTGGCAGGCTGGAGGGAGGAGGGGTCCCAGCAGCTTCCCTTGGCTTGCACCGGGAGGAGCTGGGCTGGCAGCTTCTTGTGCCAGGCAATGTGCTGAAAACATGGTATGGAGCCCTTAGAGCTCGGCAGGCAGGGCACCAGTGACTGACACATCTGTTAGCTGAATGGAAAGGTGGCAGCCACCCTATAAAGGCTTCCACTGTTGTCACCCCCTCAGCTGAGTAATGAGCGCGTTGTTCTTTGCACTGTGAGAGCACCCGAAGGTCACCCCGGTGGCTGAAGGTACGTCTGAGAGCTAGGCAAAGAAAGTGTCCCGCTTGGAGGGTGTTACAGCTGCGAGGGGGAAATATGGGCCAGCGCTGTGTGATTAATTAATGAGCTTCAGGTCACTCCTCCCACCCCCAGCCCTGCCTTCCCCAGGGTGCCACAGAGCATGCCTGTCCTCTGACCGGGAACATTGTCCAGGTAGAAGGGTACTTTGTTCCCTATTTTTTCTGGATGTTTGGCACTTGGTAAGAAAACTGCAAGCAGCCTGCCTGACATCAGGCTGGTAAATAATAAATGGCCCCTGACCATGCACAGCCAGGCTGTGTGCCCAAGGAGGCTAACCTACTTCATGGACCCTGCATGTGCCCAGATTTCTGTCCAAGATGTCACTGCAGCAAGTACCAGTGACCCAAAGCAGTGCAGGAGCCCCCAGACATCAGTGGCCATGGCAGCGGTGCAGGATGGCCGTGTCCCTTTGCCTTCAGACCAGGGCCGTGCCTGTCTCTAAAGCCCACGCTGAAGCTACGGCAGGGAGTGAATACTCATGCTGAGCAAGGGCTTGCATGGAAGTTTATGTCATGAAGAATACAGCAAATCGCTTGTTAATGTTAACCCACACCTCCCTTCTAGTCAGTTATGTTTGTGTTAATTTTTCCAGCATATTCATGGAAACGCATCAGTGCGGTTAGGTGCATGCAGGCATTTGGTACCACTGCTTTGGCTAAGGACACACCACCCCTGGTCCAGAGCAGGGTGTATGAGGTAGCGCCTGTTTGCTTGGGCACAGCGTGCTGCTGGGGTGTCCACACGGTGCTGAAACCCCACCTGGGTTCCTTCTGCCCATCAGTGCCAGCTGTGTAAGGGTGCCCTGCTTCACTTGTGCTCCTGGCTTGCAGTGATCTGAATGTGTCCTGCAGACCCACGGACAGCTCGAGCTGTGTGGAACAAGTTCCAATAAACCCCTTTTTCTTCTGAATTTGCTGATTTGCTGGAATGTGTCAGAGACGTTCCCACATCTATCAGGTCCTGGTGAAGGCTGGGCAAGGCTCCACAGCACCCTCCCCGGTAGTTTGACAGGCTACCTGGGGAGCACCGAGACTTGTGGGGTTTTGGCAGCCTCATCTCCCTTGGCTTCCCATTCCTGGCTGGGGACAACCTTAGTCACAGGCCAGCTCAGCTGTGGGACCTGCTGCTTTTTGCAACAGTTTTGAAGCATTTGTATTCTTTTCTGAGCGAGAAGGTGTCAGGAATGAGAATCTCCATAAAGTGCAGTTTTGTTTCTTCACCAGAATTTCTTAGACCCTGCAAAATTCTGAAGAAGGCGAGACTTTGTAACTAAACATGCAGTAATCTTTTATAAACTGTGAGGCTTAATTTAGTGGATGACTCACTTAATTGAGTGCTTTCTTGAAAATGCATTTGTATCCTTCTTAGTTTCAGATTATTCTAATAGTTTTGCTGCTTTTATATATATATTTCTATATAAAAACATATAAAATCCTTACGTCTACAGTTATTTTTCTGGGGTTGTACTACTGCTTTATTTTAGTCTGTCGTATTTTCCTGGCCTGTTACATTTGTTTCTATTTATTATGCATCTTCTGTTTTAAAAGAAAAAATGTCGAACATCTTGATGAGCATGCAGGTTTTTTTGACTCATTAGCAGTGACAGATGCAGTGATCTGGTAACATTCCCTGCCTGTATCAATAAGCTCTTGCCTCTTGTAATTGGACCGTGAGAGTGTTTAAGAAGGCAATTGAATGAGCTTAAAAAGAGCTCACAAGATGGTGGTCTCTGCAGGTCAGCAGGCAGTGTAGTAAAGCATCATGGTGAGGAGATGCAACTGCCAGCACATGGCAAAATAGCTTATTACCCTTCAGGCTGCTGATTCACAAGTCCTGCGATTACAAATGACAGTAGAGAGGCTTGGGAGGAAACAGGGAGCCTGCTCTGGCAAATTCCGGACGTGAGGACTTGCATTCATCTCCATCCTTTAACGAGAGGGTACCAACATCTGAGGCAGGTCCTGGAGACATATTTCGTTGTAGTTCTGTGCCTTGGTCCCCCCGCCAAGGTCACCTCCCTGCTGCAGCATGTGAAGAAAAGTGGTAGACCTCCTGCATACATACTCTTTGGTCATGCATTGTGTTTAAAATGTCTTTCCCCCCCCCCCCTTCTTTCTCCACTTAAAATGTCTGTCCCTTTTTGCTTTTCTAGAATGATATAGACTGCTATAGAGGCTTTGAACCTGCAAAATTGTTCAAGTACAAGCTAAAAGTAAATATGCAACATGTAACTGAGAGGTTACATTGAGGAAAGGTTGTTTTAACACCCTTAGCTCTGCCTTAGCACTTTTTAACCAATACTTTTTTAGAAGGCCTGTATTGTTGTCCTGGTTTTATAGATGAAGTAACGTATCAACTTGTTTAATTGTTTTCTAAACTGGGAACTTGGGACATGCATGGTTTATACACGAGTCATCCCGTAATTAAAGCAGGAGTTGAGTCTGGAGTGAGGAGTGTACAACAAGGACAAAATGGAGATTCTGAGTTATTGTGTGGTGAGCCAAGGAAATAATTTACAATAAATGGCTTTTTTATATATATGAATGGGAAACAAAGGCTCTGACTGCTTTAGAGCTTTCCAGCATTCACAGGCACTTGGCAAAAGTCTTTCCAAAAGCGATACGTGCTTGTCGTGGTTTAACCCCAGACAGCAACTAAGCCTCATGCAGCCGCTGCTCCCTCCCTCTCAGTGGGATGGAGGGAGAGAATTGGAAGAGTAGGAAAAAGCTTGTGGGTTTTATGACAGTTTAATAATTGAAATAAAATATAATAATAACCATAGTAGTAATGAAAAGGAAAAGAACACAGAGACATAAACCCCAAGAAAGACAAGTGATGCACATTAAAACAACTGCTCACCACCAACCAACCGATGCCCAGCCAGTCCCCCAGCAGCAGCCCCCCCTGCCCCACCTCCCCCTGTTTTACTGCTGAGCATGGCATCCGACGGTATGGGATATCCCTTGGGTCAGGTGGGACCAGCTGTCCCCTGTGTGTCCCCCAACTCTCTGTGCCCCCCAGCCCACTCGCTGGTGGGGTGGCGTGAGGAGCAGAAATGGCCCTGACTCTGTGTCAGCACTGCTCAGCAGTAACTGAAACACCTCTGTTCTATCAACGCTCTTTTCAGCACAAATCCAAACCAGCCCCATACTAGCTACTGTGAAGAAAATTAACTCTGTCTCAGCCAAAGCAGCATAGTACTGCAGTACAGACTTTCCCTGTCTCGGGGTAGCTGGTAGGATGCTGACGTTTCCAGTATGACTTCTTCAATGAGAGGGTTCAAGTAGTGGTCCTCAGGAATACGCAGTGGTAAAATTTGCTTTCTGTGAAATGCAACATTTGAAAACAGAGTATAACCATTTGAACAGAGAAAAATGAAATTATTGTTGTAAATGGTGCCCTGCAGACTTGATATTTGAACAGTTCTTCATAGTAAAAAAGATGTTTGCGTTCTGGCACTGTAGAAAATAACAGGAGGCAGTAGCTTTCTCTGCTGTCTGTATGATTTTTCAGGTAAACTGACCTTTGGAGGCTGCTCTCCTGCTTTGTTCATGGAGTGAGTAAGGTATGGCGTGGAGACTCTCAGTATAGAGTGGCTCCGGCTAATCAGCAGCCTTTGGCCTGGGGGAATCACAAATTAGAGAATTCCTTCTTCATGCCCCCTAGAAACTAGATTTTCTGCTGTTGGTCTGTAACACAGTACAGGAGGTGCAAGCTGTGGACCATGTCCCATGGCCACCTTGGTAGAGTGGGCAGGTTGACCCAGCTGAACTGACATTGCTTGAAGGAGGTTCCCTGGGCAGGAATTTCCTCAGGGCTGAGCAGCTTCTCCTGACCTTGTCCCTTCAGATTTCCAGCTCTGTTACTCTTCCAGGGGTGCTGAGAGTCGCAGGGGAGCTCAGCTTGGCCATTGCAATCTTGGGCAGTTTATTCTGGGTGCTTCTCTTCCCCTGTTGGCCTTTGTTCAGTAGGGTGGTGGTAAAAAGGGGATGTAGCGGGATTTCAAGTGTTGTCACATGCAGCAAGTTCTGCTTTGAGGAAAAAGGACTGTGATGACCATGAGGCCTCATGTTCAAAAGTCAGAAGTAAATGCTCAGTGGAACTGTGGTTTTCCTCTCCACTCTCTGTGTACCCTCCTGAATCTATGGCATAAACCTTTATATATAGGGTAAGTGCTGTGATATTAATGGCTTTCTATATAATATAAGCCTGTTTGGTATCATCAATACATTACTATGTTTGTTTATTTCAACAAACCCACATTTCTTCCTTTTTTTCCCCCCAGAGTGACCGACTACTCATTAAAGGTGGAAGAATTATCAATGATGACCACTCCTTCTATGCAGACATATACCTTGAAGATGGACTTATAAAGTTGGTTTTTTGAAATATTGAACTTTTTTTGCATGCGTGTTAGTAGAGACTACTGTGATTTCTTGATGGTGCTGACCTGAAATCTTGCAGCCAGCATCTCAGTTACCTCTAGATGGGGGGCTGTAGTAGAGGAGTGTTTAATTATAAAATTCTGCCATTTTAGCTTTGCTAAGATTAGATAAGTAGAAAATTTCTTTACTGTAAGTTCAAGGTATTTGCTTTTCAAACAGTTCAATCCTGGTTTCTTCCAAGATAGTCAAGGCAAGCAGGCTCTCTCAACATGAGAAGTAATCGGAGGGACAATGGATATTTTTTGAGTCCATGTATGACAGAAGGCTCATTTCAGCTTTTTTCCCCACACCTAATCAGGGCAAATACAGCCATGCCTGAAGGGTTGTATGGCACAGAAATTTACCCTGTGTTACACAGTGCAAACGGGGACCTACTCCTCAGTTGCCCTGTTGGTTAATGCTGAAACTAGCACATTGTGTTCCTACAGCACGGTTAATGCCTTGCTCGTATGTCCCTTTTCTTGCCTAGAAAAAGTACATGATCTTAAATCTTCACACAATTGGGAAGGAAATCCTACTGATTTATCAGCTTATAAAATACAGGAACTGGTATTCCTTATGTGAAAAGCATGAAATATGTGTTACTGATAGCCTGGGAAACAGTAGCAGAGATGTCTG
Organism: Falco rusticolus; assembly: GCF_015220075.1. NCBI lineage: Eukaryota > Metazoa > Chordata > Aves > Falconiformes > Falconidae > Falco > Falco rusticolus. The sequence continues at coordinate 75,611,145 of NC_051187.1, read as the reverse complement.
TGTAGTCTAATCTCTAGTTCTGCAAAGTTATGTACTGTGTACAAGCACTCCGATGTACACAAGGATCAAAGCCTTTTCTTGATGGCTGAACCTTTTCACTAGTGACCTAACAAGTTTGGTCTCCAGAGGCTACAATTTAATGCACAGAAAGTTCATTATGGTTATCTGGTAAATAATTAATTACTTAGAATGTGCTACCATTCGGAGCTCCTTTTCTTAAGAATATATCATCAGATTAAAAGTCCAATTCTTTATATATCTGTGGCTACTTATATTACTGATTATTCAGGTTATTATAAAAAAAACCAAAACTGAACACTTTTACCCATGGACTGTGCAGTTTTCTTTTTTATGCTTTGCTCTGCCTGTCCAGTTGTAGTGTTATTTGCATTTGCAGAAGTGGCAAAAGGAGTGTGTTGTCCTAAGTGGAGAAGGCACAAAATTTTCAACGTGATCTTTCTTTTTAATAGCAACAGTCAACCAAGTTGTGCTCTCTTTGATAGGTATTTTAGTTGAGTTTTTCCTGTTTGTTCAGGTGTGTATTTCCTAGTAACACTTATAAGCTTCAGAACTGATATAACAAATAAGTGCATTGGATGCTGAGAGTCTGAAACTGCTGTGAATTCTTGGCTTTGATTCCAGAAATATAATGACACTTGGTAGGCAGGTTAGTAATGCCAAGCTTTCAGCTGCCCTTGTTAAGTGCATAGACCCTCTCTGAAATGCCTGTGTGGATCCATTCCTCCAGAAGGTATCTCAGCTGAAGATAGCTAGGATTAGTAATGAATACACAGGCAAGATCTTAATTTTTAAAATGTCTTTATCTTTGCCCAAGGAGGCAAGTTTACTCTTCAACATCCCAAGTCATACCTGATTTCCTGGATTTAGATGACCTGGGATTTTTCCCTTTAAAATGTGCAAGAAGTCCTGCTCTGAAAAAGCAGCTAATTTGTGAGAGCAGCCTGATGTCAGATGGGCTTGGGTTCTAACTGTGTTTGGATGATAAATTCCGCAGTGTAGGGAAGTGCTGTTGTTTTCAGGGATTGGTCTCTTGTAGTTTCTCCAGCTGGAACTGCCCATTTTATTTGAATATTTAACATCATTGTTAAATGTTGCTCAAGGTCCTTTGGAACAGGACCTTAAACCTCATCCATGTTTCAGTTGATACCCTAACTCTCCAGCTGCAGATCCTGCTGATAATATAGAATTCTTTCCACAGAATGGAGCAGACACAAAACAATTCAGCCCAGAATAGGTAATAGTGTCCTGGTTTTGCTAGGACATAGAAGATCTGGGTTAATTTTCTTATTCTGCAGTGAAAACTGATTGGAAAATAGAGGGTTGGGTTTCTCTTGCAGACTAATGAGATGAATAGGGTCTTTTAATGTTATATCCCTGCAGAGTGTCCTGCAGAGAGGAATGTAGATATAACCTTGAATGTGTTTGAAGGTTAGCTATAGTTTGGAGGATGGTAGATGCATTTTCCTACCTATCAATGCTCAAACTGGCTCCCTGGGTACCAAGGGAGCAGTGGCGCATGTGGATTTTTCCTAGCTGAAACTTAAGCCCTGCACACTCAGGTGACAGCTGAGAGGCAGTTCTCCAGTATCTAAATAGTAATTTAGACATTTAGTAATTTAAATTTCCCATGGCATGTAAATACTGTATTTTGCCTACATCTATCCTGTCTCTGTTACTCGTATGAGGGAGTGAGCCCTGGTCTCTGTGCCAAGTGGCAGGTCATGGTCTGGTGCTTGCTGTCTTCTGCTCCGTCACGGCCAAGGGGAAGGGTTGGGTCCCTCTGGGCTGGAGGGGACTAGCAGGACAGGTGCAGGACGGGTGACTGGGGACAGGGTCTCCAGCGCTGGGCAGGCAACGAGCCAAGTTAGAGGGAGCTTCAGATGCCTAAAAGAGATCTGGGCTTAATGACAATGGAAAGAACTCCACAGAATTCTGGGGGAGGTCTTCAGCTTTCTCAGGTTAAGCTTACGAAGAGCTGGAGCCTGCTCTTTCCATTGTGCTTTAGTCTGCTCGCGTACGACAGAACTGACAAGCTTGTTCAACTGAAAGGTGGTAGACAGCATCACCTTTCTGTGAGCCTGAGCTTTCTAGTTGCTGATGCATCAGAAAACCAGCTCAATCATTCAGACAGCTAACTGCACTATTGTATTTTTTTCACCCACAAGTAACAGAGCCCCATTCTTATTAACATATGCTTCACATTACGAGTCAGTAATTCAGGAATCCTGTCACATTATCTTTTACTCTGTGTTCTAGTCAGTCAGAATAAAAATAACGTTGAATACCAGTAGCCTTCTCCTAGCCTTAATCCTGGTGCCACGGCAAGAGATGAGACAGGCTCCTGACAGGTAATAGCGCAGCATCATCCACAAAGGCCATTTGGCCTGATGTCACTTCAGCACGAATGACTTCGACTGGTGCCAAATAAGCTGTTACTCAGCCGTACGCTGAAAATAACGAGCAGTGAGTCATCAAAAAACTAGAGCACATACTTAGCACTTTCACTTCGTTAGGTTGTGTGTCTTCTTGAATAGGGAACTGGTGGATACTGATTGTGGAAGAAAATAAAAATGAATTGCTTTTATATTTTTTGTAGGTTTTCTTTAATGTTATTTTCAGAAGGTGTGGTAGTCCTTGAAGTGCACTTCCACCTTAGACGTATTTAAAGGAGGTTTGGTCACAGCAATATTTTTTTTCCCAGTTCAGTTTTTTAGCCACACAAATGCTGTACCACGGTTGAGGATTGTTCTGATTAGAATCTTGGGAGTGGATTCAACTAACGAAAATTGCTGTATGTGGGACTACCTAACTATACAAGTGCTTAATCTGCTCATGGGTTGGATTGCCTTATGGTATGCATTTGTGAGATTTTAACAGCAGAGAAGCTTCTTGCAACTTGTTTGCACAATTGGATGTGCTGGGCTGCTGCTGGCTTTTGCATACTTACCAGTTCCGTTTGTCATGGCATCGTTAGCGCTCCGCACAGCTGTGAACAGGCTATGACATGCTCCCAGTGCTATATGTGTTGATGACTGTTAGACGCCAGACATGGAGTTGTACGGCTTCAAGGCGTGATATTGTCAGCTCTCATGAGTAAGCCCTTTTGGATTTGTTCAGCTGAGCGGCTGAAACCCCAGCTTGGGATGCTGGCGGGGCGTTTGCTAACCTGATGGCTGTGCTTCCCTCCAGCCAAAACCCAGAGCACCCGGGGAGCCAAGCTGCTGGAGGTGACATTTTTGCATAGCATATGAAACAAATTCTTGACCTCTTGGGGCTATTTATTAACTCTGGCGGTTTGGCCAAATTCCAATGTGAATAATTATCCCTGTTTTTTTCACTGGTTTTAATTAACAGTTAAATTCATTTTTGGTTCTAGCTTATTGCAATTGGCTGTTAATCAGTTGCTGTGTTTTGCTCCGTAGGTGGGAGTTACATTTTAATATCGGAGAAACAGATTCAGCAGCTCAGAAATGTGGGGTATTTTTTTAGCTGTGGGTAAATGTTATTTTATCCCAGACAAAAGGAAATTAAAGACAAGGACTGTGTGTCTGTAATACGAGATAAACTAAGTAAACTTCAGACTACCTTGTAGTTATCTCTGAGCCCAAATATATTACGGTGTAACAGTGCAGTGACATGGCTTCCACACAGACTCATACCTTTTTCTGTTTGGCACCACGTGAAGAAGACAATAAAAATGTTATGTGGCTTTCAAAGTTAAAGGTTAATTTACTCGTAGTCGTGTCCATGATCACTAGAAGTATTTTGATTGTAAGTATCTGGAGTTTGCTTGATATCAGCATGGGGGACAGGTTAATATTTTTAATAGTGAAAAAAACCCTACCCTGTTTTGAGGTACTAAATGGAAAAAGCAACTGTTAATTAACATTTTTGTACATAGTTGTGCAAAATGTTTCACTAAGTTTTTAGTTTTAAGAGGAGGATGAAGAATAGGTGACATGGTAGATTAAAGGTCTCTTAAATATGTATTTCTGTATCTTAGGATATTTAGATTTCTTTTTAAGGATAAATTTGGATTGCTTGGTTACAAAGTAGTTGTAACTGCTTTCTGATGTGCCTTGTGGTTCTGCCACGTATTTACAATTCCACCTTGTCATATTCGATCTATGTTTTTCTGTTCTCATGTAAGAACCTAATATACAAAACTGGACACACACACCACAAGAGAACGTTAGCTGTACATAGTTGTGATTTTTTAGAGATAGGAATCATATAAAGAAATAATCAGGTTTTGATGCTGGTGTATTACGGCTTCTTTATTGGCCACTAAAGCAACACCGAGCAAGCCAAGCACATGGCCCAGCTAGGCAGGCGGCGGAGGCTTTGTGCTGGCAGTGCCGGGCAGAGCGACCAGAGCGGGTGTTTGAGCTTCACCTTTCCTTTGGGGTCCCAGTTCTTTCTGTATGGCCCCTAGGTTCCTCTCCCATACATGCCTCAGATAGCTTCTGTCCCCCGTACTTTGTTTAAGTAAAGTAATACTGGCTTTTCTTGCTGCCTAGGCAAATAGGAGAGAATCTGATTGTTCCTGGAGGAGTCAAGACCATAGAGGCTAACGGGCGCATGGTTATTCCTGGGGGAATAGACGTCAACACTTACCTACAAAAGCCCTACCAAGGAATGACTGCTGTTGATGACTTCTATCAAGGCACAAAAGCAGCGCTAGCAGGGGGCACCACCATGATCAGTGAGTACTAGCAATACTAACTCTTCCCACTCTGGGCTGAAGCTTGTTGTAGCACGTGTGGGGATAGCTACAGGAGGCTCCGCACTGATTTTCTGAGATCTCCTGCAATGAATCTTCACGTTTCTGGGCACTGTGTCGGAGACCAATTCATCATTGTCACCCAGAGCTGGCCTAAGAATGAACCTACCATCAGAAAGAAACGGTGGTGTGGGGAATTGTCTCTTGCATTTTCCTTTGAAATACAGAAAAAGCACTGGGAGATAATATATCTACTCTTGGGATTTTTGAGAAACAGTGTAATTAGTGCTGTAAGTATATGGCACATGAAATCTGACAAAGAAACACTGTTCCTACTTAGCAGTGTTTCAGGGGCCTTGGAAATAACAAATGCTTGTTTGTGAACTTGGATTTGGCACCAGGAATTGAGGAAGTCCTTACCAGAGATGTCCTGGAGGAACATCTTGGTGGAAGGGAGAAGTCTTTCTGGTTGTTAAAGACACTTCTTCTGTCTACTAGATTGGCAGGACAAGATTTATATCTTTCCTACTGGCAGTGACTGGGTCCTTGGTTAGACTTTGTGAGGCAGTTGTTCAGATGACATAAATTGCTTTGGCTTCCTTGTGCAGAGGAGCTTCCCAGAAGGGTTTTACTTCCACTGAACTGGGATGTGGCTTTTTTTGCTAGGTGGTGTTACCTATTACCTATGTTCAGCTGCAAGTGTTAGCTGAAAGGGTCTCTGGCAGTAAGCACAAAATGCACTGCTGTTCGTTACTTTGTTAATAATTTTTTCAGTGTCCGTTCTTCAGTTGAGGCTTCCTGTGCAGCATTAGGTTTACAAATGCCGCTGGTAAGCCCGTCTTGCTTTGTTTCCGTACTTATTTTGACATAACCCTGCAAAGATATGTAAGTAGTCATGTCTTTATTTTATGTCGGTAAACATTGTGGCATCGATGACAGTGTGAGTGTGCTTATGGAGGTGGCTGTGGAGATGGATGGGTGCGATCTCCTGCAGTAGTTGGACTTGATCTTAAAGGTCTTCTCCAACCTACACAATCCTGATTCTATGATCATCAGATGCAGAAAGCCTTGAGACAGTGAAGATGCATAGTTGCAGTGCACTTGATCTGCCATATAGTGTGGCTGAGTGCGCTCTACATCATCTCTGTTCAGACCTTTGGCTGTATTCCCAGTGCTGAGAAAACATTAAGCATCTCCATCGATGTATTGATAGGGCAGAGTGGGCCAATTCAGCGATTACAAGGCACTGGTTAATAATAGTAATGCTTACTGTGAAATACATAGAAATGGGCACATCAGACAAATAAATACAGGTAAGTCCAGAACTTGTGGTCTGTTACAAAACAGTAAAGGGAAAAACAAATGTTTCCTCAACTGTGGGATGTTTGGCTCTCCCACTGTGTGTCTATTGATGCTGCACCAAGCAGGTTGCCAGAATCAGTTTTAGTGTAGACTGTCCACAAAGTCTGCTGTACCTGAGACAGCAGGACCTGGCTAACATCCCAAAGTTACAGTCAGCACACAAGCTGCCTCCAAGGCTACTGTTTTGGCCAAGGTGCTGGAAGGCTATTTACAGGCACTGAGGAAATCTGAACAGTATGCGTGCTCTCTGGGTAACAGACACTGAATCTCTTTTTCAGTTGACCACGTGCTTCCAGAACCTGGATCGAGTTTACTGACCTCCTTCGAGAAGTGGCATGAGGCAGCGGACACCAAATCCTGTTGTGACTATTCTCTCCATGTGGACATCACCAGCTGGTATGATGGGATTCGAGAAGAGCTGGAAATACTGGTGCAAGACAAAGGTTAGTGGGTGAAAATTAGTAGTACGTTTTGTTTTTACTGAAATATCATGTGGAGATGAGGTTTTGAAGTATGTTAATGAGTGCATCATCCAGAACAGAAATGCACAGGCACTGGTTATGCTGCCCAAGGTTCTGCACTACATTGAACTTTTGTATTCACTTGCAGCTTGGTAAAATGGACCTATAACTTTGTGTATTAGTGCTAGTCAGCAGCAAGGATGGTGGAGGGAATAGGTCGACCCCAATATAGGCACAGAAAATTAAGATGTGTATGTTGTCAGGTACAAATGTATCACTTTATGCTTGTTTGTACATGTGGATATATGCTCAGACATTGCATAGTCAGGTTTAATTTTAAGGTAGAACTCCGAGATCAGTGTTTAGAGAATCAGCCCAGTCACCTTAGATACTCTGTTTCATGAACGGAGAGAATGAGACGTTTAAAGGTAGCAGTTCAGATTTTAACTATACTGGAATTTGCCCACTTAGCTGCCTCAAATTAAGCCCAAATATGAAGGGCATGTGTCTGAGAAACTGTCATCACAGGCTAGGTCTCATTTCTCAGCAATGGCCTAGGATAATTTACTTGCTGAGACTAGATTTTTTCATAAATCATACCTGTATTTTTAAAATAGGTTCAGGTTATTAGAAAAAAAGAGATGCTAAAGTTAGGTGCCTAATACTGAAAAAAATGTCCTGATTTTCTCAAGTGCTTGGTCTCCAGTGGCTTTCCCTGCAGTTACTAGGAGGTGCTCTGTTTCTGGACTTAGAAAAAACAGGTTACTTATTTAGGAATCTATTTAAGGTACTTACGGGCTTGATTCAATTCAGTTAACAGGTCTACTATCATGTGAGATGCTACCTGGACTTCAGCTGCCACTCCAGAGTAGCACACACAAAACCCGTCTTAAATGCTTTTCCATACATGACAGCTCAGTCTCATATATGGAGGGCACCTTGGTGGCACCAGATGTGGAGGCAATTGAATCTAGCCTTTGGAAAATCCTAGTTTAGATCTAGTTCCTTAAAATTCTGCCTAACAGCAAAGATTTTCTTTCTAGAAACATACTTTTTCAAATATTTTTCACTTGATATTTTACTTGAAAATTTATGGATATTAATTAGGAAATATTTTCTGAAATGGTGTTAAGTTACCATAGGTAAATCAGAGTGATCCTTGGGAAGTCTGGGTAATATATGTATGCAGCATCCTTTGTAAGGTGTAGCACTAGTGATGACATAGATTTGAAAGATTCTCTTTATAGCGAAATATACTATCAAAGTAGAAAAACAAAGCAAAATCCTATTTTTGAGTGAGCAGTTGTTTGCTGAGATACTATGGAGGTGCAGTCACCTGGGGGAATTTATCCTGTATCGCAGCATGCTAGCAGTACATGTGCTGCATCACCAGATTTTAGGCAACAAAACACTTCAATCAGCAAGATTACACATAATTTAGAGAAACTGCAGCTGGTCGTACATGCTTCTGTATAGTATAGGTGACTTTTACAAGGTGATGACATCTGTCAACACCGATGGTGCCAAATCTGTGCTGTTTCCCTGCTATCAGTGTTAACATGGATATGCTGCTGTGCATTAGCTGGCTGTACTCTCAGACAAGTATACGGTGCCTTGTTTCAAAGGTTAGATACTTTTTCCAGAACTCCTGGATCACAGATGGCTCAGCACTCCCAAATTTGCCGGAGGGCTTGCATTAAAAGCCTGGTGCAGACAGTCAGGTTAATAGTTTTCTCCAACTATTAAAATGTGAATTTTCGATATAAATCTGACATGCCTTTCAGTCTTCCGGGGAAGCAGGAATGTGTTCATTGGTTCCTGAACTGTGATGTGTGATGGGGCCCTGGGTGGCCTCTTTGGCGATGGCATTAGGGGGTCACCTTTGTTCTCATGGATGCTGAGTGTGTCTGAGGCAGTCAGTGTGAATGACTCTTGTGTTAGGAGACCAAAGGTAAGGGCAAGTATGAAAGCACAAGCACAATAGGAAATATTTCAGCATGGCAAGGGCTTTCAAATTAATGGATAATATTTGCTCATAATTGGAAACATTTGAGCCAGCTGGTGCAAATAGACTTGATGTCAATGGAGTGACACTGGTTTTCATCAACTGGGAATCTGGATTGAATTTGTTCTCGGCTGATTGTCTGGTGGATGCATTAGCCGAGTAACAGGGCTCAGCTAATCGCGTTCCAGTGCTGTGTGTGCCTAGTACAATCTCACCATGAATAACGGGAGTTCACAGAGCTGCCTTTGAGGTGCCTTGTCATGAGGTATAACTGAAAAATTAATCAGTTTTAAATCAATACAACGTTAATTTAAGGAGACACAGGCTTTGGAAGGGACTGGAGATTTTGTAGAACCAAATGATTATTTTAAAGACTCAGGCTTGTAGCATTTTGGCAGCTAATTTGGGACTGGGCTTCTCCAGTATATGCAAAGGAAGAGCCTGAAATGTGTTGACAGAGGCCTCACTCTTTCCTTTAATTACTGCACTTTGTCACTGTTCAAAAAAACCTGTAACTGTCTGAAATTTGGAGAGGAACTTGTTGAGTAGGTCTGGTATGAGAGCAAGCAGGACATTAGCAAGAAGGTGGTATGTAACAGATGTTGAGCATTAAGGTCAATAGGCCATGGGCCAGGGCTTTGGAAAAGCCACGTGTTGCCAATGAGTAGATCAAGACACCAGATCAAGGCATTAGGCAAAGAGTCTAATCTTGGATACCTGTATATGTAAATGGTGTTATTTGTCTTAGTAGCTTGTAAAGGTACTCTGTTTGCAAGGCAGGATGGTTCAAACCATCTCTCCTGGTAGCTGTAAATGCAGCCTGTGAGACGCCCTTCCACTTTGCGTGTGTCTGACGTGGTAGCCGAGGGTGTGGGTGTGCATCTCTGCTGCTGCACTGTGGGAGCTGTCGCTCAGGGGCTGGCTCAGGATTCCACGGCAGGGTCCCTGCTGCGATCCCTTCTGCTCTCCTTGGCTTGGGAGAACATTAACGTGAATGGGAGCAAAACTCAAAAGTCATTTTACCAAGATCAGAAAAGGGCCTAGTAAGATACAAAGGCAAGAAAAGCAAAGGGAAGAGAATATATATTGCTTGGGTCAGCGTATGTCTTCCAACCACAGTACCCAGCGAAAGCTGCCTTATCTCCTGCAGGACTGTGGTTAAATGAATTACCTTTGGTTAGATCCCAGTGAATAAGGTAAAGCAATAGATAATCCAGCTCTTTGCTTACAGAGAAATGTGTACGAGAGGATTCAGCCCCATACCATCACCGAGGCTGGTTGGCATCATGGCTTGGACCAGCCTTGGCACACCTCGCATTGCTTCGTGTGTGCATGGTCACCCGTGCAGAAAGGTGGCTCCCAGGTGCAGGTGACATCTGAGATGCTGGGTGGATTTGTGAAGAGAAACCAGAGCTTTCCTCCAAGGCAGGTTGGGCAGATGCTGCCAGGATCACTCAGAGGGGAGATAGGGCTACAGGCATGAGGCTGTAGGCATCAGCCCCAGGGAAGGCGTAGTCAAGCTTAAAGGTTTTAAAATGGGGACATACTGAGTAATGAGGAATAGACTGGGAGATGGCAGTTAGCGAAGGCCATGCGTGTGTTCTGGGAACTTGAAAAAGGGGAAAGTAGGAAGAAAGGATGGGCTTACAGGCTGGTGAGGCTCCACGGTCCAGGCTGGATTTGCTCAGCATGGCAGTCAGCAAGGAGGGGCGAGCTCCCGCTTGGTATTTCTCCCTGAGCTGCCCGGACTTAGCAGGAAGACATAATGCCAGGGATCATTTCAAGGTTTTATCCTGCATGTATCCTGGGGTATTTTAGTTTTGTAACTGTGAATAAACAAATTCTGTGTGTGTGTGTGTGTGTGTGTGTGTGTGAACCACCATATCCTTTGCCTGAGGATATATTTGCTCATTCTAGAGTCATGAAGGAGCTGTATCTTCATCAGAGAGCCTTATTCATTTTGTGTAGACGACATGAATAACATGAACAGATCTCTTTCTTTTTCCTTTTGCCCCAGGAAGCAGTTTTCATGATAGCTATTTTGAAATGCATCATACATGGCTTAGCTTAGAATTTACTTTTCTTTTAAGCTAGAAACCTGAGATCAGTCACTGTAGCAAACAGGGGATGTTGTCAGTAGTAGACTAAAGAGTAAGACAAATTTATTATCTCGTATGAATTCATACGTACAGAAAATGTGAACAGAAGATGTTTGGAATTCCCATTCTGTTAGAATACAAAGCTGTGTAAATAATCAAATCTTTGAAATAAATAGCAAAACTTGCAGGGGTTTGAATACGGTTGGTTCTTCACAACTGACACTCAACACTAGCATATCTTACTGATTTCTAAAATTTGGAGGTGTCATCTTCCGTGGTTTTGTATGACTGCCAACATATATCCGTCCATCTTTGGAAGGTGGAAGGAGAGGTATGGTGAGCTGCCCTTGTAAACTGGTTTCAGGCTTTACTTCCACTCCTTCCCAGTGTCTGCCATCAGCTAAACTGGGTGCTTTGGGCAATAGGGTCAAGAAAAAGCAAGTCTGTATGCAAATTCGGATACACAGTCCTTAAGTTTTCCCGAAGTGCTAAGAAGCTTTAACTAGGAGTTTACCTATTAAAAAGCACAGCTTCAGGTCAAGCTGAAATGTTTTCCTGATTAACTAAAGAAAGCTGAAAAGAAAATCAGTGATTCACAGAACCTTACACAACTGGTTTTTTAAAGTTCATAAACTTTACACGCTTGCTTTAGCCACCACCATGTGCCTGTGATTTGGCTGCAGCAACCTTATTTGCAGTGGTGGCTGTCTTGCTCCAGGGGGGAACACAGGCAATCCACAGAATCCAGCATCTTCCCCCAGAGAAGAGGGGATTCAGGCTTCTGGTCCTAGCAGCCGTAATGCACCTGCAGAGCCATGCTTTATTTCTGGCAATCACTGGTGAAAAGCCTAGTCCAGATATATTCTATGACATATTTTTCCTAAAGCTTTTGTTTGAATATAATGTAAGAATCCACTTACATGGCAACACCTTTGAATTTTGTCTTGGAACAGGTGTGAACTCTTTTCAAGTCTACATGGCCTACAAAGATCTCTACCAAATGTCCGACAGCCAGGTATTTGCTCTGAATGCTTTTCATTGCTGTCATCTGTCCTCTCTTCTGTGATCTCCCGACCCTTGTGGAGTCGCTAAGGTTGAATCCCAGAGAAATGTCACACTGACCTGAGTGGCGCTGAGGGACATGTGCAGTGAGGGGGTTCTCTCTGGAGTGTTAGTGCCAAGCAGTGTGGAATATCTGCATGTGTTCCTTCACCTGTACAACATTCACTTTCTGCAAATTTTCTGTTGTGTCACAGTGTTGCTACCGCTCAGCACTGCTCAGGATTGCACCCTCTTTTTGGTTTTGCTGTTACCTTTCAAGAGCTCTAGGTCAAGAGAGGCAAGAAAAGATGAAGCACTTGAGGCAGTGACAGTTTTGAGGTTTCAAGGGTGTCTGGGTTGCTGCAAACAGCTAAATGGAGTTGTTGTTTGGGGGAGGTGGCCTTTTCTGATTAGGGTTGGAGATAACAATGAGCGTGTTTGTCCTGGGCTCATTACAGATTCCAGGCTCTTCGGCTTTCCCATTCATAAGTATCAGGTCATTGTAAATGGACAGTGGTATCTGTTAGCAATAATAATATTTGCTTATTCAGTTGAGAAAATGTTTCTTTCTTATTCCCAGAGCTATAGCTCTTGGTCTCTTAAGTAACTGCTGTTACACCTCCAATACATGTGGTTTTAATTGGAATTTTAGACATAATAATATATAAATATTCTCTGAGAGGCAGTGCCTGTTAAATTCAACTCCCCATTGCAGTTGCCAAGAGAAATACATCAAAATGTTTAATGTGTGGCTAGACTAATGCCTGTTACCTTGTTTAAATGCACATGTTGTAAACTGTGTATTCCAGCCCATTCAATATTAGCTGAAGCGCCCTAGTGCAAAAGTGGGTGCTGGAGAAACCGCGTCTTCAGTATTTGATCTGTGTTTGAAAACTGGGCTCCTGTGCTACTGAAGTCTGGTTTAAACAGGGAACACATCAGCTGAATACCTTTTGGAAAGGGAACTGAATTTCAGTAGATCTGTGCTCAGAAATTCTCAGTAAAAGAAACTGGATCAACTTTTTCCCTTCTGTACAGATGGGTTTTGAATCTTAGAAAGCAATAAAAGAAAGGATGCTCTAGAGAAAATATTACCACTTTTAATTGCAGAATTAAAGATGTCGGCGGAAGCTTGACGCTATCTGCTCTAAGGAGATGGTGCAAAATGCCTGCACTTCAGAAAAGACGTGTTCTAGCTGTACTAAAATTGTCTGTCGTCCATGGGAATAATTCCATTTTACATGTGCTAAAACTATGGAGAAGAGACTAGTCACTCATGAAACTTAGTCCTGGGTGGAAGGGCTTGCAGAGGTAGCCCTGCAGTACCAGGGGCTGGGGGAAGCACTATGCCTGAGCGGGATGCAACCCTGCTCGGGACTTTTGACCCTGTCTTGGTGCAGAAGGACAGAAGCTCATCCTGGGGCTGGCTGGTGGATAAGTCAACACCGAGCAGTGAAGCTCAGGCTCTTTGTAGAAAGTGGAGAGTGGAAAAGGGAGATAATTTGCTATTCACCTGGATAATTACCGGCATAGAAGGTGCAACACTGAGGTGAACAGAGAGGTCTGACTGTTAAGTAATGTGATTTCCTTATTCAGCAGTATTTCCTTCTTTGTACTACCTGCAGCTTTATGAAGCCTTTACCTTTCTAAAAAGTCTTGGGGCTGTTATCCTGGTCCATGCTGAAAATGGAGACTTGATAGCTCAGGTGAGTGAACTGTCATTTTTGCTTCACTTTGTGAGAAGATAGAGAAAAGAGAGGAGAACTAAAACCCTCTAGTCAGAAAACGGGTAGGAAGAAAGGAACTACCTGGTAGGTGCTTTAACTGAGCCTGATGCACTCACTACACACCGCTGGTGTAAAGCCTGGGATGAGGGGATGGAGGCCCTTTTGCCTGCTTTGGTAGAGCATTGATGAGGCAGAGCAGGGATCCCGACAGCTCCTTGCCTTGGCACCAGCTGAGGACTGGATGAGGGGGGCAGAAGGAAGCTAAAAGACCTTTTCTGAATCTGGCAGAAACAAGTGAAACATAACAATGTGAAGCCTTGCTCAGAGATTCTGGGGACAAAAAGCGGAGCTGGGAAGCTTTATGCTAATATTTCTTGCTGCAGCTATCAGCGTAAGCAGCATAGTGAGTTTGGAGCTGGGGGTAAAGCACTCAGACCTATTTATTTTTGAGAATATTCTTACAAATCTCTGAAGTCTGAGAATAAGAAACCACTGTGATCTTCTAAACATTTCAAAAATGGGCATTAAAGTGCAAGTCCTGCTCCTGGAAGATGCCTCTTAGAACCAGGAAACTGGGCTCCAGTTCAGTATGTTCCATTACAGTGTCCCTGCTCCCCAGTGCAGTCTTTGCAGGTCGAGTCCCCTGTGTGGGTACTGTCCTCACGCTGGAGTGTGCCGTAGCTCTGATCTGTGCCACAGCACCTGGGAAGAGGTATCCCAAGGGCAGCAGATGATGGTAAACCTTCCACTGGTCTTTCAGAGGCCAGGATTCCCCTATAAAAGAGAAGGGGTGAGTTTGGGTGGGTGGTGTTATGACTACACATGTGTCAGATGAGTCTTTTAGGCTGTTGCAGAGATGTCTCTCTCCTCTGATCCCTCGTACGTGCATAGACCTCCTCTGAGGTCTCTGGGGCTCCAAGTGAGCCGACTGATTTTTCTGCTGAGCTCTTTATCTGCTGGCTTATCCACTAAGGACTAGGCTGCAGAGCTGACAGGGAAATTACGACAGCCAAGAGCAAGTCGTCTCCGAGATCTGGACTAGGGAAGATGCCTTGTCTGGTGGTTAAGGGAGAACCTCAAGTGAACATGGAGTGGTTGGGCAGTGCGTAAGGGCTCTTGCCCACATGGCTTTATTTTGTTGTTTTTCCCTCTGTGGTATTTTGTCCTTTATCTGTCTGGTAAGCATTTACCCCCTTTGAAAGCCTTCTTTCCCTTTTCCCTTCAAGTCTGGATGAAATAACCACTGGGCTCAGAAGTTAATGGTGAGGGGTCAACAGGCACGTACAGTGCAGTTGTGGCTTTCCCCCACTGAAACCAGATGAAAACCCTCATCTGGATTCAAGAGGGGGGAAAAAAAGGCTGATTTCCCATGGAGTTTAGCATGATTTAAAACTACCAAAATATGTAATTTGTAGTTTTAATGTGACATAAAATATCCAGTAGAATGAAAATGAATAATAAGAAACATAATAAGTCAATATTACTGTGCAAATGGCAAAATGAATCAAATCAAACGGCACCCATGATGTTTTAGTACAATCCTCATTAAAATCAAGGTGCAGTCGTGGAATTGCATTTCTGAAATAAGTCTGTTTCAGTTACATTTTTCTTTGATCAGTTTTAATATACAGCTATGGAGTATGAACATACAGGACAGAAAAATTACGAGGAAAAGAGGAAACAGTAAAGAAATGTGTGTTATGTTATACATCAATGTATTTCTTCACCGTTGCCTTGTCTCGTAAAATCAGACTTCCCTTATGCTTTTATTTAGAAGGATTATTTGGATAGTGAAAAGAAAGCTGCCTGCAGGGAGGTTTTTCAGGACTACCCCCTGTGCAAATACTAATTTGATTTTATCTAAAAAATATTCTAGCTTATTAGCACTTTCAGATCCTCTTACAGGGGGTAATTTTATCGTGTAATCTGATTTTATTGCGTGATCTGTGACTTGCTTCAAGACGCAAACCTATTCTACTTTGTGTAGCCATTCTTTGCCATTTTGCTGGGGTTTTTTTATATGGTTGTAACTTTATTTTTTGTTGTGTTTCAATTATCTGAAGTCTTCAACTGCCACTGTTCAGAGCTGTTGCATTAATGATTTAGAGCAGCTGTTTTTAAGAATACATATGAAAGATTATGGTTTTCTAACCAAAATATTCTTAATTACACAGTCAGATTAGTACATTCCTATTAATGCCTCTTCAGCCTTGATTGGTTGCAACGAAGGCAAAAGTATATATGAAAATTAACTTGCTCAGGTTTTGCAGGAGTGTGTTGGTAATGTGTGAGCTTTTTGCCCTTGGGGACCTGGGATCAAAAATTTATTAGATGACGCAACACAGTACGTTTGGTAACTTCATCCTGGTCTCCAGAGGACATTTGTCTGTTTCAAAGAATCATTACATTTCTTCAACTTGGCCCATTAGTGGGCAGAGCAGGCCAGGGTTGGAGGAGCATCAACAGTTCCGGTCCCACTTCTGCTCTGCTGGCAGATGTGGACCAAGCTCCTGTGGAGGATTGTCCACCAGAAGTGGTTGACCACTATTTTCTACAATAAGAAAAGTTTATTCCAATACCACTGCTTGACCTTAAATTAAAAGCTAGATGACACTTCTTTGTCTACTATTTTTTTTTAAATTATGTCACTGCTGTGAAGCTGGAAGGCACAGATGTTTTCTGACAGTCCTCCATTGGTCCTAAGATGGGCTTTTTGGTGTGGATACAGCGCCCTCACAACTAGAGAGCACTGTTCTGCTTTCATGAAAACATAATTTTAGTGATTCAATCTGCAGGAAAAAAGTGTTACAGAAAAACCGGATGCCAAAGGCAAGACTTTATCTGTTGAAGTGTCAGCAATGCTAAAAGTTTGAGGAAGGTGATAGTGAGTGCTTCATGGATTGCAACCAGGTAGGATCTTGTGCAAGTAAGGGAAGAATCATAGGCTGGAAATAGCCATAATTACTATTTAGTGTATTGGTTGAAGCCTGTTCCCTGGATTGGTGTCTTGATGTCACATAAGACTTTCTGGAGGGCAGAGGAGATTTCCAGCTGTGCAGCCCAATGGCTCGAGGCACAAACGCTCGGTTGCATTGCAGAGGCAAATCCTCTGCGTGGAGCAGACGCTGGGGTGGCGTGGGACCAGTTTAGAGCCAGTGTTTTCAGTCCTCCTCCCCCATCAGCAGGCTTACACAGCTGCATTTACACAGACAAAAAAGGGGCAGTTCAGCGGTATGGGTGTTAATCCGCCAGAGGATGCCTGGTGCAAGGGTTTCATCCTGCAGCGGCGTTCAGCATTTATCCTTACTTTGCAGGAACAAAAGCGTATCCTGGAGATGGGAATCACCGGACCTGAGGGACATGCCCTGAGCAGGCCTGAGGAGGTAGGAGCCTTCCCTCTTTTTGGCATTCATGGGAATATTTTGCCTAGCTTGTAGTATCAGAGCTTGGCTTCTGTAATGTGCAGGTGATAGATGGGTGTGTTGCAGCAGTCTGCTTCTCCCAGTCTCTTCCAGTATTATTCAGACTTGGAAAGTCCAGCTCCCTTACAGCTTGTTTGTTTGCCTGAAATACCCTTTGCTGCTGCAGCAGGTGCATTCTCTTGGTCCAGGGATGAGTGTGTTCTTGTACACTGAGGAGCTGCAGCTCTGGCTGCCCAAGTCACTGGTGTGCATGTATTTTTTGAGTGTGACCCTTGTGATTTGATTTGTGATGATATAAAAAAATGGGCATATCAGGGTAAAAATCAGCAGTGCAGCTTGCGGGTTAGGCTTTGGACTAACTGCATCATTAAAATGCTTTGGCTGCAAACCTCTTCTAAGATGCATGTGTACATATATACCATACATATGCATACGCCCATGTACCGATCTACGTTTATGCCAGCAGATATATTTGTAGTAGAAATGCAGGCTGTAGAAATGTAAATATGCGAGAATGGAAAGATGCTGCAAGGCAGCTTATTTTATGCAGCTCTCTTATAATGAAAACCAGGCTTTGGTATGGATCATCTCAGGCATCTGGAAGGGGTTTCTTTAATGAGAAGGAAAAGGTGGAGACATGCAGATGTCCCTTAATGTACACAGTTCAGACTGTGAATGGGATGATGGAGGGCGGTAGTGGGAAGTGACTGCTTTCCTTGAAGGCTAAAGAGACAAGGGCCTGGGGATTTGAGGCTAAACTGGAAGAGATTGTTGTGGTTTGCAGATCTTTATATAACCTCTCCCCAAGGCAAAAGGAATCAGCTTAATTGGTTGCATTCTTCTATTGAACTGTTTATGTACTTCTTCATTTTGCTGTTCCCTTTTAATGAGAACAAGGGCCTAAGGAAAATCTGCATTTGCAGTTTCCAGAAAGGAATTTTGCCTCTTTCTGACCGTGCATCTGACCATCTTAGCCCCAGCACTGAGGTACAGAGGTCCTGCTTCCTTTCCTGGTCTTCTGTGGATACGTTCGGGGCTTCCAGAGCAAATAGATAGATTGTGATAAAAGTTTTAGGACAACCTGAAAGTGACAGTCTGATTTAAGAAAAAAATATTTTACGAAACTGTGAAGAATTAAGCCTTGTGGTTTTGGAAGGGCTAAGTTGCTCGACTTTTCTAGCACAACTCTTGAACCAAAATTTCTGTACCGTCAAGTCAATATTTTCAGTCACAACAGAGTTTTGGGTATTAGAATGCCAGTGCTATGAGTCTGTCTAGGAAGGAGGTACAAAACCGGTAACTGGGGAAGGGAGTCTGCAGAGCTGCTGGGGGGCACTGCTCCCCTGTCTGAAGATGCCTGCCTGTGTGCCTACGTCCCAGGTGGCTCCTTGGAAGGAGATTGCCTTCATGCTGCCAGAGGGGACTTACTGGGCAATGCTTCAAAAGCTTTTATGGATTACGGGCTAAATTCAGTTCATAGTGCTGAAGTTGCTGTTTGGGAATACTTTGCATTCACTGTCATCTTATCCTTATGTAAAGATTGCATAGCATAAGCTGTCAGGGACAGCTCAGATGTTGTCTCCAAGCTGGAGCAATGTTTCCTTGCTTTGTTCTCCTTCCAACTGCAGGGTAGAGGGTTGAAGCAGAAGAGTGGGAGGGAGGTAAGGAGGAGCCCCATCAGCTGCTTGGATGTGACCTTTCCTGGGGTGCAGGGAGCCAGTTGTGCTGGGGCAGCTGCACCCCATTAAATGGAAGTACAGCCTGGCCATGGTTACTCCTAATGTGAAGTGTCTGAGGTTGGGTTAGCTCCCTGTTTCCCAGCACAGCATCTCTCTTTATGGAAAAAAACAGAATCAACCCCTGAAGAGTTGTTGCTAAACAGTGAGAAATATGGCTAAGTCCTCCAGTTATTTTTAAATTCAGTCTGCTGTTGCAGTTAACTTTTTCCTCCTTGTTTTCCTCAGCTTGAAGCAGAAGCAGTTTTCCGTGCCATCACCATTGCCAGTCGAATAAACTGCCCAGTGTACATCACCAAAGTGATGAGCAAGAGTGCGGCTGATATCATTGCACTGGCCAGAAAGAAAGGTAAAAGACTTCCTTTTCTGCCCCAGAGTCTTTTTTTTTTTTTTTTTTTTGTTGCTGTTAAATAGAAGCTCAGTGGAAAACCTGTTCATCTTGACCCAAATCACAAGATATAGGGAGAGGTTGCCAAAGAATGGTAACACCATCACAGACCCTAAATATTTACAGTTGGGAAAGATGGAGGGAAGTCCTACATTTTTCAGTTGGGAAACACTGTCCCCTTGAAGACTGTGTTGTAACTCTTCTTCTTGCTGTCTTCCCTTTTGCTTTTCCCTTAGGCTATTGTATCTCTGTTCATGGGAGGGAGGTATTTTATTCCTCACAGGGCTAGCACATCTTCTGTGCCTTTTGGTGGTATTTCAGGGTATTACCCTCTAAGGGGTGGCTTGGGCAGCAGACCTGCTGTTAGAGATGCCTGGTGCTGACTCCTGGCCTTGCTGCTGGAGGCTGACCCCATTGGATGTGCACTGGGGACATCTGTGGGCCAGCCCTGCTTGCTGAGGCTGTGGGGGGATCCAGGTTACAAAGCACCCAAAGGGGACTTGTGAGCTAGGGGCAGCTGCTTTCGAAGCTGCATTTGCAAGTCAAGACTGTTCTGCTGGTTGGTGTTACAAAGCACATGAGCCATATGGAAAAGCCAGTGAGCAAAATGCCGTCTTGATATTTGTATTTCTGGAGACTTGGGAGTACAATGCTGGGGATCGTATGCTGCTATCTGCTGGTGCTGTGCCCAGCCTGGGAGTAGTAAAAAGGCATCTGTCTGCGGGAGCCCATCCTCCACCTAAACGCCCTCTGAATCGGAGCAACAGGGAGAACGTGGCTGTGATTAAAACAGCACAAATTAAAACCAGGTCTGAACTGTCTCCTTCTGGGTTAGAAAGAGAGCTTTGTAAATATGCTGATCAAAAGATGTGTAGCTCAGAGAGCCTCCTGATCAATTTTTTATCGTACAGACAAAGCCGGGGCTGCTTAATTTCTGGGAGCTATGCTGGCCGTGTAGCAGTGTGTGAATTATACATGGCTGCATGCAGCAAGCGCTATAATGTGCTGAAGAGAGAGTGGATTGTAATCATTCCTGTATATCCTTGTTTCCCCAAGGTCCCCTTGTGTTTGGAGAGCCTATCACTGCCAGCCTGGGGACAGATGGGACACACTACTGGAGTAAAAACTGGGCCAAGGCTGCAGCTTTTGTGACCTCACCCCCTCTGAGCCCTGATCCTACTACTCCAGACCACTTAAATTCACTCTTAGCATGGTAAGATCCTCATTTTTTTTACAGGCTGATGGTCAGGCAGGTGCAAAAGACACGTGGGGTGAATCATCTAAGCATCAGTTTGGTTTCCTTTAGACTAGCCTCATACACAAATCAGCAGGGGAAGGACAGGGAAGGCCAGCGACGGTTATATCCCTGTGTTTAGGCTGTCAGGTGAGCAGGCAGGGCTCTCCAGCTCCTCGTTAGCATGATAGAGAGGCAGCTGCTGGCTCTTCAGGAATTCGTTCTTTTTCTTTCTGCTTTTCAAGCAATGCCTAGTTGTGCAGCTAGGTAGGCTTTAGCCCAGGACTTCAAACTGGCTTTCTCCCTAGTTCTCTGTTTTCTCTCCAGCCAAACTGTTAATACGTGATCGGATGGCATCCTCACTGTCCAGTATAAGCAGCGACCTGGTGGACAGACCCCATCTGTGGGAATAGGCTCCGTTTTAAGCCCTGGTCATAGCTGGCAAGCACAGCTTCTGAAATCAGGGCTGTCCCTGAGCGCAGAGATACCTAGAACCGAGAAAACCTTCCTGGTGCAGTTTTTGTCAAGGCTGGTGTGGGGCTGTAAGCTGTGAGCGCTTTTGAGTCTTGGGCTGTCCTAAATTAACTTGTAGGTCTTTGTAGCAGAGTTTCATGATTTTAGCTCCTCTGTATTGAAAACTTCTGACTTCTTAGTCTGCCTTCATCTGGCATGGATCAAAGCCATATAAGTTTATTACTTGTGTTTAGTTCTTGCAGCCTTGCTTTTACTTTTAGCTTGCCTTGTGTCTTTATAGGCTCCAGGGTCCTCAAGCTGGAAGACAGCAAAGATAAGTGGTACATACAGAGAAGGTACGTCAGGCAGGAGGAAGAGGCCGGAGTGGATTGCAAAGGAGACTGTCAGGGACTCAGGTGGAGACAGGCTGGTGAACTGGAGGCCATCACTTGACAGGACAGGGATATGGGCTGACTGTCTTCACGTTGGCAGGGAGAGTGTTACCACTAGAGAGATGAAAGGGATGTGGACAACAGAGGGCGAAGTGTCTTTCTCGTATGGATAAGAAGACATCAGCGATGCCTTGCCAGCAACCCAGACTGTAAACCCATCCCTTGACAGTGTTTCCTGCCTGTAGCCAACTGTGGGTCTTCTTTAGCTTAAGCAAAAGACCATCTGCTTTGAAATGAAACAGAAATTCATAGCTGAAGTCCCACCAGGACAGATTGCTAGTGCTGGAGTGAGGAACTCCACTTACCATTCAAAACCTTATTTATAAATTAAGCCATGTGGTACCAGTTATCTCACGCGCTGCGTCCCCTTCCTAGGGTCTCCAGCGCTCTAGCCAGAGAAGTAGTATTTGAACCCTAAAAGTGACCCACTGGTCTTCAGAAAACATTTCCTCCTGAGGTTAGTTTTCCATGTGACTACCTGGCAGGCTGTACGGCAGGCAGTGCCAGCGTGGCTGGCAATGTAAGGACCCTGCATGTGCAACCCAGGCTTGGACAGAGCTGCCCTTTAGGTGGGTGGGCGCCTATGCGTGATGGCAAGCTGCCGTCAATCAGTGCCATTGCTTCGCACACATCTCTCCTTGCTTACGGGCGGGTCAGGCTGTGCAGTCCACCAAACCCAGGTTTTAGCTCAGCTGCCCCAATGATGCTGCGTGGACAGCGCTGTTAATGAAGGCACAGTTGAACTCTGAGTTATGTGTCGTTCTGGCAAGAATATGCAGGAATTTGTTCTGTTGTGACAGTCTGATGGCAGAAATAATTTTGCATAATTGAGCTTTCTGTTCCTTAAAATCAGGACAAGGAAGAAAAATTACTTTTCTGGTCTGATCCATCACTATCAGCACTGTAAAGAATGAAGCTCATTGTGTGAGGGTAAGGCTGTTAGCCAGCACATGTGAATGTGTACCAAAATGTCTGGCTCTTCACTCTATCAGACACGGCTATATGTTTTCTAGAAGAGAGTCCCAAAATAATAGTATGTGGGTCAAAACAGATTAGCTAAAATAGTACGCGAATTTTTAGAACTGCAATCCAAAGAATGACTTTTTTAAACTAACATCAGAAAGGCAAACTGAGGAGTCACAGAAGTTCTCGTTATCTGTCAAGCATGCAAAAAAGCCTTTTTTTTTTTCTAGTGGCTTAAAGTCCTAGATCCTAAATGACAGCAGCTTAGCCTGCTTTTGGCTTTAATACTTTAAATCTATACTGTGAATCTAAAAAAAGAACTGTATATTTTATCAGTCTGCCCTGCATTTGTGGGGAATTTTATGCAAGAGTGATGGTAAAAACAGTGTTTGACTTTTCTATTGCACTTTCCATTAGGAGACCGATATCTTACCCTCATTAAAAAAAAAACTTAAAACATTCTTCCTCTGCAAGTATGCAGCATACTGCTTGTGACATTTTCCCAGAAAGCGTTGATTTTTCACTGAAAAGCTCATGTGTACAAATCCAGCATGTCTCATGGGGTTTGCAGACTGGGTTTGCCTTGCGAGGTCTGGTCCTTGTTTCACCTGTGGGCCATGCACCTGAGGTAGCCTTCATCTTCCATGGTGTGCTGCTGCATTATTGCCACCGCGATACACCATCCCTTCTGAACTAGGCATGTGACATCTTGGTGCTTCATGGAAGATGTCACCAGCCATGAAAGCCTTGTTGACAGTGAAGAGTAAGATGATGAGGTATCGATGTGGCATAAGATGATGAGGTATCGATGTGGCATTTAAAGATACACATGTCCACTGTTAATTCCCACCATTCCATCTTTTGGAGATGTTTTCCGTGATGATCCCTTCTCATCTCCCAGTTTTTCGGTTGTTCTGATGCTCTGTTTGACAGTAGAGTACATCTAGGCAGTAGGAGCGCCAATGTAGTTAAGGAGGTGTTGGGCGGCTCTCAAGCAATGTGCTTCAGCTTCAGAAGTCTTCTGCTGGTTAGACAGGGGAGTGGTGCATGTCATTAAACAACATTGAATGTCAGAGGAGAGGGAGTTCAGAGGAAGTGACTCCTTTTTATCTTTCATAAAGATAAAAATATCTTTCAGGTGTAGGAATTAATAGCGTGGGGTAAGAAGCATAGTAAAACCTCAGGGAAATGGGCAGTGGTACAGGGCCTGGCTGTGACATTCATGTTTTCATGGTTGTGTTCATCAGAGGGCAGAAAAGAGAGAGAGGGTAAGCCATGAGAAACTTAGCTGACAGGAGAGCAACAAAAAGCGAGAAGTGGCGCTGCAATTTTTTGACTTCGTTGTTGTGTTAGAATAAATGAATGTTTAACTGATGGATTTGGTTTCATCCTATGGAGTAACACCAGGCAGTCATTAATAATCAGGAATAGCTAAACCATAGCTGCCTTTTCCATATTAAATACATGGGTTTGGCTTTTGCTAAAAACTGGCTGGATGGCTGGATGGATGGATGTGAGCATTCATGGAGAAGAGCCAGAAAAGAGGCCAAAGGTTCTCTGACTGCCAGCAACCATTAGGGCTGGGAGCCCATAAAATTGCATTAGAATTACTGATGTGTGACACTTTTTTCCTCTGTACTTGGCTGTTCGTTAGCTTGCTGGAATCTAAATTTGTGGACCAGAATCTTTCAGATGTTTCAGAGCTGGAACTTGCATAGTCAGTAAAGAAAAGGACGACAGGCTCTTGGGGACGTCTCCCTTCTGGAGTGATGGAAGAGAAATCATGGTGTGTTTTAATGTGCTCGTCTCCTGTAAGCTTAATCAAGACCTAAAAATAGCACCCGTTTCCTGTGGATATTGAAGAACCCATCTTCCTTTTTGTCTTTCTATTCTTGCAAGATTCTGCATATTGGTTATGTTCTTCCTTATTCCCAAGAGCAGCTGTGATCCATTTCTGCTCTCTGCAAAAAAAAATTCTCTAGACTGAAAAAAACCTGACTTCTTAAATAAAAGCATTATTATTTGGTAGATCTTTTTGAGTTTTACTCCATGCCTTTTTCTATGTTAAGACCTTTAAGTTGGATAAATCCAGAGCACGTGTTTGACTTCCATATGCCTGCCTTTGTTTAATTAGAAGATTACCTGATAAAAAACTTTCCTTCCTTTTCTATTTTCAAGGTTCTGTTTTGGAAGGTCAGACAAGAAATATTTGTGTAAGACTTGCAAGAAAAATGTATGTGCAAGGGAGAAATGGAGGGAAACAAGCTTGATGCTCATGGCTTTGCATTGTAAAATTTGACATTGTTTTTCAGCGTGGTTGTGAATTAGTTTATCTTCAGAGTGGCAGACATTTCATACAAGCTTCCGATCATTTCCTTAATCCTAGAATAATCCTTTGTCCTGATTAGTGGGCTTGTGCCTGATCTCGATAGATAAGCAGCCTGAAAGCCGAGGGGGCTGTAATCTGGGAGTTCAGGGTGCTCCTGAGGGAAAGTGGAGACGTCCAATGCTGTCATCACTCTTCAGTGATCTGTAGCCAACATGTAAAGGCTGCTGACATGACTTACAGCCAGGCTTCTCGTGTGTAGGCTTGAAAGGCCCGTTCATAGCTAGTCTGAGACCACAATAACAGTGGTGATGCCTGGTGTAAACCTTCTGTATGTTAACTCCGCAGTGGGGACCTGCAGGTGACGGGAAGTGGACATTGCCCGTACAGCACTGCCCAGAAGGCCATTGGAAAGGACAACTTCACTATGATTCCTGAAGGTGTCAATGGAATTGAGGAAAGAATGACTGTTGTCTGGGACAAGGCTGTAGTAAGTAATTACTTTTATGGTCTGAAAAGAAATTGAGTGTCGGCTGAATAATGAAAGCCAGGAGACTCAGCCAGCACTTAAGTGACTTTCTAATATATTTCTGAGAATTCCCTGGGAGAGCACTACTACGAGGTGAATTGTTTATCTCAAAAACCTTCTCCAGTTTTATGAACTCAGGGCCGTGTTTCACTTTTGACGCTGCAACACCATCGTGTTTTATTAGACCTGAGGCTTCCAGATTCCACTGCTCAATTTTCCAGTTGTGTCAGGGTGGATGCTTCTCAGAGATGTAGGATCTGGAGCAGTTTAATGATTTTGATATGGACCCCATATAAACAGGATGAATGGATCGTTTGAATTTGAGAAGCGTCTCGTTGGTTTTGAGAAATTAGAAATGGATGAGCCTGAGGCTAGACGATAAAATGCTTAGAAGGAGAACAATACGTGTAATCCATAGTGGCATATTTTGCAGTGGGGTGCCGGTATAAGTTAGTAACTTTTTGATGGTTCCGTGGATCCTAATGTACAATGATGTTCTCACTCCGTTGCCCATCTTCACATGCACACCCACGCGCGCGCACACACACACACACACTCATTACCTCACATTGCATTGCGCTCAAACGCATCTTGCAGACTGGGAAGTGGTAGTATTTACAACGTGCTCATGAGCACTTCTCCCAGACTGTGTTTAATAATCACTTTCTTCAGGGACCACTGTTGAGATTCCAAGCATAGAAGCAGCTTCAGACATCTGCCAGATAGGAGCAAAGCAGAGAAGCAAGCGCAGTGCAGCCAGCCAGTGCTGTTTCTTTTTTGTTACTGCCACAAAGGGAAGGAGCTGCAGCAAGGGCTGCAACATGGGATTTACAGGTGGTAACATTCAGTCCTGCACCACTTAGCTTATATTTTGCAAGTCTCGTGTTTTACCAGGCAGGAAGTAAGTGCTTATTTAATATTTAAAAGTTGGGTACTGTTGTTCTTCCTTGGAACATTGTTCTTGCTTATTGCCAAGGAAGACCTCAAAATACTCTGCTGAGAGATCAAAATGCTGTTGTGTACAGCTGCTGTTAAGCCATCACTGAGTATATAAAAAGTTCAATTAGTGGTGACATTTCTCCGGGCGATGACTTTATAGTTGGGGTTGGTTTACTTAGATGTATAGGTTTGGTAATACTAAATTATGTAAAAATTATTATAAAAAAAAATGGACTTCATTTGCAAGAAGTGTTTCTAAAAAGAGTCTGAATCTTGATCTTCTATTTAATCTTGTAATAGTCATATAAGTTTCTCTATTTTAAAATTGTTAAACCATTTAAATGGAAGTTACTAGAACTAGCAACAAGACACACTTTTGGCACCTCTGTAGAGAAAGGGACCTCAGATAACTGATTAACTTGATGGTGTGATCTGCAGTAAGGTGTTATTGGCTTTTCTTTGGATGCCAGGAGTAGGACATTCATTTATTTGAAACTCCCAAGTAATGTGCCATGTATGAAGTCCTGCTTGATAAAATCTTCGCTTCACGCAACATCACCATGTGTTTGAACTACGTGCTTTCCGGTATCTCCCTGACCATCTAGTACTCTGAATAGTGAACCCCCATTTTATAAGCCTGTTTTGCTCAAATCACGTTGTTTTTAGGCCACAGGCAAGATGGATGAGAGCCAGTTTGTAGCTGTCACCAGCACCAATGCTGCCAAAATCTTTAATCTGTATCCAAGAAAAGGCCGGATTGCTGTAGGATCGGATGCTGATGTGGTTATTTGGGACCCTGATAAGGTGAAGACTATAACAGCTAAAAGCCATAAATCGGTAAGGAGGAAAGGAAAAACGGTAGGAAAAAAGAAATTTCACTGTTGCTTTTCAGCTGTTCTAATTCACATGAGCACCAAATGCACAGGATATAGAGGAGTGGGGTAACTACCTCCTTCTATTCTGAAACTGGTAAATGTTTCAGAAGATGGAAGTATTGAAATATTGCATTGGAAGCAGTGGGATCAGGAACGATTTCTTTTCTCTTTGCGTATACCATTGCACTATTTTTTGCATGCTTGTGGCAGAACTGTAAATAGGTACGAATCAGCAGCTGTGCAGCTGAAGCTAATAAAGCTGTGATGATAAATTTAAAGCTAGCTCACTTTTTTTTTGCTTACCTGAAAAGCACCTGATATGATAAATTGCATGATTAAATCAACAGTATTCTAAATTATGAGAGGTGATTAAATATTTTGATAATACAGATCTCCTCAGCTTCATGGCTGGGATTTTCTATTTAATTTTCTATTTACTGCATACTTTTCTGCCCTTGGTGCGGAGTTCCAGTGACTCAATCACTTCAATTTTGACTGTGACAGGTTTTGTCTTACGTGTTGTCTGTCTCAGAGCTGGTGTCTTATTGTTCAGTGCTTTGGTCTTTTATAGTGTGGAATTCTTCTAAAAGTTTTACTGGAAATCCAGTAACGTGGTTTATATAAAAAAGGCAAAACCCTTTAGAAACCTTTAAAAAGTAAGTTTAGGCAATTCAGTTTCTTCTTCTCTGTCTTCAGATCTCTCTGTATTTTGAAGAAAGTAATCATCACCTGCCCTTTGACAATTATTCCCATTTAGATTCAGGTTTTCCTGGTCCTTTCTGGACTCCTTTAGACAGAAATATAAATACGTGTGCTGGCCCCTTTGGAGTTCCCTTACGCAGTCACAGCAGATGCTTGGTGGGACCATGTCCTCTGCTGTTTGGCAGCTGAGTCACAATTTTCCTTCCTTAAGGCTATTGTACTTCTAGAGGCTCTGGTTAAATACGGAAGGTCCTCTTGAACAAATGAGAGAAAGCCCAGATGGAAAGTGAGAAATGGAAAGGAAAAGTCTGATCCAAGAAAGTCTGATCAGAGAGATTCTTTAAAATAATTTCATATCGAGATGCGTTGCTTTTCCTTCAGGCAAAGCAATCTTTTACACCATCTAATGGCAGTTGTCTAGAACTATCCCTACCAATGCAGATTATGTTACTAACCCAAAGAGATCTTGTACCGAACCTGCAGTGAGTATGCTTGTTGATCTTCAGGCTGTCGAGTACAACATCTTTGAAGGAATGGAGTGCCATGGTGCCCCACTCGTGGTCATAAGCCAAGGGAAGATTGTGTTTGAAGATGGAAATCTGCATGTAAATAAGGGAATGGGTCGCTTCATCCCTCGCAAACCTTTCCCTGAATATCTTTACCAGCGCATCAAAATCAGGAATAAGGTAATGTCAGATATTATTTATTCTTCTTTCTAGCCATACCCTCTTGGAACCACAGTAGCACCTGTTTTTGATTATTATTGTGCTGAGTCCACATCAGATGGACTGTATGTGACGTGATCAAAAAACAGCCACAAAAGTTGTTCCTCCGCAAGCGTGAACTGGTGTAACTTAATTAACACCATGAGCTTCAGTGGCTAGAGCATATAATTGCCTTACATCCAGCTGTGCAGGCTTTTGAAGGGAGGTGGACTAGGAATAGAATTTACTTTTTGTTAAAATTCAGGGAAAAGATAAAGCTTCTTTGGGGAGAGGGTTAGCCGGCAGAAAACCAGAATTTTAAATTGTTACTGAGCTTTGCGTACTGAAGTGCCACGCTGCAGAGAAGAAAAGCGTGTAAGCCAGAGACACTCATTATATTTGGCATCTCTGTTGGTGCATTTGCTGAGCTATTAGCAGCATTCACAGTGCAGAAAACTTTTATCTTGTGTTTAATAAAAAGCTGGGTAAATGACCAAGATTAAGACTGGGTCACTTCTGGTTTTGAATGACATCAGTGCTCCTCTGCTGAAAACCAGAAAACCAGTTGTCTTGGCACTAGCTCGGGGTTATTTGGAATTAGCCTCTTGTCACTGAGCAAGGAACTTGCTGTGTGAGGACAGGTAACAAGATAAATTGAAACTCGTGTTTTCTTTGACCAAGCATATGTCACAACCTGTGAGGATGGCAGCTGAAATTAAGTGGATGAGCAGGTTGATAGTTTTTTTCATTCAACATTTGTTACAGAAATTCTGTCAAGCTGTGGGATACTAAGGGTCTGTGCTTTTAACCAGAAAAGGCACTGTAAAAATCAAATGTGCTTGCCCAAGTTTTGCAAAATACCAATCAGTATTTCACTTTTTTTACATTATGTACTTAGATGGCACGGGCCCTCTCTTCATGCTGGCCTCTCAGGTGTTTAGCGCATGGGAGTGCTATATAGATACTGACAATGTGATTTAAATATTGAAAAAACTTTAAAAGCACATACCAGAGAGTGGTGTCTTATGCCAGGAGCTTGCACAAAAGTAACTGGGCTGAATAACCTGCATCTGGCAAACGTGCCTGGATTTGGGCATCTTGGGAATTTTGACATTTAGGAAAGCTGTGCAAAAGGACGAAGAAAGGGAGGGGTATTTTTGCTCTTGCGGCTCCCTCTGCTGCCTGCCGAGAGGAAGGGTGAGCAGATTCGTGTCTGCATTTCTTTTTCCACTATCAAATTTTATCCGTTGGAAATATTTAGAGAACCCCAATGACAGTCATATCAGCCACCATATGAATATGTCAGTGCATGACAGAGGAATATACAAAGCCTGTGTCAAACAAGGGGCTGCCAAGCTGTAACTGGCAAGGATAGCAGTATAAATTTATCCCTGATGCAGGGACAGCAGTATAAATTCCTGCCTTTGTGGGTCCCTGAACGATGGATTCATTTCTGTGATGGGCAGCAGCTCTGTTATGGGCATTAGTTTTGGCTCAGCCTGCAAGACGTGGCTCTTCAGAGCCTGATGTCCCCATCACGTGAAGCAAGGAAAACACATTGATTTCTGTAAAGGCTGGATCAGACCCCTGTGAATAGTGTCCTTCTATATGGTATTTTAATTCCACTGTTGGGGAAATGGCTCTGGAACAATAATCTTGTAAGGCAGAGATTTCTGATCTTTGTGATGAGCCTTGGATTCTGAAATTCAATAAATTCAGGTTCTTCCTGAAAATTGGAACTGTCGTTTAAAAATACTGTTTCCTAGATTCCTGTGATTTTAAGGCCAATGAAGCTGTTTTGATTGTCTTTTCTCATATTCATTGTAGGAACTGTACAGGGATAAAATCTAGAGACCTCAGACTGAAGTCAGAGCTCAAATGACAGATATCCCATTGACAAATAATGAAAGAACGGGTCCCATGCCACAGTCTAGCATATAATTGCTTTTCTAGTTGATGGCAAGAAGTGGAAACTTTCGAAGTTTTAATTTAAAAAATTGCCACCGCTTTTCAATGATCTCTGGTAAAAATAATGAGACTTCTGAAGGGGAGGAGCAGAGAAAATACAGGCAGGAGTGAAACTGCTGCAATCAGTATAGTGAGTATTGGTCTTGTAACAACCCGAGTGGGATTCAGCAGCTGAACCCACCCTGCTGAACAGCCTCTGGGTGGAGGGAGAAGAGGTGGTGGTGGCTGATCTTACTTAAAATAAACATCTTTGGTCAGACTTGTTCTTTTGAATCCCATTTCTCCCCATTGACTGTGAGGGAAGCCTAATCGGGATCTCTCTCTTACAAATGCAGGGAGGTAGTTTTATAATTTCCTTTGTATGTAAAGCAGATTGTAGCTTTGATGAGAGTGTAGATGTGTTTTTAATTCAGCTAATGCTGAATATAGCTCTGTGCTCAGTGGTCTCGGCATTTAGGCAGGAGTATCGTTAGGGAGCGTTATCAGAGCATTCAGTGTCTACATTTTTATTCTCCTCTTGATCTAGGTGGGAGGACTGCAAGGAGTCGCCAGAGGAATGTATGATGGCCCTGTGTATGAAATCCCAGCTACGCCAAAATATGCAACTCCTGCACCCTCAACTAAATCCTCCCCTGCCAAAAACCAGCCCCCACCAATCAGAAACCTCCATCAATCCAATTTTAGCTTATCAGGTAAGTCAGCCTGACTCAACAGAAATGTTATAAAGCCATGACTATGGATTATTTGTGATAAATTTCAATTATAAATACTTCTTTAATCGCCTATGAAAGGATTACATATACTCACATACATGCATATACTTACATATATATATATGTATGTGTACATATATGTTTTTATACATTCTTTCCCTAGTAATATTTTACGCATTGCCCAATATCCAGAATGTTTGCAGTCTAAAATTCTTCTCTGCCTGCAATCTTTTAATGTTACTTCCCTGGCCCATTACAGTTAGTGGAGGTCTCTGGCTGATGTGGCTGAGGCCCCTTGGTGGTATGTGCAGCTGACGGGACTTGGGTCTGGTACAACCCATGTGGCTCACACATCTCAGATTTATTTCTTGCTGCATCACCAGAGACTGCTAGACATGGAAACCTCAACTGTCCTGTGGCAGGCAAAGCATGTGCAGAAGCTGTTCATATGCAAATCAGAGTATTTCTTGTCCTCTTTGCTCTTGGTGCCCAAAAGATTTTCCATGGTACATAAGAAATAGACTGGAAAATCATCCTTGGGGGTTGTTGGAAATAATTCTTGTCATCTGAAGTCATTTAAAAGTGTGTCAAATCCTTACCCTTCAAAAGTCTACGGCCCAATTGGTAAATAAGTGGCTCCTTATGATGTTAGGAAAGTCACTGGATTTTCTCCCCTTTGGGAGCCAGTGGTGGAGCTTTCCTCCCTGACAGATTCTGTCTTTAGAAACTAAATGAAACTTCTGGAAGAAAGCCCAAGGAGAACAAATAGTTTAAAAACCCTTCTAGTGAGTCGCAGTATATTTTTGCCCGTACACCTGGGGCCATGGTGAGCATATACAGACAGGTAAAGCTATATAAAGCAAAAAAAAGTGCTTAGAAATTTGACCTCTAATAATAACAAGCGCACATAGGCATCTGAAGCTGTGGTTTCACAGTCTACTGCTGGATCTGGGTACTACCAAGGCATTTAGTGGTACAAATTTTATGCAAATTAGGCAAACACATTGCTGCGTTCGTATGAAATGAAGCAGAGCCAGAGACTGCGGTAGCATTTAAAATGATCCTGTGCTTTTACGGTAGTTTGCCATTAGGAAGCTTGAGTGTGATCAGACAATATTTGGCCTGGCAGCAAGCTTGCTGTCACATTGTTTAACCTTTCAACATTTTAAAATGCAGTTTGAAGTGGGTGTGAGTTTACATCAGCTCAGTGCTCCTTTCCTCATGGATTTATGATTGCTAACATCAGATTTACTGTACTGTTGACCCACGGACACAGTAGGAACAGGTATTCTAAATCAGTGGGGCAGGTCTGAAAAATCCACTTTGCACATACATACAGGTTTTGGGATTTTTTTGTAGTTATAACGGTAATAATTTCTGTCAGGGTCTGATCTCAGTAAGGGAATCTAGTCTGTAGGCTGTCGTCCCTGCCTGGGCTTTTCTTCAAGTCACTGGAAAACAATTCCCTATGCAGGGTGAGCATCAATCAGATCCCAAACATTGAATCCTACACTTTTTATTGAAGACAACTGCAGGTAGGCACAGAAATGTGTGTTGGAGATCTGCTTGGCACTTGAGTCAAGAGAAACCAGCTGATCGCTGTTTGAGGGGAGCATAGCTATAACTAGGCATGTAAAATCTCACTGCTCGTGGTTTATTCCTTCTGGTAGCTTTGTTAACTAATTTTCTGTTGTTGCAGGAGCTCAGATAGATGACAACAACCCCCGCCGTACTGGCCACCGCATCGTGGCACCTCCGGGTGGCCGCTCTAATATTACCAGTCTTGGCTGAAAAATGGTGATGGACAAGAAACACAAGGATGAAGGCTCATGGGAATACTGTCTGTTCCCTTCAGTATCTGTGTATCAAACCCACAGTTTTATTTGGTACTAATGGAAATAAAAACAGAAATGTCTTTTTTTTTTCTTTTTTTTTCTTTTTTTTTTTTTTTTTGTATAGGAAGAGGTGATAATAGTGTGGTGTGTTTGCTTGGAACTACTTGCCTCACAATTGTGCTTTCATGCCATA
Organism: Falco rusticolus; assembly: GCF_015220075.1. Lineage (NCBI taxonomy): Eukaryota > Metazoa > Chordata > Aves > Falconiformes > Falconidae > Falco > Falco rusticolus. The sequence goes on along the minus strand of NC_051187.1, from coordinate 75,578,274 downwards.
GTCACCTTAAAGCATGGTGCTTCCATTGCCCCTTTAGTGACTACAGGTTTTAGCTTCGTCTCGTAACTGAATGATGGTTCCTTTGCATCCTTTCGCTGTATTAGAGTAGTTAATGCATGTTACTGAGTTACTTATGCAAGTTGCATTCTGTGAGTGAGTCCCTTTAGAACACGTTGCCAACAATTGACTAGACACAATGCCAAGATTAATTTCCCTATTTGAGAAACACCACCAAAAACACTTATGAAGGAAGAAAATGGCCATCTTGAAAGTATGCAGTAGAGTAGTATAGGCAGCTTCTGTTTCATCTTTAATTTATTATAAACCCAAGAAGCACTTCTCTCAGACACAGAAAATTATCAGGACACGTAATGACAAATGGTCTCTGTAGCACCTGTCTGTTCCCACTCGGTACGTTCCAAGTCTGTGTCCTTCTTGTTTCCATTTTAGACAGAGACATAATTTATACATACCAGTGCCATTGCCACCCCTGCAGGGATTTCTCCACCTGGGCAGTAGTGCTCTCCTTCTGCATGAGATTTTTGGTACTTACAAATAATCCAAGTTGCTGTCGGATTTTTAAAGTTTTTTGTACAAAGTTTTTCCTTTGTAATCACATGCATTTTTACTTACTCTACCGTATCAAGATCTACTAGTCATGGTTCAATTTCTGAATTCAAAGCTTGTGAAATAAAGGAAATGAATTGATGGGTAAGCGTCTTCCTCTGCTTTCCAATGCTGTTGCTCAATGATTGAAAATTTAGAATGGAGAAACTCCAGAGACATTGTCTTTAGGTTGACGTGTGAAAGAAAGAACCTCCTTAGATCACAGGGGGTGTTAAATGTATAGATATCTGCATATGCTTACTATAGCATGCCATAATCTGCCTTTATTAAATAGAGCTGATGGTAACAACGTGACGTGCTACTGATGTGACAGTGGTTGACATTGCAGCTGCCTCAGTTTTGGCTAAATGAGACCTAAATTAGCTTTCTCTCAAGACCTTGAGGTCTGCATCTGATTGGCTTTAAATGGTAATTGATTGCCATCATCTTCATCTGTGGTAAACAGAGAGCCAGTCTGCAGTGCCCCAGTTTGGCCTAAGCTGTATTTGACTTCAATACTGGTTTTCTCTGCTGACTTAATTGGGATAGCGTGTAGGGATGGCACGAAGACAACATTGCTGCAGGTAAGGTGAGGAAAGCAGGCTTGAATTCTGTCTGTGAGAGTGAAGGAAATGCTTTCTCCTTGTCTTTCTGACTCACAAGCTATGTTAAAAACCCTTTTCCATTGTTTTTTCCTTGTCTGATTGCGTCGCAGATGTGGGAGGCGTGGGGTGCTGTGAAGTAGGTCAGCAAAATACCTCCCTGTGCCTTGTGCCACTTCGCCCTTGTCTGCCCTACAAAGCTGCACCAGGATAGGCCTTATAGCAGCGTGGTGGTGCTGCGGAATGGTTTTCTCTAGCTGTGATGCTTCACCCCTTAGCTCCTATCCATCCCTTCTGTGCAGGAATAAATTCTGTTGGCACAGGGCATGTGGTGCACGCCAGGTGCACGAGGCATACAAAAATATAGTTTTGGAAAGCAGCCTACATGAAGCCCGTCATCTCATTCTGGAGTCAGTATGCTGTCAGCTCCAGCTTGCCCGGGAAAGGAACCGGTACCCTGGAAAACCCCATGTTGGTCAGCTTGGTCTGAAAACCAGGTCTGAAGAGCCAGCTTTTCTTTTTGCTTTGATTTGAACCAGTAAAGAATCACTGCAATTCAGCCTGCAGTGAACTGAACTGACTGCTCCCAAATTAAAGAGACAAATAAAGCTTTTCATGAACAATACCTTTTGCTAAGGATTCAAATCAGTGTTTCCTACTGCTTGGAGAGTGCCCTCATCCCTAGGCTTCTTCGCTTATTTGGTGGTTCAGGTATTTTATATGACATGAAGTAAAATAATTTGCTCACTCAGTGGGTCAGGATTTTTGTATGATGTAAAATAACACTAGCAGAGAAGCCTGAGGACAACCTGCCCTGGAATAACCCACAGCCTAGGAGGTAGGACAATCCTGAAATGCCAAGTATCCATCTCTGCTGTCCTGTTCCAACCCGTTATGAGCGCTGAGAGAGCCAGCATCAGTTCTGGCAATAGAAATAAAGCCGGTTTGTGAAACTGAGGCAAACTTGCCATAGTGTGAAAATTTTGGAACTGCTGGTTACAATTTCCTTAGCGATTTTTCTTGTGTGTGTTTGTGCAAGTAGCAGTGGTTGCTCACCAAGGAAAACGACTCCATCTGTGAGGCTGGTCAAACCTGAGGTGACAGAAATGACTGTTGTGTAACTAGCATTGACGGATTCCACTTTTCCTACAAGCTCAACAGGATCCTAAAGCAAAGAACCTTTTGTCTACAAGCGTGTCAAGACCCACTGCTGTTAACATGCATTTATACTTTCGTGGTGATGTGTCCATGAATAAATACACATGTGGGTGTTTGTGAGGCACTTTGTGGTTCAGTGCTTCTGTGAACAAGACTGTGCATGTCAGGTCAATGTAACTGCTGTTCCTCCAAGGAGAACTATGCCAGTGTGCTCATGATGTTCATAAGCCCCCGCAGCCTGACTGCTGCTGCTGCGAGGGCTGCAGGAAGCCCAAGGATCCTGTGCTGTGCCTGGGTCTCCCCGCTCAGGACATGCAATACTACCTGGATGTCATTCAAGCAGCATTTTTCTGGAGCACAGGTACCTTACTGCATGGTCACCAGGTGAGGTGACGGATGCCTCACCTGGATCATCGTGATACGCTACCAGAGAGATTGCTCATGGGGGCTTTAAACAAAGCAAGGTATGTGGTGCTTCTCTTCCCACCTGGAGGTCTATTTCACAGCCATGCCCCTGTCCCTACATCACTAATCGGTCCTTAAAAAAATAAAAGAATAAAATGTGCATTAGCTGGTGATTCTGAGTACATCTGCAGAATCGGAAACTGTATTTGAGCTTGTTCCCTTGTAGGAGCACCAAGCTGTGAGATGGTGTAAACTGTGGATCAGGAGCTGCTGTTAGCTGCAAGAAGCAAGCAGTGCAAAGCTTTCATGCTTTTTGAATCATCAAGCTTCAAAAAATTTGCAGCAGGGCTATGTCCTTTTAATACCTGATAATGATGTAAAACTGGCTCTTCCCTATTGGCAACTGCAGACCTCTTAAAATTTGTCCCTATGACCAGTGTAAGAACTAGCTTTGTCAATCAAGTGATGTGGATGAGAAGGCTGCATCCAGGGATTGTTTCCCAAGTGATAGTTTGGACCAGTTCATCTGCTACCAGAGCACTGTAGTTACGTGTTTGAATTTTAGTGTTTGTAGCAAAGCCTGTTAATTATGATGCTCAGACTGTAGCAAAGCTGACAGCTATGCCAGCCGTTACATGTTTCTCTTAGCAATATGCTGATCTTTGACCTTAAAAACTAAAAACACAGACTGGACCAGGCCGGATGACCACCTGCTCTAGGTTCCAGTAACCAACAACATAAGCTTAAGTGAGGCCAGAAGAAAAAAGCAAACATACAATGCTAATGTTTCCCTCAGTTTCAGTGCCTTGTAATTTCTTGGGAAGCATCATCATCGTTGTACTCCGTAGCAGGCAGTTAAATTTTTTGCCATGAATTTGCCAACACCCTTTTAAACCCAAGTAAAATCTTGGCATTTATGGCTTCCTAGACCAAGGAGTTGCACAGCTTAATGCACAATGAGAAAGTGTCAAGCTCGTCTACTTGGCACCAGCTAATTCTTGCCATTTAGACCTAGCCCGTATTAAATCTCAGTGATCTAAACAAACTGATGTGAGGTTAGTTTTTTTATCGTGATTGTTGTGAAATTCACATAAGCTTTCTGCATGTATTTCAGTGGTGAGTGAGGGGTATTCAACTGAAAATAAATTGTGTATAGGAGAGGGAATAATATCTTACAACACAGCAAAAATGCAGAGTTTGGGATACTGTCGGGTATCATGTAACCAACCAAATATTTGCAGTGATAGGGATCGTCAGGTCTCAGCCCCCCTCCCCAACTGCCTATTCTGTAATTTTCTACCACTGTGAACTGTACGTGCAAGGCTACTTTTAAATACATAGTCATAAGATACTACTTTAAAAAGCTTAGCAGCTTCTTCCTCACAACTGGAAGCAAGCCGACTGCTAATGCTTCAGTGACTGCAATGCTGTTTCTGGAAGTCTTCAGCTAGCAGAGCCAGCCTCTTGCCCCCTCCCCGATGCTCTGCAGTGCAGCAGTGGCCGCAGCTGTGATGGTGCCCAGACCAGGAGCCCTTCCAGCGCAGAGGCAGCTCCCAGACAGCACAGGGCAGGCTGGGCAGCTGCACATGAATCCCTCCATAGTCTCTGCTGAACGCATGGAAGAAACACAACGGAACTGTTGTAGATGATGATCTCTGGGTGTGAGTATAGCTCCCAAAGACTGTTGTAGATGCCATGATGGAGAAAGTGAAGGTGCTAATCTGGTGCTTGCCCCAGTATTCGGTTCCTATGTGCATGGGCTGATCAAAAGATCTTCATGTGTGCCTTAGGAGTGCTTGCTTACATCAGGAAGCTGCCCATGCTGCAGTTTTAATAGGCACCAGCCTGAATGTCCCAAGTACAATTTCATTAAGTTGCATACCTCTTCATGTGGTCCAGGCCACCTCTCAGCAGACTTCGGCAGTATAAGGCTTTCCACATTCTGCTACAGCAGAGAGACTATTGTGGGCTATTTTGATTCTTGCATGATATACAATGCACTGAACAACTCTTAACACTATGCTTACAGTTTGTTTGATATATGCCCTTGTCAAAAAGCTGTGAATGAGGTTGAGCACAATCATAAACTGCTGTAGTAACTTGCTGCCCTTGAAGCTTAAAAAAGGAGAAAAAAGGCATGCATTTTCTCCCTAAATTTCTGCAGCAAGTGTTTTAGATATGTACCTGTAAAGGATGATCAAAGCTCCCTGTCAGTCCCTCCGGAATAAACTAAAGAGAGGGTGCTTTAGAGATTTACACTATAAAGCGAGTCTTTGGAGCCGTGACTGGTGCCTAGGTATCCCATTTTCCCTCATCTGACATCTCTATGCTGGAGACTGCTCTCAGCTGGCAAAACTGTTCAGCAGTTTATCTCCCAGGGATTCTCTAGGCACAATCCCTGTCTTGCGAGCAACTTCTACCATCACTTAAAACACAGGTAAGATACAGAGGTATGGGAAAGAAGCACCAAACATTTCAGTAATAAATCAGCAGGAAGGAATATTAGAATCATGGAAAGATTTAGATTGGAAGGGGTCCAGCCCCTCCCAAAATAAAAGGGGCTAACTTCAAAGTTGGGTTAATCAGGATGTTGTCCAGTTGTAAGTCTCCAAGGACGGATGTTCTGCATTCTCTCTGAATTACCCGTTCCAGCGATTCACCTGTTTCATGGCAAAGAATTTTTTCTTCCTGATGGGCAACTGGTGTGTCTGTGCTGGAACTTGTGACTATTGCAATAAGCTGTGCTCATCCGGCTGGTGATAAAGTATTTTACAGCATCAGGAAAAAAATCTCGGTCTCTGTACTGTTCTGTGTTGGCTCAGAAATAAGCAGACACATGCATTTAAACTGAACTGAGGGGCCAGAGGTAAAAAATCCCCACTCTGCAATGACTATGCCAGGAGCAGGATACAGATACTGCCACCATGGTTAAAGTTGAAAAATATACCAATGTAACAACATAACATAATGCCAGGGGAGGGTTACATTGGATATTAGAAAAAAATTCTTCACTGAAAGGGTTATCAAGCATTGGAATAGGCTGCTCAGGGAAGTGGTTGAATCACCATCCTTGGAGGTATTTAAAAGATGTGTAGATGTGGTGCTTAGGGACATTGTTTAGTGGTGGAGTTGGCAATGCTGGGTTAATGATTCGACTTGATGATCTTAAAGGTCTTATCCAATCTAATCTATAACCTAACATAAAAGTTGAACAGTGCTTAACTGAAAGCCAACTGTTGTGAGCTTAGCTTGGCATTTGCTACACTTGTTTCTTGGTCTAATGAAACTGTCTTGTTCAGCATCTGCCCCGCTGGCAGGGAGTGATGGCAAGTGCCATACTAAGCACAAAATCTGCACGTGTCTTTAAACAGGAGAGTGGACCCCTGGAGTTACTCAAGGAGACTGAGAAGTCAGTAACAGGGGCGAGAGTAGTGGGTGTTTTACCAGGAAGCTAACGTGCCTGTGAGAGAAGAAAGGAAACGGCCTTTTGTAGAAATTCCGCAGGGAAGTGCCCGCACCCTCCCCGGCTCCTCCTAGCTGCTCCCGGCCCACCACCCCCACGAGCAGGGGGGTGAAAAGCCGCCAGCTGCCCAGGAGAGGGCGCTGCTGCCCTGCCTTTGGGGCCGTCGGAGCCGCTCCGCACCAACGGCCGGAGAAAGCCCTGCCAGCCCCGCGCAGCCACGGGAGCCGCAGGGCAGCCCGGGGACCTGCTCCGGAGGTTAGCGACCCGGCTCGGCTAATTCATTAGAGACCCCACTCAGGTGATTATAGAGATCCTGCTTGGGTGGATACGCTGCATCCTAACTGCTGCGCTGTGTGGTTTAAAACATCACCAACCCCCGTATTAAAATCTTTCTTCTTGCCACCTACACAGAGCGCGCTGCAGGATTAAGATGTTCAAACTGAGGTAAACAGGCTGCATCCGTTTAAAAGAAACCGAATAAGCAGCAACTAAAATGCCCAGATCAGGAAGGCAGAGAGACCATAGATCCCAAGTACTGAAATACCCGAATCAAATGCTTGAAGTTGTACAATTTATAATAAAAAAAATTTTTACAATGATTGAGGTGAAAATTAACCATTAACAATTGCGTGTAACACGCCTGGTAAAGTCATTTGTGTGTCAGCACTTTTATCTGAGGTTAACTGCAAAACTGACGTACTATTTTTCCATCAAGCACCAAAGGACAACCTTTTCATTAGCAAATGTATGTTAATTTTTAAAAGGCAGAAAATTTTAATTTCATGAAAGCTGTAAGATTGCTTAAGTGGGGCAATTTATTACACTATACAGGTGTTCTGTACAGCCAGTAAGAACTAGCTGCTTTGCATAACAAGAATTCTCACAGGAAACATAATGAGCATAACAAACTATGCTGGAAACAAAAAAGTGTCCTTAAGGAAGAGGACTAGAGTATAAAAAATGAAACAGTAAACTGGTTTTGTCTCATTCTTCCAAAAAATAATAATTTGACATCTGAGACAAATGCAAAGAAACAGATTTATAATTATCTTTGTACAAATTTTTAAAAAGCATACAACAGCCTTGGAAGCACTAAAACGTAACAAAAGAGAGACCAAAGGTCATATTTTGATGTACCAATACCATCTGAAGTTGGTTTACATACTGTTTACATTCCTGTCTATTTTTGTTAGTCCAAAGCAGCAATCACAAAATATTAGGACTACTGCATCTACAGCTCAAAAGCAAATGGTACATCACTGTTGTAATGAAGCCTTACTGAGACGCACCGGGTACCTGCGCAACCAGCCTAGTGTGGATCTGTTCTACAAGCGCACTTTCCTCAGGTACAATCCTAATCTAAAACTAACTCCCCTCCACATTCCACAAATAATCTGGAAGGGTTTATATTAAAGACTTCCCTGCTCCCCCTTACCAAAACCAAGTGGGAATGTTTTATTGACTGCTAAAGGAAGTCGGGATTGATTCTTGGTCTGTAGCTGAAGATGATTTCTGTTGTTATTGATGTTCCCCGTTGTTCCTCAGTAAAGCAGCTCAGTAAGTATTTATACCTGCTGAGATTCCCCAGAAGCGGGCTTTGGTACCATGTTCAGACAGCTCATATAAATGCTTTTACTACCTGTTGGCTCTTTTTTTCAGCAACTTTGAGTTTTTCCTTAGTTCAGTTTCCCCTTTATGTGGACTCTGTAACCTGTCTCTGAAAGAAATAAAGAACAAAAAAAACCAAAAAACAAAAACCAAAAAATTGTAGACAGAGGGTTTAAAATGCTACACTTCTCTCTTAAACTAAATTAATTTTTGTAAGAGAAGAAAGGCGCTTGCTATAACTCCTGCACTCACTGGTTTCAGCTGCCTCTGTTGAGGCTGCCAAAACAAAGTTGCATAAAGATAAACGTTCCTTTGTTGGGTCCCTGTTCCCTATATACGTATCCCTTGCTGGCTGTGGGAAAGGAGTGTGTGAAAAGGGTTGATGCCATCAGGGAAAGGAGCCATCTCCTCAAGTCAGTCCCAGGCTGAGGTCACTCAGGGGATAAATACTTTTCCCCAAAGGCCTGTGGCTCCTGAGAACCAACTGTTTGCTTTGCCTGTCAACAGGATTTTCTCTGCTCAATATATCAAGCCCCAGCGACCAGCTGGCTGGTTTGATCTGCCCGTAGTAATCAGCTGGCATCTTTCAGGTTTGTAGCCATTTCTTCTCTAGTTAGCACCCCAGCATAAGCCAACTGAAACATCTATCAAGAAAATCATTGTTAGAGCTGCTACCCTCATCAGCCAAAGACTGGCGCTTGCCTTTGTTCCTGAAATAAAGGTGGAAGTTGAAAGCCTAAATACCACAGACCATATTTTGGTTGCTACATGTCAGCCTAGTTCCATTGGATTCACTTGTCTCTGCTGATTTATACAGTCTGTGACTCAGGTTTTAAAAAAAATAATTAAAGGAAATTTGGAAACAGTATTTCTCATTTCTCTACCTAAAAATCAAGTTATTTATTAAATACACAGCAGCACAGACAAGCAAACTCAGATGATTTTCCTACATTAAGGAAGAAGCTCAGCTAGTGTAGGCATCATAGTTTGGGTTCGATGGACACACCTGCTTATGAAGTAGATTTTGTACTCCTTTTTATAGCTTTTCACATACCAGTCTTTTAGCCTCTACTGTACCTGCATAAGCCAGAAGTCAGTCCAGGGAGCTCTTGAATATTCTCATGAGAATCATCTTTGTCTGCTGATTCTGGTGACTGAAAGGTCTTCCTTTCCGAGTTTGTTTTTTCCCCTGAATTGTCAAATATATGTGGATAAAAAAAAAAAAAAGAATCACAGTACAGATTGTTTGGTTTTGATCAACCTAAAGCAAAAACGTACACTCTGCTTCATACATGTTATTATTTCAAGGACATCATCCCACTTTACATTAGCCTAGCATATTGGGGTTTTTACCATTGGTTAGTTCTCACAGAGCAGACCTTGAACTTTCACACTTGCTGGACACTAGTTTCCATGAAATGCAACAGTTGAAAGCCCTATCATATATTTTCTTCGCAAGCAATTAAAAATGGCTTTTTACTACCAGCAAACAGAGTAAAAGCCCATTCATAATCTTATGTGATTTGAATCAGAACAATCTGATGTTAAAAAGTCACTGGTTTTAGGGCCCTGAGCTAAGCTTCCATGTGTGTCCCTGGGGTCACAGTGCCTACCAGGGCAAACAGCTCTGCATGCTTGAGAAACAACTGACGGGGGAGACAGACTTCATAAATGTCCAAGTGAATAATCTGCTTTTCCCTTTTGGACGCCCAATCTCAGCTTTCAGCACCTTTCAGACGTAATGCCAAATGTTTCATTCTGATAATGACAGAAGGACTGCATGGTTCACAGGATGAGAATTTGCACGCTCTACTCCAAATGGGGATCAGGAAACACAGCTGCTATTCTGACAATTTGTCCCTAAGTATCTCTTGAATAATGATTAGTCTAATTTGTTAAAACTGCAGTAAATTCATATAAATATTTCAAGTTTCCTGATTCAGTAATATTTTAACTTTTGAGCATGTGTGTGGGAAGGTGATTCTTCCATTCTACCATGAGAATGAAAGCTGGGTGATTCAGCTTTGCTGTCCTCCCAAAGACTTAGCAGTTGAGGTGAACAGAGTTATTTCTAGAAAACATGATAAAGACAAGAAAAATAATTTTTGTTTGAGCAAGGCAAAGCCTACCTCAGTGGACACAATGAGATCTATTGGCCAAAGGACTGCTCTGGAGTGAGGAATGGTGACACCCAGCTACTCTGGTGAGCTGGGTGACCTTGGAAAGTTGCCTTATGTTTCTACATCCCGATTATGGAAATGGCATCGACAAAAAAATCTCTCCTGAAACTCCACTGTATTATATTGCAAAATACATGCTGATATGTTGAATGATGCGGGTTTTTTTAAACAGTTCAGGACTGTACGAACCTGCTGGCTTGCTCCTTTTGGAAGGCTGCTTCTTCACAGCCACTGGAACTCGGGTCAGCACAGCCAACTCACTCACAAAGTCCTGCTCTGCTTCCTGCACGAAAGGATAAACCAGAAGTCAGTTAACACAACACAGCTTGATTCTGGGTTATGTTATTCTACATGTGGCATGACAAAAAAGATGTATGTCACTGCAGAAACACAGGAAACAATATGGCTAGCATCAGGGAAGCATTTCCTAGAAGACAGTGGTGAATCTTAGCACTGATTTCAACTAGGACTTCAAAGAGATCCTTACAACCTGTCCGATGTTTTGCAACAGACTGCTTCAGATCCATGAGTCATTTTACCCTGATTTACCCTTAGCTGATTCTCCAACTCAGTTTCTAGGTGATGCAATCCCAGAAGCTTCTGTTTCAGAGACTTCAGACGAATTTGCTGCTGCAGTTCAAACTGAGCCAAAACCTTCTGCTGCTGCAGCACAATCCTGGTCAAAAGAAATTTAAAAGTACTAATGTTGTTCAGTTCAAAGGAGGAATACAATCCTGGCAAAGTATATTTACAAGGTTTTGTAGACAATTTTAACAATTCTGGCCTATCCAGCTTCTGCTGGGACAAAAAATTTTGCAGTAGATTTTTAGATGGATTTACTTATTACAATAACCTGCCTTGGCTCTCCATGGGATACAAACTCCTTTTGGAGGTAGGAATTGCAGCAGGACTTTGGGCTGTCCATGTCTGGACCTTGGGAGCTGTAGTTCAGCTCTAATGTTGAAGTCTGCTTTCAAAACCATTGTATGTTTCTAAAGTCAGCTGCACTGTCTGCTTGCCAAAGATACAAGCTGTTAGAAGATCAGGTGTGAGGATAAGGGATTAAGAAATAGGTATTTGATTCACAGGGCTCTTCAGTACTAGATTGAGACTGAGCCAGAAACATCGTAATTCAACACCTGGCAATTGGGAGCATTGACAACTATATTCTTCACTTGTTTTATTTTGTGGTTTAAAGATTAATATTAACACAGTAGAACCTGAATGGCTGCAGCTTTGCTGAATCTGTATTTCTTCTGTTCTCTTGCCTGGTCTACCTTGAAGAAATGCTATCAATCACCCATCACATTCCTCAGGGAAGGAGATCAGACAAACTGTTTCTGACATCTACACATAATTAAGTCACTCTTGTAATGGTCAATGCTTACAGAAGTTTAGCTTTCAAAATTCGCTTTTTGAACTCACACTCCTAACCCTGCACCAAGGGCAAAAGGAAATAAAACAACCTCTGTTGAGTTTAATAGGAGTTAAGACAAATCAATGGAAATTTTGTTATTAATTTACACAGGACTGGGATTTGACTGTAAAGGAAATCGAAACAACAATAGGAAAATGGAGTTGATTACTAATGGTTATGACACTAGCTTAGATACTGAACAGTTACATTTTTCAGTACCATATTTCTGCTTGCATGAAGGCCAATTTGATTGCATTTTCTTTTAAGACACTAGAATAGATTATGGGAGAAAAAACTGAGACAATGGGTAGAAGTGAATTTATATGGCAGAATAAATTATAAACTTGACAATGAATAACTAACAGATCTTTTATGAAGCCCTTTATTACATGGATCCACTTCTGTACTAGTTCAAACAAGGATGAAAAACAGAAAGCAGGCAATGATTTCTTTCAATTTGGAAGTGACAGAATGTCTAAAATAATTAACTTCTTTACAATATCAAAATTGCAGATGCTGTCTTGTTCTGGATAATAAACCAAGAGTAAAGAAATTAAATGATTACAAAAATGTATCATTTGCATGCCAAGTTGTACAGCTTTTTATGACAACTTACTCCTTTTGAAATTGCAGGGCTTTGTGTCTGGACTCTAAGTTTCATAAAATCAGTAATGAATTAAATATGATCTTTATTTAATTAACATTTGAGGGATTCCACTCCAAATTTAGTGCAAGTAATCTTGATTGTCCAAGGCATTCACTGGAATTTTCTTGCCATTTTGAGTATTATTTATGCTTCAAACATTTTCTCTTCATTATGGTATATGTTTACTCAACAGCAAACTAACAAACACTTTTGATGTTCAAAGCAGAGAGCATGAAACATTATGAATTAGACAGCATCGGTTCCCATCCTATATTTATGTCAAGTTTCTTTTAAGATTTGGCATATGTTTTGGCATTGTTTTTCATTCTCTCTTTTCAAACTGTCTATGTATAGTTTTTCCAGCCTGTAATTAATGAGTATCAAAAAGTTTATTTAATAAGAAAGTAATTCTCTGAGATCAAAGGTTAGACGTAATTTGGCAACAGATATTTCTTCTCCATCAAAGACAAATCTAAAATGCAAACCCAAGACATTTATTCAGCTAGATATTTATAAAGATCTGCAAACACTCACGACATTTAAATACAGTCGGCAGTGCTGTTGCCTGCTCTTACCTTTGATGGACTGTGGATGATACGTTCAGCAGGCCTTTGGTCTGTTTTTCTTCCAATGCCAGTTCATTCTCTTGTTTCTTCTTAACTCTGTTCCTTTCCCCTCTTTCTGCTGAAATAATGTTTTTGTAAAATCTTCTGCTCAAAATTACAAACTCTGAGTTGTAGCAATCTTACAATTGATGTTTTGCATCAGCACACATTAATCCCTGTTCTAGGTAGGCTTTCCAAAGTTACTGCTCCTTAGGGATATCAAGTACTTCTTACACACTTGCTCTGCCACTATGATCTGTTGCACAGACAACAGTTTGTGCATCATTTAGCTGAGATGGTAATGTCACTGAAGTTCTGTTCTTACCTACTTCTCCCACTAGTCTAACTGATTAGCATGAAATTCAAAGCAGAAATTTTATGAAAAGACCTTGATATCTTAAGCAAGAACTGTAGTATCTCAACAAAAAACGCAATATAAAGAAAACCTCCGCTTGGAAGCCATGTAGTTCTGGGAATGCCTACCTTCACTGGATGTCCCCTCATTTGACAGCGAAGCATTCTGGGTACTCTTGTGTATGCTCATGCTCTGCAAGTAACTTGGAGCTTTGGGTGTATAACAGAATAGGGTACGTAACATTCATTTGGGGAGCATCAGACCACTTCTGAATGCTCAGAGAGGCTGACAGGCACCTCTCCTACCAATGGCACCATCAGGGAGCAGTTACTGAATGTATTCTAGGCTGGGCTGGGCTGGGCTGTGATGTCTGGGCAAGGGGAGCTATTATCCACCTTTTTTTCCTGTGGCTGTGCCAGACACACCATAAATTCAGATTTACTAAGCCAAGGGATGCCCAAAGAAGCAAAATCCTCTAGCCTGACATTAAGCACAATCACTGGGACAGAGAAACCCAGAATTATGGTCCTTACTCCCATTTAGGTATCACTGAATGAAGTGCATAAGAAATTTCCTATGTGGCCATTCTAACCCCAGGGCTATCATGTAGTGGCTTTCTTGCCAACACTGTTTCTTCCATCTTGTGTTTTAGTGAGAGAGAAGTTATGAGAGTATGTGGTGTGGTGAGGAGGATCACACTCTCAGTGTAGTAATCATGCTTGGAGATCACCTAAGAGATCAGCCCCTTCTGAAATGGAAGAAACATGAATGTTCTGCCTACTGCTGAGCTTGGATGAAAAGTAGTTGGCTGGCTGGCAAGGCTTAGTGTGTCCTGGCTGTGCCCCAGAGCAGAGCTCCAGGCTGTTAAGAATCACAGAGAGAAATTTAAGTGCTTCTGGGGCCAATACAGCAGCTGAAATGAGAAAGGAGTGGGATTCTGCATCACAAATTTGGACTTAGTTTAAAGGATTTACATGTACTAAAGCATCAAAGTCCCTTAGATGGCAGTGCTCACGCCCAATGTAAAAAGCACCAACAAAGCTGAAGTAGTTATCTGTCGATACTGAAAATCTCAGCTGAGCTGAAGCATGCACATGTAGGTCTGCAGGATTTCTTCACTGTAGCAGTTTATTTAATCTGTGATTTTCAGCTGGGTTTCTCTTTGGCCACCAAATTTAAACACTCCTGTTTTTATTACCAACATAAATACTCTCATCCTCCCTCATGTGTGTAGGCTTACATTGCAGCAGGATTTTCTTTTTCTTCAGTTGAAAGGAAAATGTGCTCTGCTTAGACATGTAATTGTCTTTCTTGTAGTACATGGAACACAAATACACTGAAACAGTAATATATCCACACAAACGATCAGAAAAAATAATCTAAATGAGCAACCACCAGAAGGCTGTCTGTGGTTCTAGTGAGTGGTATTCTAGGTCTCACAAACTAATGGGGAGACCAGTTGAATGCAATATGAGAACACCGATGAAACAGAACATTCAAGTGTGTAATGACATACATCTCAGCTCAGATCAGAGGAGTGCTCTGGAAGAGGCTTCAGTTTTAACACCTGCTTAAAGGAACTCAAATCAAAGGGATTTTAGACATTGTGGTTGGCTGAATCAGGTCTAAAGAGGTCTTTAGAGGGACTTTGTGAGAACTTACGTAACTGCCTTGCTAGCTGCCAATGTCTAAAATACAGATTGTCAAAAATCCCTGCAAAGATTTTGCCCTACCCTAGTACTTCAGCTTGCAATATTGAAGTCTTCAACGTTCGCAACAGGGCAGTGCAGAACAGGCTGGTTCTGTCTTATAACCAGTGAGCATATCTAGCTTCTACTGGGGCTCACAAATCCTTCCTACCAACTCATCTCTGGATCTCAGCCTTGAGTGGATATGCCTGTTCCTCTTCAAAAACTCTTCCGTGGTTAAAGAATCTCTTCTATTTAAAATTGCTAACTCTATTTTTAGGGGGAAAAAAAATCTATTCCGTGTGCCTCAAATACTTAGCTATTGCCATTTTGTGAGCTTGCTAACTTCATTTAATGCCAACAGTCTTCATCCAGGGGATGTGAATGTGTTTACAAAAGAAATCAATAATCATAGCTTGCTTTTGTTCTCCTCTCCTGAAAGAACTAATCGATTAAAAATAATTCCAGGAGAAACTGCCTGTATTTATGTGAAATCCAGCCGTTCATAAACCTCTTCAGCAGTTTCACAACCTGTGAGAGGGTCATGGTTGACAGGTTAAGAAATAATGCAGTAGCTCACAGAGTGTTCCAGGATGGGCAGGCTTGGCTTTTTGGTGTCTCCTCTAACGCACTTCCTCAATTTCAGAGACAACAACATTTCACTGAGCCAAAAAAAAGCAAGGAATACAAAAATCTACCCCACAAAGCTGACAGCAGTCACCTCAGAGGAAGCGTACTGCCAATGACGTTTTAAGTTTTCTAACACAGGAGCAGGGATGGCAAACCCAGATCTCCTCCCTTCTAAGGGAAAGATTCAGCTTGCAGGTACCTGCCATATACCCTCTCTCTACGCCATGAATATCTGATTCATTGATTCGTTTTATTTGCATATATTAATATGAATTACTGAACAGTGTCCATGGTAGACGTTGGCTGTACAACCTAAAACTTGCATAGTTCTTTGCTTTCTGAATTCTTCTGTCTTGTGCTGCTGTTTTCAGCACCAGAAAATCAACTGCTGGTGGTTATGACTATGGTGGTATCTCTGATCTTAGCCTGGTAAACCAGAGTTCATGGTTAAACTATAAACTCCAACACTGGGTCATCATTCTGTGTGTGTCTGCCCCAAATTTACAGAGTAACAGGGTCCTGCATCTACGACCGTAATTCAAGTAATTAACAGTAAGAGTTCTAACACTTTTCCTTCAGAGATGGAAATGGACCTACACATTCATTTTGCTTTGCTGCTTACTTTAAAGAACAGATTTCTGTTATCTTAAAAAGCAATCTTCACAGTGATAAGAACATTAATTTATCTGTTAAAAAAACCCCAGAATTATCTTATAGTTGTCAATACCATACATACCTCGTAAGGATTTCAGTTGTTGAAGCTTTTTCCCTTCATAGCCTTCTGTGATTTTTCCTAACTGTTGATAGTAGTTTTGCACCAGTCTATTGATATTATCGCTGGTCCCATACACACTTTCTACAGCAGCTTCTACCAGTCTCTCCTGCATTACACAGTACAAGTCACAATTCATTTTCTAAGTCCAAAACTTAGTTTTGATCTGTCTAAAACTGTAGATCCAATCTAATTTTGTAAGTGCCCAGAAAACTGTGAATTTTGTGCTTTAAAAATGTGGCAGGCTGAGATGCTGGAAAACAGGTATTTCTGTTTATCCATGGAACATTTCAACATGAAGAATTACAGTAAAACCTTTCTGATGTGCCTCACCTCCATCTGGGAAGGGGCCATTCCCCTACCTGTTCAATCACTATAGTCCATTTTTCCTGTCAACCTGACTACCAGCGAAGTAAATCAATATATGTGCAGCTCTACTACAACTTTCCATTATACAGAAAATCCAAATAGTTTGGAACAATTTATTAACCTAAGAAGCAAGTTTTATTTTTATTTAATTATTTATCTATGAACTAATATTAAACTGTTAATATAAAAATACTACTAATTAACCATAAAACCTTCATCAATAGATAGCCACCTCAACTTCTGCCTCATTTTTGTTATTCTGCCACCAAGAACTCTCTCAATTTTTTTTATGTTCCAGGGTTTGGCTTAATAAAACCTCTTTTGGCTGCTGCAGCAAGTCACTAGAAAATACTATACTTCTACGTAACTGTTACTTTGTAAATACTTTGCAAGGTACCTTCAGTTTTAGCCCACATTGTAATGGTCTCTTGCTGACAATTCTAGGTGTAGGGTAATGCATAAATGAAATTGCTTTCCATTTCAGCAAAGCAACACTCATTCTGTTTGGAAAACCGCTAGTGAACGTTTTCATACCTTAAAGTCCTGTCCATCATTTGAACTCTTTTTTCCAGCTTCCCTTCGCGCATGCTGCAGCAGTGTCTGCCCAATCACCTGCTCCATATGCTGCTGAAGAAACTGAAGAGCTTCTTGGATTTCTGTGACTAGCTGCTGGTGAAATTCTAAATGGATTTGCTGTGTTTCTTCCTCGAGCTTCTCCTCCTCTTCCAGAATGTGGGACTCCTGGTAATCAGACAAAAATATAGTACTGCCATTTAAAAAGGCTGAAAAACAACTTCACTTTAAAAGAAAGTCCTATACCCATTCAGAATGTTACTGCTTTAATACTCAGAATATTCTTTTTTATATATATAAAAATATTGGGAAAGATCATGAACGTGTTTAATAGCACTTGGAAACCATTTGCACTCTTGGCATATACAGCATGCTGTGGTGATAAGTTCTACAGCTTATCCACACATTTTTTAATTTTTAACCTGCCATCTAATAGCTTTGCTCGGAGGTCTCTTCTTTTATTAGAAACAAGTGAAAAATTGTTCCCTACTCACATATTTTATGCCAGCTTTAAAACCTATGATAATCCAGAAGATACCTCTGTTTTAGGCTGAAGAGTTCTAGTCTCTTGAGGTCTTTGGACCATCCTTGCCATCATTTTCTATGCTTCTTTTTAAACGCACTCTCCCTCTACGCTCTCTTTAGCACACAATAGTATACACTCACCAGCACAACCTGTTCTGTCTGCGTCATGTGTATTAGTCTTCCATAGATTGCCATCTATTGAGTTGCTGATGTCCTTCTTACACTAATATTCTCATTTAAGGCTAAATAACATTAAATTACTCTGGGGGATTTGACAGTACCTATTTGATGCCCTCTTGGAAATAAGTAATGCAAGTAGAAAAAGAACCTGCTCTGTGCATATTCATCTGTCAAAAATAACGATCTCTCTATTAATGATGGGTTATTCTGACATGTCTTCTTTTATAGCTTATACATATGTTTTTGACTATTTTTTTTAGACAGCCAGAACTTCATTAAATCATTTCTCTTTTTCTTTTAAGAGACCTAATGTCATGTTATCATGTCCAAGCTAGGATTCTTTAGTGTTTCACATTTTATATGAAATCAAGACAGACATGACACTGTCTACCAATCTATAATTAGCCCAAGCTAAAAGTAAGTTTAGTTCAAACAACACGGCATGCTAAAACTCTGGCTGAGTATCTGTACATTAACTTTTTCCTTAACTCCTTATAATAGGTTCTAGTTTTGGAGGTTGTTAGTAACATTGTTTTGTCTCTGACTTTTCACAATTCCTCAGTTAGGCTCTACTCCTTTGGCAGCAAGGATCTTACATGTGTACTGTTAGGTACTTCCTTGTGAGATGGGTTTGAGCTGGTGCTGGAAAGAGGCTGTAATGGAGAGAGGCCAAAGAAACAGTAATACCTGGGGACGTTTCATTTTTGTTAGGGAATGCAGTGATTGCATCAATTAACATCCCTGTGGGAGCTAAGTGAGAGGGAGTAGTGGGAAGCACATAAGAGGAATGCAGTCGTATGCACTTGTATTATTTTATATTTTATTTCTTCTGAAAGTTAATGAGATTTTGAGATTTTCATACTTAAGAGGAACTACTTTAACAGAAGTATCAAACATGAAAATGGCAGCTGACAGAATTTCCTTATTCCTCTTCCAAGTGGAGAATTAGGGGGTTTATTATGCAAATCAGAATTAGAGGGATGCAAAATATCTCTCAGCTAATTACACAGTGACAGCATGGAGCACAGAGCTGCAAAGTCTCAGATAGGTTCAACCCATATGTGCAGCAGCAGTGGGTTGGGCAGAGACTATAACTGACACCCTCCAGGAGTGTCCTCTGAGGCTGAAATCTGAAATTCTGTGGTGTTCTAGGTAAATGTCCAATGCAGATAGGTAAATAACCAACACTTGATGGATTAACCCTAAAAATTACAGTCACAAACAGATCTGAAAGCAACTGTGGGAACATCAAGTCTAAAAATCCATTAAACCTTCTCCCATCTCCTTGACCTCCAGAAGCCAGATTATTTAGAAGGTGGTCAGGGAAATGGATACTGAGCATTTCATGGACAGAGGAAGAAGAATGAAAAATGATGGCAGTATAGAAGGACTTGCTAGGTCTGGTGGAGGGAAGAATTTCTTTGGATGCTCAAGTAAGAATTATTCAAGTGCGTATTACAATCCCTAGCAGAATTAGTAGGTGTTTATTTTACTCCAAAAGCAGTAACTTGTGTAGAAGTCCTCTATGTATGCTGGCATGCCTTCTTTCATTGGTATTTTCACATAAAATAAACAGCTAAATAAGATACGATAACACGTATCACAGCTATCCAGTAGATAAACGAGGTATTAGGGAATTTAAAATGTCTGCCCAAACTAAAACAGGAACTCTCGGGCACCTCCTATGCCAGCAGTGGGTACATTTTTGACAGAGAGTATTTTCCTTTCTATTTGGAACTTGAACATTTTTATTTTTTGTCATTTTCTACGGCAACTTCTAATGCCAGACATCACAGCATATGAGACCTCTGGAGAAAAACTACCTGGACACTGTACTTACCACTGCCTTTTGTAACTGCCACTGGTCCTCATCTTGGCAGGGGTAGGATCCCTTCTGCAGGGCATGTTGTTCTCTCAGTTCCTGAAGCAAGCTCTTCTTTCTGGACAGTCTCATGCAGGCCAGGGCTGCCATTCCAACTCTTCGGAGGGTTAACCTTCTGAGTACTGAACACAGCAGAAGCCGATGTTTTTGCAATATATAGTTAACAGACCTGTAAAAGGGACCATTAAAAATCAATCAGATAACCTGCTTGCTGATTTGGCACACTTGTGTTCATCAGTTGACGATGACAAGTTACTATTCATTCTGTATAATGTCTTCTCATACAAAGCATGCCTTGGAAAGCTGTTCAGGTGTGAAGAATGGGTACTGCTGCGATAAACTTATAGTTCTGTTGCACTGAAGTTAAAAATAGGAAGAAAACAGAAAATCTATAATTACATAACAAAAGGGTTGGTTTTTTTAATAGGAGACTTGAAATAAGATGAAAATAGAATGTAATCAGCACCACAGGGAAGTTATTTCAAGAAAATGCAGGACAGCATATCCTTGGATTAACAAGGAGGCACACTCCGAAGAGGCTAGTGTTAGCTGCCAGGGCAGACATGGCTGAAGCAAGTTTGTGGTGAATTTTAATCAGGAGAGCAAATTTAGAGGTTGATTCTGGACCAGGTGAGTGAAATCTGTGTGCACATTTTTGATGACATTGTGCCTGTGTATATACAAGGCATTGTAAGCTCTCTAGATACCTAATGTTGGGAAATATTGCAGTCGCAGAACGTGAAAATGAAAGTTTGAAGTGAAAAGTAGATCCAACATACAGGAGTGCAATGGCAGTAATGCTAATATTCCATATAGACCAGTTTTCAAATGCTCTGATCTTTGGTCATGTGAAGACCATGGTAAATGAAGCCATTTGTTATTGTAAACAAAACAAGCCAGGTAACACAGAATTGTGGGTTTTTGAGAACCAACTCTATCAAAGAAATGTTAAGCTGTGAGATAAAACTAAAAGTTTCCTTGGTGGAAATCAACACAATGCAAGAGAGGAATCGTTATCATGCAAAGTGATGGTCAGTGGTACTGTAACAGCAGAAAGCAAGGGCAGAGCTCAGTGGTGCTGGACTGAACATTTCATCTTGAAGAATATCCAACTCCAATGTGACATAAAGAGTGCAAAGAGAGGCTGGTTCAAGATTAGAAATCACTCACAAACATAGGAGTATATACACAGAAAGAACACTACTTGACAAATCACAGAAGACTCTTTCTACTTACCAGAATTCATTATATCCTTGGGTTTTTTTAGATACTCAGACAAAAACTAGAGTAATTGCCTCTTTGTCTGAAGATGCTCATAATCCCTCAACACTGCTTTCCACAATGTAATGTAGACAAGTTTTTATCTGTGCATGCAGCAGTGCGTTTTTACCCCACTGCTTACTGACAAAACTATACTTACTCATCACTGAGGCACCCTAGTCTGCTTACGACACCTTGAATTATCTTCTCTTGTTTCTCAGACAGGTGCTTTTGCATCACAGCAGACAGAGCATATTCCTTTATCCATAGCTAAAAGCAGGGGGAAAAAATTACAATCATAAGATACACTGCTTTCAGTCATTCTAGTCACCCCATTAGTAAACAGTGGTTTATTAGATGTTAATTTTGCTAAAAAAAAAAAAATCAACCCCCTCCTCCCAGAAACAAACTCATGCTGAATTAAAATTATTCTACTTAGGAGTATTTTTTTTCTCAGTGATCAAAGTCTTAAACAAAGCTCACTGAAAAGAAAGAGTGGCTTTGCACTGGTTTGGATCAACCCTGAGCTGTCTCCTACAGATTTTCCAGTTTCAGCAACAGAGGAACAAGATACAAAGAGCACAAATAAATTTTGTGCCATAAAAGGCACAAAATATTGCATTGACTCTTATAAGCAAGTTGCTTTTTGTTTGTTTTTTTTTTCACTAGTAGAAAATGTAATTGTTATTTTCACTGAAAAGAATAAAGATACCATCTTCCATCACACTTTTGTGTATAGTACAGTGTTGATGGTTACAAATGGAGGCTGCATGATCAGGTTTATGCAAGTTCACAGCTCCTTCAGGGTGATATTTAGATCAAATAATTTAATCTTTGAATGTTTTGATGGATTTGCCATTAGACTGTAAACTTTTTGGAGATACAGACTTCAAGATTTTGTTTAGCATATTGCCAGAACTTAGTAATAGTTTTGGAATAGTAAGTCATAAGATGAAACGGTTGTAAGGCCCAAACTCCATTACTGTGAGATTAAAAGTATATTTTAGGCTACACTGGCAGCTGGATAAATGCAGGTTGCCTGCAGACACATGCAGAGCCCTGAATTAAATACAATACTCAGGCTCTCTGACAGCTTCACTTCATGTTCTGGCTTCATTCAGAACATGAGGGACTAAATTTTCTATTATTGCAGACAGCAAGGTTTCACTAGATCAGTATGCCTAGCAAAGAATTAGATATGCAATTGCACAATTGTTAGTGTCAGGAATTAGGGGTGGTAATGGGCCTTCCTACAGGATTTCATAGTTTTTTCCTTGGGAAGCAGTGACTTGTGCAGGAGAGAGGCTTTATCTGTGAGCACAGAATGAACTCCCCCTGGAAGTGCAGAACACCAGAAACCACATAATCTTTGGCTTTAAAATAAAAATGTATTTCTTTTCTGGATAGCGCTTTCTCTCTTGCATACACAGCCACACATCTAATTGACCCCCCTCCATGCAGAAAACCTTACCAAAACACATGCTCCTGAGCAGTACACCTGAGAAAGACAGATGGGCAGTCAACAACAGGTGACAGATGGAAAGAGTACAGGTGAGCATGAGCAGCACAGCCTGAAAGTCTGTAGGGTGCTGGGGAGCCCACCAGGCTGCTCTTGGAAAGAGCCGCAAGACATAACTGTGTAGCCAGACCTCAACTGATTTGATCCTTAGAATCACAGAGCACAGCCAAGCACAGTGCCTTCTCTGACTGCATGCTGCTAGTGTCAAATTAAGGTCTATCAGGCCTCCAGGTATCATCATGACAGATGGCAAAAACTTGCTTGCAGTAATAACTGCACCAGTATTTCCCTTTAGCAGCTCTGTGGATATGGCTTTCTAGTGTTTCACACCTCTCTGCATAATGCCTCGTAGACTCATCGCATTGTGTATTTTAATGTCTCTTTCAGCAGTCAAAAGAAGGGCTAAAAATAACATTTTACCTTCTAGAAGGATTTCTCTTTTCAGTGAGAGACAGGCTGTGGCTCCGATGTGGCCTCCCATCAGATTTTGGAGACCTGGTTATTCACTGAGAAGTCGCTCTTGAAGGGCCTGTCTGTGCACTTGCTGTCAAACAGCATGAGGGTATAGACCACCAAGACAGAGAGGACAGGAGACATCTTCTGAATTACAATTGGAACGGTAAATGATATAATATTGCAGCCAAGAACCCAAAATTTAACACTTCTGCTGCTATCAGTATATCCTATGCAAAAAGGTACTCAGGATGATAACAAAGACAGAGATTGCAGTCTTTACTAACAGTTTACTTCTGTTTAGGGAGAAATAGCCTAGTTCTGTAATGATGAACAGTTTCTTCTAAAGGAAAAGAATGAGTCGCCTTTTCCATTTAGAGTGCATTTAAGGTAAACTGTATGCAGAATTTATATAAGGTCTCTTCACCTCCCTGAGACCAATGGAAAGATCAGAATACAGCAGTAAATCCCCCTGGCACACAATTATTAAACTGAACAGCACAAGTATATCAGCCATATAAGTAGGAAGAGAACAAAGAGGAAAGGAGGGGAACTATTACACATTTAAGAATAAGGAAGACTGAGATCTGGACAAAATATTAAACCAGTGTTTTCTCTCAAAAGTCTCTTCCTAATGGGAAGATAATCAAGAAGTGAAGGATCAGAAAGATCAGCTGGGAATACACAGAATATTTTGTGTTTTATTGGAAGAAACGCTTCAGCAGCTCACTGGGATGGGATGTGAGGGCTAGGTATTTTCCATCTCCGAAATACTAGAACTCATGGATACAGGCACAAATGCACCAGCAAAGATCCTCTGGGAATCTTAATTTGAGGCTGCTGGCGTATGGCTGAAAAAACGCAAAACAATTATTTCATCAAGACAGATGGAAAGGTCAGGCTTTGTGCTGTACCAATCTTCCAATGCTGGGACAAGTTGCCAGGTGTCTCTCTAAGCTTTCCTGATCTTGGAAATGGCCTTACTTTGCTCGGACACAGACTCAGTGGCTGGAACAGAGCTCAGGCTCTGATTCCTGCATTTAACCAGTAAAACCAGTGACAAAAGCATGGTAAATGTGGAGGAGAGTAAAGCTCCAACAAATGAATGTCTGGCTTCCTGAAGAGTCATTCCAACGGCTATGAAAAAAAGAGTATAAAGCAAAGAGAAAGAAGTAAAACGCACACAGTGTCAAAACTAGTAAACAGATGCCAATTCAGCTTTCTGGGTGTCAAGCAATGATGAGGGAATGGATGGAAATCTCACCCCTTTTTACTCTGTAAATTTCTTGTTTTGCTTCCTGGCAACAAGACCTGCAGCACTGTTAATGTTAGGTATTACTCTCCGGCAATAAAGATGAGGAATATGCCTTTCATAGGTAATGAAGTCCATAAAGTATTTTGAGTTAGATCTCAGATACAGCAGCAAATTAGACCCAAGTAAAATCACTCTTTTTCCTGCAACTCTCAGTTTGACATTTTTAGTCCAGATTATTCAGGAAATCGAAAGAAAGCAATTTCCCCCTAACAGCCTGTAGATGGGGTGCAATGCACACAGAATGCCAAGCAAGTACCTAGCCTGGTGCAGACGTCTGCTCCCTGTAACCGCCACCCAGGCAGGAGAGGAGAGCTCATCTACAGAAATCATGAGGTAGGGGCTATGTGGTAAAATGCTCAAAATTTATTTTCATTAGTCATTTATTCCCATTTGCCTCGCTCACATCCTCAAGTGTATAAGGCAAAGTTAAATATGAAACTGATTTTTTATTTTCAATTGTAAAAAAGATTCTGTTTCCTCAAAGGACATCATGTTCCAGATATGTATAAATGCTAGGAAAGATAATCTACAAAAATAATATGCAGTTCAAGTAAATGAGAAATATTCCTTTTTGAGCCACCTTGAAAAGCTGACATAAATAGCCTGGTGAAAAACCCTTCTGGTGTTAGAATTCCCAAGTCTGTAAAGCAGGTGACTGCGTAACTCTTAGTATAGTACATTATCAAGAGGCAGATGGAAGACATATCTGCTGCTGGAAAATGCCTGATAAACTGAAAGGCCTGTCAATATGAATGCTGATTTATGGATCTCCTGTCATATTCAGCACTATAACATCTATGGGATCTCCTAAATGACATGATTACCTGTCACAAACGTCCAATCTCTCTTCTTAAGGTGGAAACCAATTTCTCCTTTTTGTAGGATGTGTCAGCTTACTGCTCAAATGTAAATGCTGCTGTGTTTATACTAAGAAAGGGCTGAGACATGCACTTTGCATTTGAAGGTAATATAATGGGTTGTGTGATGTTTTTCAGGCTTTATACAGGAAAATCTGCCAGCCTAGCTTTGGTGGACTAGCTGTCTCCCTGCATGGTCTCTTTGGAAATACAACAGACTTTTTTTTCCAGTTTAGTTTAAACCACTTCCAAAAAGCCACATGTATTAAGTTAAAAGAGCTACTTAACTCCTGCAAAGTATATCATCTTGAGGAATCACACATTTTCCTGCTAGAAGAAACCCTTGTCTCTTCTAGAAATTTATCCCACAGAATCACTTGTCCTTACAACAGGTCTGTCTTCCGCTCAGGAAATGTTTATATTGAATAAGGCTCAACTGCAGTGCTGGTGACCGAGACCAATGTGAGAGCTCTGTCATTGCTAACTGAATTCCTCTATAGCTCAGTAATTACTGTTAATAATGTCAGCAAACCCTTTATTCTGTTGGGGTTTTTTTTCCCCGCTAGGAAGTCATCTGCTTTGTATTATGAACGCTACGGTACACTGAAACTGATGGAAAATCAACATTCTAATTCAAATAACCTATGCCTGGGCATGACTGCAAGGCCTGAATTCACATACAATGAATCCATCATACAGTGCTGCCCAAAGAGCTACTATCCAGCAACGGAGTGCTGGAGATGACCTAGTCCTACTAATTCCTTGAGAAAAATTCCCAGGGTGTGGTTTCTCCAATCAATACTGTGCTCAATGACAGTAACAGGCAAATGCATGAACAGCATTTCTGGAACAGAACTTCAGACCTGAAATCTCCCCCTCTATGGAGAGTCTTGTAGCTGTTAAACTGCCTCCTCTGTGGCCCTGAACAATGGCTGAGGTTCAATGGGACAGTGGGAGGACCAGAGCAGAGGTGCCCTAACATGCACTCTGACTTCTGAGGCTAATGAGTTGCACACTAGAACCTCCTCCTTCTCTGACTGTGTTTTTTAATGACAGCAGATACCACCATGGTGCTTTGGGCTCCATACACTATGAGACATGCTTGTAGGTCACCTACTAGATCAGGCTGCTCAGGTCATTCACATACAAAGCCAGGCAATTTGTGAAACCTTGATGAATGTGAGCATGAACAGCAACCCAGAAGTTTAAACTTGCCAAGTCAGGTATTGAATCCAATCCTTGGTAAAAAGGTGCAAAATTAAAAAAAAAAAAAAAAAATGAGGTCAAGACATTGTTTCATTAATCACTGAAGGTATAGCTATGCCAAATGCAAACACTAAATGCCAGCCAGCAGTACTAGAAAACACAAATGCCTGCCTTTAACTTAAAGCACATGAGCGGATTCACAGGCATCAGTAGTCAGTCCCAAGCATATTTCAGTTCAGTTTGCTAGATATCCCTGTGACACAGAAACAGAAGAGGCAAGAAGAATTGTTTTTCAAAATAGTTGAGATAACAGGTGAGTTACAATAAAGTAAATACAAAATTATCAGGGAGGTGCATGTTGGTATAACTCCAGACTAAGGAAAATAGAGAAGAAAAAAAAGGAAATGGCTACTAATTGCCAAGAAATAGTTCTATTTTTGTATTCCCAAGGGTGTTCTAAAACCACCAATCAGAAAACTGCTCTACCAGATTTAGTAGGAAGCCCACAGTTTCCTGAATCACAGGGCTTTATGAAAGAACCCTAAATACGAGTGGGTGGAAAATTTAAACACCCTACAGCAGCAGTCAGTAATAATTAGGGCCTCAACCAGTGCCTTATTAACCATGTACTGGATTGTCCAGGCGCTTTGGAGAATGAGGGTAGGAAAAAGTATGATTTTGCCAGTGTTAAAGAACTCTGCCAACCTTTTTAAGAAGCTCC
The DNA here is from genome assembly GCF_015220075.1 of Falco rusticolus. Lineage (NCBI taxonomy): Eukaryota > Metazoa > Chordata > Aves > Falconiformes > Falconidae > Falco > Falco rusticolus. The sequence continues at coordinate 75,551,279 of NC_051187.1, read as the reverse complement.
AATTACTCTATACATTGCAGCACACAATATAAGAACCGACACACCTTTGTATAGACAAGGTCTTTCTTTGCCTTAGCTGTATTAGTCTTCAAAGCGGTGCTAATAGAGACATATTCACTGCATGAATAAACTGAAGGTGTATTTGGTTCCAGCTTAATGCTGAAGATACCTGTCTCTGCATTTACTGTTGTTGCTTTCCTCCTCTAGTGTCAATGCCCTGTGTGCTGAGCACAAACAGATCAGGAAAGCTGGATGTGTTTCTTCACCTTCTCAGAGTGAAGAGTTAGCTTTATATAAAGTATCATATGTTTCCAATTATTATAGTATTAATATATAAAAATTATTAAGGAACATTTGCCGTTGTAAGGCCTCCTTTCCTGTAAAGCACACTCACACCCTCTCCAAACAGACCAGATGAAGGTTCTTTTGAACCGTTTCTGTAGATGCTCAAGAGCTGAGGACATCAGGCAGCAGCCTTGCCAAAAATTGTTTATATGCTGACAAAGCTGTCAAACACTGTGGACAGATGTCTAGTGATTACTCTCTGACTCCTCTATGCAAGTCTACATGCACAGCATCTATATTCACTCCATACTGCATGTCAAACTGTCCATCCCAAGTCCAGACCTGTATCTAGATCTGGGCTGTGTATTTATATACAAAATATTCCCTACAGAGAAGTATCTTGATAACTTTTTTCCATATCTCTGTTTTTAGACCCTAGGGCCCCAGAATGTAATACGGGTCTCACTTTTTTTTCTTGCAATAGCTGCTCCTGGAAAAGCTTCCAGCGTCTCTGGTGGTGGGTCTCCCATTTCTCCAGAGGGACCAAATTCTCCTGCCATTCCTCTTTCAGAAGCTCACATTCTCTTACAGAGAGGCCGGTCACAACAGGCAGGATCTGAAGAAACAGCTCCGTCACCAACTCTGCTAAAGCATGGGAAGCTTTATAGTACAGTTCCTAATGGAGGGACAAAGAGGGACAGAGAGAGACAGGTGACAAAGTGAACCCTGTGCCAGTCCTTTGGAGCTGTTCCACTGCAGGTCTCCATGATGCCAGTGAGAGAACCATGTCCCACTGAAAACACTGGGCCAGTGACTGACCCCCAGAGCTAAAATCCAGTGCCACTAATGCTTGAGTTAAAAAGACCAGGTTTTGTAGATGGAACAGTTTAAATGTTTTGGTTCAAGGCACACAAGGTCATTTAAAATGCAACAGAGACATGAGCACATGAGACCTGGAATTCTACCTGCTGCCCACATGCAACTGCAGTACAAATAATATCTTGTTTTAGTGGCTATGGTGATGTGTTAATAAAAATACTTATTTTGCAAAGTACTGTGGAAATCCGATGTAGCACAACACCTCATAGGCACACCTTCAAAGGTGCTGATATGAAATGAATGAAGGCAAGAAAGACAGAAGGGTTAAAAGGGACAGTACAGCTTTTAGTTAGGCAAAACTGACATTAGTCATGTTAAATAGTTGGTGCTCTAAGATATGACACTCTTCAATGCCTGAAGGACAGAATTATTCAAATTCCTTCTGATGCAGAACAGGTTTAAGCCTAGGAAAACAAACATCTTCTGGTGGTTTTATTTCAACTAGTCCCATATGAGCGGTTTTCAATTGCTGAAGCTGTTTCACCCACAAGAAGAGTTTGGGTGATTTAGTCAGATGGCATCCAAGCTAAAAAGTCACAGAATCATAGAACTGTTCAGGTTGGAAAAGACCTTTAAGATCATCAAGTCCAACTGTTAGAAGTCCAACTGAACTAATTATTTTTTCTGTCCTTCCCCTTCTCTTACCCATGGACGATGGAAGTGTATTCACAAGTGTTTATGTTCTACTTATTTACTAATGCTTTCAAAGATACATTTCATAAAGGTAACTGCAAATAATTATCCAAAAAATAGTCAGATGTGCTTTGCCAGATCAATTTGTAGCAACATACTTGGTAAGTTGACTTTAAATATGTGTCTAGATCTTCTGCAATTACAGCCTTTGAACACTTCAAAGCCCAAGTATAGGCCAGAGATCAAAGTCTGGCCCTACTTATTCTATTTATTTCTTCTGTAGTTTCATTTTTGCTATCCTTCAACTTAAAGGACTGGGGCTGCATAAAGTTTCAGGCCACAATACATTACTTAAAATATAAAGCACTCCTCTCTGAAGATGCAATGTAAGTGAAAGAAACTAGAATCTAGCAATACTGACCTCTGAAATGTTATGTTTCTATTGTTCAGAACATATAATTTCACTGTCAGGTAACAGTGATGATACCAGCTGTATCGGCAAACTTGCTACAATTTGAGATAATCCCTGAGGAGGAGTGTGGGTAGGTAGCTTTCCCCAGTAGAAGAGAGAAAACAAAAACACATTGGAAAGGTCACACAGACAGTTCAGTACTCGAGCAGTCTGAAGAGCTATTTTTGGTGTGAGTTCCACATGATCTTACTAGTCCAAAAAGCTTTACTGCCTGCCTGGTTTTGCTTTCATTGTAAATAAAGTGTTAGGCCTTAATATAAGCACTATAATATAAAAATAATAAAAACACTTAATATTTACTTCTTTAAATACAGCTAATATTTTTAAAACTCTTTTCAGCACTCCTGTTGCAAGAACAAGTCAATTCTTCTAGTTGTTGCCTTCTTTTAAATACAGGTTTAATTAAAACCTCGTAAGTGACTAAAATCTGTAATGTCTCAATAAAAACACAGAGATATTTATCTAGATGTCAAAAACATTTGTCTGCAGCTCATATACATGAAAAGTTCTAGCAGACTTGTCTTTTTGGGAGAGATACACTGGCATAATGTACTATTGTGTAAGAGCCCATTCCAACTGCTAGATGTGGTATTATAAAAAAGAAAATACAACCAAACCGGCCCTTCCCCCCTGCCCCCACCCCCCACCCCCTCAATGGAAAAGGATGTTAAATTGCAAAGTCAGGAGCTCAGAAACAAAGAATGAACAGAACTTAGGTTGCATGTGAAATCTAATTCTGTTCCCCTGTAATAAACTGGGGGCTCACACAATATTTCCACATGACCTTTCTCTGTTCCATGTTTAGGTTTATCAATACCCATTGAATGGATAGAATTCCTAAAAATTTTTATTTTGTACTTCTCATTGATTGTAAAATATCCAAATTGTGCACTGAACACTAAATTATTATTTTCCTCCTAGGATCTCTCTAGGATGCTAATCACCATATTAATTAGCTGTTTCACAAACAATACATAGCTTATCTTAACAGCTCCCTGCAGTAACCTCTTCTTACGGATAAAGCTGAGGCACACTATCAAAAGCGTTCACTACACCTTCAAGATGACCTGTCTTGATTTTTTCCACTCTCTTACCTGTTTATAAAGCATGCAGGATTTTCAGAGTCCAGCTCCCACTGGCTTTGTTTCATTTCAGAAGTGTTCTGAATTCTTGTAAATTGGGCTACAAGTTTCTGAAACTGGGTACTGGGTGTAAGTATAAGAATTAAGTCAAAGACAACAATCAGAGACCTCATTTCTGGTAATAATTCTCCCATTTCTAACGATTGCTCGCAACACAATCTGGACATGACAGCATCATTAGGGGAACATTTGCTACACAGGTGCATCCTATGTCCCCTACTCCTTAATTCTTACAGTTACCAGTTCCTGTTACAACAAGAGGTAGGATTCACACGGTCTGAATCATCTGTGTAGTTGGCCTGGCTTAGCTTGCCAACACTAATGAAAAATGGTGTGTTTGAATTCTCTCTTCTGCTGCTATTTATTTTAAAACTCAGTCCTTCTGGGATTTAACATAGGCTCAGAGATCCTATGTTTCTAATCTCTGTGTCCCATACAACATTTAAAGAACACTCACTCCATCTCTGTAAACCACCTTCTCTGAGCTTTACTAGCCTTTCAGGACAAGTTAACTTTCCTGCCTATACTGGGTGTTCAGGTATGTAAGAAATTTTCTTGGTTCTGAAATAGTTCAGAAGCAGTTTAGAGGTGCCTGTGGCATCTCTACTGCAACCTGAAAAGATCTCAGGCAGGGTGTTAAGTAACTATTCTTAAATAAACAGTTTCACCTATGGCAGCAAAATCACTTTGCAACATATTTTGCTGCAGAACTGTCAGCATTTCCCTGGCATATTGACAGCTCTGTATTATTATTTACTAGGAAATCTTTTGCCCAGAACATAAAGAAGCTATTTTGTTACGTGCCTTCATGCCATTCTGTTTGAAAACCAAGCGAAGAGAGTTCTGCTTGCACTGCCTGCAGCTTCAAATTACACTGTATACTTACCCTTGGCGCTACCACAGTGGGTATGTAGTTACTGAGGAAAAACCTGACTAGGTCCTGCTCCCACAAAATTACTTACCTGCATCACCTCATTAATGTGATTGGCCAGGTTGTCATTAGATAAAAATGCTTAACTATTTGTTTGCAAAATAATTCATGACCCTCTGCTGAAAACTGGTGTATGAAAGGACAAGAAAGTGAGATCAGAATTCCAGAAGCAGTTTTTCAAATCACAGCCCCTTTAAAAATGAAAATGCTGGGTGAATACATGGAGGGGAAGCAGGACTAAGCAGAACGTTCTTTACATCACAGGAACGTTGCAAAATGGCACACAAAGCAACAGGGAACCTGGTCAGGTGCTCTATGTCCCCAGGATGATGATTTTTAACAGCACTGCAAACTTTTTGTTTAAGTTCTGTTAAAAATTCTACTCTGTTTAAGTTCTGTTAAAAATTCTACTCTGTTTAAGTTCTGTTAAAAATTCTACTCTGACATAAATCCTGCACTTACTGGTCTCATCTGTGGTCCAAGATCACAAAATAAACCACTGTCAGTCATAACTATCAAAACACTAACTTCTCCTGTGTGTAAGGAACTGCTGGCCACACAGCCTTCTTTAATCTGAACACGCAATCGTATGGACATTAGACCACAGGCTGTCCTTCCAATCCAGACCCTAACACAACAGCATGCTCTACCCAGAGGACATACCACAGGTACAATATGATGGCCACACTGTTTAATGCAGAACTTCAAAAAAAAGTAGTGGAACGGTGTTTTCAAATTTGGTAGGGTAAATGGTTAAGTCTACTTTTAGGAAAGACTGCAGATATGATTGAATACTACAGCTAACAAAATAGTTCAAAACTATTCATACTCCAAGGAATGTACTTGATCTGAAACAGTAATAAATTCTGTCTGTGAACAGGGACGGCACACTACATATTATAAAACTTATTTTGCACAGGAAAAAAAAGAAAAACACTAAGAAATCCTACCACTTCCAGGATCTTCTTTTTGGACTAGAACCCGCACAAAATAGTTTTTACAAGCTTCCTGATATGCCATCTCTTGGTTTTTAGAACTTTCACTTAATGAAATTTATTCAAATTGATTCCATTAATAGAATAGCTGATTGCAGTGTTGAATGAACCTGTTTGTACTACCTGGCAGTCAATCTCAAAGCTTTTCAAAAATTCTCCAGAGATATTCATCAAGCATAAAGAAATAACATGGGGTATATGCAGAAATAAAATGGGCTCAGATTAAAATGCGAAGTGCATCTGAACTTCAAAGAAAGCAATAAAAATATAATAATTTTGTCAAAAACCAAGGAAAGTACACAGTTTATCAGATTTCACTACAGAACCAATGAACAATGTTAATGCTTTCCCTCAAATACAAATAATTAAAAGGTTCCTACATCAGATGAGAATAAAGTGAATAGTCAAACTGTGAAGCAGAAGATGTATTTAGAGAGGCTGCCTGTACTGTATTTTACATGCTAGCTACTGACTAGTATATATTATCTCTGAGAGGCATCTGCACAGCTGTTTATTAACTTGTGATACAACAGCATTTAATTAAAATAATTTAAATTTCTGGTCAAAGCTGTAGAATATTCTTGCATGTATCTCCAGAAGCTCAATGGCTAGGATGCTTATTTAAGAGGCAAGAGATTCATCTCCCAGTCCATGTTGTATCTTATTAAGGACATAGATTCAATACTCAGATCATACATCCCATAAATACTTCAGACGCTCCTGGACACCACTGGCTACTAGAAAATACTTCACATTATAAAGTCACACTAAATGGAGAAAAGCTGATTGCATGTACTTTTTCCCCTCTTCCACATGAAGAATTCTGGAAATGCTAACTGGAAAATGAAAGCAGCACCCTGCTTTTCAGCATCCTAAGACCAATAAAACACAATGACATTGAAGTCATCCTCAGCACAAGCTAATTAAAAAAAAAGTTTTTTATTTCCATGCATTTAAAATGGAGGTTCATTGAAATTCTAGTCTTGCCCCCTCACTGGTCCTTGATTTATTCAGGAGGCAGTTTCAATCTTCTCTTTCCGTACAACCTTTTTAGAAATGTGCCTCTGTAGATAAGGTTATGCCCTTTACTAGATCTAACTATTAATAAATGGTGGATCCATAAAGAGGTAAAATACATTTTCTCATGCAATAAGGCAAGAAACAAACTTCAGAATGAAGGCTATCCAACCTCACGGATCTTGTATCAGCTTTGACTGAAATGACCAGATCAAATTTAATCAGTGCCCAAACGCAGAACTAAACTGAGCTCACACAGTAAGAGTTCACAAATTTAATCTATTAGATCATGCTGTCTTTCAGCCTTTTCTGGGGTAAGTCACAAGGCATAATTTCCAAAAGTGAGCATGTGAGGTGGAGGTCTCTTGATATGGATTTCCATCTGAGACAAGACAAGCTGTGGGTGATTCCCCTTGAAAAGAAGCAATTTTGGTACCCCAAACTGCAGTCCACTCTATGAAAAGCATCCTTAACCATATCTCATGTTAATGAAATTACATAAGGAAAGAAATAACAGAGTAAGTCTCTGAGAAACTGTACTTTTCATTTTAACAAAAAAAAAAATCCCCTTTTATTAACAAAGGAAAAAAATCAAATACTTTGCTTCAACCTCACCTTCATGTTTACCCATTCATAAAATGTTTATTGCCTTGCCTGTTGATAATACTCATTACTTAATAGCTTTTAGTCTAAATTCCTGTGCATTTCTATGTTCTGTTAAGTCAAATGAAATAACATTCTGGTGAACTGCTATCAGTAAATGGGAATTATAAATGACAGTAAATTGTGTGTTTTCATGGCTCTGATGTTAAGGAAGAGGAAAACTAATTATTTTACCACAGACTATGTAATTCCTAGCTGTAAATTTATTTCCTTTGTGCAACCTGCATGTCTATCTGTTTTCTTACTAATGAACTATTCAACCATCAACCTCTTTTAACTTCTCCTTTCCCTACTGAAATAAGTAGGTAGTTCCGTTCCCCCACCCCACCCCCAAACAAACAAACAAAAGAGAAAGAAAAGATTAAAGGATGGTGAACACTTGATATGCTAAACTTGACCGACCTGCAAGGAGCTCGCCTTTTCTTTTGAAGAGATCATGAGAAAAGAGAATCAGAATAGGACATACAGGGGGTGCTTTTGCTACCATGTAAATGAAAATTACAGTAAAAACTATGCAACTGAAAACCTACCCAAGCCAATACAAAACTTACTGCAGCACAGTATCCCTTGTGTAGAGGATAATTCTGCAGACTGTGTTTATGAAAGCATTAGTCTGAGCCATTCACTTACCTCTGACACAATTCCTCCTTCAGTTATAATATACTGTGATAATCAAAACCGCTTGCCCCTAATTCTTCAACTTGCACTTCAAAAGTAAGTTATGAAGATAGTGTCTAGACATAGACTATTCACCTACAGCATACTATTTTAATCCACTAGTATGGCTGAAAAGTCCCACGTTATCCTCCAAATATAACTCATTCATTCACTTCAAGCATCAACAGATTCCATTGACCTTGGTTAAATAATTTTGATTGATCTATTCATGTGTGCACAAAACAAACCTACTCAATTATTCTATGCAAACACAGTCAGCTTCCAGATCATTGCATTTTTACATATTTATTCACCAATTTGGATAATTCTTTGATGTATTGTAGCACTGCAGGCTACAGCAGTGCTAGAGGGTTATATAAACCTATCTTGATGAACCCACAAACTGTTTAAAAGGGGAAAAACTGACAAAATAGAAAAGTCATAGAAATTTGAGAAGGGCTTAGAAGAACCTTGTGAGAACAAAGTAAGGATCTTGTCCCACAGGTAAGTGACATCTTTTCTTCTGTCCCCAGGATATTTATTAGTTCCCTATTCGACCACATGTTGACCTTTCCCCTATATTTTACTATCACCTCTTGCATTGAGGTTATCTTTCTACTTATTCATGAAACTAAGTCTGTCAGGCTTTTTCCCTGCTTGCTTATACAAGGACAAACCGAGGTAACTGTTGAAGTAAGTCGTCATTCTAGAGCACAACTGCTGGACGAACAGAGGGCCTAAACTTAGTATCACATACAAGCCTTGCCAGGTTGTTTTCCCTTGAAAAAAAAAAAGGTAACAGACTAAGGACCACAAGCTTTGGGCAACAGCAGGGCACTTGGTCAAGTGAACTTATCAGAGTGCAACCCTTGGGAACTTTGTACTGGTTGTCTTCCCTGAGGATTTATTCTAGTTCGTCATCGACAGTGCAAGTTTTGATAGAGTACTTAAATGGGGGTGAAAGGTTTAGAAAGTTGATACAGGATGCATGCACCTGCATGCTCTGACAGTTGCTTTGAAAGCTGCTGGAAACTGTTCTTAGCTAAGAATACTGAGAATGCCTGAGAATGGGACCTAACCAGCTAACTGGGTATTATCCATCTGTCTAACACTGGTGCTATCACACTCCAGACATTACTGGATATTACTGCATATAGTCATTTGTCTGAATCAACATGGCTGTTCTTTACTAGGATATGGGTGTTTATCTGATGAATTGCATTACTGATGATGCCCCAAGGACCATGAAAGCAAATTAAGAAAACAGAGGGCCTGGATGTGTTAAAAAAGACCCCACCAGGGTTTGGGGTCTGCTGCCATTAATCTGACAAGTGTGGTGTGATTCATTCCAGTTTTGGGGGTTTCCAGCTGAAGTCAAGATGGCAATGGGTGCATAAGCAGGAACTTGTCTGGAACGCTAAATCCTGTGGGTACTGGACAACATTAGATTGTTCAGCCCAGAAGAAACAGACAATATTTGTAATCCTCGGCCAGTAGAAAGTATGAGCTACTTGGAAGAGGGAGCATACAGGATGCTACTGCTAAATCTAATCTTGGTTATGGAGAAATTGTGATTCAGATAAGTTTGCCTCCTCTTGGATTTAGGTAATTAGCTCCTAGTAAGACATCTCAGTTTCACTTCCCTTAAATGCAACAGCTATTTAACTTCCGTGTGTGGGAAAGCATAACTACTTTGTGCAGTTCTGCAAGGCTTATTTTCATGTGCAATAAAATATAAAGTGGGCTGAACTCTTAAATATTTAATTACTTCTAGTATTTTCCACTCGGACTATGTTTACAAATGTATAAATGCATCTTTTTAAAATGTCTTGCAGTCTATCTTTGGATGTCTGGTGGTCCACAGGCTAAGGAATATTCATCTAAGTATCTGTGGAGCATGCCAGGGTGACTTCAGAGAGTTTCACTCAGTTTCTTCAGTAATATTGCTACGATTCTTTTGCTACTGTAATGATAAAAAAGCAACAGAACAGAACTCTCTACTGGTGAATTTCTTTTCTTGCCTTCTAACTTACTTAGTAACACATGCTTGCAGCTATGGAAGTATGGAGATTAAGTGAACAATACAATGTTTAACCAAAACTTTAATTTAACCTTTTCCTTGGTCACGGTAGAACAAAAATTGCAGAGTCCAAACCTTCCAAATGAGCACAAGGTAAATGACTATCAGTTAAGCTTCAGGGAGTACAGACCTTCTGGAACGACAACCTGGAGCACTGCTCTGTTTGTTGATGTGCCCAAACTAGCTGGTTCAAATGCAACTGGGACATAGGTTACAGTGCGGTGCTGACTACTGCCATGTGAGGGTTGCTGGTACTCAGCTGGTCAGTCTAATGTTTGCTTGCTTAGGTCTACCTGAGCTGCAGTCACATCACTGCACTGGGGAGTATCTCAAATCCCTGGCGCCCACCCACCGTTATCTTGCCTTCCCACTGGTAGCAGTAGATCCTCCTAGCAGAGACCCAGAGAAACTAATTGAAGGGGCAAAGCTTCTGCTTGTCCAAGGTGCACTTCTACTGTGAAAGTGTGGTGGAACAGAGAGAGAAGCAAAGTTGTTGTGGTTGTGAGATGCAACTCCTTCCCCTTAATGGTAAATCTACTTTTGCTTTTATGCGCCAAGTAACAGACAACATGTGTAACTACTGCACTTCCCTCACTGCAGAAATCAGAACAGCTCCATCTACCTACAGCGGAGCTACACTCATTTGTATTTTCTATTCTTTCCAGCTTATGCTGCTTATGAGGTATATTCAGAAACAGTCTGTTCTCCTAAAACTCTGACAATCTGTAGTATGTGTATTTAGGGTTAAGGGGAGAAAGTGCAGCTGTTCATTATGTTAAATATCACAATAAAAATGTTTTATTAAAGAAAAAAGAAGTGGAAATTAAGATTTGTGGACCCTCATTCAACAGATGCCAGCTGGATCACAGTACTTGCAGTTTTTCTTGTCTGGCTGGCAGTGTTTGTTTGGGATAGGAATAAGAGAACAGCTGTAATATGGAATGTAATGGCTTAGAGATAGGTGAATTGGCAGAGTTCAAGTTTGTACAGCTCTCCTGGCAACTTGGCAATTCCAGAAACACTTAATTCACCAAACCGATTTTTCTTTAATGGAAAAGAAATCTTAGCTAATAGTGCTTAAAGAAATAGGATTTTCAGTTTGATCTTAGTGTGACTAAAGCAGCGTAAACAATAAAGGAAAGCAATATAATTCCACAAATGAGGTGGAACTATGCAGGGTAAAAAAAATTCTTTGGTCTCCAGAGACTTCAGGTGAATTGAGGAAGGGGGTGGAGCAGTTAGTAACTCTGGAGAATGGACTGTATAGTAATGCACAGTAATATCAGCAGACATGTTGATTTTTCTTAAATTAAATAGTTTTGCACAATTAATCCACCCTTATTCACTGGCACAGCCCTCCAAGCAAACTTCACCTTTCTCCAAAGTAGCAGTAATAGTTCTCAAATACTCTGTTGCTTGCACTATTGCATAAAACCATGGCAAAACTATTTGTTCTAAATACAGTGGCTTTATTTTTTTTATCAACTGAATCTGAAAACGTGCATGTAGACTAGAGCTAATTAAGATTGTGTGGGTATCTTATCCTAATGTGATAGGGACTACAAGTTTCCATAACACCCTGATCTGGTCATAATTAATCATGACAAGGATTCTGTTGAGCTGAAAGTGATTAGCTCCAGCCTAATTAAAGGTCATTGCTGGCTACAGCTTTGGGCTTCATCAGATAGATCATGTTATATATTTTTTCGGTGCAGACAGAAAATCATTAAAGATTATGCAAAAGCATGAAGTATCTACATATTTTCCAAATCAGTAATATAAAGAAGTCTAAAAATATTACTTACACAAAAGATCTGAACTTATTTCAGGGAATTAACTAGCGTCAAAACAATTTCTCTGAGAGGAAAAGAGATGAGAAAACTATTTTTTGAGATGTAGTGAAGTTAACTAAGAATAGTATCATCCTACTGTGGTGCACAGGAGATAATTATGCTACATAAAAGAAGTCTCTCTCCCAGTAGTAATGACAGATGTTGTATGCTCTCAAAGTTATTGCAGCCTTGTCAGCCATGCAGGCAGCACATTTTGGCAGACCACATAGGCATTTTCTGACTAATGTGAGGTTAGGAAATGTAGTGGATTGGGAAGGTAGACAGGAAAAGGCAACCTAATGTGGAAGATTGTCCTGTCTCTATCTCCTGGTTTGCCAGCCTAGCTTCCTGGAGCTGCCATGATCTCTCTTGCAATTCCCCAACCCTCCCAGGCTCTGACATTGTGTAGCGAGGTTAGAGGATCATGAGAATTATTTTACTAAATAACACATATCACTAGAGGTGGTACCTTGTAGAGATCTGCAACAGCCTCAGTGCTCTTGAAGTCATCCTCCTCCTCCAGTTCCCACTGTGCTTGTCGATGCTTCTCTAGCAGCTCATGGTAAGCCTAAAAGAAACACAATAGGTATATTTAAATAGCTGAAAAAGTTTTGATAGCTTTTTGTGATCCTCCCCTTCTCTGATCTCCTTCCCATGTATCATCACAGCAGTGTTTATCTGAAACTGTGACTCAGAGGGAAATGAAACTTGCCTTATCGCCTCAATTTGAGCATATCTAGTCTTGAGTATGAAACTCCCTAGCCTCAGCAATTTGGGATTAAATAATATGTACTAGTACTGGAAATTGTGAAATTATCTGATTTGCAGCCTGCTTTCCTGTGTATGAGTATCACTTCATCACAGCCAGTACTATGAGGTGCAGAACAGCCATCAGGTATCATCATCAGACACCTTAGTTACAGTAGTATCACACTGTATAGGGCTTTTACACTGGGGTTAGTCACCATGTCCCATGGTGCTCCCTAAAAGGCTGATCTATGACTTGGTCCAGATTTGGTCCTTGGTCAGAGACTTCAGAGGGTGCAATTATTTTTTTTTTCTTCAAGCTAGGACTGTAATGTGTTGGCATCCTCATGTGATGTAATGGAAGACTGAATTTCACAGGCAAAGAACATCCCATTCTATAGACTAATGAGTGGTCTTATACATAAATATTCCATATTTTGATTTAAACTACCAAGTGCCCTCTCACATTCCTGTGGTAGGCATGGCTTTCTAGGTATGTCAATAGGGTTCTTCTAAAGAGCATGAAAGTGCTCATAAACTCTCCATGTTCAGGTCACTCTTGTAGAGGTGGACTTGAAAATTCACACTGATGAAATCATAGTTTAACACAGAATTTGGCAAGTTGATTGCTGTAACTTGTATGCCCACCGAGGGAGGGCTGAGCAAGACTGGGTTACCATAACTAGCACTTTTTGGCTGTGTGCTTCACTTGATCATCCCTGTACTCTCTGCCAGTGAAAAGCAAAATGAAAATGCTCCTTTTTCCAGTGGAAACATAAATGTAGGAGGCAGAATGATATAGGGACTCTAACCTTTACTATCTAGGTCATTTTGTCATATAACAAAAAAACCTCAGTACTGCAGCAACAAAACCATTACCATCCAACTCATATTCAGAAGAAACTGATGCAAAGAAAATTCACTGCAAAATCCACCTTCTTAATCGGCAACCACTGAAAATTCAGCAGGAAGGTCAGATACTGCCAAGGCTGCTACCATGGTTGCATTTTGATGAGATGTAGGGGGGAAGCGAGAGAAAAGAGTGCACTTGATGGCTACAACTCTGGGCTCATGGTGAGGATTCAGGACCAACTCCTTCACTGCTGGTCTGGCTGTGAACCATGAAACAGGTTTAAAATAGCTCCTCAATGTTGAGGGGATTGTTCGCAAAAAATAATTACCGGATAATTTAAGACAAACCATGGTAGCTGTAGATATATACAATTTCTTCTTATGCTTCAATCAGTCTCTGGATTCAAGACCCCATCCATTCTGGGACAAAAGGCTTTCTCCACTCTGGCACCAGCAAAGCTTAAATTTCTGACTTGTCTTATTATTTGCACACAGGCGTTTCACAATACTAAGATTCGGTATTGAAGTGCAAGTTGTCTATTCCTGCTCAGCTTGTCATAAGTAGATCATTAGTCTACAGTTTAACTAAACATATTTGTTAGCTTTCTAAGGTGTACAGAATAGAGCACCTCTTGCACAAAGCTGTGTGACTAACTTTGTCAGGGAGAGGTCTTATTACAGAAGTTCTAAGCTTTGTTTAATGAATTTGGGAGGTGTCCAAGAATTCTGAATTATGTGTGTAAGGAAAATACATTCACAAGTCCTCAGTGGCTACAAAAACGTGTGATAGAATTATATAGTCTCAAGTTATGAAAAGACAGAGGTTAAATGTGCTCTGCTGTTTTAAAGTGCCTGAAACCTTTTGTTTTCAAGTTAGGTGTTGCCAGACAGATGTTGCATACAAGAACAGTACCTGCATTATCTAATTCATACAATATAATTACAGAACTTGGCCCTGCAGTACAAAATTGCAGTGTTGAGATCAATAAATTTTGACAGTTTGCCACAGGAATTTGGGTCTTCTCATACAGTAATTTATCTAAGTTACTAAATTTCATCAAAAGTTTAACACTGCTGGATGTAACACTTTAACCTTAAACTATTTCTTTTCATGAAAATTGAGGACTGATTTTTTTTATTATTTCTTAGTAACTGGGGTCTGTAGTTCTCAGCAGTTATAGGAGTTTTCCAGCTCTCAGCATTTACAGCTAAGAACTCTGATGTCGTATATACATTCTGAACAACAATAAAGCTGTACAGAAAATCTGGCCAAAAACCCATTACACTGGCCACTGTATACCATATTAAATTATCTATTGCTAGCCTTCTCTAAGGTATTCAGCCAGCAATCATAATGAGTTTTTCCTCTGCTTATGTGAAATTTGATAGTCTTTTGAGCCTCAGTAACCTCACCCATAGAAAAGCAATTAGATTAGTGCAGTCTGCTTTCTTCTGTAATGCAGGCCAGATACTTCCCTCCACAGATTTCCTATATTGAACATATAGTATCTAAGTAAAAGAGGTTTTCCAAAAAACATGCAATCTAGCATTAACACCCTTTAGCATTTTGTTCCAATGTGACAACACCAACACTGAAGAAAATGTCTCTAAGAAAGCTTAGGCAACAGGGGATTTCACCCCTTCCTACCTGTGCTACTGTACATGATTCTCAGGAGGTCTCAAAAATGCCAACTTTATGGAACTCAGAGAAATCTGCAATATATTTGGCCTTAAAAACTAATGGAACAGTGAAATTAAGCTTTTACATGCTCACCTTAAGAAAATCATGAACATCTTCATTATGAAAAGTTTTACTGAGGAGACTCCCCTGTTCAGCTTTGTGTCTGTTTTTGAGCTCTTCTCTCTTCTTTGCACGGCACTCCAGTTGTTTCAAGATCATGTCTTTACTTTGCTGCATACATTCTGGAACATAAACCACTGATGATTAGATACCACAACTCCACAGGGAGAAAGTAGCATCTGCTACTGTCACACAACATAAGCGCACAGAAATCTGTTAGTGAGTGAAACAGGCACGTAATTACCATGCAGGATTTCATATTTGACTCTTACTTCGGACTTTTTAGATGTGAACTTTTGGGTTGTTACATGGCACTTAAATCCATCAGGGTTTTGGATCATTACCATCCTGCACCCTCCCTTTCACTGGTGCTTCAGAATGGAATTGGTGCTTTTGATGTCCTGCCTCTGCTTCATGTCTCATTGCCTCTCCACCTAAGAACTTAATTCATTTCCCCCACTCGCCCTGTCCCAGACCAGTACTTCACTACTGACACAGACAGCTAAAGGGGAACACAAAGAAATAGTCATTTGTGGCTGCTGTTGTGCCACCACACCAAGCTGCCTTAACTATAAGAAATTACTTTTTGGAGAAATAAAGGAATACAGTACTGTAGCACTGAGCATGTTACTTATTCTCCATGCTAATTTACTGTGCTTATCCACAGGCTGATGGTGCAGTGACAAAACACTTGAAAGTGCACTGAAAGTACAGGAAAACCTGTAATAAAAATGTCATCTGAACAAATGTAGCAACTGTTATTTTTAAATGCTACTTGACTCTCCACTACTTCCTTGTTTGTTTCCTAGGAGCAGTCTTGCTGGCCCTGTGCTCTGCTTGTGAATTACAGGTACAGTTTAACTTAATGTATTTAGGAGCTCATAAGCAAGGTCAACATAGACTCTCATGTGAAAATGCTGCACTCCAGATTTTGTTTTATTTTTTAACACATTTCACTTCTATCTAAACCCAGGAGGTTGATAATGCCCTTTTGCACAGGCTGTACTATAATATATAGCTATATATAACTATAAACACCTACTTGGCATAAAATCAAGGCCTTGACTGAGGTATTTTTGCTCTGGAACAAGAGAAAATTGACAAAAAGTGGGAAAAAAACACCCACAGATGTATGCTTAAGGAATGTTAGTGGCTGAACCTATGCAAAGACTATGAACTAGGTGCGCCAGTTTTAGAAGCAAACATCCATGAAAATCTGTACCACAATATACAATTCATATCAGAAAATGGTATCAGTGAATGCCAAAAAGTGAATGAGCAGCACTGCAGCAAGAATATACTGCAACAAGACTACATTCATTCTGACTATCCCATCCACTGAGCTCTAACGCGAATGCCATTTTACTAGGACAATTGTCTTTAAATACGCCCACAAACAGCAGAAAAGGTTCTGGAAAATGTGTTAAATACTTCTCACTGCTTTCTTTTTGGCTAACCATGTACTCTTAATTTTCCATAAGCGCTCATGGGAAGCACTGAGCCCTTGATACAGCACCTATTAGAGAAGTTGGGCTATGTTTCTCAACATCTTGGGCAGTAGGTAACATGCACAGTAACACAGGGAGAACCTTAAATCAGTTGGTCAGTAGCTTAGACTCTGTTACAATTGTGTACTTTACAGATAGGAAAGGCGAAGGGTGGAAGAGGAAGAGACTTCGTTTTTTGAAATATTTTAGTCTGACATAATACAAGAGAAGTTCACCTGAAGATCATAAGCTTTAAAGATATCTTTTCACAAGAGTGACAGCACAAGTCTTTTGTGTTATCTTCTGGCTCCACATGCTAGCAGGAGATCATGAGATGGTATTCTGCACATATACAGCTCTTTCTGTTCCTAACACTAGCCAGTACCACGAACAATGTCAAGTACATTAACAGTAAATGGAGAAATCTCACAAACACTTGGAACAAATGTGACTCTTCTTCAATTTTCAGATTAATGAAATAAGGTATAGATTATGTGAACTGTACAGTAACTTCATAGTAATGCCTGGAACAAGACCTAAAAGGCTTAAAGCCAAGGTTCCCATTCTGAGCATCCACCCTTCACAATAATAAGTGTTCCTGGCCAGCTCATCAACACCTTTTTAAAACAGAGGGTATGGGGCCAAAGCCATAATTTCTTTACTATTTAATACAATAATGAGAACTCATACCCATATTTGTTAAGTCATGAGCTCTGGTCTAAGTACTCACCATTACTGAAATGCGCCAGCTGTTCCCAGAAGGCCTTGTGCAGATCTGTTAAAAGTTCTTCTTTTTGTCGGACAGAGAGATTATTCTTTACAGTTAAATGGTCTAGAATATTTGATACAATATTTAATCTACACTTGCACTCTTCTGGTATATAGGACTTCAGTGAATCAACCATTTTCACCATAAGCTCCCAGCTGAATAACCTTTCCTGAATGTCCTAAAACAAACATGAAAAAGTCCCGTTCAGAAACCAAGAACCGGTCTTCGGTTGTGGTTGTCCTCTCATTGTATTATTAATTTACAAACTACACAGAAAACTAAGGCTTCTCAAGACCATGTGAATAACAATCTTTATGTACTTAAATACTTCTGAAAATCTTGACCAGTGTAGGATAGCAGTAGATTTGTTGCATGTTCAACTGCAAGACCTAATCTGAAACTACCAGTGTTTTCCATTATTTGTAGCTGACAAGATGACATTAAGGCAGGAAAAGACAACAACAAGCTTGCAGAACAAACTTAAATACTCAAGGGGGAAAGACAGACAGAAGGGCAACGTGGAAGTTGCGGACCTCTTTTCAAGATGCTATATGGCACACCAGCATGGACCTTCATTTTGACACGTATCTTATTCTGATACTGCTGTGACTCCTTCGAGCGTGTTGTCAGCTGGAATTCAGTAAATATACTAAAAACTAGTACAATTGCCTATGGCCTAGCATCTTTCATTTCACTGTTAGAGAAGAAGCCCAGGACTCCAGTATAGAGCAAGATTTCCTGGGTGAATATGCAACTACTTTAGATAATGCTGCAAGGTTGGAAAGAGTGTGACAACTACTGTAGTTAACAGACACACACATACAATGACCTTTGCAATGAGATGTAAGCGTCATGGTAGTGACTTCAGGTAGAAATATGTTCTGTATCTATATTCAAACACCTCATTTGAAGCCTGACCATCTGAAGGAACTTACTGTACAGTAGCCCAGTATGGGTCAAGTGTGATCAGCCGCAAAGACTATTTTCACACCTCGCCAGCTCAGTTTACTTGCTGCTCCAATGCAAAACTAACAAGCTAATAAATACTGTATGTGCTTTAGTAAGCCAAATAAAGCTAGCTATCATTTATTCTCCAAACTAATAATAAATTCAGTGGGCCAGATTCTGATTGTACTGTTAACTTATAAATTTCAAGTAATTATTTTAGTATGTCCTGTGCAAAGCAAATATAGGACCTGTTAGATTTAAGACAACATAAAGCACAGTGCTGATGCATTCACAAATGCATTTTTCCCTCTTAAGACTGTATCACTAAGAGACGTTAAGGGTCTTCAATTCCAGTTAAAGTCACTGTACACACAGTATCAGCCTAAAATTTAAATTAGGATTTCTCAAAGTGGAATAAACACTCTGAAAGAGAAAGAAATAACCTAATGCCCAAGGTAACAATTTTTCTTCATCATTAGATCCAGTCCTCTTGCTCCTGGCTCACTGTCTGCATTAATACCGCTTTTTCCTAACATGACTGCCTGAACGGTATTTTGAGAATTAGAACTCAAGTGCAGAGAGTTCACCCTCCCGTGAGTCTTCATAAACCACAATCGAAGCTGAGCTCTTTGAAACAAAGCTGAAAGAGACAACCAGAGTAAGCTGCCTACATCATTCCCGAGGCAGGACTGACAGACTCTGTGCACTTGCATCATTCTTTATGTTCAGATTGACTAAATCTCTCTCAACTTTGATTTCTTTTTGTACTTTACCATTGCCTGCAAATCTTGAGATTCACTTAATAAGCTTTCTACTGCAATCATCTTCTCAGTCAGATCCATCATTATCTTTGTTGCTTTGGCACTTGAGCATTTTGTTTGGTCCAAAAAAGCCTGCTGGGCTTTGTCAGTCTGCTTCCAGAAAGTTTCCATCTGTGGAATATGAATCAAAAACCAATTCATGTTCCCTCATTAATCATCTAATATTTCATTACAGCAAGAGGCGTACGAGTCTACCAAGATACAAGTCACCAAGACTACAGACAGCTTTTGGTATCAGTTACAGTGAAAATTTTTCATAGCTACAGTGCCTGTTTACTACATGATGATACACGTGCTGGTGGCACATAACCAGTAGATCAATCCTGACCTTTTTAAAATGTAGTCATTCTGTATAACCTGCTAAGAATTTGTTGTTAGCTCTCTATGTATTGCATCTATAAAAGCCTATTACGTTGTTAGCAGTAAAGGGAAAACTAAAAAAGATACCAAACTGCAATCCTTTTTTCTGAGAAGTTTGTTTAGCTGTGGGAGCAGGCATTTTAGGAGAAGTGAAAATTGTCACTGTTTTTCACCATTAAAGCCTTTCAAAGACACATGCTACATAAGCACTTTGTAACTGTGCTGGCATGAAGTACTTTATGCAGTATCAGCACAGTCCATGAGCCTATTCCAACACATTATCATATGGGTAATCTCTAGTTTTAGGCTCCAATCACGCAAACACTTATGATTGTGCA
Source organism: Falco rusticolus (assembly GCF_015220075.1). Classification (NCBI taxonomy): domain Eukaryota; kingdom Metazoa; phylum Chordata; class Aves; order Falconiformes; family Falconidae; genus Falco; species Falco rusticolus. The sequence goes on along the minus strand of NC_051187.1, from coordinate 75,531,570 downwards.
CAACTGTGAATATTCTGTGGTCTTCAATGGGATTACTAGTACACATAAAGATAAGAAAATTTACCCACTGCCAAGATTTATACTATGTCTGAGTTTTGGAAAAAAATGTGACTATGGCATCTGTAAAGCAAAAAACCCCTTTATATTACAGAGGGAAGAGTGGATTAGTTCAAGGTCCTGATCTATATGAATCTGTGCACAGGGAAATCATTTTCAATATGGATGAAAAGCATCTGCTGGCATAAGACTGACAGACCCACTGAAGGATGACTGCTTCTGTTGAATAACTGCCTCATGTTGCTCAGCGAGGCTGCCAGCAATTTTTTTATGTGACTAACGCCAGAGAACTCTAAACAATCAATTTTTCACAGAGCAAAGTTAAATCGCAAAAAAAACTTGACACAGATGTACCATCATTACCAGGACTTCCACTATAAAGTGAAAGGCACAGAGAATCAAGAGAAAGCTGAGAAAATTCCCAGTGAAGCACTTAACCACAAGATACTAAAAAACTTCTCTATTAAATCCTCTATGGAAAAGGCCCAAGTCTGAGATGACGGGCTGTTTAGTTCAGGGCTGAAGTGTCAATCAGTGCAGGCAGCTCACATTGCTATCAGTCTGACTAGTCAGTCTCTCATTTTCATCAGCAGTGAATTTGCTCATACCTCAAAAAACAGGACTGGGAAGGAGAATATCTTTCAGACTACTCAGTTTGCTGCAAAATAATATACAGAATACTCTTAACCTCCACTTTTCTAGCCTGCAATCTATTCGGACACAGTGACACTACTGAAGAGAAAAAAAAATCTTAATTTCAGAATCAAATGCCTGCTAACAAACTGTATTTTTACATCAATGTTGCATAATTTTACATCAATTTACATCATGTAAATGTATTCTAATTCTAATGTAGAAAGGTGCTAAAGAAAAATGTTTTGCTTAAGTAAATGTGCAAAGCATACTAAAAGGTTGTACTGTAATTATTTTCTTGGTACTTATTTCAGTTAAAGTTTTATAGCCTCTTATTACCTCTTACTCAGTTATGGAGGACTGAAGAAAACAGGTGCTAGGACAAAATCCTAAAAGTCAGGCTATACACAGGCTTGAAATAAATCTTACCATCTGACAAGCCAGAGACATTTCTCAGTTCTAAATGCACTGTGATAAAACAGTGTTTGTATAAAAAACATTGGGTCCCAAAGGACGTTAGAAATACTTTGCTGGAGCAGTGTAAAAATATTTTCAGGAGTTGTACACATCTAGACTACTAACTGTGGACTAGTCAACACAACAGTTAAAAAAAATAAAAAAGCATTCCACACCAAAAGAATAACATTACAATAAGATTTTAGAAAAAAATTGAAAGTTACATTATCTATTACGTGCTCAGAATATTCCCTTTCTTTCCTTTCTAAGTCTTCTACAGTCTGGTACTCTGAATTATGGGCTCCTGACACCTCAGTATTCTGGAGTCTAGAGTGAAGCTGCTTCTGTAATTCTTCAAAATCCTGGAGGAAAAAGCAAATGATTTGTTACGCAGAAAAACAGGCATAACTTCTAAATTCAGGAGTGAACTGGTATGTTATTTTTGGCTCACAGTTAAGAAAGCTGAACAAGAGCGTTTAGGAAGTTCTATCTCTGAGTAATGTACCTTCTGCAGCAAGCAAAGAAAACTCAAGGTGTACGGTAGCTCTGAACCACAGTTAGTACAAATACATACATTTCCACTAGTATGTGAATACAATCTTTACTGAATTCAAGTTTTAGTAAACACTGCTTCCTAAACTTTCATACTAACAATCCTTTGAATCTATCCACAAATGTATTTTTATTTTAATGCACGTGCCCCATCCTAACAGGCAGCTATGAGTGCACATGTTGTGTTTAAAAGCAGAAGTATGTATCCAGATATGACAATCAGTGTTTCCTGCAGAGTGCTAGCACACACGGATGAACACCTGTAATGCTCATAAGGGACAAATTACAGGCTACATGATTATATGGGGTTTTTTACAGTTTTTCAGTCCTTTGAAGCCATGATTATTTTTTCTGAAAGCTAATGACAGCAACAAATATTAGTCTTCTGTCATTACTTAGGAGGTTGGTACTGAAATGGAGGATTCTTTAGTTGTTGAAACATGCCTTACACAACAAGCATTTACTTTTAATACCACCCAATTTTAGGTGTCAATGCATTAACTTGATACTCATAAGCCTTAAAGAAATGTAACCACATTTTGACAAGCTTCACAAACAATTTCATCAAAATCCTATGCATTTTTCTTACAATGCAGAATTAAAAGAGGAAAATGCTGCTGCAATAAATCATATAATCTTCCATCTTGGCAATGCAGTATGACAGTAAATAGTTTCTAGTGCTAACGCTTTTGCTTATTACCAACATCTCTTTTACACTGTATTAATAACCAGCCTTGTCCCTTTACATGATATGGAAACTCTAAGATTGCCACATGTCCAAGACTTTTCTCTCCATAATACAGGACACAGGAATCCCATATTGACACTCAGACAACTGGACTACTCTAGCAATTACTTCATCTAACAAACAATATTTAATCTTCACCTTGAAGCAGCTCAGTTAGGTGCACAAAGACAATGATGCTGTCAAACCTCTTTAAGAGTTAGGCTATACCAGGAAACATGCATCTGTATTACCTCTGTGTTTATAAATTGAAGTAATTATCAGAAGTCCATCAGAAAAAGGGATTCACACACCAAAAATAATTTTTCCTTTAGTAAATACAATCAACTTTAACATTAAAACTGAAGATTTAAGGCAGAAGATTGGTTTTAAGGCAAAACACATTCTGATATAAATTATAAGGTACAACTACAGAGATTCCTGATATTCACAGATTGTGATACTGCACAAACAAAATAAATCTCAACCAACTAGAGCTGACAAGCTGATAGACTAATGCCTAAATGTGAAATTCCATCTGTATGTGAGAAGATTATATATTGGATTAGGCTGCTCAGAGAAACAGTGGTGTCTCCTTTAGGGCAAATACTCAAGACTTGGATTGGAAGGGCACTGGATAACCTTACTTAAGGCCCTGCTTCCTACAGAAGTTTGGATGAGATGATCTCCAGATGTGCCTCTCAACCCACACTTTTCTATGACTCTAACCTCGAAAATGCAAAGTGAAACCAGCAGCTCTCCTATTTTGTTTAGTTTTGTAAATCTTTTTTCCTTGTAATAATCTTAAAAATAGTACTATGACTCCACACGAAATGCATTTTGACCATCAATGTATGTCTTCCAGTTCAGAAGTGGCATATGGATTTTGACACAACTATATGGAAGAGAAAAGGACAACAAAGGAAAACAAGTATATTTTCCCTTGATGAAAGCCTTGAGTTTCCTCCTAGTACTTTATTTCCTGCTATTTTATTATCAGTAATGATACACGGGACCAGACAAAGACCTGATAATTAGAAATTATTAAATCTGAGTGAATAAGGTTCACAATGTTCTGTTTGCTTGAATGGATTAAACTACAAAATACTTTTATCCTCAACATATTACACACATCACTGTTCTGATCACCTCATACAATAACAATGAGGAAATGCAGAGAAGGTAATAGAGAGAACCAACTAACAAGGGAGTTTCTTTACATTTCTTCTGAAATAGGTTACAAATCACATTGCTGCTTAGAAGGAGCAAGTCTGTGGCAGCTTGTACCAACGGGTGGGATTAATTAATTAATTCTTCTGTGGTCTTAAATATTAACGCACAAAAACACTTACATTTGTCTGATTTAAGAGGATCTTCTTGAACAAATCATCAGTAATCTTCTTTTTATGATAAAAGTCTGTGAGGTATATTTTGAGAACCTGAACAAACATCTGCTTGAAAGGAAGGAGACAAAACCTAGGGTAAGTGCCTGCTCAACACTGTAAGGACATCTTTGTGATAACTTTTAATCAGTCAGTGAGACTATAGTGAACCATAAGCAAAATAACAGACACATCATCAGCAACTCTATAGTACTTCCATTGTGAAAAATTCTTTGGCTTTGGCTTCAGTAAGATACTGGAAAATGGTACAACACAGTTCTAACATAGACAAGGACATAATCTCACATATCATAACCAGACCAACACATCTGAAACTGTCCTTTAGCAGAGAAAATGCAGATCACTTAAGAATACAAAGCCCATTTTTCTAAAGTTTAATGAACCCCTAAACTGAAAGATAGTAACATATTCATTACTATGATTTCAACTGAGGCTGGCCAAATAAGTATCAAATATTTTTGTTTGATATTTTTAATTTCAACTGTAGTTGGCCAAATAAGTACCAAACATATGACCCAATAGTAACCATCTCAAGTTCTAGCTACCTTCTCTTACAAAAAATACACCTATTATCCAGTTGTGCTTTTGGTGTGATTTTTTTTAAGATTTTAATACTATGGCCTTCAAAAAGATGTTTTTGAATACTGGGATAATCTTTGCTTAACCTCTTCCCCTCTTGCCTCAGAGTGTCAGTGTAAAGACAATTCACTTCATTAGTAACTACTGCAGCATTTTCCACTGTGAAATTTAACAGCCACCTACCTATTACTCATGTACTTGAAAACAGATGATGCAGAAGTTGCCCATTTTAAGCATATAAAAATATAAATACAATTTTATTTACTATAAACAGTTATCAAAGCCAACATTTCAGTCAATAAACATCTGAAAAATATGTTGTAATTAGAGCTCGGTAGAAGAGAAAACCATAAAGCAGTCATGTTTTGAATCTCACTTGCCAACATTTTGGATAGGAGTTTGGCAAGTTTCAAACTCACACCACCAAAACACCACTTACTATTGAAAAAAAAAAAATAAATTCAGGAAAACACTGAAGGAAGAGGACCTAGATCCTAAGGTAGACTGAAATCAGAGAAAGGAGAGTGGAAAAGGAAGAAACTACTCTCTAGACTGAAACTTTTTTGCCCTTTTCCCCTGCTAGCAAAAATATTAATCTACTCAAAGCTTCAGCTAAAGGTCAAAGTCATCTGCCGTCGTGATAATTTCTGGTGGGCCACAAAGTCTGTTAAATGAATGTTTTCTCAGTGTTTCTGTGATTACATCACCATTTTACCTTACCTTTATTTACCAATTGATGATTAACTTTGAGATGAAGTTCAACCTTCCCTAGCCAAGCTAAACTTCATTCTGAAATCTGATCTCAGGTTTCCTTTCTCATCTTCTTAAACGGGAATAACCCATGAGAAATCTGTTCAGAAAATTCCACCCCTTGAAATGTAATTTATTAAATGCACTGTGAATATCAGAAATAACCAATCTATTTTAAAAGAGGTTGTGAAAGAAGGGGAGGAGAAAGCTGTATACTTTATGTCCAGATTTATATTAACTGAGCTAAAACTCAGTAACAGTAATGATGCTGTACTTGATCATAACAGGTCACCATAAACAATTCTCCTAATGGAGTATTCTGTGGCTTTAAATGTATACAGTTTATTTTTTTTTCCCCCCGTCAGCTCTGGATGCTGTGACTTGATGAATCTAGCTATATATGGTTCCGCAGTCCTACAAAATCATGACTACTGTACTTATCACAATGGTATTGATTCAGCTGAACCGAATTTTCAGTTTTATTCGAAGAGTTTGGAGTCCTTAGAGTTGCAATGCACAAGCAGTGTCCTTAAGACATAAACTTACTTATTAGATAATTTTTCGCCCTCTTTTAATGAACCTCAAGTGCTGTACATTATTCTCTGGAGTAAAGTTTAAAACCAAATCTTTATACTGTCCAGTCTGACCCTCTGTATTTCACAGCCCAATTAAGTGTATTTTATTCCTTTATGAAGCTCACATATATGCAGAACAACAGAAAAAATTAAGACAATACTATAGAAATGCAACTCTGCTACACTGCTTCCCAGCTAGCCCATTTATTTCCTAAACTAATATTCAACTAAGATGTTCAAAACAAACAGCTATAAATGAGACAAGAGTACCTACCACATGTTTTTCTTTTCTGAGTTCAGTATCAAGAAGCATGAGATCTTTTAAAATAAGACTGCAAAGGCAGAGCTTAACATCAAAACTAAAACAAAGATTTAAAAAGTGTTAATATCCATCTAAATCAAGGTTATAAGAAAGGGCAACACCATGTAACAGTTTCATTTAACCACTAAATTATCCTAAAAACATTGCCCCAAACCAGCAGTCAAGTCACTTTACTTCCACATTGCCTTGTCCTTCAGGTAAAATATTCCTACATAAATGTAAGCAAACCAAAACAGTGCTTTTAACAAAGTTTGATTTGGAGTTCCCTTTACAAAAAGGTAAATATAGCCATGAGTGGCTACAACAAAGGGATCACAAAGCTTTCAATTAAAACAGCTATAATGGCGGTGGACATTTTCAAAGTATTCTTCATTGCTAGTACTCTCCCCAGTCCCCATAGTGACACAAATATGACTTTACTCTTGCTAGCGAGAATACAGACACATATGCATTCATCTAGGGCTACCTTGCTGCGGTGCAGCTGAAAGAAAATCAGAGCTGACAGTCCATTTTGATTAGCTCTACCTGCTCATCAGCAGCACGTCTAAGAACTGTTTTCCCACAGTAAGACATAAGCAGTTCCCATTAAAAGAGAGAGAACAGACCACTGCCACTTGCTGTTCTCAAGGCACCTGCTGTGTGACTTGACATTCTACAGTGCAGGGGACTCCATCCTCAGTTGAGCAGCATGTGTCAATTGAGCATACGAGCCAAAACAAAGGGATGTCCTTATCCTAACAGTGGTATACTTTTACGTGACAGCTTTTGCCAAAGTTCTGATTCCCACAATTTCATAAAGAACAAACTGACTTTTCAATATGCAGCATGATGCATAACTTCAATCTCCCCCACCACTTTTTCAGGGTTATAAGCAGATAACCCCATCTTGATGTGAATGTATACATTCAGGCCCAGCTTTTGGTTTACACCAGACCTTTAGTGACTGTCTTGAAAACCACTGGGGCACGCTAGGAAACGACCAAACACAAGGACAGGTTTACTGCTTACCTCTCACATGTTAGCACTTCAGGGAAGCTGGTCACCTTGAGGAAGGCTCGAGCCTGAAATCTGTCATCGCTTGTTGTGGAATGTATCGTTGTAGAGGAGCTGCAGTCCTCTTTGTCTCCCTGGCTCAGGGATCCCAGGCTGCCTGAGGTAGATGTCTCCATGACCTGATTAGGCAGAACCGCCTGCTTTGGATTCTCATGCAAAGATGGATTGGATGAGCCATCTGCCAAAGGCTACAGTCAAACAGAATTCACAAGGTCAATTAATACAACACAGTAAGGAGATAAACATCGCATCAATTTGCAGTGTTTGCTTTCAGGCAAAAATTTAAATGATATACACAGCGAAGTGTTTCCACATAAATTAAGATTCATCACACAAGTTTCTGCATTGCCCAGAAAAGCATTCTTCTGTTGTGGCTATCTGCTTGGTGCATGTTTTCTTACTGAAAGGTAGATCCTTGTGGGGTTCTTCTTATGGCAGACCCAAATTCCATTAACGTTAATGGAAAGAAAAAGCCTCTTGACTACTGTGAAAACTGACCTCACACCATGTAAAGCACTGCAGGTTTCAGGGGGAGCTGAAATCAGCTGACATCTCACAGAATAAGCCCTGAGTCAATGGACTATAAACAAAGAAACATCCCAATTAAACAGACTGGCAGGAAGTTTTCTTCCATTACTTGACTCTGCAATTTACGCTGACACAGAATGATTGTCATTAATGTTTACAAGTAGAATTTAAAGCCTTACCCTAAATTTCTGATTGATGGGATAGATCACTTTTGCCTTTAATGCAAATGCTGTGATGTTACTGTTCAGAGGACACTCACTTTCCTGTATGAAAAACAACAGAAAATTATTTGGGAACAGCAGTAGATCTGACAGTTTTTCACTCTAAATATCACATGGCCTTTTTGGTTACACAACTTAGTAATTCCTATTGATAACTATTTATTGACTGTTTCTGCTTTGGCAGACTCATTCAGAGTATGAAACCCCGAAAAGGAAACTCTGTCATTACCACTGCTCCAAAATGTTTTTATTCCTGCAAGGGAAAACAGGCGATAGCTGGTATTCACAAGTTATTTCCATTTCATTTCTCTCTCTCCACCATTAGCAACTAAAGATTTGACATGCGTAACTAAAATTATCTTGAGATAATCTAGAGAAAATACCAATGTTCTTCTGGATAACTTTTTATAGATAATGCATTCTTTTCATAAAATCTGCTATATCACATAATCTGACTTTCTGCTCCTCCTCTTTCCTAGCCACTACTTCATGCACTGGAACAATGGGATAATCAGCTTTTTTTGGTGAGGTTATGTATGGCTTAATAAAAGGTTGGCTGTAAGATACAGACAGAATGTTTAAATCCAAGCTTTAGCAGATTTCCTATTCTAACTTTTTCGGTTCTGTCATATGAAATTAAAGAATCTGATTTGTCAAAACACAATTTTCTTTATACAGATTTTTCTAGGAAATATGGAAGCACTAACAGAGTCTAAAAATACAAATGGGAAGAGAAGAGCAAACCACATAATTTATTAGACTTTTATCATTGCACTTTTTCATCTCCATTTCCAGAAGTCATTTTATGATATACTGACAAAGTTAAAAGCATGGGGTCAGCATGTAAACCACTTGCTCATACTGAGCAGTCCCACTGCTGCAGTACATATTCAGCGATAGAAGATGACAGAACTATTGCTCTGCAATGGCTGGAGGCAGCGCAGTTCCAGTCCAAAGCCATAAAGCCATATTGCAGTGTGCTGAAACTAACACATCCTGCTTCTCAGCAGGCATCAGTAATACACAGTTATTATTAACACAGTAATTATGGTATTATTGCAGTGTGGAAGGTCTCAGAATGAAAATACCTGTTTTTTCTGAAGTGCTCTAACCTAAGTAAAAGCATTTTCCATATATGCTTCTTCATGAACTGTCAATTTGAAGCTAGCAATGGCAAAAGCTTCTGGGAATTGAAACAGATGGATAGAAAAAAATCTTCGGTAGTTGGACCGAAGGTGGGAGAAGTCCTATCAAATAACATGGTTCCTTCTTAATGTGTTATAAATGAGCTAATGCATTTGGGAAATGGATTAAGTTGTGAATGACTACTTTTGAAAGACTGTGATCCCATTTCAAAAGGACTGGTAACATGCATAAAGTTAGATAGATCATTGCGTAAGTTCTCTCACAGGATTTATACTCCAAAAGAGAATCTAAGCCATGCTCACTTGTTCTGCTGTACTTTAACTCAAGCAAAATGACCAACCATGGTTTGGCACCATTCCTGATTGCAAAACTGAAATGAAGATTAATTACCTGTCAGGATTTAAACCAACAGTAGAATGTTTACAGTAATGCCTATCTTCTCTTTGTCTTGAGAGCAGTTCTCATTACAAGCTAAGCACCAGACCGGCTGGCTTTAACTGACTTTTCTGCATGTATTTAATTTATGGATAATAGACTGAATGAGTTAGCTGAACTGCACATTTTTTAAAATACACAGTTTAACTCGCAACCTTTAGCTTCACCAAGAGTAGCCAAATCAGCTCTGAATGAAAGGCAGTGATCTAACACCTTCACGGTAGGACTGGTTCTCAAGGTATTTTGAGATTATCACAACAACAAAAAAAAGTTAACTGAATTTTTGATTGAGGGTGGGTTAAGTTTATACCTTCACCTACTTTTCTTTCCAAATTGTTTCTCTAATTGTCCTTGAATCCCAGCTCAGCACAGTGGTGTTTCAGTACTTGTGGTCATTTGAACTCTGCACCGTATTCTTCAGCTGGTACCTCCTCATGGGAGAATTTCTATGTGAGAAAGCTATTGAAGATGCTGCTGTTCACAAACATACTCATTTTACCTCATTTAATCTTTCTCTCTCAACTGATGTACTCAGTCCAACTGAGAGCTGGAGCCTCTAATGAGGCTCTAGGAAAAAAGTATTTGTTCCATACTGGACCCGATGAGGGGGAACTTTGTTACTGTCAAAACTTCTCTAATAAATCTCCTTCTCCAGGAAAGAATCCACTATCAGCTATCAGCACCAGTTCCAGTACTTAACAACTTTTTCTTAAGTCAATAGTGTTAACTTTTCCCATCAGCCTTTTGAAATTAAAGACAATGTAGATACAAAACCAAAGCAGCCCCTTGTCCAAAAAGAACACAGGATCTTGATTAAAATATCCAAAAAGAGTCTCCCAAATGAAATGGAATTCACAGGGGGAAATGAGTGCCTGAAATGGCTGCATTCATAAGCAGCCATAAACTCCCACTCTCCTTCTTAAGCTTTTTTCTGAATAATTTTTAAGGGCTCAATTCCAAACCCCCCAAAATTAAGACAGTTTTGACCAGGCCCTGAGGTGCTCATTGCCACACGCAGCAAACTGGACATCCACCACCAAAAGCAGTTTTACCTCCAGCACCATTTCCTCTTTTGATGTATAGGGTTCTGCTTTAATTTTTGCGAGCGTGTGCTCTCTGTCATCAGAGTTGAAGCTTTCCAAAAGTCTCTGGGAATCATCCTTCTGAAATTCCAAGAGAAAATAGATAAAATATAACACTGAAATCATGCAAAATCACTGGAAACATCTCTCACAGCAGCCTGGATACATTCATGTCTCCATCCTGAAAATTATTTCAGTATTAGTTGAAAATTTTGGAAAAATACAATCTGAAAATAAATGAGAATTTTACATATTCGGAAGGAATAAATAAAATTAATGAACTTTATGAATTTGATTTGTCAGTCCAGAAGTAGAAGTTTAATCTGAAAAGTTTAAACAGGCTGTAAACATGTCAAATTAATCCATTTGCTCTCAAAACATCGTACTACAGACTACGGGTCGAGCTCATGCTCTCAGTTCAAACTTCTTGATTAAAGCAAGTTAACTAAACTTTTCTATAATTGCCTGCAATGAAGAGAACACCGAGTATTTTTGCTCCCCTCCTAGGAGAAAAACTTACTAAATTAAGGTTTACATGTGGTAGAGTTCCTGCCAGGTAGAAATAATCTCAGAAAATGTTCACCATCTTCCTTCCCCAAAAGCAGCCCACATCACTGACTTTTACTTCCCTAAAAAAAACATAGTACTGCTGGTACGGACACAAGACTGTGCAGGAACCAAACCTCCCGCTACATATGCTCTTCCCTGTGCACTAGATGGACCAAAAAATAATACTACTGTTGGTCAATGCGTCCAAACACAGCACCACAAGGAATTGTTTTAGTGAAGGAAAAGATGGCAGCCACCCTACCATGACTACTTTTAAAACTATTTTTCAGGCTTCCAATCCACTGACTGCTTTTTCATGTAATCTAATTACTTGGTTGCAGCCACCATGCATGTAATTGTTTTATGGAAAGACTACCCTTGAATTATTTGGCCACTTGATATATAAGGTAGTCCATTTTCGCAGAATATAAAGAAGTGTCCAGCTTTTGAATACATTTCATTCCTTATGACTTGCTTCCATCACCTCTCTGGAACTTAGATGCTCAATAATACAGATTATATTCTTGGGTCAGCCTCTAAGACATGGTGAATTGCAGATGCTGGTTCCTAAAAATCTACTTATGACAAAAGAACAATTACAAGTCTCCCTCAGCAATCTTGTTACTTATTTGTCCCAAACCAGAATTTCACAAATTTTAGGTTGAGTGACTGGGACTTGTGGAAGTAGCCACATTCATTTCTCTCCTGCTCACATTTCTAAGATCATCTGCTTTTGTCCTTTGTTATTTTTGCAGCTGGAGTGCTACAGAGCACTCCTTTTAGAGCATTAAGAAGCTGAATAAAACTAAGTCTAACTGTAATTACTGCAATACTTCATCAAGCTAATCTACCAGAATACCATCATGAGACAAGCTTTAACCCAAAGGGCCACAAGAGCCTTCAGGCAATGCTGTACTCTAATAGGAGAATACTGTCAACAGAAATGTGTTACAGCACACATGGTCTGAACTTACCATGGTAAAGGTTTATTGTTAAAACTGTCCCAGCGCATCCTATGCACAGATAATCAGATCAATACAACACTTAACTGCATGCATCAAATACCACTGTTGTGGTTTAACCCCGGCCAGCAACTAAGTACCACACAGCTGCCTGCTCACTCCCCCCAAACCCCCAGAGGGGTGGGGAGGAGAATTGGGAAGGAATGTAAAACTCAGGGCTTGAAGTAGGAACAATTTAATAATTGAAATAAAATAAAACCCAATAATAATAATAATAATAATGAAGAGGAGGGAGAAGGGAAGAGGAATGAAATCCAAAGTGAAGGGAAAAAAGAAAACAAATGATGCACAATACAATTGTTCACCACCCGCTGACGGATGCCCAGCCAGTCCCCAGGCAGCAATCAGCCAGCCCCGGCCAACACCCCTGAGTTCATATACTGAGCATGCCATCCCATGGTATGGAATATCCCTTTGGCTAGTTTGGGTCAGCTGTCCTGGCTGTGTCCCCTCCCAGTTTCTTGTGCCCATTCAGCCTTCTCTCTGCCAAAGCCCGAGAAACTGTAAGTTCTTGACTCAGTATAATCATTACTTAGCAACAACTAAAAAAATGTGTATTACAAACACTGTTCTCACAACAAATCCAAAATGCTGCACTGCACCAGCCAACTCTCCCAGCTGAAACCAGGACACCCACAGATTCAGGCTGAGATCTATAGAATGGTAACTAACTGGGGCTGAGTGACAAACACTGGTGGCTTATTGCAATGCCTATGGCTGCTCTGGGCTCCAGGTACTTGCCTTGCTCCCACTGCAAGGATAACTCAGCTGCCTGGGAAGGAACATGGCATATTTAGGTAAACTGTCCCTGCTTTTACTTTGGATACAGAAGGTTGTAATACATGCAGTTCAGTACCTGGCTATACACACAATAGGCTTGCTCCATAGCATCAGTGGGTCTGACAGTATGAAGAAGGAACAGATACAAACAGCCTAAGGGTAGCCCTGTTGAATTTGGGAAATCAGAACCACAGCATACAACCTGCCCACCCTGCAACGTGCTCTGTATGCACCAGCTGGCAGTTTATTTTTCTTTCAAACTGAACAACTTTTACAGCAGCAGCATTGATTTTAATGGCATTTAAGCACCTAAATACAAATGAAGATCTGAGCCAGATAGAACTGACAGCTTCTATTCCCTATTGACATAAATGACATGAAGGATAAAATTGCACATAGCTGTATTTGAGTTGGTAGTGGCAGTACAATAAAGATCCCGACTATTAAGGCAGGGAAAATGAGCAATTGAACCAGAGAGGCTTGTACTTGCACAGGATGCACTGATCCAGCATTTGAAGTGCCACCATTACCAGGCTAAAGCACGGCTTCAAACAGAGTTTCAAACCTCCTACTTAAAAGCAGTTGGGAGCAAGAGGATTTTTCTCTTCTGTCATGTTTAATGACAATCAACGCTGGCAGATCCACAGATGCAGCAGAGCTCTTAAGAGCTGAAAAAAAGGAGCGGTTAAAAGCCAAGCCAAACCAGACCCCCACTGCAGGCAAGCAGAATGCTCCGCAGGGCTCCAAATTTCCCAGCTGTGCCAGCGCTGACAATTGCTACATCCAGTCAATCCAGCACGACTTGAGAATAAATGCGATGGGAGAAAGAGGCAGAAGTCGATAACAATTCTCAGAAAAATACCTGCTCAGTAGCAGTTTTGCAGCAACATGCTACCTCTGCAGTCCTCAAGTCCCAACAAACACCTCATGTAATAGAGACACGAACCATCCACCACAGTCCTTAAAAGAGCAAGGCATGCGTGTTATTAACAAATTCGCACGCTTTAGAAAACCCTGTTACTTTTGCATCAAACAAACTGCCAGATGTGTTCTGCCCCCTTTCTTTCTCAGGTGTGTACCCCCAGTGCAAAGTTACTGCTGTGGGCCAGTGCCAACACTTTGCTTGTGCCGTTTGTAAAACATGCTTTGGAAATGTCATAAAATACTTTGGAAATCGGATTGTTCTTACTGGTGTGGGATGGGAATTACCTCACGAAGTTTCTGCCAGCCGGGTTCATCTTGCCTGACCTCAAAAAAGGCTGCACAGCCCCGCACAAGAAGCCACGGCCACCAAAGGCAACACTCGCCTTAGACACAGGCCGGTCGGGCAATGCTCAAACACAGAGTACTTACACCGGCCTCTTTGCTGAGCCGGCTCGTTTGTTTCACTAAGTTTTTAAACGACGGGTGGAGTAAACCCCTTTCCAGCAGGGGTGTCAGGCCTTTCGGGACCCCTCACCCACCACCGCGCCCTGCCCGCGGTCAGTCACGGCCGGCCGCGCCGCTCACCCCGCGGCCCCGGCCCCGCTCAGGCAGCGCCGTGCAGCGGGCAGAGCCCAGCCGGCCGCACCTCCCGGGCCCGCCGCCCCCACGAACCGGCCCTGGCTCCTCCAAGGCGTTCACCCCGCGGCAGGCCCGAGCCCTCACCGCGGCGGAATGCCGGCTGCCAGCCCCCCGCCCGCCCCGCGTACCTCTCTCCGCCGGCGCGGCCCCAGCGCGCAGCGGCAGAGCAGGGCGGCGGCGGCGGCGCCTAGCAGCAGCCCCAGCAGGACGGCGGGGGCCAGCAGGGCGGGCAGCGCCTGCAGCGAGCGAGCCCAGAACTGCAGGCCCACCGCCCGCAGGCAGTCCCCGGCCGCCGCCATCGGGCCCAGCCCGGCCCGGCGAGAGGAGAGGAGTGGGGAGGTCCCGCTGCTCAGGGCCCCTCCGCCGCCCGCCCTCGCCGCGGTGGGAGGAGACCGATGGCGGATGGATGCTGCTGCTAAGGCCCGGCCTGGCTCGCGGGAAACGCCTGGGAAGTCCGCGGCGCCCTACGCGCCCGCGGAGGGGCCGCCCGCCGCCATGCGTGGGCTACTAGCCGGCCTGCTGCTGGCGCTGCTCCCCGGCGGGCCCCCCGCGCCCGCCCACGCCCTCGGAGCGGCCGGCCGGTGCGCCCGGGCTGGGGGCCGCCCCCCGCCGAGCCCCGCGGAGAGGCCCGGGGCGCCCTGCGGCCAGACGGCGGCTGGGGTAAGGCGGCGAGGCCGCGGGGCGCTGCGCCGCCGGCACGGCAGCCCCTCGGCGCAGCGGGCCCGGGGCGGTGGGTGGCGGGCACCGGGGAGGCCCTGGCCGAGGGCGCGGCGGCCCCAACGGCGGGAGTGGCTGCAGGAGCGGGGCCCCGGCACAGGGGCGGCCGCTCGCCCAGCGCTTGGGCTGGGGGCAGCGAAGAGCTGCCCGGGGTCGGCGTGGTGGGTACCGCAGCAAGGTGCCGCATGCCGACAGTGGCTCTGCTTCCCTGTTCTTCCAGAGCAGAGGCATTGGGTGGGTTTTTGTCTAGTCACGGCACCCTTGCCCATAGGTGTCAGCTCTCTATTCGGAGTGCAGCTAGCGGTTTAGGGTACGGCCTCTTGTTTTTCATTATTTCTCATCTAGGTGCACAGCTGTCAACCTGTCTCAAAATGTGTTGGCATCGCTTTCTGTTGCCCATGTGGAAAATACCTGTGACTGCATGGCGGGGAGAGGAAGGGAGTCACGAATGATGGTCAGTGGTGCCATTACAAAAAGTCTCATCAGCAGGAAGTAGTATTGCAAGAAAATGAAAATCAAAACCCCACCTCATTTTTCCACCAGAAAAATAAATTAACGTAAAACTTGGGAAAATGTCTGGCGGCAATATTAGTGCATTAAATTAACCACTTTTGAAGCACGATGTGAGTGCTGGCCCCTAGAACTGGCGCTCCTTGCTGCTGCTGGGCCCCTGGTGATGCCCTTTGGTATTATGGACACACTGCAGTAGAGTGGAAGGATTGTGCTGAGTATCCAGACTATAATTCCCAGTGCAGACTACTTAGAACTGAATGTGAGATAAGGCAGAAGAAAAAACAAGCAGCGTTGTGTCATTTATAGCTGTCACAGACATACAAACACCGTAGATTTTTGTGCATGAGCTGTTGTAAGACCACAGACAAGTGAATGCCTGGAGTCTGTGGAAATCAGGAGACATTTATACACTGATTTCCTAGGAAGCAGGAAATAAAGCTTGTTAGCTAGCAAGCCACATTTTCTGTATGCCTTTGTGCACACTTAGACCACTGTCTACTTTTGTTACAGGCTGATTTACCAAGGAGCTGTTGACATTTGTGTTCTTACATATGCTGTTATAATGCATGAGTAATATTTGAGATTTATATTTATAAACAAGATTTATTTCAACATTTAACGTAATGGACCATCATATTGATGTTCTGTATTTTTGCCAGTGTTTTACACGGTGGCATTACATCCAGTTAGTGTACTGGTACACATTTCCTTAGTGGGGATAGGGCTCTAGACTGCTCTAAAAATATCTGGCAAAGGTTAATTCCCTTTTAACATGTGACTTCTATTGCTGCATATCCGTATGCATGTATGGAAATACATACACATATATATATATACACACACACACACATATATATATATATACATATATATATATATGCATCAGATAATTTTTTTTAAGTTTGCTACTGGAGTTTCCTGTTCTTATCCTTCTGAGCTCCTGAGGTGCTTCACTGCTATAAATTCATATGGATTGTTTAACCAATAAGAAGAAATTAATAGTGACTTTAGAGAGCTTTGGCATAACTCAGTTTGTGTACAAAAATTCTGGAGTGCAGAGAGGGCTGTACAATTAAGTGTTTGGAAATACCCAGCAGGGAAGAGCTCAGTGTCTGTGGTCTTGCAGAGCTGTGTTCAGGGGCTGCTCAGTGTGCTGCATGTTCCTGTTTGTGTTCGTTTTCTCTGTCCTTTCTTTCTCCTCCACAAGAGCCGCCTCCAATCCTGTATGTATTTGTTTCCAGAGCAGTGTCCGCTTAAACCCCAGGGGTCCTGGTGCATCCAAATTTGTGAGGCGGTTTGCATTTTCTGTTATTTTGAGGAAAGTGCCCTATCTGAAGTGACAACTATTTTCACACAAGGTTAACTAAACTTACAGCTCTAGCAATAACCAACGTGATGGCTTCCCTGAGCAGGCAATAAGAAAATTGCCCCTAACTTGCTGTACTGTAACAGTGGTGTTGACATAAGTCAGTACTTAACATTACTCACATGCAGTGCTTGGGAGCAAACAGAAACAGCAAGTGCCGGTCACGTCACTCAGCAGACTTGGAAGTGCTGTTAATCAGCCAACATTCCTAACTCTGTATTACCTCCTGCAAGGAAGCATTTTTATTAAATGAAAACTTGATTGTATGACCATTAGATCTTGATCAAAACACTGGGCTTTAACAATCCTTTGAAACACTGGTTTCTTTTGCTAATGTTTTAGAGCTGTGATTTCTCTATCAGTCTCTGCGGTCTGGGCACAGGCAGGAGGCTGTCAGATTGCCTCATAAGCTGCAGTTTTTAGCCTGTGGTCCCTTTGAAAGGCTCCATGTAATGCTCCGAAGGAAAAATTGAGCGTAATGACAGTAGACTTGATCATCCAGTATGGACACATTCCTGCTGACTCCTAGTGATTGGATTTTCCTGTGTCCTCAAATCTGACTTTGAAAATGGCAAAGAAAGATTATAAGAACAAACTAATAGCAAACCCTTCTGCTTCACTATTGCACAGATGCTCAGCCTGATAATACTAACTGTAAGTACAGTTTGAGCCCCAATTGTGCATAGCCATACTGGGAGACAGCTGAGCCTCATACTGCTCAACAAGCTGTGGGGGACCTCTGGAGCTCTGTTGTGTCTCTTCTGGTAGTAAATTTTGGGAAATGAGGCTTTGTGGAATAGGGTTCTCTCTAATTGTGAAGCATAAATTCAGTGCAAGAGTTCAGTATTAGGCATTTATGAAAACTTTTTTATAATTGCTCTTTTCTGTTTTAACTTTAGGTTATTAAAGATAATCTGTGGTTTCAAAATGAGATGGGATGTCTGGGAATGACAGGTATGTAACTGCTTTCTCTCTCTTTTCAGTGCCGTGGGAGCCCAGACTCCCAGGGTATGGGTGTGAAGGTGGGCAGGGGACTGGAGCTGTGCCCTCGTGGCCCAGTATCGTCAGTGGGACTCTTGGTCCAGAGCCACACAGCAGTTTTTGCTCAGAAGTTAAGAACAAGGGTGCTCTAGGCTCCCTAAACAGCTCATCTAGAATGGAGCCCCTGTGAGAAGACCTTAGTTCATACTCTGCTCTGAATAATTTTCAGAGGGAGCCCTTTTTCCTCGTTAAACATCGTGATGCAGGGGAGCACTTTCTGATGGCCAGTGTTCCCAGTGTTGTGGAAAACCCAGATTACTTAAAGGTGATCAAGACCTTGTTCCTTTTCAGAAGCTAACTTAACCACTATGCATTTACTAACACAGTTGCAATACCTACTCTTGAAGTATTTTCAAAGACCTCTACAATTACAATAACTAATATACTTTGTCCTGGACCAAGTTGTTAAAAGACTGGTAGATGTAGGGGATCTGGAAGTGTTTCTAGGATTTTTACAGAGGGTGTCAAGTATGCTGGTTGCTGATCTCAGATACGCTGAGCATCTCCAGTGGCAGTTGCCTAATCTGATCAAAATAGGGTACCCTGATACTCGGAGAACTCTCTTCTAGCTTGGAGGAGCTACATCTGAGGGGTGACTGCCACAGGCACTTTCTGTGCATTTGAACAAATCACTTAGTTTCTCTGGGTCTCTGGTCTTTATTTTCTTTATATGTGTATAATAGTGTACTACTTTACTCAAGCTTAGTGGAGATGAATACCCTGAAAGGTTGCAGCGCATGAGGAGGGGCAATGCAGTGCTGGAAATAGACATGCTGCCCATGGCTGCACTTCCCCAAGAGATGATTTCATGACATGCATTTGCCAAGAAATTACATGCTCTGAAGCAGTCATCTAGTGAGATGACTCTTAATTTCTCTGCCCTGTGCCATGGCTAATTCACAAATGAGTTTATTAATTTAAATACGAAAGCAAATAATTAAAATTTGCTGAGCTTCCTGGCTTTTTACCTGTATTTATTCAGTATCAACTTTGCTGCTCACATCTTGCTTTCTGATGGGTTGCAAATTATTAATGTACCATCTGTTGAGAGAGGTATTGCATGTGGTTTTGTAGTCCAGAAGAACCTTCTGGCATTGAAGAAAAAGTGGGGCGATTGGAGGATTTTGACACGCAGTGTCTTTTTGTTACTGGTTGAAAATAGTGTGGCCAGCAGAACTAGGGAACCAGTTCCTTTGAACTTGGCACTGGTGAGAGCACACCTCCAATACTGTGTTCAGTTTTGGTCCCCTCACAACAAGAAAGACATTGAGGTGCTGTAATGTGTCCAGAGAAGGGCAGTGAAGCTGGGGAAGGGTCTAGAGAACAATTCTGATGAGGAGCAGCTGAGGGAACTGGGGTTGTTTAGCCTGGAGAAAAGGAGGCTCGGGGGAGACCTCATCGCTCTCTACAACTGCCTGAAAGAAGGTTGTTGCGAGGTGGATGTTGGTCTCTTTTTCCAAGTAACAAGCAATAGAATGAGATGAAATGGCCTCAAGTTGCGCCAGGGGAGGTTTAGTTTGGATATTAGGAAAAATTTATTCACCAAAAGGGTTATTAAGCATAAGAACAGGCTGCCCAGGGAAGTGGTGTCACCATTCCTGAGGGTGTGTAAAAGATGTATAGGTGAAGCACTTGGGGACATGGTTTAATGGTGGAGATGGCAGTGCTGGGTTTATGCTTGGACTCAATGATCTTAAAGGTCTTTTCCAACAAGAATGATTCTATGATTCTATGAAACTCTGGCTTTTTATTGGTAGGTAAATATATGTGTTAAATGAGGGGTTGCTACAAGCAATTAATTGTATGCTTGATTTTTTAATTGAGAATTGTCCCATATCAATAAACATGATTTTAAAACATATTTAAAGCTAAGTTTTTAGTGGTTTGCATAATCAAGGTACTAGACTCTAGTTCTTATCGAAGAAGTTCTCAAGGAAAACAGTGAGACAGGAACTTCTGCATACAACCTTTATCATTGAAAATGGCAATGTGCTGAAGTGAAATGATTTGTAACAGCACAGTGGACTCAGGGTTTCTGTTGGAAGCTTTTTGGAATTGTTTCTGGGTAAGATGAGAAAAAACAATCCCAGAATAACCCTGTGATTGGGAAGCACAATGGATTTTTAAGAACTATGTTTGAGTCTGCTCTGACTTACTCAAAGCAGGACTGGAAAGTAGATTTGCCTTGTCCTGTTGATGCCCATAGTTTCTTTGACTTTGTAACGAGAAAAGCTAATGGCAACATTCAAAACAGAAATACAGTAAATTACTACCCTTGCCTGTTCATTGTTGTGTGTAATTGAAAGGATTTCAAATTGGATCTTGTATCCTGGATGTTTTTCAGGACAGGGAATCATTCAGAACAACAACAACAAGAAAAATATAGCAAGCAAATATATTTAACTCTTTTCTTTCCTACTGAAATAGAGCAAAATTATTCAGAGCTTTGCTGATAAATTCTGGAGGAAAGCAAGTCAGACTGCAGGTGTAGGACTTGAAATATGCAGCCCTTGAGAGCTAAGAATTTGAATTACAGTCTTAGTGAAATTGTAATTTTTAATTCTGAACTTGACATTTCACAAACTTATCAGACTCTTCTCTTTCATACTGTAATTTGGCACATTAGGATGTGCTATAAAGATACAGGGGCTTTAAGGACATAACAGAGTCTTTACTGCAAACCTATCGTAAGATTGTCCTAGTTTTGTATCATCCTAATTAATTGCCATGGCCAAAAATAACCTTCACCTTAACTGCTATCAAGAAAATGTAAGGCACTCTGTTGCTGTACCTACCCTTCTAATGGCCGTCCTTCTGTGCTACTAACCTGTTTGGGACTCGGCTCATTTAGTCCAGTGGTAAAGGCTTGTGCTTTAGCACTGAAGGTCCCTGTTGTTAGACAAAACTAATTTCTTAGCAAAAGGCAGTATTCTAACCACAAACAGAGGACAGTTTCTTAGACACCCATCCTTTCACCCCCAGCCCATATCAATGCAGACCCGCTGTTACCACAGTCTCCATGTGATAAGTGCATTTTGTACCACATCAGATCCTCTCTGTATTTGCATACCCTGAGCAGGAAGCAAATGCAATGAAAGCTGGGAGTGGGGAGCTCTCCTTCCTAAGTGTATTATATGTGCCTTAAATGTGGCTGCTGGAGGTCCAAAAGAGCAAAAGATCATCACCCAAAGCAATAGTGCACAAAGCCGAGGAGTGGTTAATGACTACATCGGGAGAATAGCAAAGAAAATCGAACAGCATTAAATAGCAGGGACTGTTCTGATCAGTTGTGCATTTGTCACTTCATATTGTTGTGGCACTGTGCATAGTGGGGCTAAGTGAATGCTATGGTAACGTGAGTGGTAAAATATTACACCAATCTTCGGGCTGTTTCAGCCATAGTAATATTTATTTTCATGTTTTCATTTTGTAATTCAATACAAAGTTGACCTACCAGCACTAGTAGTTAAGCTAGGAATATGCAGTTGAAGACATGGTTCTGACATATCTTGTTTATATTTGGTTTATGGAGAATTAAATTGTGGGAGAACATTTTAGTAGCATGTTAATTCAAAGTAAGATAAAATATTTAACAACTTGATAATACATTGTAAAAATGTGGAGTGTTTAATTAAGGAAAACAAAAAAAAGGAGAAAGAAAATTTCATCTTAAAATGGTGATATTGTCTCACATCTCAAAAGAAAGTGAAATTACTGCCTTTCTTTGATGAACCGTTTCACTTGGCATCTTTACAGATGTTTGCAGGAAAGCCCCAGATTAAGCCTCATGCTCTGTTGGTTTGCTTGCTGGGAAATGTTTTGGCCTGAGGCATTGTACTCCAGGAGTGCCTGGTGGCAGCCTGGCAAGCCCAGCTGAGAGGGGATGGTTTGGGCTGTATGTCAAGCTGAAAGTGTTCCCCTGCTTTGCAAAATTTCCCTTTCAAAAAGGAGTGGGAATAGTTTCCATTTAGAAACTTATCGAAGAGAAGACCCCGCAGCTTTGATAATGTTTTTTTCTGAAAATAGAAAAATGGCAAAGATTGAAGCTGTAAGAAGAAAAGAGAGTGGAAGGAACAAGGAGACCGCAGAGTCAGAATTGGGATGCATCTCTGAAAGAGCACTGATAATGGTGCACTTGCACTTCTGAGCAGCAGGGTATCCAAAAGAAAGCTCAATGCTTGTTAATGAAAGGCCTCAGGAGTCAAGTATTAGTATTTTCCAACCTCAGATGAATCTATTTGTTAAAAAAACCACACCAATTTCAGAACGGAAATCTAGAATAGACATGAAAACAACAGAATGTGTTATGCCTGTACTGTCCTTTCTCAGATATTCAGCGTTCAGCTTTTCAAGCAATCATCAGCCATCTACAATCCATCTAGAACCTTATCTGAAAAGAGACAGCAGGTGAATTGATAAATACAATTATGTTGTCTTGATGTTAAGAGTATGCAGCAAATTATGTGGAAAAGCAGTTATGGTCTTGTAGGTCAGCTGGACTGAGTTGTATAATGTTCTAGTGACAGTTAAATATATGTGGATCAGGAAAAAGTTATTTTATTGAACTGACAGTCGATACTACAAAAAATCATGACATAGAAAAGTGCTGCTTTACTGGCAAGGGAAACCACAGTATTGTAAAACAGCCTATATTGTTGAAAATTAATAGGAAGGATGAGAAAAAATCTGGAGGAAGGCAGTAGTACATGTTGCTGTATGGACATGCATCACACTGATTGAATCTATTTATGCAAAACCTTCCACTGAGTGCTGGGAAGATACAAGTGAATTTGCAAAAGTACCCTTGTAATCATCATCAATGTTGAGGCTGCTTAACGTAATGTCAAGAACCTGCAAAATCCCCAACCTCCAATTACTGTTGATGGAGCAGCCATATAACATGCCTGGAGACTTCTGCTGGGAGCTGGGCACATTATCTCGGGACCGTAAGTCATGACAAAGCACAACTTGAAAACAGACTCATCTGTCTAATTACTAATCCAGAGATTTATTCAGAGTCAAAGAACGTGATCGGTTAATTAAATTTCTTACTGTGGACTTGATACTCTCCAGAGGCGAGTATCAGGATTCGCTGTCATGGAAAGTGCAGTTGTGTGTGCTGATGGAGGTGTCATGCTGCATAGGGCACAAGAACAAAAGGTATTTTATGAAGCCATTACCCCCTTCTTGTTGGCTGAGCTCACTTATCCCAAATACTGAAGGAAATGATAGCTAACTAAGAAGCACTTTCAAGGTAGTAGTTGCTCAGCCCAGCCCATACATATTGCCATTTTGACTTCTGACTCATAGCAAGCCCTACAAAGAAGCTCCATGTCTTCATTCAGGGTTTCTGTTTACTGTGAGGGAACGTGCATCACCTGTAGTCTGGCAAGAAAACAAAAAGGAGAATTGGTGCTCCACCTCCATAGGAATGGGATGGCAATTGCATTAATATATGAGACAGCGAATCTAAAATGAATCTTTTTCACTGTTTGGATATGTCTATACAAAACTGCAAAGAGGCTTGATTCAGTAGACAAAACGAAGGTTTAGAGCCATCGGAGGTGAGATGTAGTATGATACTCGAATCTGCTGGGGAATGCCAAAGCTGGGTGGGCTGAGATTGCTGGCTAGCAGGTCTGTACTGCTCTTGCAGTTCAGCACTGGTTCATCCTGAGTGATTTGGACTGTTGCTTAGTTTTGAAATAGAAGTATGCCAGGCATGACTGCTCTGAAAAAACTCCAACCCCAAAGATATGGTAATTATATATATTACTGTTCTCACCAAGTTTACCTTGTTATTTTTGTAGTCCCTAAATTATTCTGAGTCTGTTGCATTGGTCAACAGGGGTTTAAGTATTTAAGTAAAACTTGGTGAAGTGAATTAGAAGTGAATGTAAAATATAAACAACTGGCTTTTCCTAGCCCATACATCCACAATTTTGTCCAGTATAAACAACTCCCACATAAAAAGCATGCTATCCCAGTATGGGAAGACAGTGAAGCTCCCCAGGGTGCACGTGTCCATCTGGGTTCTGTAAGCAGCAGGACCGCATCTCATTCATTACGTTAACAGAAATCTTTTCAGTGATTCATGTGCATCAGCGCTCCAAGGCCCTTTATAGGACCTCCTTTAAGGGTCCGATTTTGATTGGTCTGTGCATGGCTTTGCTATTTACAGCTAACAGTATTTCTCTATATTGTTCTTCCAACAAAGCAGTGTCTTTTCAAAAAAATGCAGCTTCTCATATTAATGAGATTTCACTATCTTCAGATTTTCATATTTCATTAACATACAGGGGTTTTTAAAATGAAAACTTGATAGAAAAGGGTCATTTGCCAGAAATCTTTGCTTTTCAATGAGAGTTTTTGTCCGTATGAATATATATAGTTAAAATATGGGATGTAAAAATGAGTAATAAATGAGAACTATTATGCAAAGAATGAAAGAAAGTATCTTCTTTAAATGTAGCCAACTATAATTTTGAAATTTTCATGACATTTTTTCTCTTCATTCAGCAGCTTTACCTTTTGACAGTTTGTTATATTAAATTACTGATTTTTAGTAGAAGCTCCTTTTTTTAATGTCATAGATGCTTTTACTTTAATAGATGAAAATTAATTGATTTCAAAACTCTTCTTGTAATTTTTGTGATATCATGGACTAATCTTTCATGAAAATATAAGCCTATAAGCTAGCATTTATATTGCTATTTACTAAATTGAGGAGCATTTGATTTGATGGCATTCCAGTTCAGCTGGAATGTAACTGAGACCCTTATTCAACTGAGAATTTGTTCTGAATACGTCTTGACATGGTTAGTGGTTAATTGGCAGACTGTATCTTTGAAGCAAAACATCCTTACCACTGAGGCTACTTACACCGTGGAGGGCTTCAATTATTTATGCTTTGCTGAAACTTTCTTTGTGTTGAAAATATTAACAGTTGATTTAAGGCTAAAATCTTTTAATTCATGCATTTGACACTTTACATTTAAATGGCAAGAAGTTTTCTGTGGGATCTATGTGAGTTCCCTAGGTAAAGAAATAGTTTTGTTCTAACTCCTGCTGGGTTTTGTGTGGCACATCCCATCTCTCTTTCCTGCCTGGCCTCATGTCTCAGGTGCCGATGTTGATGTTCATTGCTTTGAGGGAGAGCATGCTGGCTGCTGTGTGCACACAGAGCACCAGATCCGCACCAAGCGGCTGCTGCACAGGAGCCAGCTTTAGCTCTAACATAGATTGTTGCCTTGGTTTTCAGCAATGCCCTTACCTCTGGTCATTCAAGCAAGTGAAGCACCTCACCATCTCTTGACTTCTGCAGCCTCAGACGATCGGTGGAGCCATTCACTGTTTGCTTTGATACCCTCATGGACAAAGAAGATTTTGTTCAAACGAGAGTCTTCTGTTAACCACCAGCTGGTCAGTAAAAGATGGTTTGCAATTTGTAATATTTTCTGAGTATTGTAGCAATTACATCAAAAGTGAACGTTGCTGGGAATTTGCTACCCAATTAGTACATTTCTAGTTCTGTCTCAGTGACTATGTTCACTTGAGATGGCTTCAGCAACACCAACTAGTTGTGTGACTTCCAGAGAATTACTGTGACATACAGCTATCTGCTTTATAAATTCTGATAGACACTTAGTAATGCAATAGATCTATATAGTTTGATGAACTTTGTGCATTTTGCTAGAGAACTGTGATAGCCAAAAGGTGAATATATCAATGAACATACTAGTAATTGCTTGTGGGAATAGTAGTTCGTATAAATTTGGACTAGAAAGAAAGATTAACTATTAGGATAACAAAGCTTTTAAATTAGGTGGTGATTAATACCTCTATTTTTTTTCTTATTTCATTATTTAGATAATTTAACTTCTGCTGCAGTTTCTGCATTATGATATTTTCATACACTATGTAGACTTTTCCCCTTCCTCCACAGCCTGAAGATACGGCCAATATGTCGGTGTCTTCTGGATTTGGAATAACCCTTCAGAAATGTGGTGTGGTAAGTTTTCTTACAGTTGTGTTGTTAATTTG
This sequence comes from Falco rusticolus, assembly GCF_015220075.1. NCBI lineage: Eukaryota > Metazoa > Chordata > Aves > Falconiformes > Falconidae > Falco > Falco rusticolus. The sequence goes on along the minus strand of NC_051187.1, from coordinate 75,505,460 downwards.
GTAGAAGTTTGTACCCAAATGTCCTCTAAAAAGTGGGAATAGAACTGTGCCCATGCAGAGTGTTTTGGAGAACATCCATTTTGATGTTAAGATGGTCGCACCCTCCATAAGAGGCACAGTTTTGCAATGTGAATTCAAAACTGAAGGGAATCGGTGAAATCTTCTCTCAGACTCCTGGGGGATATTGGAATGTGGTCGAAGTAAATGCCTCATTGTGAGAATTCCTAAAACTATAAATGGGCAAAGCCCAGTGAACTCTAGGACAAGGGTGGGTAGAGATAGAGACAAGCTTCTTTAGAGGATGAGATAAGCCACCTGAGATACTCTCCTGGCTCAACCACGGATGCCTCACCTGTGTCAAGTATGGACTCCTTTCGAAGGGTGGGGCACTGAGCCTTGTGATGCCAGTGTGTCTTTGGGCATGCTACCACACAGCCTTAGAAGAGTCAGTCTGTCATAGTCTGCATATTTGGTGGGGCTCAGCTACAGCACGATATTAATGAAAAAAAGGTTTCATTTAACTTTGCAAAATACTTATGAGGAGCAAAGACCTCCATACTATAAGGAAATTCTAAACCTTCCATTTTATTTTTACTTTATGTGGCATAGGTTGATAGATTTGTCTAGACTGTTATTTTTTCCTTTCCTTTTTTTTCCCATTTTTGCTTTTTGTTTTTTACACTGGATGAAGCAAGTGTGAGTTTTTGTAATTAAGAGACAGTTCGTCTTATTGATCCCTTGGATAGAGAAAGCTCATCCAACTTTAAGACAAATCTGAATTCAGCCACTGAAATGCTGCATGTGAGGGTAGAGGATTCAGTAACCAGTAAAGAAGAGGTGACATTATAACCTGCACAGGATAATTTGCATAGAGAAGAATGAATATGCATAACATCTCACAGTACTAATTACCTATAATGTTGTTATTGAAATGGCGGCATATCATTATTAATGAGGCTGAATAGTGAGCATTTCAGACATAAGAAGCAGTAACGCAGACTATTCTGCATTTATGGCTGCAGATTCACAATTTTTATACCAGAGCCTCTTAGAAAAGAGTTTGAGACAGTTACATGTTGTTTTTTTCTGTTTTTCATAGCATAGCCTCACGCAGGCTCATTAAAAATCGTGAAATCCTGCTTTACAAGATCAGAGTTAATCTGTTGTAGATGCTAGGATTATCAGAAAATAATTTTGCGGTGCTACTAGTTACAAATTACTGGAAACTATGCAGTTGTATGTGATTGTCTTCCACTTTCAAATGCAGCTCACATTTTATTTTCCTCTGCTTGCCTTGTCATCTACTTCAATCCTAATTTGTCTGAACAGATGCTTTCCTGCTAAGAGACAGACTGGCCATATGGTGGTCTTCAGCTGTTTTAAATAGAAAAAAGTGAATTTTGCACCTTTTTCTTCTCCTACCACGAGTGGCTCTTCAGAGCATGGAGATGACATATGTTTACTTCTCAGAGTCAAGATTTTTCCTGCACCTTATCGCAGAAATACCCTTCTTGAAACTGGGGTGTTTACATTTTACTTATGCTTTCAGCACCCGGTCCATACCTTCTCTTCAGATTGAAAGTGTGCTCCTGTAAGAGTTTCATTCCTCAATATGATGTGAACTTTTCTGTAATAGTATTTCATAATGACAATAATCTTTAACAGAGCTGAAGCAGATCTTTAAATTTATCTGTTTTGCTTTTAAGACATTTACCTCTCATTTCTCAATGTCTTAAGCTTTCTTACATTGCAATATATAATTCCATGAGCCTTTTTTTTTCCTGCTTTCCTGTTTCTAGTTCTAACTTATCCCCAAAGATCCTCAGTTCCTTTCACTTCCTTGACAATTCCTTCCTCTTCTCTTTTCTCCTAGCATGTCCTTGCTTTTGCTCTGGTTCTTTCACTCCAGTCTCCCAGGTACCTGAAGTGACATCGCTAGCAGGGGGTGCTGACACACACAGTGTGCTTCAGCAGCAGAAAGAAAATGAAATATGCACTTATGCATCATCAGGGGCTGCCATTGGTTTTGGTTCCTGTAGGTGGTTGGCTGCATCATCAGCTGCTTCAAAGAAAAAACATCTTCAAGCAAATTAGAGTAGCAACTTAAAGGAGGTATCTGGTGGCTGCTGATCCCAATTGCAGCGGTGAATGGAGGAGGCTCTTTCTAGGAGATGTCAAACCCAAGAGCTTCCTTACTGCTTGATTCTAATCTGCTGCTTTCTCTGGTGCTATCAGGAAAAAAATCCAGATTCTTTCAACCCCTTCACAATTTAGCTTAAAACTGCCTGCCACTCAAAAATAAGAAATGAAAAACATGTATTTAATATTAATCAGAAATGTAACAGGTGCAGCCTTTTGGCCGCCTGAGGAAGATTGTGGTAGGAGATAGGTGGTATGGTTGGGATACCTCTGAAGTGTTTCTTTGTTTAGTCACTGAATAAGAATTTTATTAAATGAAACAAAATGAAAAGAAAGCGCAACGCTGGTTGGAGAAAGAGAATGAACAGTGTTGGAGTGTGCATTAAACCTTCTGACCAGGGGATGGAGAGAACTAATGCTGCCATATTCTACCATCTGCTTGTGAATACACACATGCTACTTTCTCTGCCTATTTTATTGTAGGAATTTATCTAAATTACTATTTACATCCCCTGTCCTCAAATGTAAAGCAATATATCTCTGCCTTATTAGAAGCACAGGAAGAGACCCTGAAATCCTCACTTTTTGCCTTCATCCCACAGAAGAGCAAGGGAAAGGTACGGGGAAATGAAGGGAGGAAAAAGTTTTTCTATTTCCCCCGTTTCCCCAGCTCTCACTTTTACTTGTGCATACATATTTGTCTGCACAAGCCCATCCACACTTACTGTGAGCGTAATACGATGTTAACAACTCGTGCTGTTTGAACCTTGAATCTTCAGGGTGTGCTTTCTTGGTTTGGATTTTCTTTGTGTGGCGCTGAGGGTTTTTTTCCTGTTTCATCTTGTTTGTGATTTTTAGAGGAAGTTTCTAGCTTTTGTGACTGCACAGGAAAGGTTGAAAGGCATGTTGACTGCATCATGCCAGTTCAGAAACCAGCAGAGAGAAAATCTGCCCAAAATATATCACATTTTTAATATTTGGTGATTTTAAGTCTCATAAATGTTGGCGTATAATTCATGATAAACGAACATATAAAATTGGTAATGCTTTCCTCACAAATATGATTAAGCCTATTTTTATACATGCTGACAATTATTTGCAGAATCTAGTTAGTACAGTAAGTATTATTTGGGCTTTTTCCTCCATAAGATTTGTTTAATACAGTTGAGGTTGAACTTGCTGTAATGAGTTAAAAAAATTTAGTGTAGCATACCCAGGAAAGTTAGTTATGTAAACAGATTTATTCACATGTACTTTGATTATTGTCACTTAAATAGAAAAATGCAAACTAAGCAATAATGTCAATAAACTGCTTCTTTTCCTCAATACAGAAGAGATCAAAACCCTATATTTTTCTATACTAAATTAGTATGAAATGCAGAGATCAATGGTGCACAATGAAATCATAACTACATATGTTGAACCCTGTGGCTGCCATGAATTCTGGTCTCATTTCTGAAGTCTATCACAATGCATATTTTTATAACTCATTTCTGTGGGGGCTGCTGTATTATTTATGTCTGGTGTCCAGAAACAGAGTACATTTCCTAAAAAGGAGGAAAAAAGAGAAAGGTTCAGCCTGAATTGTGCTTTGGTCAGTTAAATAAGTGTGAATTTGGTGTCGTTATTAGAAGTCTGATATTCTGTCATGGCTATACTACAGGCCAGCATATTACAGACCTGGTAAAATTTTTAGACAATTATGGTTTGATGTGAGTTTTAGGGGAAGGCAGCTGGAAGATGAGACATCAGTAAGCAACTCTGTGCTCCAGATAATTTCATTTAGAGGGCTAATTACTCAATAAGGGTTAATGCCCTAATGGAATAAATCAAATCACATGAGTGTGCTTTGCTAGAGATTGATGATTAGCTTATGAACTTCACCACTAACTGGAAGCAGAACCCTGAGCTCTAAGTCCGTTGGTGGCTCCATGAGCTCTCCCGTGGAAAGGGCAAATCAAAGCAGCTGGCACTCTTTAGAGAATATCATTGCTGTGAAAAAAAGGGAAATTGAGACCAAAACTGCTTGGAGAGAATGGATTTGCAGTGAGTGCAGCTTGCAAAAGAAACATCCTCATGGTACAGAAGTTCAACGTTAAGAATTTTGTAGACTCTGGTTACAAACTTATGATCCAGTTCTGTGTTTTATGCAGTATTATGGGGATATTCAGATTCTTGTTTTCACTTCTGGTTCTGCATGGGCGGGGTTTCTACCTTCTGGCTTTCTGTCCCTTTGTCTCCAAGCAATAGCTTGGGATACCAAAGATTAGAATCTCCTTGGGAGTTTGAGCTCAAACTGAGTGTAGTGCCATTTGTGGGTCACTTAGAATGCCCTCAGAATGTAAGTGTACACATATAATGAACTTTTATTAGTAATCAAGTCTATGACTTTTGTTGTTAAGATGCACATACAGACATTTTGCACCATTAATACTAATATTTCTGTTTTCAGGTGGATGTTGAACATGACCCTCAAATTGCATACATTACACTTCTGATTAATAACACCAACATGCTGCTTTCAGCAAACATTACAGATCTTATCCTGCTGGACAATATAACTGGTCTACATGTTCAAAAAAACAGCGGTAATAAGACCACAGATGGCATACACATTTACAGGAAAAGATTCTTGCAAGGTAACAAAATCTGCAGGGAAGTACCCCTGATTACACATGTGGAAAAGCATCAGTTCAAATTATGATATTTATTTATTGATTGTTTGTGATGGTGTAAATTCTCTGATTATCAGTTAATACAGGTGAAAAACTCTGGAAAAGGTTTTGTGCTGCAGTTTACAATTCTATTAATTCACATTTTGACTCCCACCTTTGAACTGCTTCTGATCTCCCTGGCACAGAAGCGAGCCCCTGTACTCTGTAAAAGTTGCTGCCATCAAAATGGAAGACAATCTTTCATGATAATATTTGTTCATTTTGGATTTCTTCAAAAGCTGCTGCACATGTCATTTTAATTGTATGTGGTGAGCCTTCCTCCTTCAGCCAAGCATGGCTGATTGCCTTCCTGAGGTATTGAAATGCATTGAAATTGCAAAGGGCCATGCAAGCAGGCAAGATGATTCAGCAGAAATAAGGCAGCTCTTCTCAGTAGATGTTCTCCCCAAACTAAGAAAATTATAAAATCAAAGCAAGTAATACAGAGAGAAACCAGTTCCACGCTTGGAGTCAGTGTGTTCCTTTGGTAGCAGTTGGATCATTGCACATTCATAAAATTTTACCTTTCTTGATATTGCATGCCTTTTTTTTGTAATCAGAAGCACATAGAAAATCAGCAGCTTGCTTTTGAGAGTCATAGTTCTTTGGAGCTTCAGAAGTGTTCAGTGATACCTGTTTATTGTTCAAGTATCTAGGGTTGTGATAGTGTTTTACTGGTGAAAGATTTTCAAATTGGAAAAGGAAATAGAAGACCTGGGGCTACTGTCTGATTGTAAATGGATAGCCAGACTCTATTTCTAACAATGTAGTGTGAGTAGTGGTGCTGATTACAGGGCAGGTGTTTTTTTAAAAGTGACAAAGAACTGCTGGCTCTCAAGAGGTTCCTAAGAAAGAATAATCCCTCAGAAAAAATAGAAAAAAGACTTGCAGAGCTGATCTAATAAACCAAGTTGGAAATTTAATTTATTTATAACTGCTGCAACTGGAACTGAAGCTGGCTTTTCCAGCCCATATATGTTGCATGAATCGGCATGAAAAATACTGAAGTGGTAGAAAATCCAGCAGAACAGATTTCTTCATAGTTTGAGGTTTGGTCATTACTATGTCAGTCCTAGACTCAGCCTGTACCTTGCCACTAGGGCTGGTGGGAAGGTCTATGCCTACACTGGCCTGTGTACTGTCATGCTGCATGTTACCCATAATAATTTTTCAGTGCTGCAGTGCACTGTGAATCAAAAGTCAGCTGAAATCTCAGCCATATTTCTCTTTGGTTTCAATGGGAGGAGAACCAGTCAGTTAGTGGTTACAATGAAGGCTGTCCATTTTATAAAAAAAAGTTATTTTAAAATATCTCATATTGAGTTTTAGTATCAGGCAAAACATGATGTTTTCAGTAGCTTGAGGCATGATTTAATACAGTTTCCAGATCCTGGGGCAAATTTGCTTGAGTTCTTTCAGGCAGCAGGTACAAAGGATGTTGCTGGGCTCATGTTGCCAGGAGCTGTCTGGATGTGGGACATCTGCTGTGTCAGAAAGGAGAAGCTCCAGTGCTGTCCCAAGCCTTCCCCAGGTATCTTTGAGAAATTTCCCTGGGACAGAGCAAATCTATCCATATCCTTTCTCTCTGTACTGTGCAGGTACGCTCTGGCTGCCTCTGCTGAATTCCCTTGAAGTCAGTGTTGTGAGTTTACTGCAGCTTGGTTCCTAGGAGAGTACTTTTGCTGGTGAGGAAGCACAGTCTAAAGGGGAATCTAAAAAGCTTCTCAGATGTTTTATTCATATTGAACTTGCTTTTCAAATTTTGTAAACATCTGTAAGTGCAGCTGAGCTCAGCTGGGTGCTCAGCTCTTTAGAGATTCACACCCAGTCGTCTTGTGTAAAAAAAGATGTGCAGCTGTACTGGTTCTTTTCAGGTCAGTGTAGCTATGGTTCTGTTTAAGAAAATGCAGACACAATTACTTGGAGGCTACTATTGCACTGACAGATGTACCTCACCTGCTTAATCTACACAGTTGGGGATGTGTGTGTTTGTTCTGTTTTAACAGGTGGAGAACACTTTGCAATCAACTACTCTGCATTTCTTGATGCAAAAGAAATGTGGGATGGCAGAGTCTTGACACTGCCTGTGAAGCTAACTTTCAGGAGTTCATCACAGGTATTCCCTTTACAATTTTATTTCACTCTTCAGTCTTTGTAAAAAAAGAAAAAAAAAAGTCTCTGAGGTGGTTCTTGTCTGTCTAAGCAATGAGGTCTGCATGTAATGAAATGAAGTTCTTAGGCTGTATGGTTATCATGAATTTATACATAGGTGAGTTACTCTTCATAGGTTAGGAAGTCCTAGACCTCGTTAAATAGGTGGAGTATGTTTGTGCATTGTCCTGTAGCTTTTCACTCTACTTTTTGTATTTCTCTCCAGTTTATCTGTGTATCCTGGAAATAATCATGTTCCACGTACTTATGTGTGTGTTCCTGTAGTCTGTGAGAGGTTGAAAGTTTTGCCATGTTTTTATCAGAAAGTAATCTTTTAACCAAAAAAGACGTTACAGCAAAATAAAACCTCCTTGCTCATAAGGAAGACACTTTTTAGTATGAGAATTGTGAAGCTCTGAAGGAGGTTTTTCAGAAAAGCTGAGTAATCTCCATCCTTGCTGATTTTTGAGAATTCAGTTGCACCAGGCTCCAAGACAACTGACATAACGCTAGAGTTAGGCCAGCGCTGAGTAGGAGGCAGGACAGGTGGTTTCTTCCAAAGGAAAATTTTCTGATTCTTAAATATGGCTCGAGATTTTTTCTGTGGTTTTCTTAATTGCAGGTAATTAGAACCTGCAGATGTGTTTTCATTTCAACTGCTGTATCTGCTTTGTTTTAGAGGAAAAAATGCTCAATGTGTATGAGAGTGGTACTACAGCAATAGAGACCAAGCAAAAACCAGGGAATTGTAAGAGTAGAGGCATGTACACTGACTGTGGCTCCTGTCCTGTGCGTGTTTAGTCAACCTAGATTTTATCAGCACAGGAAAATGTACTTCTGTGAGCACCGGAATATGCCTCTCTGTATTAGAAGGGAAACATACCTCACAGAGCAGTTGCTTCCATGTTTGTTAGTTACCACTAAATGCACTGTATTTTCTTGTCAGATTTATTTCATCTTTAAGCTTAATAAGAAGTATATCTTATCTTCTAAGGAGAGGCTTTTCTAGACTCTGGGCTGTTTGCCAGTGGATTCTGCTAATTTTTTTAATACATGTAATATTTTTGTATCTCTCTCAGAATAAAACACATCTTGTATCATTGACAGCTTCATTTACCATAACTGAAGAAGAAAAGATAAAGGTAATTTCTATGGTTTGGTATTATGTTGACTCTCCTGCTTAAACTTATGGACAATCTAAACTAAATCCTAGGAGCTAAAGATGTACTTATGTACTATATCTTGTCACTCAGTTATTTTATTATCATACAGAAGTTCTGCCTTCTCTTATTTTAAGAGGAAGAAAACGGGTGCCAGGATAGGAGGTCTTTGTTGTCTTAAAGCAGCAATATTTAGTATGGAAAATATACAAACTTCCATTATTCCTAGCCATGTTTTTGGGTTGGTTTTTCTTGAAGAATTGTCCAGGTACAGAGAACTGTGGTGAGGAACATGCTCACCTGCTCCAGGTCCTAGCCACTATGAGAAGGCTTTTTGCCCTTCCAAAAGGGTGGAGTTATCCGCCACCTATTGAGAAAAGGTTTCTATATCATGCTGATACACAAATCAGGAGATAGCTGTGGGAAGCCCGAGAAATAAAACTGCAGTAAGAGACACATGTAACTTACGTTTGCTTTTCATTTTTTAACTAGTCATCCTTCCAATATGACTTTCTGTTATTGGCTTCTGAATTAACATGGTTTCTAAGAGGCCAAAGTAACCTTCAAAATTATGTTGACTGTAGCAAACAATGTTATTATTGTCGATATTTTTTTATTAAGAGAACTCTCCACTGCATCCATCCGTTTCATTGCTAGGGTAATCTCTCCACCAAACTTTTCTCCCCCAACACCTCATTACCTTGATAAGCTTGGGGATCTTTTTTTAAGGAGCTGTGGCTTGGTTGGCAAGAAGACTGTGATTGATTGTGTTCAGAGAGAAGAAAATAGTTTGTTTTACCCCCAAAACATTTTTGTCATGGTTGTACCATTTGAAATCTCAAGTTCATGTGGATGGGGCTTGCCTGAAGAGGTCCTGAGGATTAGACTGCTCATTCCTTCCACAGGCCTGTCCCATAAGTTCTTCTCCATCTTTAAAATCAGTAATCTATTTGGAGATTGGGCATAGGGGCCTCTTGTTCCAGTTTTCTCTTTTGCTGGGGATCTTGTGCTCTCTTAGCTTCTATTAGTGTAGTAGATTATAAGTCCAGACTTCGCTCTCACATAACTGAAGATCAGGTGCCCATTCTGTTAAAATGTAAGCCAGATTTAAACATGTTATAAAGCAAAACTGTACATGAGCTAGAGAACTCATTTTTCCTGGCTAAAGATCTAGTAAGATTTAAAAGGATTGGACGTTTATATAGTTAGGAGTTATGCTTGAAATTGCCATAAATGTATTTTTTTAAAACTCTTAATCTTAAAGGTGAAGCCATGCAGTAGCTGACTGGGTTAGAAAAACAGCTTCAGTGTGAATTGATCTGCAGCAGTTGGCAATGTCTAAGTTAAGACTAAGCTACATTGATCTCAGCCCACCATGAAAATTCCTGCAATCTATTACTATATTTAAAACTTTATACTTTATAGTGTGGGGGGGTTTCCAACTTGAACTTGATAGAATTCAACAAGTTCTTGGGGACTATTCCATAGTTAGGTAAAATTGGCTCAGCTGCGTTTGAGCTTACTTAGTGAGCAGGTCTTGTAATTAAACTGCGTGGTAAAAGTGTTAGAGAATACTGTTAATTTTTGAAAAATAAAGCTTAGAAATTATGGAACACATCATGTTTCACATACATAATATTTGCCTTTGGGCTGTGGCCAAACATAAAGTGTTTCAGTATGAAGTCAGTTTGTGCAAGGAAATTATGATCTGCTGAAAAAGGTGCGATGTATTGTATATCATTCATATCTTCAGCTGTCATAAATGCTCTCAATCTCAGATTTTATTTATTAAAGATCATTATTTAAACCTGTTCATGGGTGTGGTAAAACCAACATGTGTGAGCAAGTAGATACTAAATGTTGACTTTGGGGACAGAAAAGAGAAGAATTAATTACATAGTCATAGCAGTGCCATGCTAAGTTGGTCCCATCAGCTTTCACATGGTCTGCTTGCTCACTTGGCTACTGTGCTGTTCTTTAAATCAGTTTTACAAAACCTGTGGATTTTCTCATCTGCACTGCTGGAAGAAAGTACTTGGTTGCCTGTGACAAGGTAATTTTGTAGCTTATGAAAAAATGAGAGTGTTGCTTATCTGAGTGTTTGTGCCAGATGTCTTCCCACAGTGCTTCAGGGGTTGTGAGTACTGTGTGCCTCTGCCCATGGCTGGGTGGTTTTGATGCTGAATGGGAAGCTGTGGTGAAAAGTACAAAAGGAGGTTCTCACATCTAAGCACTTTGCATAGGATGGATGTTAGTAATTATTCTGATCTGATTTTTGCTCTGCTTGCTTCCCTCACCATCCTTAAATCAGTGGGAATGCAGCAGTTTGTGAAAGGAACTTGGGCCTGTGATGCTTCTTCCAGCTATTGAGATGGCTTAAGAAGTTAGCTTAAGGTTTTGAGGCTCACTGGCGTGTCAGCGGTTTGGAGGTTGGCCTGCAGTGCCGGCACTGGTCCTACTCTGTGGCTTGTGCTCTGGCATCTGCCCAGCACCATCCACTGTAATGCTTTCAGATGCCATTAGGCACCTGCTGTGTCCTGCTTGGATTTACAGCCCCCCCAATGACAGGGACTGTCCTTCCAGAACCCATTTTCTTAAAGTATAAAAGCACAAGATAATTCCCTGTCCATTTTTCTCCATTGGAGCTTAACCTCTGACAGAACTACCTACCTGATGCAGACTGACTGTCCTGCCATAAGTCTTATCTTTTACTTTACTTAGAAAAGCACAGGATCGTGCCCTACCCAGTGCTTTTTCTCCATCAAAACTTAACCAGCTTCATTTCAGCTTCACTGAACCCATAGCCTCACCAGATTCCTGCTTTCCCCAGAAGCCTAGAGAGATCCCTAAACTTCACAGAGTGCTTGGAAATCAGACAAATGTGAGTGGATTCAGACAAAATGATGAAGTGGTTCCAAAGCAGCATTATTTTTTTTCCCTAAGTATTATCTACAGCATCTCCCATTCCTTGAAAGCAGTGGGACCTCAGGCAGAGCCTTGGCGTGGCAGAGCTCAAGGATGACCTTTCTGTGATTCCCTCTTGGCCACCTAGTGCAACTGGAGAAAACTTAAGAGGAATTGCGTTTGTTCTAGGTTAGACATGGATGTTTGTTGGCTCAGTGACTGTTCAAGGGGTATGAGTTAAATCCTTTTGATCTGTGAGGGGAGTAAACACTGGGTTAGGGAAGGGAGTTACTTAATATTTACATAATTGTCTTTCAAATAAATTTAAAGATTAGGATGTTTTGATGCAAAGTGATGCAGCTTTAACTGAGCTCATGGCAAGGAACTGGGGAGCAGTGCAGTGTCCGAAGAAGAGGGAGCTGCCTACCAACAGTGATGCAGATATGCTGGGTGTCCTTAGTGGTCAGCCATGGTACAGGGGAGTGTAATGGAAGCAATTGGTCAAAGTAGTAGGAAGCTACATCAAGAAAAAACATTCAATGTGTTGGTAATTACACATGGAACCAGGGAATTAATGTGTTGCTCCTCTTTTTCTTTTCTTTGTTTCTGTTTAAAACGTAAAGATACTGAAAGGTATTAGAAGGAATTCGGCACATGGCTAGCTTATTTGGATAAATTCTCAGTCTCAAAACATTTTGGTGAACCTCAAAGTACTTCAAGGGTCTCATTTTTTTTTAGACACAGCCTTTCCTGAAACAGCTGTCTTTTCTATGTGGCTAGTTTGAGCTGAGAACTTGTCTTAAATGTTACATTAAAACTTACATTTTAAGTGAAGCACGAGGAATTCCTTTCACTCAGTGGATATGTTTTTAATCATTTCAGAGGAAAAAACATGGGGTACTTTTTCTATCGGGTATTTTAGAATGGTAAGTCACCCATTTCCAGTGGTGTATAGTTAAATAATGAAACACAATCCTCAGCATATACTATCGGTCACCTTAATGACACCCAAAGTCTGTCTTGCTGGGATTTGATCCCAGGACATGCTCTCAAAGACTTGGAACTTCAGTGATACGAAGAAAAGCTGTAAGTAAACAAAATCTGTCAGAATTAGACACCTAGCATCTACTTAGGCACTTAGGGACATAGTTTAGTGGTCGAGTTGGCGGTGTTAGGTTTACGGTTGGACTCAACGATCTTTTCAATCTAGATGATCCTATGATTAAAAACCAAAAATCCAAACTAAGGATACCTCTGTCAGTCAGAGGAACCATTGATCCTAAATATACAATACTTTGAAGG